>NC_059110.1:61037462-61657462 GCF_020740685.1 Jaculus jaculus | reverse complement strand
CTCAGAGTGGCCTTGAACTCAGTGATCCTCCTACTTTTGCAATGAGCAGCTACCAGCTACTGAATTCTCCAACTCCCCAGCCTGAATCCAGTTTCACAGAGTTAGAAACTCAAGCCTGTAGACAGCCTGTTGTTGGACTACCCAGCTCGTGTCCTGTAAACGGATCTAGAAAATCCCCTGTATAATTCATGTCCACTGTACCAGTTCTTCCTGTATAGAATACTGACAGATACAGCATTTTTTCCTAAACATTTGGGTGACTGGGAATGGAGACATGGTGATTATATGTAGGGTATTTTTAATGTCTCTGCACTTCTATCCTCAGAGAACTGTTATAAGACAGAATACTTTATAAATTATAAAGCTCTGTAGCTATCTCCCATGTTTTTGGAAGCAGCTGTGTATAAATTATAAATAAAAAGCACTATGCAAAAAAAGCACTATGCAAATATAAGGAATTACTACTATGGTAGTTTGATTCAAGTGTCCCCCATAAACTTAGGTATTCTGAATGCTAGGTTCCCAGTTGATGGAGATTTGGGAATGAACACCTCCTGGAGGTGTGTTGGGGCGGGCTTATGGATGTTATAGACAGTTTCCCCCTACCAGTCTTTGGCACACTATCTTGTTCCTATTGTCCACCTTCTGTGGGCCAGGAGATGATGTCCACCCTCTGCTCATGCCATCATTTTCCCTGCCATTGTGGAGTTTCCCCTCAATCCTGTAAGTCAAAATAAAACTCTTTTTCCCACAAGCTGCTCTTGGTCAGGTGATTTTTACAGCAATGTGAACCTGATTGCAACAATTCCAATTGTATATTCTGGATGTTTCATAGTGACGTATTCATCCACTTAAAATCAGTGTTTGTTGGTGTAGGATTATGTGCATTTGTATGTATGCTTAAAAGAATCAGATGCACATGTATTTAAAATTGTAATGCTTCATGACAAGTTATTGTCTTCTGAAAGAAGGAAAACTACATTTATCTTTGAATACCATGTCACCTGGCAAATTGTGCCATAATGATCAGATGTAGCTGACTAAAATCGCAGCAACCATTGAGCAGTCCTGAGAGGGGGTGACCATCACAAATATATAGATTGCTTGAAAGAGTGGTTCTCCCAACACAATGGTCTTGAAAAATCTTTTCATGTGTCTGCATAGTTATGTCTCAGACAAAATACAGATAAAGTTGTCATAAAGCATCAATTTTTACATATTTGGGAATTGTTTTCCAATTGTATTTCCTTCTCATTCAGGGTTAAGAGGTAGACAGGCAGTAGTATATCCTATTTGTTTTGTAGAGAGCTGATTTATTTCAAGTATATGTTTTCTTTATCAAGCCTACATTCTTAGACTTTATTGACTTTATTTAAAGCCTGTCTTTTTTGGTTCTTGCTTATGTGTACAGATGCATTTCTTTCTGTTTTACTGGGGGGTGGAATAGGTGAGCTTTTTCATTTTTTGTGGAAATTAGGAGTAGCTGTCTGTCCAGGTCAAAAATGTTTAGTTCAGGGACAACCTCTTACTTTACTGAAAACCAGAGGGTGATGTGAAAAATGAAGACACATTATACTTTCAGAGATGTTAAAGGCACTTGGATTAATTTTGGAAGTAGGATTATAGATTAGAGCTAATTCAGTGTTTCAAGGCTGATGTGAAGCTAATATTAGCATAATTTTAACAAACATCTACCTAGTGCCTTAACAATTAATGTGAGTTCCTGTGGTAAGCACTATGTAGTGATACCAACAGAATACCATGATGGTAGTCCATCTTTCTCTTGCTTGTGTAAATCTGATACCTCTTCTATGGTTTCTGGGGAAGGTGGTTGGCCCAGGACTGGAGTTGGACTACTTCTTTATCTTAGTCACAATTATAAGAATCTGAGAGATCTCTACTCACTCCCAAGCTGCAATGCTCCCACTGGGCCTGGTATTCTGAAGCTACCTCATGTTATAGTGATTGATATTCTAATGAGAGTTGTTTTACCACATCCTTATATGTTTAGACTAGGTCTAAGATATTAGAATCTCTACCTACTATCATGATCATTGTCTAAGCCTTTCTGGACCTTAACTGAGAGGAAAACAACAACTTCCTCCAGCCATCACCTCTTGTTGACTCAAAACCTCGCTTCCTCAAAAGAGCTCAACAGGGGGTCCAGCCAGCCTGGTTACTACAGGCTCAATACACCATCCTTCCTTGGACCCCACTCAGCATAATACAGGATCTTGGCCCTTTCTTTCCCTCAAGGTGTTTTAAAACATCTCTGTCCTTTTAGACAGTTTGTAGTCTCCTTCCACCTTGCTCTTTGCTCCTGCTTCAAGTCCCTTTCCCACTCACTCTGAACCCTCTCAGCTCTCCTTCTGGTATGTAACCCAACCATGGGCCCAAGAAACTATCTGTCTTCCAGTCCTCTACAGCAAACTCTAAACCTGACAACAACCATTGCTTGAAAGATGGAACCAAGGGCTTGGATTATTCAGGGCAATAAGACACAGCCTTTCAAACTTTAGCTGGTAAAGGCAAGCTACTTCTATTATTTTTTCTAACTTTAGCTGTATCAATCATGTTTCAGCAACCTGAATTTCCCACACAAGAGAGTACTCAACAAAGAGGCCTACAGACAGAAGGTGGCACAGAAAGCAGAGAATTAATCCCACTGAAATAATTCAACTCATAATTCAACAAAGAGTGAGAAAACAATTTTTATTAAGTTCTTAGTTAATGAGCCAATAAATTCTTCACTGCTCGCTCCATTTTAAGCGCTTCTCTGACACTTGACTTAAAAAGATTCTTGCCTAAAAGAAGCCCAAGCAAGGCTATGGGTGTGGGCATTAAAAGATGAATGTGAGAGAAATGGTGGCGAGAAAGATGACATGATTTCAGAAGTGGAGATTTTGGGATAAAAGTAGTATATGACTTTGAGGTTACTATGCTGGGTGGTAGAAAAGTCGCAACAAAGATTATTACTCATGATGCTGGATTCCTTACTTTGTTCTTAAGATGCCCTTCCCTTTCCACATACCCAATGCCACAGGAGCCTGACATTCCAGTTCTACATGCATGCTCCTTTGCTTCCTGTCTTTTGGAAGGGTATGGCTGATAGGGAAATAGGTGAATGTATCTGTTCCTCTCTACCATATGCGGAAGGAGGTTCAGGCAAAAGCTTAACTTGTTTTAGGAAGTTCCAGCTAGACACATGAATCCAAAGAGTGAACCAGAAAATGTCACTGACCTTGGCAGGAACGTAACTCCAGTCTAATCCAGGTTCATCCACAATAGCTGCAGCGACCCCTGCTGTCTCCACAGTCTAGTGCACTATGTAGATGGGCTGGCCTTTGGGGTCAGACCCTTGACTCTGCAAACCGATCTGGTCTTCTCCTTACCTATCTGAAAGAACCCATTTTTAATCAACTATAAAAGCTTGTCGGAAATGACCTCTGCCCTAGTATCTGCCCTGTGATCTCTGTCTGAACAGTAAGTCTGGCTTTCTCCTATCCGAGAGTATTTTTCTGTTTGCCTCTGCTTTATGTTTTTCTGTAACTTCTCACTTTAATTGCATTTTTGTTTTTTTCTCAGATCTCTGAGCCTACCACATATGCATTTCCTTTAAACTCTAGATCCACCAGGTGGGTATTTCCTTTAACCCCTGGGCCTGCTACCTGCTAATTCCTCTAAACATGGCCTAATTATAGGTATGCCTCTGTTTACTACCCATTTCTCATCTGAATTTCCTCATCTCTGCTTTAGTATTTTCCCTCTGCCACTCTTTTTTAAACCATCATAGTTTACCCTTCTTGGAATCTATTTTTTCAATTCCTTGTTAACTCAGATAAGTACCCAAAAGATGGCGTTCACAGACCTGGAATGTCATTCATCTTTATGGAATTTAATTCCTCCCTGGACCCAAAATCCTGTGTCATTGTCAACTTGATCATATTAAGAATCAAGTAAGAGACTTACCTCTTTCGTGGGGCTATGCAGCCATTTCCAAGAAGGATTGAGGAAGGGAGGACAAACTTCCTCCAGAGTGGGTGGTAATTCCTGTGGTGGACTCTATAAAAAGAAGTTCTGAAGGAACACAGTCTTCTGCAAGGCTTGTTGTGCTCCTAGCTGGTACATGCATGTACCTGATTACTGCTATCCTTTGTGAACACTGGACCCTAGCTTCATCAACCTTCCAATGTGGATTGAAAACAAGAAGCTCTCCAAGAATCCTTCAGATAGTCAGCACTAGTTTAGGACTGCTGAAGGATCCAGCCTTATAAAGTAAATAGCTACTAGAGTCTCTGACTTTCTACCTGCAGGTAGCTATTGTTGAACTGCTGAGCCTGTGTTCTGTAAGTGAGTCTAATAAATGCTCTACATAATATAGTCATGCTCTCAGTTCTGTTCCTCTAGAGAACTCTGACTAATACACCTAACCTTCAAGATTTTGTCATTCTGAGTGTTTTAGGTAACCTCTCCCAAATTGAATACTTTCACATTAGGGAAATCACAGTCATGATTCTGCTGTCCTCAGGCTTATAACTTTTCCTCATGGCTCCTCTGCTCCTACCCATACCTTTGTAACTAATTTCATCTTAATTTGAATGGTTTATACATTTCTACTTAGAATATTAAAAAAAACACACCTTCCCTTCATAATTCATGAAAGAACAGCCTTTTCATGTGTGATTAATACTTTATAAAATTTACAAATTTTAATTGCTTAATTTATTATCCCAACAACCCCATGAGGTCAGCAGGTCAGGTGATATTATCCCTATTCTGTAATTGAAGCCAAGGGTTAGATAAAGTTTGTACAAAGTCACACAACTAATATCTACTCTTGAACTGATGCTTTTCAACTACAGTTGTTGTGAATATATTCTAGCACCTATTTTTTTTTAAGGTTTTTGAGGTAGGGTCTCACTATAGCCCAGGCTGACCTGGATTCACTATGTGGTCTCAGGCTGGCCTTGAACTCACGGTGCTCCTCCTATCTCCGCCTCCTGAGTGCTGGGATTAAAGGCGTGTGCCACCACGCCTGGCTATTCTATCACCTCTTAATTTATATACATTAATTAATTTGATGAAAACTACTACATTTAATTCTTTCTCTTATATCTCTAAGCCAATAGCTATGTCTTATAGGACTAAGCATAACCAAAAGTAGTTCTCCATTAAGTAAATGCAGCAGACATGTGCTATTACCTGGAAAGATAAAGAGAAAAAAAATATGTGAAAGTGGGTAAGTCACATAATTTTATTTTGCATATGAAGACCCACCTATAAGATAAATTTCAAAATGGGGGAAATTATTATGAATATGTCTGTACACCTTAAAACAACAGGCAGTTCAATATTATTTATATGTTTGGGATAGGCTAAAAGCTCACTAGTATAATAGCTGAGTCATTTGTCTCAGCAAGTATTTTGTTATAGGCAACCAATAATGCAGCTGAGATGAATGATGGCTTTGTTTTCTTGTGGTGCCTCAGCTGGTATAAATTATTTATTTGACATATGGCCTCTTGGAAGATGTAAAGAAACAAATGATGATGTTTGCATTGTTCAGATGCTTATCTTAGAGGGAAAGATGGGTGGTTATTTCCTTGTCCTTGATCTTTAGACACATTATATAGACAAGAATATGCCTTGTGTAGTTGTCATGTCATCACCTACATACATAGGATGAATAAGGTTATGAGGTTTTGAAAGTGTATCTGGTTGTACTAATATCTTCATTATTGTTAGGAGTTCCATTCATGGACATGTGCCTGACTTTTTATGAGCTAAAGAATATATGAAAACCCAGGGCTTCACATACCACACTCTGCTGTGATGTATGCATTGGTGTGTCTTTATTTCTCAATAGATGGAGAAGTTCTTAAGGACAGGAACTGTGTCTTATTTATCTTGGTAATCCTAGCACCTGGCCTAGAGGGTGACACAAAACAATGCACCTAATAAGTATTTGTTGATGAATAAAACACAATACTAAATAAACCAGCTAAAAAATGATAGCTCTTCCCTCCAATTTATAGGTCATTAGCTTTACAAATAATGCACTGCCTTGGAAAGAAGCACAAACCAGAAGTCAGCACTGTTTTTGAATCATGGCTATCACAGGCAATGTATTTAAACATTTTGAGCTTCAGTTTTCTTTATGTAGAATGAGGAAAAGAAGATTATAATGTTATGAAGGAATTCAAATATAATAAAGATGAAAGTGTACTGGAAGGATGGCTCATTGGATATAGCACTTGTTACACAGTCATGAGTACCTATGTTAAGATTCCCCAGGTTCCATGTAAGAAGCTAGATGCTGTAGGGAGTATCTGTAATCTTAGTG
Source organism: Jaculus jaculus (assembly GCF_020740685.1). Classification (NCBI taxonomy): domain Eukaryota; kingdom Metazoa; phylum Chordata; class Mammalia; order Rodentia; family Dipodidae; genus Jaculus; species Jaculus jaculus. Next base: position 61,651,119 of record NC_059110.1, on the reverse strand, counting down.
TGCCTGAGGTGAGATGGAAGGTAGAGACAGGAAAATCTCCAGAGCTCAGTGGCTGACAAGGCAGGGTAACAAAGCAGTAAACAGTAAGAAACCCGACCTCCAACAAGGAGGTGAGGACTGGTATCCAAGTTGGGCCTCTGTCCTCTATATACATGCTGTGTACATCTCCATGTATTAATGTGTTCACACACATGAGTGAACATCCATGACCCCCACCAACACAAGAACCTGAAAAACTCTATGAACTCTAAATGACTTCGTAAATAAGAAGTTTATATGAGGACAGTGCCTTATTAGTAAACTGGTTTTATTAAAAAAATGTTTGAGCTGAGTATGGTGGCACACGCCTTTAATCCTAGCACTTGGGAAGAAGAGGTAGGAGGACCACCATGAATCCGAGGCCACCCTGAGACTACATAGTGAATTCCAGGTCAGCCTGAGCTAGAGTGAGATCCTACCTTGAAAAACAAAAATAAATAAAATAAAATAAAATAAAATAAAATAAAATAAAATAAAATAAAATAAAATAAAATAAAATAAAATAAAATAAAAACGTCTGGCTTAGATGCAGAAATGTGAGGCAAGCACAAAGTCAAACATGCCCACTAAGCTGAGCATACATCTGGAGTTTGATTGCAGTGGCTGAGGCTCTGGTATTCTTTCTCTCTCTCTCCCTCTCTCTCTAAAAATAAATAAGTAAATAAAAGTCTGGATTTTTAAGATTTGTCTGCCTTCATGGTATAAATATTTTCACCACATCTGTTGTCAAATTAACATAAAGATTTCAAATCTGTGAGCAGGTTTCTAGACACTATTGGATGAGGTGGGTTTGGGCTTAGGTGAGTGATATATGTGATATCTCTGATATTTGTTTTTACAGATAGAAGACTTGTTTGGAAAGGGGAAAAAAGAAAGCAGAAAATCTGTAGTAGAAATAGATTGAAATGTCAAATTTATGAGAAGTCCAGCAATATGACATTATCAGAGTGATGAAGAGGTACTCAGAAAGATTTACCCTTAACTCAAATTTTGGGATGTCAAAATTGAATGATTCATTCAATAAATATTTGTTCTCATAAATGGAAAGCTTCTTAGTAAAAACTGCTTGCAGGACTGATTGATACTTTTCTACCTCTTCTGCCATGTCAACATACAGTATTTTGCTTCTCTACCTTAAGCCACAGTGAAAAGATGAGCAAGGCCTCACCAGACACCATATCTTCTGACACCATGATGTTGGACTTCTCAGACTCCACATCTTTGAGAAACAGATTTCTATTTTTTTTAATAAATTAAATTAAATTAAAAAGCCTCATATTTTGTTATAGGAGCAGTAGTAAAGAAAGGCATTCACATTACTTATGTCAGGAAAAGTGGAGAATGAAGTAAGCCTCTGTGGGCTTCTTCTATCTTTGTCTTCAGAATGTCTTTGTTTCTCCCATGATGTTAAATGTATGCAGGCATTGTTAGGATTTGTAGTCATGAATGAAAGGCCTCTACCTTCTGTCATTCTGGTGATGTCAAAATCACCTCTCCATAAGATTTAAGATGTCATATGAAAGGGAAAAGGGTGGAGGTATCAGAGCAATGTTTTCTTCCCATAAGAGTTAATCCCATGAAGCCTGTCAATCACTCACCCGCTCAAAACCCATCCCACATCTAAAGATTTATTAAGGAGATGGGAAGAATATTTATTCTCTATGAACAGAATACCTCAAAAACTCATCCCTTGCTGCGTTTGTTTGAGGTCCTTGCTGCTATGCCTTCCCACTTATCTCATTTCTAACTCAGAAAACATGCCTTTTGATTTCCCCTTTTCTCTTATTGTTGGAGGTTGGCTCAAATCCTAAGTATGCTTGCCCTTATACTCTGGGGCTTGTCACCTACTCCTCAATATATCTTTGTTTTTTCACTCATTATCATCTATATGCCAAGTTTTGTTTTGGTTTTTATCTGTTTATTTATTTATTTACTTACTTATTTATTTGTGGTTGTGAGCCAAGATACTGAACAGTAAGAAAATTTGCAACAATGATTTTTTTCTTCTCTCTAATATAGATATTCATTGCATTGTGGTGGCATTATATCTTAAAAATTGCATTGAACAATTGAAAACATAGTGTAATTTTAAAAAGTATTAAATACACCTAGCCTACTGAACGTCATTGCTGAGTAGCACAGTACCTTGTAAAAGTATTAGTTTACTCTTGTGATTCCATGGCTGACTGGGGATAGTGGGGATGCTGCCACTGTTCATCTCCTAAAGTATCATACCATATCTGAATCATATGTGAGGTTTCCAAAGGAGTATCACTTTTGTACCATTATAAATTTGAAGAATTCTCAATGCAACCAGCTTAAGTCAACGGTCATCACCACCACATCAGTTTTCTCCATACTGTCTACAAATTGTGTATTTTTTTTTTATTTTTTATTTTTTTAGTTTTTCCAGGTAGGGTCTCACTCTAGCCCAGGCTGACCTGGAATTCACAATCGTGTCTCAGGGTGGCCTTGAACTCATGGTAATCCACCTACCTCTACCTCCCGAGTGCTGGGATTAAAGGCATGCGCCATCACGCCCGGCTTATAAATTGTGTATTATAGTGTGGTACAGGAATTTAGGAGTTTCTCTAAGAATGTTCCAATATATTCCAACACACCAATAAGTTTGGGGAAATCCTGGATCCTTGTCTTATTGATTTGAAGAATGAAATTCACAGATCAGAAGACAAAGTTCAGAAAGATTTTATTATAGTTTACTTTTAAGGAGGAAGAAGTTTAAGAGAAGTGGAACTTAAGGAAAGGAAGACAGAGCTTTTGCCTAGGGAGGCAAGAGAGGGTTTGAAAAGCCTTAAGACTTAGGTTGGGGTTTTTATGCACCCCATGGCTGAAAGGGGAGGGAACTGTGAATTTGTGTTCTCAATCAACCAGTAAGTAAGATAATCATTTTAAGATTTCAGAGTTGATTGTGGCTTTCAGAGCGTGGTAATGGAAGGGGGTGGTCAAACTTATAAATAAGTGATCACAAAAGATAAGGTTAAGCTCTCAATAAAAATTAAAAAAAAAATGTGTCATCGAGCAAGGAGTATTCTGACCCTTTTGGTGAATCCAGAGAACAAAGACAAGGGAGTGTGTTTATGGGAAATAAAGGAAGAAAGAAAAAGAAAGAAAGAAAGAAGAAATAAATTGAGAAAGTAAAACAGAAAGAAGAAAAAAAGGAAGGAAGGAAGAAGGAAGGAGAAATGTAGGGCTGTCGGGAGTATGGCCATTTAATAGAGAGGTATAAATTAAAGCAGGAATATGTTGTAATTAGATACACTTCTAGTGTCTGAAAGTAAGTTTTAGAGAATATATTAGAAATATGAGACTAGATCATTAAGTTTGGGGTTGGGGTAGGGTGAAGTTGGTAGTTCTTAGGGTGACTCACAAATATTACTATAATTCCCTCTTCTTTGGGGCATATAACTGCACTTTCTTTTTTTTTTTTTTTTTTTTTTTGAGGTAGGGTTTCACTCTAGTCTAGGCTGGTCTGGAATTCACTCTTAATTCTCAGGGTGGCCTCAAACTCATGGTGATCCTCTTACCTCTGCTTCCTGAGTGCTAGGATTAAAAGCATGTGCCACCATGCCTGGCAAATTGTACTTTTTGACCCTAAGAATAATTAAGGATGGCTATGTGGCTTTCTCTAACCCATGTCAAATATGCTATATATGTTAATTACAGATGAATGTTTTATGGAAGTACAATACTTACTATATCACACTAGTTTGCCCTTATCATGTTAAATATTTTCCCTGGGGACACACACCTATTCACCCCAAGTAGGACTCATATGACAGAACTAAGTGTGATTGCACCAAAACCAGTTTGGGGGAACCAATTTATTTCTTGGGGATACTTAGAAAGCAGGGTAAAGGATTGCTTATAGGAGCGTGGGTGATTCAAAGACAGCTACATCACCAAAAAGCCCAGCCCAGTATAGTTGACTACTAACTAGGTGATGGCTCAAGAAAGTGCATCTCTGCAGCACACTCGAAGACTTGTAGGATACTGGGCAGTGCGGGGCAGAATGTCTCCTCCCCCAATAGTTTACTCTTTACATTAACCTTTGATAAGGGTCTTGAAACCTTTGACCTAAGTCGTTGACTCACTGAGTCTCAAAGTCTCTTTGCTCCCCTTAGAAAGGAATATTTATGCGTTCATCTACTATACACCTTGGTTGGTTCCATGTCTTGGCTATTCGGAATCATATGGCAATCAACAAGATTGTGCAGCTATCTCTTTGATGAACTAATTTTATTTTACTTCCTTAAGATATATACTCTGGAGTGATATAGCCAGGTCACTTAGTAGTTCTGTTTTGAAGAAAAACATACTGTTTTCCATAATGGCCTTATAAGTTTACATTCCTACTAATGGTTATACATGTCCCTTTTGTCTGAATTCTTGACAGGATTTATTATTTTTAGCCACAGACATTTTTAGATTTGTTATGATAGCACCACCTAGTATGTCCTGACTTTTACAGACATTAGTTCCTAGAAATGGGAAAAAAGTCCTGCATATGTCACATTTGCTTAGAGATTGTGTAATAAGCAAAGGGAATTGCTTCAAAGATTGCAAAAGTTATAACCCATGGTATTTCCTGCTTACATAGTTGCTAAAATTGTCACTCTGGTGATTTGAGTGGATGGTCATATGTCAGCAAATATGTAGCTGGTAGGTAAAAGTTTATGGGCTGGAGAGATGGCTTAGCGGTTAAGTGCTTGCCTGTGAAGCCTAAGGACCCCGGTTCAAGGCTCGGTTCCCCAGGACCCACGTTAGCCAGATGCACAAGGGGGCGCACGCATCTGGAGTTCATTTGCAATGGCTGGAAGCCCTGGTGCACCCATTCTCAATCTCTCTCTCTCTTTCTCTCTCTCTATCACTCTCAAATAAATTAATTTTAAAAAATGAACAAAAAAATTTTAAAAAAGTTTATAAAACACAGTGTTAGTATATATTGGTTACAGCCTGTTACAGTGATGTGCAAAAAAAAAAAAAAAAACAATAGCAGGTGGATAGGAGAAAAAACATACCCCAAACTGAACAATAACAACAACAACAAAACTTTAAGGTTGGAAGAGAAAGCTTCTTCCCAACTACAAATAGACAAATAAGAAATTATGAACCAAAAAGAAAAAAAATAAAATTCAGCATTGGGGAAGCATCAGATTAAGGGTATCCCAGTACATCTGTTGTCGGATGTAGAATGGGTTACTTCAAGTGAAGGCCCAGCTCCATGCGTGTTCCCTTGTGATGTTGCTCTGTGCTCTTATGTGAAAGAAGTAAAAAACATTTTTGATACAACTCAGAAAACTGAGCACAGTTAAAGCAAATAGACTTACTTATTTACCTGTGATTCTCAAGCACACAGTTTGCCTGAATGAGAATGAAACATTTTTCTTTAAGCAACTGAACATTGTTGCCTGGTTGTCACTGCAACATAGACTCACCTCCTCTAAGGGTGCAGGAGAGGAGTCACGGTATGGAAAGAGTAGTGGGGAACTGAGTAGATTACTCTCTTTCTGACTGTTTATGAAACATGAGCTCACAGGTCAATGAGAATAGAGTAGCCTTAGTTCTGCTTAGAACTCTAGGTCAGATTGCTACCAATTTGTGTTGGAGGCATGTGAAAGCAGAAAAAGAATTTGTTTTGACATTTGTTTGGAAATGAACTCCTTTAGGACTCTTACAGTAGTTCAATTCACTTCTAAATTTATACATAAACTTTTTGACACACATATATATCAAGATGAATGGCATTCTTTACCTTCAAATGTGTTTGGGGTCTCAGCATAGTAATGGGAAAGTAGACGTTTCTAGGCCACTTTGCACTACTCAGGGAAAGCGTTTGTATTTGTATTTTTCCCCTCCCTCAGTAGGATAACTATGGGCTTAGAATTATAGCAAGTGAATGTGAATGAGAACAGGGACTTTTTATTTTTATTTACCTTTCCTGTTCAAATGAAATGAATATGCATTGTGTCAGGAAGGCACACAGGGCTATTACCACTGCAGCTAAGAACAATTAGTTCTTATTTGTTTAATACCATTTCTTAATGTGCAATTGTAAAACATTTCACAGGATGTTTTACATGTAATCAATCTTTCATTGGTGTTCCTAAAAATTCAAAGAGCCTGACATTTGCAATCAAGCCAACTGTGGTAAACATTCATTTTCTCTTAGTTTAAAATAAATTTAACTCAAGGCCACAAGTGGTAGATTGAGGAACTGATTTTCTGTGTTTTTATTTTGTGAGGGCTGTGCCTAGATTTATGGACATGTAGGAGAGACAGTCCAGTATCACAGATCAATTGAAATTATTGCATATCTATACTGAGCCCCATCAGAACTCAAAGACTTTCCCCTATTGCCTGATGAAAGCATGAACTTGGGTGACTTCCTTCTCTTCATAGCAGTTTCCTCTCTTGTGAAATGAGAAAGCAGTTCTTTCATTGGGCCATGTTGAGATTAAATAAAATCATGAATTATGAAAGAAGATACACCATGCACTGTTGGCCACCAGTGAAAAATCAAAACTAAGCAAAGTTAAGACAGTTCAGAGGCTACTGTAGAAATCAAATCTATGTTTTTACTGATTTTAGGTATATCTGGGTGCAGACCTCAAATGATGTCAGAATCCTGTCTAGGGTGTTTGTATTGGTGTCATTTTCTTGGTATTAGATGTAGTTTTTCAAGCAGGCTCAACAAATTTGGGACCAGGAGAAAGAATAGTATATTTGATAGTTGGCAGAGGGAAGAATGAATACAGAAAATAAAACAAAACAAAAAAAACCTCAGACAAAAGGGGGGTTGACTTCTCTTTACGTCTCATGGTCCTTCCTTCTCAGTGTGCCTTAAACATATTTTTTAGCATAATTTAACCCTGGAATTGGCAGCTTCCAGTCACTCAGTGACCATGTATGTTTGGAATGCTACCTGTTCTTGGCAAATGAAAATTTATTGGAATACAACCACACTTGCTCATTTAGTTATTCATAGATTTTTTTTTTTTTTTTTTGGTTACAGGTGCAGAGCTGAGCTACAGACTACTATAGCCTATAAAAAAGAAATGTTTACCATCAGACCATTTATAGGTGAGTTTTCTGGTATTCTACAAAATAAAGCTTAAGCTGATCATCTTGAAAGTAGTTTGTTTACCAAGTGGTTGCAATATGAACGTTAAAGGGAACAAATATATATTTTGGCTATTAATTATTTTTCTAAAAAATATTTAAATAGTAGTTATCAAATGTATACTGGATATCCCAGTAATATTTAGTGAAAGTATTCAACACATGTACTTACATGTATGTATAATATATATGGATACAGACAGTTCTCAACCTAAAATCATATAACAGTTTTTTCACTTTGTGATGGTCAGAGTGATACATACTCATTGGAAACATATTTGTGGATGGCAACCTTATATTGTAATGTCTAAAGGTTGGATACACTTCCTAAAGTGTGCTGTGTTGATGAGTGGTATTACTTGGCAGGTTAGGGTCTTAAAAAAAGAATTTTCAGTTTATGATATTTTAAATTTATCAATAGTGAGTTTATTGAGCTGAGCTGTCATTCCATGATAGGTTAAGGGTATATATTATCTGTCTATCTATCTATCTATCTGTCTATCTATCTAATCACCTATCTATGTATCTATCTATTGTCTTCCATCTATCTAATCTTTCATCTAACTTTACACAAAAGGAGGGAAGTACATAAGAAATGAGAAAGGGAATAAAGTGGGAGGGAGGGAGAAAGGAGATAGAAGTATAAGAGAAGGGGGAGAAAGAAAAGAGAGGAGAGAGAAAGAGAGAGAAAGAAAAAAATGGAGAAAGAGAAAGAGAGGAGAAAGATCCTGTCTGGCTGCTGTCATGCCATATATTATCCTAAAATTTTGTGAGATATCACTTTGGGGGAAGGTTGTGCTTAACTTTCCCCTCACCCCCACCCACACTGGCATACCATAGTGTGATGTTGCTCTCCTATTCACCCAGGTCACTCCCTCTGCATGAGGGTGGTATGCCACTACATCTACATGCTCCTTTACAGAAAGGTGTAAAATAGTAAAAGTGGAACAGAAAGAAGAATATGCTAGGCAGGTTGCACTTCTGATTATTGAAAACAGGCACATTATGGAAACATCAAAAGAATAATCAATCAAGTCTGCCTTATTTCTGAATTTTAAAAGAAAATGACATTTTTATTCATTTTGTCTGGGATTTGAACCAATACAGGATTTCTGGCAGCAACTATTGATTTTTCAACTCTTATAGAAAATGACATATTTTCTGTCAAACGTGATATTCAGGAAGTGAGGTGAGTTGGATAAATCCAGGGAAGTAGTAATGCTGCTACCAGGACAACTTGTAAAATATATTAAAGCTGATTAATAAGAAATAGAAATGTCAATGAATGACAAATGTGAAAGAATAATGGAGCTATTGACACCCAGCAGAAACAGCTTTGCCGTATCTGCATGGATTGGATGGGCTGTATATGGAGGTCTTCAACTTCCTTAGAAGATTTGACCATGAGGCAAAACAACCTTCAATGGTCTGGGTAGGCAGAAACCCTGCTTGTGGACAGAAAGTTGTTCATGGATGTCCTTTCTAACAATCTGTTTTCTGTTTCTGTATAGGACTTGCTGCTTGGATTTATGAAATTTCTCCCTCAAAAATATGTATGTATGTATGTATGTATGTATGTATGTATATTAGAGATAAAACTACTGTTATGTGGTCAAAAATTGTTTAGCAAATGCAGGTATATGAGAGAAAGCCTGGAGATTCTAAATCTTTAAGATGGGAAATCTCTAAGATCTCTTAGGACAAAATGGGCTGCTTCTGTCCAAAAGTCTGGGTAGGTATGGGCCCTGAGGCTGCTGCTATAAAATCATAATAAGGTGGAAAGGGTCTTGAATATCTTGAAAAGGACAGGGAAAAATATGTCTGTCTTTACCAAATCATGCTTCAACATGTTTACTTACATGTATGTATAATATATATGGATACAGGCAGTGCATCCTACATTTGGCCACTTTCCTAGGATAAAGACATGGAAAGAACTCTATTCCAATGTTTTGATACTAGAAACCCAGGTCAGTGCTGATAGATAATCCTGGTTGTCAACTGAACAGAATTTAGATTCATCATGGAAATAAATCTCTGGTCATGTCTACACGGGATATTGTAGATTTTTTTTTTTTTTAGAAAGGCCCAACTTAACTGTGGGTGGCACCATGATATGGGCTGGTTCCTAGACTGTAAAAAGTAGAAAGCTAGCTGAGCATTCAGCATTCATAACTCTCAGTTTCCTCCCTTCTGATGTGACTCTAACTTCCTGCCCCTGCAATACTTCCCTCCATAGTAGACTTCTGCCTGAAAACCATATGCCAAAATGAACCCTTTTTGCTTGAAGCTGCTTTCAATCTGGTATTCTAACCCAGCAATAAGAAAGTAGCAAATACAATGATGATTGACTGAATATTACAAGGAGGAAGGTATGCCCATCACCTCATGCTTTAGATGAGGTAGCAAAGCCTAGAAAAAAAAAAATACCTACAGGCTCTTTCCCAGTTTCTTACAGTTGTTGTGGATTATGATATGGACTTTGGGCAAATAATTTGCTTTCCTTTGCATATCTCTGTAGATCAAGTCCCATGCAACATGTTACCTCCACATTGCTGTACAAAACACCTGACTAAAAGCAGATGATGGGAGGGAAGGATTTATTTTTGCTTACAGTCTTGAGAAGAAGCTTCATTATGGCATGTTATAGATGGTAGAGGAGAGGGTGGACATCACCTCTACAAAAGCACATAGAAAGTAGCAGCAGGAAAGTGAAATGAGCTCTTGCAAAAAAAGAGCTGGCTATAATACACTTGAGGCTGGCCCCATAACACACCTCCCCCAGCAATGCTACACCTCCAAAATTACCATCAGTTGGGATCAAAGCATTCATCACAATACATAAGTTTAGGAGGGTATCTGATTTAAAACATCACATGTGGCTCTGGTCCCCATAAACTCACAACTATCCATGATGTTAAATGCAATTAATTCAGTCCAACTTTAAAAGTTCCCAAAGTTTTTATCAGTCCTGATGCCATTTAGGCATCCCCATAGTCCAGGGTCTCTTAACTACCAACCTACAAAACCCAAAACACACCATGGCACAGAATAAATGTTCACACTGCCAAAGATGGCATTGCAAGAAAAGATTGAAACAATGAGGGATCTAAAACAAACAGGGAAAGCATCAAACCCAGTGGCTCTAATTCCACCACTTACAATCAGTTATACAATATCAGGAATTCCAGCTCCAGCCAGCAGCTCTCCTTGGCAGCCATCACATAGTGTTGGCATTTTAATAAAATTCTAGGGTCCCCACTGCAACCTAAGGCTCATCTTCCTGGCTCCATCAGGACTCAATTCAGGTACTCTAACAATGCTGCCTCACATAGTCCAGTGACCATTAAAAAAAAAAACAAAATCCCTCAATTACCCTTTCTTTGCTATATTTATTATAGCCCCATGTTACTAGGTAGGACATTGAATGTCTTAATCCAGAGGAGATTAAAGCAGGCTTTGAAGAGAAAGACACACTTTCAGCGTTGAGGCCCCTCTATTCTGAAAGAGTCAGCATTCTTTCTGCTGACATGATGGAGAACAGTTGACTCAATCTCAGTGGTAGAAATATCTCAAACAATGGCAAATGCACAGGTGATATCTCTAGTCTTTTTTAAAATATTTTTATTTTTTATTTTTATTTGAGAGCGACAGAGAGAGAGAGAGAGAGAGAGAGAGAGAGAGAGAGAGAGAGAGAGAGGAAGAAAATGGGCATGCCAGGGCCTCCAGCCACTGCAAACGAACTCCCCCCTTGTGCATCTGGCTAACGTGGGTCCTTGGGAATGGAGGCTGGAACCGGGGTCCTCAGGCTTCACAGGCAAGCGCCTGATATCTCTAGTCTTAAGTTCTCATTTCGTTTGGTGCCATATTCATCTTCTTATACCAGTCTATTTTCATGCAGTGTAAACCTGCACAAATGCTCAGGGTATGGGATGAATCTCATAGAAACTGCCTCTATCCCAATTCAGATAAAGCTCTTTCTTCCCCTCATAAGCCAAGCCTCATAGTTGGCAATTCTTCCTACATTTAAGTCTTTCAACTTTGACCAGAATGGTCTAACAATCTCTTTTTAAAACACTGCAAAGGGGTTTGAAATGATGGATAAGTGGTTAAGGCATTTGCCTGAAAAGCTAAAGGATCCAGGTTCTGTTCCCCAGGACCCACATTAACCAGATGCACAAGTGGGCTTACATGTCTGGAGTTTGTTTGCAGTGGTTGGAGGCCCTGGCATGCCCATTCATTCTCTCTTTCTCTTCCCCTGTTTCTCTGTTGAATAATAAACAAACAAATACTGCAAGGCATCTCTTATATCAAGGTTTTAAATCCTTCCACATTCCTTTTGCAAGTCAGTTCCAAATGACCAAAGCCACACAATCTGTATTCTAGCATTAATGACCCCACTCCACTGGTACCAATTTTATATCATAGTTACCTTATTGTTTCTGGCACAAAACACCCAACATAAAACAGCTGATTGGAGGAAAAGATTTATTTTGGCTTATAGTCTCAAGGGGAAAATTTATGATTGCAGGGAACAGATGGTAGAACATAGACTTGATATCATGTCTGCTGTAGCAGGTAACAAAAAGCAGCAGGAGACTGAGCCAAGCTCTAGCAAAGGAGAGCTGGCTATAACACCCCTGAACCTGCCCTTCTTCCAGCAACAACAGACCTCCTCCAGCAAGGTTCCATTTCCTAAATTGCCATCAGCTGGGGTCCAACCATTCATAACACATGAGTTTATGGAGACATCTGCTTCAAACAATTATACACCAATCTCAGATCACATTATGGAGGTAGATATAACACCAGAATCTTTACCTTCTTGAACTATGCTCTTGCAGATACTCATTATTCTACAACCACTCAGTCACTCTCTGTGTTGGTTGGATCTCAGGGTTCAGAATAAGTCCCAATGACCACCATTATCTTCTAACAAATGACATTTCATAATTTCATCCTTTAGGCTGGCTAGCTTAGACATTACCTAAGTACCAAGACTTCTAAAAGTCATTTTCCCCAATGTTCATTTCTGATGAGCTTGGAAAAGCACTTTTCCTCATGTCAGCTTAGAAGAAGCATATTACATGTGCACCTGCTGCAGGCTCTGAGAAATCTTGTGGGAAAGAATCTGGCTTTGGTATTTATTCAAAGTTTCTCAAGCTCATTAGGTCACTAAATTTCTTTCTTTTTTTTTTTTTTTTTTTTTTTGGTTTTTCGAGGTAGGGTCTCTCTCTGGTCCAGGCTGACCTGGAATTAACTCTGTCATCTCAGGGTGGCCTTGAACTCATGGCAATCCTCCTACCTCTGCCTCCCGAGTGCTGGGATTAAAGGCATGTGCCACCACGTCTGGCTGGTCACTAAATTTCTAAAGTATAGTATCTATTAAATTCAAATATTTGTGGAATTTCTCACAAGGCAATATTTAATTATTAAAATATTAACATGCTTCCTAGATAACCAATGGTCATCCAGGTCTCACTTTCATTGAATCTTTTGTTTGTTCAATAATTCTCCCTGGCCCTTGGCTCAGCTTTCTGGTGTTTAGGGACAAGTAGTATTTTGAATAATTGAAGCAATGCTCCACTCTTACAGAAACATTAGTGTTCATTTTAAGCATTCATGGCAAAACCCTGAGAGTTCATAGTTGAGATTAATGCTGCTGTATTGATGAGAGCAGGCACAGACTACAAGCACTACAAGCACTGTATTTGTTTTTCTGTCCTACCCACTGGCTCAGGTTTGTACCTAGCCTTTTTACATACCTCTTTGGGAAATCTGACTACGAAGTGCTAGTGACCTGAAAAAGCTTAAAAATTCAACCTGTTGGGCTGGAGAGATGGCTTAGTGGTTAAGCGCTTGCCTGTGAAGCCTAAGGACCCCGGTTCGAGGCTCGGTTCCCCAGGTCCCACGTTAGCCAGATGCACAAGGGGGCGCACGTGTCTGGAGTTCGTTTGCAGAGGCTGGAAGCCCTGGCACGCCCATTCTCTCTCTCTCCCTCTATCTGTCTTTCTCTCTGTGTCTGTCGCTCTCAAATAAATAAATAAAAAATTTTAAAAAAAAATTCAACCTGTTAACATTTAGTTACTAAATTCAAAGACAGTTGTGACCTGGGACCTTGCTAAGAAGACAAAGGAGTTCATCCATATGAGGCTTTTGAAATAGCTCCTGTTACGTAATAAGTTTCTGTAAAATGTTGGCTATTGATTTGTGCTCACAACCATGTGAAGAGGAAGGGATGATGAAAAGACTAATGCCATTACTGCCTTCAATTACACAAGAATATGAATACCTTGTAATGTCTACAGGTGAGAAGAACAGCTATGAAAATGTGGGAAAGAGGGTTCATAATGCCTAATAAGAGAGTAATTTACAGGGTCCAAGAGATGTGTATTTGAATTCAAGCTTTGCTATTAGCCAGAGTTTGGATGGGTGGCAAACTTTTGGGACTGTATTTAATTATATAGAAAATGGGATAATACTATAATAATACTTGTAAACCTAACTCCTGTATAAATATGGCTAGTAGTATGGAGCTAATGGAGAAGAGGAGAATGGGGAAAGGAAATAAAGGGAGGTGAAAATTTATGGAAGAGACATCATGACCTACTCATCTGCTGTTGGCAGGCCCTTCCTATTAGATCTGTTGCATGCAAGGCAGAGGAGGTTGCTGGTTCAGGTTTGTGATTCTGAATGTGTCCTTGGTGAGACATTCTGCTGGTGTTTGTGAGGGTGCATTGTGACAGATATGAAACATCTGGAGTTTTGAACTTTTGTCATGCAGGTACCATCTGATTGAGCTCTGGTGTGGGCATATCTGGAAGGGAAGCTTCAGCTACTGCTTTGAAGCCCAGGTGAGGTGGTAGCAAGCAGTGTGTGAGCCTTCCCACCATGGAAAAAACAGATCCCTATGACAGCAGGAGACTCTCCACCTTGCTTTCAATGTTACAGGTGGGATTCATACTCAATGGAACTGCTTTTCAAACTCAAACACTACCCCAGGCTGCTACCCAGAACTAAAGGTGCCCAGATAAGTGTCACTTAAGAAGAGAAGACTTCCAATGGGTTCCAGCTTAGTCACTGGCCTTCTTGTTTCCTAGTCTGGTATTACATCCTGCACCTGGGACCTGGGAATCTTTTGCTTATCATAAGTGGGAGAGCAATTTGAGGTAGAAACTATGGATTCAGGAAGGAAGATGGAAGATTCTATTTTTATTAGATTTTTCTATATGATTCTTTGTGTTTACTTGTACTGGGTTCCTTACTGTGGGATGAAGTCCTCATATAGCAGGAAAAATATAGCAGGTATCAGAGAAATATATTAGTTTTATTATTTCTTCTGCAACAGGCATTATAAAATTGATTGGTTAAAATAGCATTAGCTTATTAATTTGTCATTCTTAAGATCAGAAATGCAAAATCAAATACTCTAGAATAAAATCAGGGCATCAGGAGAATGGGATCTTTTTGTTGTTGTTCTTTTTCTTTTTCCTTTTACTGTTTCTATAGTTTTTCTGCATTCTTTAGTTCCTACCATCTTCCTACACATTTCAAGCGATTAGCACCTTTTCACCCATATGACCTCACCATGTGTCTATACATCCTAATCCACACTAATAGTGACCATTTTTAGAACTATCTTGGCTCTTTAAACAGCCATTTATTGCCTACTTCTGTATGTGACCTAGCATCATTTTGGCTATTAAATAAGTCCTTATTGAACATACAAACAAACTGCTGACTTCTAACAATGCCAAAGCTAAAAATGTCATCAGATAACATGAGGCCTATAGCAGAGATTCCCCCACTTTGCTGTGACCTTTAAATCTGATGTATCCACCAATACATTTCAAACTGATTTGTAACTTTCTTTTTTTGTTTTAATAACCACTTTTTATTATACTGGACTCATCCAGTTATTCCAATTTTAACCCTACTTAACATACATCCAATGTCTACTTGACTTCTTGAATATATAAAAATTCACATATCACAATTGATCCATGATCTCCTCTAGAAGCCTGATCCTCTACTTCTGATGTTAATTAGTGAGTACACCCACCATCTACCTAGCTCTATAGTCCAGACCCTGCAAAACCCTTGGCTTTTCTCATTCCATTCCTCCTGATACCCAATACAACATCATGTCCTTTAAATCCTATGTATTTCTTGTTTTCATTGTCTTCTTTTCATTTTCACCATGACCCTTCTTGCCATGCATTATCTCTTTGTCTTTCCACTGTGAGAGGAATGATTTTCTTCTTCTTCACATACATATAGTTTGCAATAGTTTCCTAGTCCCTCCTTCTAAAGTTCCCCTATTTCAATCCATTCATTACTTGTCAGTAAGAATGGTATTTAAATTATATAAATTTGATTATGCAAATAATAATAGAAAAAAAAAGAAGAAAACAAGTGCTATCATAGTTTTCACTGACCAGCAGGATGTGGGTGCTTTGTGCCTCATAGCATGTAGCATATGTGCTCTGCTCAGTGTCACCATCTTGCTTTTCTTTCTTTCCGTCTTGGCTCTCAACCAAGGTACATTGCACTTTCTGTACTCTGTGCAAACAAAATCTTTCATTGCCCTCTTGGCTAAGTAGTTTATTCTTTTCCTTTCATTTTCAGCACCTAGGGAAATTTTGAAGTTACTAAGTAGATCAATCTTCCTGAGACTAGCAGAGCACAGTGGATTTCTTTCTAGTACATTTTAGAGTTGGGATTTCAGATTACTTGCCTAATAATCATATTTTCTCTTAAATTGTAAGCCTATGCATTGAATTATTTCCCACCATTGTTTTTCCCACAGCTTGTTATAGAGCAGGAGCTTCATAGTTATTGAATTATAAATGAAACTCTCTTACTCATAGTTGACTGAATGAGTGACACCTGAAGCAAAACAGGATTTCATTGTAATAGTCATAAAGATCACTGTATATTTAAAAATAACAAAATGATATATAACCATGGAAATGGGAAGATAAAGAATCTAAGGTGTATCTGTTGTAGTCAGGTTTGCATTGCTGGTAGAAATCACCCAACCAAGAGCAGCTTCTGGGAAAAAAGAGGCTTATTTTGGCTTATGGGCTCGAGGGGAAACTCCACAATGGCAGGGGAAAATGATGACATGAGCAGAGAGTGGACATCACCCCCTGGCAAACATAAGGTGGACCATAGCAACAGGAGAGTGTGCCAAACACTGGCATGGGGTAACTGGCTATAACACCCATAAGCTCACCCCCAATAATACACTCCTTCCAGGAAGCTTTAATTTCCAATTGCCATCAGCTGGGAACCTAGCATTCAGAACACCTAAGTTTATACTAGACACCTGAATCAAACCACCACAGTATCCCAGATTATTTTTATTTTATTACAAAAATATAGACATTGTGAAATCTATAAAAGTTTGTATAGGCATTAACACATATGAAAATATGGAAGAAGCTAAAAAGTGAATGATAAGAATAGAGGGTGTGAGAAATGGCTAGAAATAATTTCAGTCTTAAGCTTTGGAGGAAGACCATGGAAAATTCTGTTAAGCTAGAGTTATATGCAGAACAGGGGCATGGGGTAATGTCTGTCTGGAATATTGTCATATCAAGGTCAGAGGTCTTAAGCAAGTCTCATTACCTATTGTGATGAAGGGTTTCTTCTGCTCTTTAACTTTTCAAATCTATCAATGTCTCTCATTGGTAAACTATAACTCTGAATCATATAGAAAGTCAAGGTGGCATTTTTGAGAGATCTGCGCCCCCCCCCCCCCGAGCCCCCACACACTGATTTCAAACATGGCTGTGCCAGTTTATACTACCATCAAAAGTTCTCTCCATACAACTTGGTGATTAGTTGTCATATTACCCAAATATCACTCCTGGGCCCACATCCATCTATATGGGTTTTTACTGAGCTGTAAAGAAAAATGAAATTATACAAGTTTAAACAAAATAAATTGGATTTGAAAAATTATACAAAGTGAAGTAACTCAAGCCAAATAGACAAAAACTGCTTGTTCCTCTTTTATGTGGTTCCTAACTTTTAATGTTTGTATGTGTGTAAATAAGGGGACATGAGACTGAATATGGGCTATGATTGGAGGTAGGAGACAACAAGAGGGGAATAAGAGGTGATGAGAAGG
This sequence comes from Jaculus jaculus, assembly GCF_020740685.1. Lineage (NCBI taxonomy): Eukaryota > Metazoa > Chordata > Mammalia > Rodentia > Dipodidae > Jaculus > Jaculus jaculus. The sequence continues at coordinate 61,633,802 of NC_059110.1, read as the reverse complement.
AGAGAAAGAACAAAAGGCACCATCTGCTATATAAACAGAAAGAAGACTAAGTTGGGGGAAGTACAAGCAGGTAGGGAGAAGGGAGGATGGGGTAAGCAAAACAAAATAACTTTTTTGAAAATGTCATAATGAAACCTAGTTGTGTACATATTAACAAAAATAAATTAAAAATTTAGTTATCAGAAAAAAATATAAAGAAATAAAGAAAATCAGAATGATGATGGCATTGAGAAGATGATGAGGGACTTGGTAGCCAGAGAGGCTATTGTTGGATTCCATTATAGAACCGAGCTGAGGAAGGAAAACTCAGTCCTGAAGAGTCTGCTGTAGAATATCAACCCCATACTCTCTCTCTATCTCTCTCTTGAAGTCTGTGGTTACAGAGAAAAGTGAGTTTTAACAGAAATTAATCTTTAGCTAGTACCAGACTTTCTGATTGTAGGGATGGCTTCCAAACCACCAAATACTGACTATACAAACTGATTTTAAAGGGGCAATTAGGGAGTATATAACTCATGATGGCTTGCCACTCCATGGAAAAAATTAGTTTTTTTTGGTTTGACATTCTATTTATAAAAGAAGTTATATAATTTTTCTTTTTCCCATAATTATAATAATGACTAGAGTGTTTGTTTAAAGAATGTTTGTTTGGGCTGGAGAAATGGCTTAGTGGTTAAGCACTTGCCTGTGAAGCCTAAGGACCCCGGTTTGAGGCTCGATTCCCCAGGACTCACATTAGCCAGATGCACAAGGGGGTGCACACGTCTGGAGTTCATTTACAGTGGCTGGAGGCCCTGGCATTCTCTCTCTCTCTCTCTCTCTCTCTCTGCCTCTTTCTCTCTCTGTCTGTCGCTCTCAAATAAATAAATAAATAAACAAACAAACAAAAAAGAATATTTGCCATGTGTCATACCTACTTATGTTTGTGCCTATGGTGGGTTGTATCAAGTGCCTCCCATAAACTTGTGTGTTCTGAATGCTTGATGACCAGCTGATAGATAGATCCATGCTGGCAGAGGTATTTAAGTAGGGATGGCTTTCGAGGTTCATTAGCTTCTAGTTTGCCAATGTTAGTTTGGCTCACTCTCCTCCTGCTGTTTGCTACATACTGTGGCAAGGAGTTCCAGCCTCTACTCATGCCATGCTGCCCCTGCTATTATGAAGCTTCCCCTAAAGACTGTAAACCAAACTGATAAACTCCCATCAGCTGCTTTTTGTCTTGTGATTTTTTCCCAGAAATGAAAAGTAACTACCAAATAAAAATTATACCAGTGTAGTGGGATAGTTACTGCTAAAACGTTGACTGTGGCTTTTGGTCTTTTGGAACTGATTTGTAGGAGGAATATGGAAGGATTTGAGAGACGTCTTGAAGTGGAGCATGAAGGACCATTCTGTTAAGAGTTGAAAGGCATAATGCAGTAATAACTATGGACTATATAGGCTGGACGTATGAAGAGAAGAAAGAACTATGTTAATACTAGGCTAGAAGCAGTTTGCATGAGAGCTAGATGTGCCCTCCCCATGTCCTGAGAACTTATTTAGGGTTGAATTTAGAAGACATGGATTAGTGTTAGGAGAAGGCTATGGTACAGAAAGAAATGAAAGTTTCATTTCTGGAGACAGAAGGTTGGAGACAGTACTCTTTCAGCTACTATTGTTCTAAAGATTACTTCCATTGAGACTGGATCAGCTGTTCTACATTGGGACAGCAGGAAGAATATTCACTCTTGAAAGGTGGGGTCTGAATGCTGAAAAAGCTTTCCTTCTCTTGAAATTCAACTTTATTACTCTCTGGATTAATGTATTTTGTAGCCCATCTGGTACTATGGTGGTATAACAAATGAAGGAAAGAAAAGGGGATTGGATTGGCAATTTGGTTTGTTGTTTTGGAACTGTCCACCAGGCAGTATAATGCAAGATTGTTGGAGTCCTTGTGTAGAAGTTCAATTGAGCAATTAAAATGAACCATGTGTTGCAGTGAAGAGCCCAGAAGATGCCAGCACTATGTAATGGCTGCCAAGAACAGCTGCTACCTCAGAGGTATTGTTCCCCAGACTCTAACTAGCCCCCCTAGAGAGTTGGAACTGGAACCCCAGAGGCATTGTCACTGGTTGCGAATATCAGACTTAGAGGTACAGGATTTGATGTTTTCCCTGTTTGTTTTAAATAGATTTTGCATTGGTTTAATCTTTTCTTTCAATGCCATCTTTTTCAAAGTACTCTGTGAAACTATGTGGTTTTGATCTTACAGGGTAATAATTAATAGACCTTGGGCTATGGGGATGTTTGAACAGTGTTCACACTGATAAAAACTTTGGGGACTTTTAAAGTTGGACTGAATGCATTGCACTTTGCATAATGGATGGTCATCAGTTTGTGGGGTCCAGGGATGGAATGTGGTGGCCTGAATTTAGGTGTCCCCTATATTCTCATGCGTTTTGAATACTTAGTCCCAGTTTGTTATGAGATATTTGCAACAGGAGTAGCATATTTTTTCTAAGACAAGAAACCTATCCCATTATCAGCTGACTGGTAAGAAAAAATGTAGTGATTCTACGTCTTGCCATCACATATTTTAACAGGTGAATGCTATTATTATGCAATCTCCATAGGTAACATAAGAAATAAAATTTCAAGTGTTTATTCATCATTTGGGCTCTCAACTATCCTGTTATGTTCCTGCTATCATTCACAACTCTGAACAAGGCCAATTGTGAAGAACAAGAACAGCATGCCACCCCAATTTATGTAACTAATTTTCAGGCTGGAAAAATATGTATAAGCTTATGTCATATTTTCATTAACATTCTAATAAAGATTGACAAATAATTATTTTCTTCACTTATAAGTATAAAAAAATCCTGTTGAGTAATTCATGACGAAAGAAGAAATTATGTTTATTGGATACATTTGAGAAATTTTTAGCTGCTGTTACAGTATGTGAGTTTCCTCTTTAGCAGGTATACAGGAGAGTTACAAGTCATAAAAATCAAATAGCTAAACAACTGGAAGATGTTCCCATCTTGCAATTCAAGCTCCAGGCTGTAAGAGTTCAATGATGTTATTTCCATGATAGCCTGGTATCTGAGTTTTCATAGACACTGAAGAACACTGCTTTGCCCAGGACCTGTAACTCTTGAACATAAACTGTTATTCTAATCAATCAGTCATTTTTGTGTCCCCAGACACACTAGTTTCTGTAAGTACTATGAAATTGGCATGTATAAGTCTAGTATGCTATTCAACCAATTTTATAGAGAGGGTTTCATTTAAATGATTAGACATAGTTGCTTATTTCAATAAAGGACCAGATAATATTTTTTTTTGTCATTTCATGTTTGATTTGTTTAGTCTTTTGAGTCTTTTCTGTTTTGTTTTTATTGTTTATTCATGTGGTGTGAATGCCTGTATATATACATGTTTGGGCATGTGTGTGTGTGTGTGTGTGTGTGTGTGTGTGTGTGTGTATGTGTGTCTTTCTTCATGCATGTGTGTGCAGGTATGTGTGGAGGTCAGAAGTTGATGTTGGGTGAAATTTTCAATCTCTCTTCACCTATTCCCACGAAACAAGTTTTCTCACTAAATACAGATTTAATCAATTCAGCTAGGCTAGCCTGTTAGAAAGCTGCTGGGATCCTTCTGTCTCCATCTTCCCAGCATTGGGATTTTAGCTCACTGCCACCATACTCGGCATTTTATTTGGGTGATGGAAATCTGAACTACCATGCTCTTGCTGGTAGAGCAAGCACTTTGCCCACTAAACCATATCCCCAGCCTCTCTTATGAATTTTAATAGGATTCCATTGTGTTTGTGTTTGTGAATGTGTATACTAAGAGAAATGTACACATAATTGGGCACCATCTAAATAAAAATATGTATTTTGGGGCTGAAGGGATGGCTTAATATTTAATTGCTTGCCTGTGAAGCCTAAGGGACCCGGTTGGAGGCTCGAATTCCCCAGGACCCACGTTAGCCAGATGCACAAGGGGGCTCACACGTCTGGAGTTTGTAGCGACTGGAGGCCCTGGCGTGCCCAATCTCTGTCTCTCTCTATCTGCCTCTTTCTCTCTCTGTCTGTGGCTCTCAAATAATAAATAACAAAATAAACAAAATAAAAATTAAAAAAAAGTATGTTGTACAGTGAAGCTTCTAGCTATAGGCCATTACAATGACTTTAAATGGTAATTATTCCTGCATGGAACTGAAACCATTTTAAAAATTATAAGCCTATGGAATGAACTCTCCAATTTTTTTTCTTATCCAAAAGGTTATTGATTACCATGGTTAAGCTTTCGGAATAATTTACCTCAATAATATTCCTTGATTCAGAGTGCTACAGATTAATTTTACATCGTGTAAAGATCACTTTCCTTTGATTTATATGCTATCATAGTCTTGTATTGTGGGACAAGATTAATCAGATCACAGTATTAGTTTTTTATATCACTCTCCTTATTTCATACATTTTAACATCAACAAGGAGGGTCTAATGGGAGGGGGTAGATCATAGATGAGCCTAAACAATGGTACCAAACTGCCTGTATTTGATGAAAAAAAAAAAGAAAAAACTAATAAATCAAATTAAAAATAAAATAAAATAAAAATCTTTTTCTCTTATTCCCCTTTCAGAGTCTCTTAAATCAAACACCACATGCAGAGTACATTTCAAAATTTCTTTGAAATGCTAAATTTCTCTGAGTTTAGAAAATGGAATAACAGCTTTCTTATGTTACAACGAAATCCACCTTTATTTTTTTTAATATTTATTTTTATTTATCTATTTGAGACCAACAGACAGAGAGAGAAAGAGGCAGAGTAAAGAGAGAATGGGGGCACCAGGGCCTCCAGCCACTGTAAACGAACTCCAGACTCGTGCGCCCCCATGTGCATCTGGCTAACGTAGGTCCTCGGGAGTTGAGCAGCGAACCGGTGTCGTTAGGATTCACAGGAAAGCGCTTAACTGCTAAGCCATCTCTCCAGCCCAGAAATCCACCTTTAATGTGAGCACATGCACAATAGAAACAGTGGGGTCATGACACTTTAGACAGAAATTATTGTGCAAGGCTGTTTTCTATGGTATCCAATTTTCTATGAGATATAGTTCAAGCAACACATTAACAACTAGAATATAGTGTGCCATATGGCACCAATGAAGGAAAACATTTTGTAAAAAGATGGTGCTGAAGGAGATTCTCATATATCGGAGAGGGGCAGTGGAAATAAAAACAGAAGTACATGGCAGAGAAGACATGACAACTCACAGAAGAAGCAGAGTTGGCAGGATGCCCTTGAAATAAGTAGATGACCATTCTGATTCTTGAATATACTGACATTATTTCATAAGCAAAGTTTTTGAGAATGAATTTTGTTATTTAATCATTCACCTAAAGAAATTATCAAATGCTGTTTAACATTCATGTACCCCATCCCTCACCTCTTCTTTCTTTTGTAAAAGTTATTTTATCCGTCCTTTCATTGTTCTTGTTTCTATTCATATCTGTCTTCCCCCTCTATCTTTAACATTTTTGAAAACTTCTTTATCTCTACAGAGTACTAATCTCTGATAGTACATGTTCAAGATGGCATAATTCAACTTTTCAATCAGCACAAAATTGCAACAATACTATATTCTATAAAAATAAAACTCAATATATAAAGAATTAATGATGATAGGGAAGCATTGCTTGTTAATTCAAGTGCCTCCTAAATATCACAGAAGTCATTTTGAGGTGCCTGAAACTGTTTCCTTACTTACCTGTTTTAAACCATTGCTTGGGAAGGGACCACACTTCCAGAACTGGTTCATTTGGAAAGAAAGCATACTTCTGTCTGGCCTCTCAATTCCTATGAATTTTCAGAGACTTCAGACAATTCTGTGAATTTATCCATATCTCAGCTTCCTGGTCATTCTGATGTCTGGCACAGAGACTCCAAATACATGTTCATTTATTTCACAAATTCCATTTGTGGTGATTTGACTATATGTAGGCTAATGTGTTTGAATACTTAATAGCAGAAAATTAACAGCCAATTACTACCACTAAATTCATAGACCTCATTAAAGTGTTCCTAGTCATACCAATGATGTTTTTCTTTTACATTTTCTGAGGTAAATGATTGCCAAAAAACAATTGTATATATTTAAAATGTGCAATTGGATTATTTGATATATAGGCATATTATAAATGACTATCATAATAAAGATAGTTATTTTATCTGTTATTTCATATCTTTACCTATTTCTTCCCTTGTAGTAAGAACATTTACAATCAACTAGTTAATAACTATTTTCATTATGTTGTACATTAGAACTTATTCAACTTACTTTTTAAATTTATTTTTATTTTGCATTGTAAGGAGTGGTACCCTTCCTTTGGCTCTTACATTTTTTCCAGCACCTTTTCTGCAATGGACCCTGAGGTAGAGAAGCTTAGTACCAGACACTCCTCTGTCACTTCTTCTCTGCAACGGACCCTGAGGTAGAGAAGCTTAGTACCGGACACACCTCTGTCACTTCTTCTCGGCACTGTTTTGCCTTTTGGAACATCACAGTGGTCACCACCATCTGAAAAGAGAAGCTTCTCTAAACAAAAGTGAGAGTATCATTAATATATGAATACAAACATTATCTGCAGTGCTGTCAGGGCAGTTTGGGAAGAATAATATGTGCTAGTGAGACAAGAGTGTGCTTTGTGCCCCAAAGGCTCATGACCTCCTCTGCTATAGGTTTTTGATCACGTATTCAGTACTAGGCATGTATTCCCTCCCATAGAGTGGGCCTCCAGTCCAATTAGAGATCAGTTGGTTTCCCCCAGAGCAGATATTCTATTTTACTCGTTGAGTCATTTGGCCTGTCTGGCCAAACTTGAGACTTCCACTGTTTTCACCACTGATGACTTCTATCTCCCATAGAGCTGCTTGTGGTGTAGCTTTTTCCAGCTTTCAGTTGGCTGGTCTTCGGGGAAAATGTTTTCAGTTCATCAGCAGCTTGAATTCTCAGTGACCTTTCTGTCAGGGCATGTAAAGTCTTCAGGAATAGGGTCTTACCATCTGTTACTTGTGAGAAACCAAGAACCTCAGCAAAAGTTTGTAATATTTGGGAAGTAACAGGGACCTTCCTGGCCAACAATTCAGTGGAAGTTATGCCATCTCTGACACTGAAAATTTTCTAGCAGCAATCTATGGCTTCTGGATGTGCCATTATTTAAAATAGTAGACTTTCATATGTCTTATTCAGAATATCTTAAATTTTGATTGATCTTCCCACCACCTTTCTCTTAGTCTCTTTCCCTGGACTCACATAGGCCATTCCACTCCTTGTAATCCTTTCTTCTATTTGCGCATATACAATACCAACCCATAAAGTCCTTTCCACTCCTTCCTCCCTTATTTTCATCTTTTTATATATAGATATCCAGTTTTTCAAGCGCCAGTTGTTGAAGAGGCTGTCTTTTCTCCAGTGAATATTTTTTGGCATTTTTGGTCAAAAATAAGATGGCTGTAAATGCCTGGATTAACATCAGGGTCCTCTATACTGTTCCATTGATCTACAGGTCTGTCTTTGTGCCAGTATCATACTGTTTTTTTTTTTTTTTTTTTTTTTTTTTTTTTAAATATGGCTTTGTAATATAGCTTAAAATAAGACATGGTGATACTACCAGCCTTACTTTTGTTGCTTAAAGTTGTTTTGGCTACTTGAGGTTTATTGTGCTTCCAAATTAATTTTAGGATTTTTTTTTCTATTTCTGTGAAGAATGTTATTGGAAGGGGGATTGCATTAAATGTGTAGATTGCTTTTAGTAAGATTGATATTTTCACAATATTGCTTCTTTCAATCCAAGAACATGGAATGTCTTTCCATTTCCTAGTGTCTTCTGCAATTTATAACTCGAGAATTTTAAAATTTTCATTGTACACATCCTTTAATTCCTTGATTGGGTTTGGTGAAAGGTACTTCATTTTATTTTGAGGCAATTTTGAATAGGATAATAGGAGAGATTCCCTTATTTCATCCTCCTATTGATTTCTGTGTGTTTATTTTGTATCCTGCTACATTTCTAAAAGTGTTTATCAGTGTTAAAACGTAGTTGGTAGAGTCTTTAGTGTCCTTTATGTATAGAATCATACCATCTGCAAAAAATGATAATTTAATCTCTTCCTTTCCAATTTGTATCTCTTTTGTGAGTGGCTCTTGCCTTATTGCTATAGCTAGGACTTCCAGTACTATATTAAATAAAAGTGGCAACAGTGGACACATGAATTTAGTAGAAAGGTTTCAAGTATTTCCCCATTAAGTATAATGTTGGATGTAGGTTTGTCATAAATAGCTTTTGTTGAGTTATGTTCCTTCTATCCCAGTTTCTGTAAGATTTTTACCATGAAGGGCTATTAGATTTTGTTGAATGCCTTTTCTGCATCTGTTGACATGACCATGTGTTTTTGTCCTTCAGTCCATTTATATAGATAGTGAATTACATTAATTTTTTAAAAAGTTTTTTAAAATGTTTTATTTATTTATTTGAGAGAGGGAAAGAGACAGAGAAAGAGAGAATGGGTGCACCAGGGCTTCCAGCCACTACAAATGAACTCCATATGCATGCTCCACCTTGTGCATCTGGCTTACATGGGTACTGGGGAATCAAACTGAAGTCCTTTGGCTTTGCAGGCAAGTGCCTTAACCACTCAGCCATCTCTCCAGCCTGTGTATTACATTTATTAATTGGTGTATGTTGAACCATCCCCGCATCTCTGGGATAAAGGCTATTTGGTCAGGGTGAATAATCTTTCTGATATATGTTTGTATTCTGTTTGCCAATATTTTGTTCAGAATTTTTACATCTATGTTCATGAGGGAGATTGGTCTGTAATTTTCTTTTCTTTTTTGTTCTGTCTTTGGTTTTGGTAACAGGGTGATGCTGGCTTTGGAAAAGGAGCTCAGTAGAATTCCTTCTTTTTCTATTTTATGGAAAATTTGAGTGGTGCTAGTTCTTCTATGAATGTCTGGTAAAATTCACCAGTGGCTCTATCCTGGCCTGGACATAGTTTGGAGACTTTTTATAACTGCTTGGATCTCTATAGATGTTATAGGTAAATTTAAATTTTATTTATTTTGTTATTTATTTGAAGGAACAAGAGAGGGAAAGAGGCAGATGTAGACAGAGAGAGAGAATTGGGACAGCAGGGAATCTAGCCACTGCAAACAAACTCCAGATGTATGTGCCACTTTGTGTATCTGGCTTACATGCATCCTGGGAAATCAAACTTGGGGCCTTTGCCTTTACAGGCAAACACCTTAACCACTAAGCAATCCCTCGAGCCCCTTATAGGGCAATTTAAATTGTTGATCTCATCTTGATTTAATTTTGGTATGCCATATGAATCAAGGAAATCATCCATTTCATTCACATTTCCAAATTTAGAAGTGTATACATTCTTAAAGTATATCCTTATGATTTTCTGATTTTATTTGTTGTCTGTTGTAATGGTGTTTTACTTTTTTTTTTAATTTTTTTTTCTTTTTCTTTTTTTTTTTCTTTTTATTAACATTTTCCATGATTATAAAATATATCCCATGGTAATTCCCTTCCTCCCCACCCCCACACTTTCTCATTTGAAATTCCATTCTCCATCATATTACCTCCCCATTACAATAGTTGTAATTGCATATATACAATATCAACCTATTAAGTATCCTCTCCCCTTCCTTTCTCTACCCTTTATGTCTCCTTTTTAACTTACTGGCCTCTGCTACTAAGTATTTTCATTCTCATGCAGAAGCCCAGTCATCTGTAGCTAGGATCCACATATGAGAGAGAACATGTGGCGCTTGGCTTTCTGGGTCTGTGTTACCTTACTTAGTATAATACTTTCCAGGTCCATCCATTTTTCTGCAAATTTCATAACTTCATTTTTCTTTACTGCTGAGTAGAACTCCATTGTATAAATGTGCCACATCTTCATTATCCACTCATCTGTTGAGGGACATCTAGGCTGGTTCCATTTCCCAGCTATTATAAATTGAGCAGCAATAAACATGGTTGAGCAGTACTTCTAAGGAAATGAGATGAGACCTTTGGATATATGCCTAGGAGTGCTATAGCTGGGTCATATGGTAGATCAATCTCTAGCTGTTTTAGGAACCTCCACACTGTTTTCCACAATGGCTGGACCAGATTGCATTCCCACCAGCAGTGCAGAAGGGTTCCTTTTTTTTCCACATCCCTGCCAACATTTATGATCATTTGTTTTCATGATGGTGGCCAATCTGACAGGAGTGAGATGGAATCTCAATGTAGTTTTTATCTGCATTTCCCTGATGACTAGTGACGTAGAACATTTTTTTAGATGCTTATATGCCATTCGTATTTCTTCCTTTGAGAACTCTCTATTTAGCTCCATAGCCCATTTTTTGATTGGCTTGTTTGATTCCTTATTATTTAACTTTTTGAGTTCTTTGTATATCCTAGATATTAATCCTTTATCAGATATATAGCTGGCGAAGATTTTTTCCCATTCTGTAGGTTGCCTCTTTGCTTTTTTCACTGTGTCCTTATCAGTGCAAAATCTTTGTAATTTCATTAGGTCCCAGTGGTTAATCTGTGGTTTTATTGCCTGAGCAATTGGGGTTGTATTCAGAAAGTCTTTGCCAAGACCAATATGTTGAAGGGTTTCCCCTACTTTTTCCTCTAGCAGTTTCAGAGTTTCCGGTCTGATGTTAAGGTCTTTAATCCATTTGGACTTAATTCTTGTGCATGGCAAGAGAGAAGAATCTATTTTCATCCTTCTGCAGATATATATCCAGTTTTCAAAACACCATTTGCTGAAGAGGCTGTCTCTTCTCCAATGAGTATTTTTGGCATTTTTATCGAATATCAGGTGGCTATAGCTACTTGGGCTTACATCTGGATCCTCTATTCTGTTCCACTGATCTACATGTCTGTTTTTGTGCCAGTACCATGCTGTTTTTGTTACTATGGCTCTGTAGTATAGGTTAAAATCAGGTATGGTGATACCACCAGCCTCTTTTTTGTTGCTCAGTATTATTTTAGATATTCGAGGTTTTTTGTGATTCCAAATGAATTTTTGGATTGTTTTTTCTATTTCCATGAAGAAAGCCTTTGGAATTTTGATAGGGATTGCATTAAGTGTGTAGATTGTTTTAGGTAACATTGCCATTTTCACGATATTGATTCTTCCAATCCAGGAACAAGGGATGTTTCTCCACTTTCTAGTGTCTTCTGCAATTTTGGCTAGAGTGTTTTAAAGTTCTCATTGTATAGATTCTTTACTTCCTTGGTTAGGTTTATTCCAAGGTACTTTATATTTTTGATGCAATTGTGAATGGGAGTGATTCTCTGATTTCATCCTCTGTGTGTTTGTTGTTAGCATATTTGAAGGCTACTGATTTCTGTGTATTTATTTTGTATCCTGCTACATTGCTGTAGGTTTTGATCAGCTCTAATAGCTTGCTAGTAGAGTCTTTAGGGTCCTTTATGTATAGAATCATGTCATCTGCAAATAATGATAACTTGATTTCTTCCTTTCCAATTTGTATCCCTTTTATGTGTGTCTCTTGCCTTATTGCTATGGCTAAGACTTCCAAAACTATATTAAATAAAAGTGGGGACAGTGGACACCATTGTCTTGTTCCTGATTTTAGTAGAAAAGCTTCCAGTTTTTCCCCATTTAGTAATATGTTGGCTGTAGGCTTATCATAAATATCCTTTATTATATTGAGATATGTTCCTTCTATTCCCAGTCCCTCATGAACATAGATGCAAAAATTCTCAACAAAATATTGGCAAACAGAATACAAGAATATATCAAAAATATCATTCACCCTGACCAAGTAGGCTTTATCCCAGAGATGCAGGGATGGTTCAAAATACGCAAATCTATAAATGTAATATATTACATAAACGGGTTGAAGGACAAAAATCACATGATCATCTCATTAGATGCAGAGAAAGCATTTGACAAAATCCAACATCCCTACATTTTTCATTTTATTAATTTTTGTCTCTTCTCTCTTCTGGTAAGATTTCTTAAGTGTTCATCAATCTTGTATATGTGTTCAAAGAACCATCTATTTGTTTCATTGATTCTTTGGATTTTTTTTTCTTTATTTGGCTTCTATTTCATTAATTTCTGCTCTGCTCTTTATTATCTCTTCCTGTCTAGAGATTTTTGGTTTGCTTTGTTCTTCTTTTTCCAAGGCCTTAAGGTGAAGCAGTAAATTGGTTATGTGTGAACTCTCTAATGGCTTAATATAGGCACTTAAAGCTATAGGTTTCCCTCTTAGTCCTGCCTTCATTGTGTCCCATAGGTTTTGGTATGTGTATTCTCATCATCATTTTATTCTATGAATTTATTGATTTTGTTTTCTATTTCTTCAATGACCCATTCATCATTCAATAGTGTACTGTTTAGTCTTCATAAATTTCAGTATAATTTTTAGTTTTTCTTTTTGCTGATTTGTCCTTTAATCTCATTATTGTGACTTAGAGTACAAGGGATTATTTGAATTTTCTTGTATTTGCAAAGATTTGTTTTCTGTCCTAATATATGGTCTATTTTGGAGAATGGTCCATGTGCTGCTGATAAAAATGTATATTCTGTAGCATTTGGATGGAATGTTCTGTAGATATTTGTTAGGTCCATTTGTTTCATGACATCATTTAATCAAGATGTCTGTCTGTTTATTTTTTGCTGGGATGACTTGTCAATTGATGAGAGTGGGGTATCGAGGTCACTCACTACAAATGTGTTTGGTGTTATCTGTGACTTTAAGTCTAATACTGATTGATGAAATTTTGAGTCCCCATATTAGGTGCATATATGTTTAGTATTGTAATGTTTTCATGTTGGAGTGTTTAAACAGTAGTAAGTAACCTTTTTTGTCTTTCCTCACCAATGTTGGTTTGAAGTCTATCCTGTCAGATATTAGGATAGCAACACTTGCTCATTTGCTAGACCCATTGGCTTGAGATACCATTTCCATCCTTTTACCCTAAAAGGTGTCTATTATTTATTGAGAGATGAGTTTCATGGAGGCAACAAACAGCAGGAACCTGCCTTTTAATCCAGCCTGTAAGACTGTGTCTTTTGGTTGGGGCATTGAGTCTATTGATATTAAGAATTATTCTTGAAAGGTATGTGCTTATTTTCACCATTCTTCCTGTTTTGTAGTCATTCCTATTTACCTTAACTCTCTTGCTTTAACTGTTATTTAGGTATGATTTATTTTTTCCTGTATCCTTTGTGAAGGATTCATTCAATGATTTTCTGTGGAGATGGCTCAGTTGTCATAAATTCCTTTAGTCTGATTTTACTGTGGAATGTCCTTATTTCTTCTTCAATTTGGATAGGTAGCTTTGCAGAATAAAATATTCTTGGTTGACAGTTGTTATTTTTCAGAACTAGGAGTACATCATTCTAAGATCTTGTGGCTTTTAAAGTTTGTGTTGAGTAATCTGCTGTGATCTTAATGGGCTTACCTTTGTAGGTGACTTGCTTTTACTCTGTAACTGCTTTCAATATATTTTCTTTGGTTTGTGTGTTTAGTAGTTTAATTATAACATGGAGAGTAGAGGTTCTTTCCAGGTTTTGTCTACTTAGCTTACACAAGCTTCTTGTATCTGCATTGGCATTTCTTTCCCAATTTGGGGAAATTTTTTTTTTATGATTTTCTTGAAAATGCCTACTAAGCCTCTGGATTGAAATTCTTCTCCTTGTTCTATGCCATGGATTCTTATGTTTGATCTTTTCATAGTGTCCCAGATATTTTGAAATTCCCATTCACACCTTCTTGTCTTTCTCTTTGTTGGACTGTATTGGATATGCTACTTAGTCTTCTAGCTTACATACTCTTTTCTTTCCTTCATCCATTCTACTGGTGAGACTTTCTGCAGAGGATTTTTTTTTTTTAATTTCACTGATTGTGTTTTTCAGAGCTAGAATTTCTGCCTGGCTTTTCTTCAGTATTTCTATTCCCTTACTTATGTCTTGTAATGACCTCCTTATTTTATTAAGTGGGTTTCCTGTGTTCTCTTGGAATTTCTTCAGGAGTTTGTTTCCTTCTTTAATTATTTGATTCTTTTAACTTCTTCTTTGATTTCATTGAGTATCAATAAAATCATTTGTATAAATTCTTTGTCAAGCATTTCATCTAAAAGAGTCTCATTGGGGACCATTTCTGATGGATTCATATTTTTATGGGATTGTACTGTTTTGATTCTTTGTGGTTCTTATAATGTTGCCATATTTGCATCCTGAGTTGATTTGCTGCTTGGGTTTTTTAATAGTGCAGTGCTTTTAGATTTGGATGGTCAACTTTATATACTTTCAGAGTAGGAGTTTAAGTGCCAAGTGTAGCTCTTATAGTCAATCCAACTGCAAAAGTAATCCTAGGTGTTTAGTTTGCCTGCTATTCAAAATTCTAGTGGGATGGGTGGATCCTTTTATGGCAAATTCTAAAATTCATCTGAGCAATATACACATTTGATAAAAACCAGCACAGAGTATGCAACTGTGGGGATTGAAACAGATAACCTTATAAAGCCACAAACCCTAAGGGTGTGTGTTGCTCTAAACCATTAATCCTGTCAGCTGGGTGGTTGAGATTTCTGTTCTGAAATGAGTTCCAGTTCAGCCTGGGTCTGAATCAGACCCTGCCCCCAATAATGACAGAAGGAATAGAGAGTGGCACTAAGAGTCTGAAACATTGAAGGCAACAGTAGTTAAGCCACAAAAACAGCGGAATTGAGAATGGTATATCCAACTGAGAATATGTAACCCATAACCTTCCCTGACATAGAAAGAGAAATTAGCACTTCCAGTACATGCCTAAATATTTGCTTTTTGTCAGTCAGTCTCATTACCTTTTGGGGTGGCTTCAAATCTCATGAATGCTGAGTGTCCACCACAATTTCTCCCTTTCAGTGGGTCATCTATTGGCCCTGTTTATGATATGTTTGTCTGTTCAAAAGATTTTTAGCTTCATGAAATCACATTGGTTCCATGCTTGTCTAATTTTCTGGGCTTTTGGCATGTTGTTCAGGAAGTCTTTTCCCAGTCCTATATCATGGAGTGTTGCCTCCTATCTTTTCATCCAGTAGTTGAAGATTTTTAGGTCTTATATTGAGGTCATTAATCTATTTGGACTTGATTGTTGTGTATGGAGAATTGAGTGGGTCTAATTTCATTTTTCTACTTATGGTCATCCAATTTTCCAAAACCTTTTGCTGAAGTTATTGTCTTTTCTCCAGTCTATATTATTGGCACCTTTGTCAAAGATAAAGTAGCTTTAGTTACTTGATCTAAAACCTTGGGCTTCAATTCTTTTCCATTGGTCTATGTTCCTATTTCTAAGTAAGTACCTTTTTGTTTTTGTTACTATGGCTTTGTAATATAGCTGATGATATGCTTGGATATCTGAGACCTGCTTCCATTCTATATGAATGTTGAGATCATTTTTTCAATCTCTGTTAAGAATAATTCTGGTATTTTTATTGGTATTGTGTTAAATCTGTATATTGCATCTGATAGAATGGCCATTTTTAAAATATTAAATCTACCTATTCAAAAACATGGGATGTCTTTCCTTCTTGTAAAGTCCTACTCAACTTCTTTCTTGAGTTTTTTTAATGTTTTCATGATACAGATTTTTCACATCCTTGGCTAGTGCTATTCCAAGGTATTTGATATTTTATTGTTTGTATTGTTAATGGGACAGTCTCACAGATTTCTTTCTCTGTATATTTATCTTTGCATATAGAAAAGCTACTGATTTTTGTGCATTGATTTTGTATTATGCCTCTTTAATGAAAAAAAATCACCTTTAGAAGTTTTGAGATGGAGACTGTCAGGTCACTTATGTACAGGATCATGTCATCTGAACATAGGGCTAACTTGACTTCATCCTTTCCCATTTGAATCCCTTTTATTTCCTCCCCCTGTCTTATTGCTTGGGCTAGTATTTCTAATACCATGATGAAGAGCAGTGGTGAGAGTGGGCACTCCTTTCTTGTTGCCAATCTCAGTAAGAGGTCCTTGAGTCTTTTGCCATTAAGTATTATTTGGGTGTTAGGTGCTTTACATATAGCCTTTATTGTGTTGAGGTACAAACCTTCCATGCCAATCCTTTCTAGTGTTTTGATCATGAAGTGGAGGTGTATTTTGTCAAAAGCCCTCTCTGCATCAACTGAGATGATCATGGGTTTCTTATGATTAAGTTCATTCATGAAGTGTATTATGTTGACACATTTATATATGTTGAACCATCCCTGCATCCCATAGATAAAGCCTACTTGGTCAAGATGGATAATGCTTTTGATGTGTTGTTAATCTGCTTTGTAAAGATTTTGCTTAGGATATTTGCATCTAAGTTCATCAGGGATATAGGCCTATAGTTTCCTTTCCTTGTTGTATCTCTGTCTGGTTTTTGTATTAGGGCAATGCTAGCTTCATAAAAAGAGTTGAGAAGGATTCCCTGGTCTCCAATTATGCAAAACATTTTGAGAAAAATTGGTTTCAGCTCTTCAATGAAGTTTTGATAGAATTCAACTGAGAAGTCATCTAGTCTTAGACTTTTCTATTTGGGGAGGTTTTTGATCACCTTTTAATTCTCCATGGATGTGATAGGTTTACTTAGGAGATTAATCTGCTCTGGGCTTAGTTTTGGTAGGTGGCATATATTTAGGATTTCATCCATTTTTCACAGATTATTCAATTTTGTGTACTAGAGGTTTTGGAAGTATTCCATGATGATTTTTCAAATTTCGTTGATGTCTGTTGTCATCACTCCTTTTTCATTTCTGATTGCATTAATTTAAGATTTCTGTCTTTTTTACTTGACCACATTGGCCAGGGGTTTGCTAATCTTCTTTATTTTTCAAGGAACCAGATCTTTGTTTCACCAATTTTTAAAATTGTTTTCTTAGTTTCCATTTCATTAATTTCTGCTCTAATCTTGATTATTTCTTTCTGTCTGGAGATTTTTGGATTGGATTCTTCTTGTTTTTCCATTGTCTTCTTATGAACATTTAGTTATTAATTTGGGATTTCACTCTTTGTAATAAAGGCATTTAATGGTATGAATTTTCCCCTTAGGACTGTCTTCATTGTGTCCTGTAAGTTTTGGTAGGTTGTGTTTTCACTATTGTTCAATTCTAGTTATTTTACAATTAAAAAAAATTTTTTTCTATGACTCATTCATTGTTTTAAAGTGTGTTATTTAGTCTCCAGGAGCTGGTGGGATTCTTGATGTGTCTTTTGTTGTGGATTTCTAGTATTAATGCATTTTTATCTGATATGTTTCAGGAAGTTACTTCAATTGTCCTGACTTTATGGAGGTACACTGTATGGCCTAATATATGGTCAATTTTGGAGAAGGTTCCTTGGACTGCTGAGAAGAATGTGTATTCCATAGAGTTGGAGTAGAAAATTCTGTAGATGTCTGTTAGGTCTAGTTGATCTATGATGTTGTCAAGCTCTGTTATTTCCCCATTGCTGTTCTGATTTGAGGATCTTTGTATTGATGATAGTGGAGTATTGAAGTCTCAGACTAGGTATTTGTTTTTGTTTTATTGTCAAGTATATTTTGTTTAATAAAGTATGGTGCATCTTTGTTTGGTACATATAGATTTATGATAGTCATGTGCTCCTATTGGATAATTCCCTTGATGAATAGGAAGTGACACTGGGAACCTGGACCAGGGAACTGGGATGAACCAGGAAGCAGGGGTCTGGCCCACTCATTCTATGCCTGCTCCCCCTTTGTGCAGGGAACTAGGAACAGGGAGGTGGGAGGAGCTGGGAAACAGGAGTCTGGCCTACTCACTGTCTGTAGCTGTACCTGAGGGCACACCATCTATGTCAGAGAATCCAAAACAGGGAACTGGGATGAGTCAGAAAGGAAGGGTCTGGCCTTCTAATTTCATACTGCTGTGCAGGCCTGCACACTGTCCCACTGAGGGAACTGGAGCCAAGGACCTGGGAAGATTAGGGAAACAGGGTTTTGCCTACTAACCTCATGCTGCAGTGCCTGCCTGCACACCATCCAGTGCAGAAAACCCAGTCCAGGGAACTTGGAGGAGATGGAAAGCAGGGGTCTGTACTACTCACTCCAGGCTGTGCTCCTTTCTGCACACTGTACAGTGCAGGGAACATCACACATTAGTTTTTTAAATGTGTGTGTGTGTGTGTGTGTGTGTGTGTGCGTGTGCATATGTGAACACATATAGGCTTGATTCTGTGTATGGAAACCAGATGACAACCTCTGGAGTCATTTCTGAGGAAGTTGGTTCACCTTCCTTTGTGAGACAGAGTTGTTCAGTAGCCTGCAGCTCTTCAATTAGGCTGGACAGATTATCCATTGAACTACAAGGATTCTATGTTTTGGTCTTCTTAGTGCTTTGATTATAAGTATGCACCAGCATACCAGGCATTTTACATGGGCACTAGGCCTTGAATTTAGGTCCTCATGCATGAAAAGTAAATCAGGACTTCACTGACTAAGGATCTCATCTCCCCAGTCCCTTATTTGTCTTACAAATGAAAGTTTGTACCCATAAACTAATATCCTATCAATTCTCATCTTAAATGTCTATTTGGATCTTTACCTCATTTTGATACTGATTATATTTTGCCTTGATTTTTGCAGTTAATTTTTATGTATTTCTTATATGTTGTAAATAATAATAACTTACTGATTTTCAAATATATCTCCCATCCCATAAGTTGTCTTTTCATTTTGTTCTTTTTTGTCTTTTGCTAGGCCATAATGCAATTTGGTATAGTACTGCTTATTTTTCCTTCTCTTGCCTGAACTTTAGAGTCCTGTTCAAAAATCACTAGTAAATTACTGTCAAAATGATATCCTGCTGTTTCTTTTAGGAATTTCAAAGTTATTAGTCATTATATTTAAGCCCTTAGTCTAATTTTCAATTAAATTTTGTAACATTGATGTATATGTGAGTAGAAGGTTTCGATATCCTACTTTAAACAAAGCATAATCCTCCATACTGGAAATTTAGAAAAGTACCTGGATGGGCACTTTAAGCAAAACAGAGCCAACATATACAAATAGAGCTCAAGGCAGCAGAATACACATTATTCACCTGTGCATACATAATGTTCTCCTAGACAGATCATATACTAGGCAGCAAGACAAGCCTGTACAAATTTGAGTACTGAAATCATGTCAACTGTTTTATCTGGCCACAATGCTATGAAACTGTAAATTAACAACAGAAGACATTTTGAAAGGTTCATGGTATGTTTAAATTAAATTACATGTCTCAGAACTGCAGTTTTAAGAGAGAAATTTTCAGCATTAAGTGTTTACATAAGAAAAAGAAAACACTTCAATTTAAAAAAATCTGACTTCACACTTCAAGAATATAGCACAATGAGAAAAAAATAAGCTAAAAATTAGCAAATGGAATGGAATAGATCAAAGAACAAATAAATGAAATAAATACTAGACAAAAAGAAAAGATCAGCAAAAATAAACATTGGATAATTAGGAACTAACAGGTAATAAAATTAAGTCAAAAATGAAAGAGGAAATACAGCAAATGTAATAGCAGTATAATTAGGGAGTACTATATATAATTTTACCATATAAAATAGGCAACCTGTAGGAAATGAATAAATTCCAAAAATGCTTACTTTACAAAAATGAATCATGAAGACATTAAATCTGAACCAAACAATAAATAAAATTACCAGTAAAAATCTCTCCCAAAAGATCAAGATCAGAGAACTTCATTGGTGAGTTCTACTAAACAGTCAATGCATCATTACCAACTGAGCTATAGCCTCAGTCTATATATATATATATATCAGGCATAAAAGTGGATTTGTAAACTTATGTGTACCATGACATAAAATTCTTCATTAACTGTATGATATATACATTACATTAGCTGTATGATTTATATGAATATATAAATAATTCTAGGCACATAAATGAATAGATGAATAGCTATGTTTAAAAGCATTAGGTCTTTCCCTCAATGTGCATGCTAATGCTAAGCAGAATATGACTGCATTTCTTAAGTGAATTGTAAAGGGATTTTTTTTGACATGGGCATAAACTTTGTTTTTAAAATTGGAATTACTAAATGTTACCAAAGGAATATTTCCCTCATAGTACTAGTCCAGTTTTATTAGCTGACTGGAAAACTAGACAATCCTCCCAAGCTCAAAGAGGTAAGGGCTTAACCTCTTACTCATCATCATCTGTGCCATCCCCAACCTGGCCATTGTTGGAATTCTTCCTCTTCACATGACCGGGCTGGCCACAATCATGTAGAGAATGGAGGGAGTAGTGAGTGTGCTTCTGGAAATCCAGGCAGAAAATGAAGGATGGGATCTTCAAAACCTGCTTGCAGACCCTGATATGGCACTGGTGGATGAGCACATGGGCCAGGCCCAGCTTGAAGACCTGGCTCTGCAGCTGCCTCTCCAAGAAATACTCAATCTTCAGGCCCAAGGTGTAATCCAGCTTCATCTTGCCCTTATCCAGCATCCCCATGTGAACAAGTTGCCCCAGTGGGGAATTACCCTCTAAAAGACACCACAGGTCCTTTTCATACAGGGTCAGCATCATAGTTGTGGACTTAAATACTCCATTATCAGCAATAGATAGATCATCCAAACAGAAAATTAATATGGAAGTAAGAGAGCTCAACACCACCATAGATCAATTAGATCTAATGGACATTTGCAGAATATTCTACCCACAATCTAAAGAATACAGATTCTTCTCAGCAGCTCATGGAATCTTCTCTAAAATACATCATATACTGGGCCATTAAGCCTGACTCCAAACATTTAAGAAAATCAACATAATTTCCTGCATGATATCAGATCACAATGCTATAATGCTAGAAATTAGCAACAAGAGATGCTCCAGGAAATTTTTTAAAAGATATTTGTCCATTGGCTGAAGACTAGATGGCTGAAAGGCAAGAGAGTAGGCAGAAGGCATCACATGTATCCTGTGAGGAAAGATGTTGATTGGTAATGCTCACTTGGGTTAGGATCGTGGCTGTGGAGGTTGTGGTGGGCAATTCATAAATACACTTAATAGCTGTCACTAGTCAGACTTGTTTATTAATTTGATGAGAGTACTGAAGCAAAAGAAAATAAGAGATGTTAAAACTCATGTGTGAACAAAACAGATACATATGATCTCTCTATCATATTTCAGGTAGGAACTAAAAAATGTCTATTTACACATATGAAAAGTATGTATTTTTAAAATTTTTGTTTATTTTTATTTATTTAGGGTTACTGAGACAGAGAGAAAGAGAGAGAGAGAGAAGGAGAGAGAATGGGCACCACTGCGAACGAACTCCAGATGCACGTGCCACCATGTGCATCTGCCTTACATGGGTACTGGGGTATCAAGCCTTGAGCCAGGCTCCTTAGGTTTCCTAGGCAAGCCCCTAACTGCTAAGCCATCTCTCCAGCCCAACTATGTGGTTTTAGTAACCAGGATTTCATTGTCAATTTAGGAGGTCAATGACAACTGAGCTACATGACAACTTGAATTTATGCATATGCTTTTAAGGAAAGAAAATATAGAGCTTTCATTGTATTCTCAAAGAACAATAAACAAGGTTAAAAGCCTCTATGAGTCCATTAGTTATTGTCACTCATGCTGATGTATAGCCAGTGCTTCTACTGCTCTCCACTGGGCTTGCCTAGATGCTGCTCCATATAACTTCAGGCCACATGTGCTCCTGGTCTAGTACATCATTCTGGGTACAGTGGGCAGCTTGACAGTGCTGTTTTCATGGTGATGGCAGAACACAGTGTTTGAGTGGCATCTGCTGACATTACAAGGATCCAAAGTGACAAATCACCAAAGGAATGGTGATGCAATTGTACATTTAAGTGGAAGGGAGCATAAAGTTACATGTCATATTTTTACATTTTCATTCCATAACTTACACTAACAAAAACCATCAAGTTGGCACTTTCTGAAGAGTGGATTTAGCACTCACATTATAAGTCATCAACACAGTTCATGGCACAAAGTAATAGTTTGAACATACTTTTTAAATAATGCAATTCTGTGTCTATTAGCTTTGTTTGTCTCTTTACAAATAAGAGCTGGTAAAGGTTGTAAAAATGACTGAACTATTGGTTTAGCTTGTTGTACCAAAATAAGAGTTGAGTATATTTTGCACAGAGGTTTACTTTTCCTTCTGGTTAGCATGGCAAACACTCACTAAATGGTATCCTATTTAACGGACACCCTCAGCGTCACTTTGAATAAGTGCTGTCACTAACCAAAGTCTAGAAGCATTGAATCTAAGTGTGATCAGAGTCAATGAGGTTAATATTCAAGTAGTTCCTGTAAGGAGGTAATTTTAAGTCATATTTTAAAGGGGCAGAAAGAAACATGGAGAATTTTATATCTTTGTTGTTTACCTTTTAATTATATTTTGTTTGACTATATTTGGACAGAGGGTTTCAAAAAAGGAAAATAGGACTAAGGAAGTCACAAGGATGATACCTAATGTAAATCTAGTATTGGTTGTCTTTATGAAGAGGGAGACACGAAGGATATTTGGGCACACAGGAGAGGCCCTGTGAAGACCTAGAGAGAAGTAGTAACTGAAAGCCAGGGAGAGCAGTTAGGTGAAAACAAACCAGCAAGAATCTTGCTGTTTCACTTCCAGCACCCAAAACTAGAAAAAATAACTTTCTGTCTGTTAGCCAGGCAGTTTGTAATATTTGGTTGTGGCAACCAAGGATATTAATATAACCTCCTCATTCAAAACACAGTGGTGTATTTAAGCATAAAATTACAATGGCTTTATTTTTTTCCATTATTATTATTATTTATTTTGTTTTTTCTTTTTTTAAATTTTTATTAGCATTTTCCATGATTATAAAAAAATATCCCATGGTAATTCCCTCCCTCCACCCCACACTTTCCCCTTTCAAATTCCATTCTCCATCATATTACCTCCCCATCACAATCATTGTACTTACATATATACAATATCAACCTATTAGGTACCCTCCTCCCTTCCTTTCTCTTCCCTTTATATCTCCTTTTTAACTTACTGGCCTCTGCTACTAAGTATTTTCCTTCTCATGCAGAAGCCCAATCATCTGTAGCTAGGATCCACATATGAGAGAGAACATGTGGCTATTTTTTTTTTTCTTTAGTGAACAACCTCTACTGAATAGGTACTGGGAAATGACTCTGTATATGTGATTTTATTTAACTATCAGTTTCATTAAGTGTTATTTTTCTGTCTAAGGTTAAACAGTGATGAAGGATGGATGCAACCTTAACTTTCACCTTATAAATATTGTTATTTCATAATCCTATGCTAGATTGCACTGCATAGAATCAAAAACATGCCATAATTTAATATTAACACTAACACTACTATAGCATGTTTGGAGATAGACTTATGACACTACTCCTTTAATTTCTTTAATACAAGCATTGTACACCTACCTCATAGCAACACTGATCAACTGGAAAGAGGAAACATCTGCTTTTGTTGCAGACGTTCCATGAACACATTTATTATGAATTCATGTTTAGGAGAACTTTACATTGTGTTTAAATTTAATGGATATTACTCCTTGTTCAAAGGTCTTGCTGTGCATTCCATTTCCCCTCTAAATGTCAGAGGGGAATGGAAACTTGTAGTGCTATAAAATACTTGGAGTCTTCATTTGTTGCAGATTAGTTACAAAATTTATTACAAAATTAGGAGCAGCACTGTTTTCAAACTGAGAACTGTTATAGGGAAGAATGAGCTGAATAGAGTGTAAGGGGCTGAACTGCTTTCTGTTAAGCCTGTTTGGGGCTTTCCTGAGCATCCTAGTAACATTATCTTCTCTCTATCTCTTTCTCACTCTTTCTCTAGAGTCACCGGAATGATAACCAGCTATTGGTAAATAATTACCTTTATATTCATGAAGAGAAAATTATACCTAAGACAGGCCAAAACTCATGCTATAAAGGATGCTACATTTGTATCCCTGGATTATTTTAGTATAAAATAGAATAAGGATCATAGGAATAGGGCTGAAATAAGGACATATGGCACCTAAGGTGGTATGAATAACAACATAAAGGAAGATAATGTAAAATCCTGGATTTCTTCAGTGAACCCTGAACCTCCAGACTAACGACTTTTTATGAAGCTCTTTAGATGATGTTCAGCTAACTAGGGAAATGAAAACTGAGAAATGGTTTCCTTTCAATGTCTGAATTGTTTTTCTTCTAAGATATTTTCACATTTCACATGGGGATTGGGTTGTCCTGCCAAATATTTAACAGTTACAAACATGATAATGAATTCCTAGTGAAAATGGATCATCCCAATTTGTTTATTTGAAAGGTTTGGCATATGTTGTGTGAGCCATTGAACATGCAAGGTCTTTAGTTGGGCTTCTGTTTCTTTAGAAGCATTAGGAGAGATTGCAGAGGGGTGTCCCTGATCTTAGTAATGGTGTGAGGCAGGGATAGTTCTGTCATCCTTCAGCTTTCTGCTAAG
This sequence comes from Jaculus jaculus, assembly GCF_020740685.1. NCBI lineage: Eukaryota > Metazoa > Chordata > Mammalia > Rodentia > Dipodidae > Jaculus > Jaculus jaculus. The sequence goes on along the minus strand of NC_059110.1, from coordinate 61,609,259 downwards.
CCTGTTTGGGGCTTTCCTGAACATCCTAGTGACATTATCTTCTCTCTATCTCTATCTCTTTCTCACTATTTCTCCAGAGACACCAGAATGATAACCAGCTATTGGTAAATAATTACCTTTATATTCATGAAGAGAAAATTATACCTAAGACAGGCCAAAAATCATGCTATAAAGGATGCTACATTTGTATTCCTGGATTATTACATAGGAAAGCAACTGTTCTCATTTTTTGTAATAGATATATTCTACAAAGCTATCAGAAATATGTGTATATATGTAAATTAATAGTGATAATAAAAAAAGTCAAATGATGTATGTTTTGCATGAGGATAAAACTCTAGTTTATAGCATGCTTTCCTGTAAAGATCATATTACTTGATTCTCATCATATCTTGCAATATAAATATTATTCTAGGTTGACAAGAATGCAGTAATGTTGCATGGGCTGTCACCGCTGTTGGGAGGCAAAATCTACTTTCAGCCAAACACAATTCTCTAAAATGGTACTATACTTAAAAAAATAATGAGTTATTTTTTATTCAGTTTTTTACGTTCTTTTTTATTAGATATGGACATACTTAGTATGTAAACAACACATGTTGGTACCATTGTTTCACTCACCCCTGCCCATTTTCTGAATATGCCTTACTAGTTGGGGATGCAGGACAACCCCATAGGTATTGTGGGTCATGCATTGTGGAGGCAGCTGTCAGGCATGGGGGAGAGGCAATGTCTCTATGAAAAATGTCCCAACTTGTGGCTCTAACAGTTTTTCTGCCTTCTCTTTCATGAAATTCCCTGAGCCATGTTGGGTGCATTTTAAATCTACTTCAGTGATGGGCTCTTAGGAGCCACTGGATCTGTGGTTTGGTAGGTGTTGAGTGTCCTCGGTGTCTATATCCTTCACCCTTGTGCTGATATCAGATTCACTGAAAAAGGTGCACTCTTGCAAATTTCCCTAATTACTCTGTGGTTTCAGCTGGGGTCAGAGTGAAGTGTGCTGGGTCTCCTCAGGTTCTGCTCCCACCTGAAAAGAGGATCATATTCTTCAATGGAGAGTGAAGTCAGCACCAGTTAAATGGGATGACCATTATCAATTTAAAAAGAATTTAAAAGGTATAGACACTCTTATAGTCCAAGATTAGTGGAAGCTTGACATTGGAAAGTAAAATTGTTAACTGGATATGATTCTGACTTGTTTCCCAGTTCAGTTATGGTTTCCTTTCCACAGAGAGGATCTAATAACAAATCCAAGAGCAATTGGTTACTTAACATGACTTTGTGCCACTACTGTACTTGTGAGAGCATCATATCAGGTAGTTTGCTTTAGAGTAGCTTAGGCATTGAGGTTCTCAGGCATATGTTGGCCACTTTTCTCCAGTAACTCATATAGCGCCTTCCAGCAATAGATTGGCTGTCTGGGGACTGGTCCTCTTCCAAATTCCAACCATTTCTCTCCATGGTCTGTGCCACAGCATATGGTGTCTTCAGCATTAGGATATTGTTTAGTAAATGGTGGTGCACATGCATTTGGTGCATACAGATTTATAATAGTGATATGCTCTTCTTGGACCATTCCCTTGATGAGTAAGAATTGGCCTTATTTGTCCTTTTTTATTACTTTTGTATTGAACTCTATTTTATTGGATATTTATGTAGCAAAACAAGCTTGCTTTTTTTTTTTTTTTCCATTTGGTGGGAATATCATCTTTCATCCTTTCACCATGATGTCATACATATCTATCTTTAGTGGTGAGGTGGGTTTCTTGAAGACAGCTGATAGAAGGGTTTGGTTTTTTGATCCACCCTCATAACTTGTGTCTTTTGATGGGTGATTTAAGACCATTAATATTTAGGATTATTAGCGGGGTATGGTGGCATATGCCTTTAATCCCACTGCATGGGAGACAGAGGTAGGAGGATTTGAGGCCACCCTGAGAATATATAGTGAATTCCAGGTCAGCCTGAGGTAGAGTGAGATGCTACCTCAAAAAAAAATAATAATAATAATAAGATTATGACTGTGAGGTTTTAATTAATCCCTGCCATGATTAGGTATTTTATGGGGTTTATTGCTTTCTTATAATTTGCACTATGTTGAGTTTGGTCTACTTTTGGTTATTGTGATCTTGTTGTTGTTGGCTCTTATTATTGGTTGTTTGACTGTTCTGTGTGGAGTATTCCCTCAAGTATTCTCTGTAGGTTTGGCTTTGTGCTCACATAATCATAGAATTGACTTTTTCATGGAAAATTTTCCTTTCACTATCTATTATGAAGGATACTTTTGCTGGGTAGAGTAGCTTGGATTGGAAACCTTAGTTTTTAGACTTTGAAGTGTTACATTCCAGGCCCTTCTGGATTTTAGAGTTTCCATTGAGAAATTGGACATAATGTTATGTGATTGCCTTTGTATGTTGTGAATTGTTTCTCACCTGCTGCTTTTAACACTCTCTCTTTGTGTTTTTTTTTTTTTTTGGTTTTTTTTTTTTTTTTTTTTTTTTTTGAGGTAGGGTTTCACTCTATCCAAAGCTGACCTGGAATTCACTATGTAGTCTCAGGGAGGCCTTGAACTCATAGTGACCCTCATACCTCTGCCTCCTGAGTGCTGGGATTAAATGTGTGTGCCACCATGCCTGGCTTCTTTGTGTTCATTTTTAAGAGTTTGAACTATGATGTGCCTTGTAGGGTTTCTGCTTTGGTCCTGTCAGTTTGCTGTTCTGTGGGCTTCTTGTATCTGGATGGGCCTTTCTTTTGAGAGACTCAGAAAATTTTCCTCAACAATTTTGTTGAATATGTTCTCCATTTCTCTTGCCTAGATTTCCTCTCCTTCTGGTGTACCCATGATCTGTATGTTTGGTTATTTTAAGGTAGACCACAGTTCCCTCCTATTCTGTTCACTTGATGTTTTGAACTGAGTGAAATTTTTGGCCTCCTAATCAGTTTCTTCTGACTTGTCTTCCAGGTGAGAGGTTCTGTGTTCTGCATGAGTAACTTTGTTGCTGATGGGTTCTAGCAAGGTTTTTATAATTTCTACTTGATTTTTGTTTTCTGTTGTATTATTTTGCATTGACTCATTTTTGAGGTATAATTTCAGTTTGAGTTCTGATTTTCTTGATGCTTCCAGGAATTCATTCTTGCACTTGATCAAGTCTTCATTAAGCTTAATCAATCTCTTGTTGAGATCTTCCATTTCTTGACTATCCTTCAATTTGTTCATATCTCTCTTGAGGGTTTTATTGTTTTCTTCAAATAAGTTAAGCTTACTGTCAAAAGCTCAATGATCTAAGACATGATTCTGTTTAATGTCATTGATGTGATTGTTGGTTCTTTGATGGTTTGCTTCCATTTAAGCATTTTTTTTTTTTTTTTTGACCAGGGTCTCATTTGTTGCTTTGTTTTCATTTTGGGAATGAATTTCTGTTGATTTCTTTATTATTTCATTGGAGACTGCCATTTTAGAAGTAGGCATCTTTGGTGGAGATCTCTCAGTCTTCTGACTTTTGTTGGCTTTTTTGCATTGTTGTCAGTCCATTTTAGGGAGACTCATTATTTGGTTGAGGAGGAAGCAAGTTTTTGTCCTTTGGTCTATGAATCCTCTGACTCATGTGAACAGGGATTATGGTACCCAGTGATCAGTCAGGATACCAGAGCAAAAGCCCTGATTCTACAGTCCACACAGGATCAAGGAACTGGGAGGAGCCAGGGAACAGTAATATGGCCTACTCACTCCTCACTGTGTTTTTGGACACACCCTCCAATTCAGGGTATCTGGACCAGGTATAAGTACCTTACTTTTCTGAGTTATAATCAGCAGGGTAGTTGCATAGATGGAAGAAAGAATGAAGGAATTCTTGGTAAATGATGTGATACATTGAAGTTGTCAGTGAATAAGGATTTGTCTTACTACTTAATGTAGATGGAAACGGCTTCAGTGCAGTCAGCCAGTTTTAGTAGGACCTTGGTACACGATCATTACCATTTGGGCAGAAGATCATGACTTACACATCTTTAACACTGTTCCTTTATTTGAAATATCCCTGGGAATGTCATAAAAACACCTTTGCCTAACAACATGTAGGTCACCTTACTAAGCAGTCAGTATTTGATAAATATTGAATATGTGCCTGAACTGCCAAAGGCATCACTACAGTTTGCCTAAACTTACTAGTCTGCTTTGCCTGTGATTACAAGAGGCCACAGAGTAGATGGCTTAACAATGAAAATTAATTCTTCCATTGGCTTAGGCCTGGAAGTTCATGATCAGAGTGCCAGTAAGGCCTGTTTTTCTGTATTGCAAATTGCAGTAATCTTTAGGTGGACTTTCCTCTGCTTGGAAAGAAAGATAAAAAGAGCTGAGGAGGGGAGATATTCTTTGTTCTCTTCCCATTCTTATAAGGATGTCAGCCCTCTTATGTCAGGGTTCCACCCTTATAATCTCATTTGACCTTCGTTAATTCCATAAAGGTGTGTCTCCAAGTGAAACCACATTGAGAGCTTTTAGAGCTTCAACATGTGACTTTGTCAGGAACTTGACTCCATCTATAACAGATAATAAGTACAGTCAAGATCGACATGCATCCTGTGTGTGGGTTTATAGACATTGCTTGTGATGGGAGGGGAAGTGTGGTACTGGTCAGCATCATGGGTTGATTGGTTGTCATTTCTATCCTCCTTATCTTTATCCTGAGATGATGAGCTTCACTGTATCTATAGCCACCAATTTTTATTAGGACACTGTTTTTTTTTTTTTCTTTTATCCTGGATTATGGTTGGATTCCTTTTCTGAGATGATGTCAAATGAATGCCAGAGTTAATGAATTGTGAAAATGGGACTGTCAGTAAATGGGAGGGTTTTGTGGCACCTGCTGTGCACATTTCTCCTCATGACACCAAACCTTTCATACCAGGAACCTCCAAACAGTCTTTCAAGATACTTGAATTCAGTTTTGAGAATGACATGGGTATTCTAAAGGCTAAGAACTTTCCTTCTTGTTTTCATAAGGCTTTTGATCAAGAAAGGTTTGAAAGGTTTGTGTCTGTTCTTTCTTTGGTTTTACATGATAATCCCTTCCCTGTATCTTTTGGTATCAAGTGTAATTTGTAGTCTTGTCTGAATCCTCCAGCTTACTTCACAGATGATGAATTTCAATTGAGAGTAATGGGCCTATTCAGTTCAGCCCAGAGAGCCTATTAGTGTCTGATAGCCTATAACCATTGAACATTAGACATTGTTCACACTACCTTAAGGTTGTTTGTAGGGCTGTATCTCTCTTTCTTATTCCTCACTCTACCTCTATCAGCTCTGAATTATTCCAAAGTCATGAGGCCATTAGGTAGAACTAGTTATGGGATTGTGGAGTAATGAGTCTGCCATTAGTTTGGGTCATATTTGATCCAACTGAGCTGACTGTACACTTGAAATATGATTCAGTGAAACTATAGAGTCAAATGTAAATGCTAAGAGTTGCTAAGATGTCAGAAGGCATTTTGGGAGGGCTGATACTCACCTGTTCACCTCATCTGAGGCAGTTTATCACTCTGGCTTCTCATTCTGCTGTTCAAGACTGGGCTTGCCTCAAACTTCAGGGAAATATACCTGCCTTTGTATATCCCCATCTTGCCATTAGCATCAGTGTGCTGGGATTATAGAAGCACACTGCCTCCCCCCCCCCCCCCCGCTGCACCATAGTTTCCAAATTTTCACATGGGGTCTGGGAATCAAACTCGGGTACTCCAGCTTGAGCAAAATTGGCATTGTTCACTAAGCCATCACTCCAGCTTAATATTCAATCTTGTATATATCAATGACTCAGATTTTGTGCATGACTATTGTAATCAGAAAATACTAATGTTTATAGAGTAAAGAAACTAGGAAGATGGTTTAGTGGGCAAGAGCATCTGGTGTACAAGCATGGGGATCTGAGAGTGCCAGAAGTCAATCCCCAACAGGTTAGAAGGAGGAGTATCAGCTCCTATTTGAGGAGATCTCATCAGAATCAAGGAGCTGGTAAAGTGTTAATATGCATCTGAGGTAGATATTATCTTATAGTATGGCATTGTGATTGTGATGCTGGGTTCAGGGCTTAATCCTAACTAAACAGAGCAATATAGGTGAGTGTGTTAAGTGAGTTCTCTCTCTCTCCCTTCCTCTTTTTCTCTTTACCTTCCTTCCTGTTTTCTTTCTTGCTCTCCACCTTTCCTTCTCTTTCTCTATTTCTTTCACTTCAGTTCCCTTGTCTCCTGACTATCATAGCAAGAAACTAAGTGGCAGGAATTTCTTCCCAGTCTGCTTAATATTTGAGATGGCTTGAGTATTTAAAAATGTGTCTTATCTTTATTTTCACAGTTTTGACATGCATTTCCAGGAAACTTTGAGAACCATTTTAGAAACATATTGATATATTACTTATTAAAACTATGTAATATGATAGTGCTCGCACTGAAATAAAGCCCTGGCTGAACTCCAGTACAGAGGTGTTTGCTCATTTTCATATCACAGCCTGAGAGAGTTTGTCTTGGTTAAAGAGCAGGAATGAACTTGAAATAAGGGAAGGAATAGAATTTAGTAACCCACAGCTGTAGCATTCTCTATGATCCCTGGCAGTATACTTGTGTATGCTCATTTTGAGAATAATTATAAAAGGGAAGAAAGTAAATCAAAATATCAAAACCACACATCTTGCCTTGGAACAGTGGAATATGGAAACTAAAGACACTTGGAATTGTTTTGCTTAGAGAATTGAGTAAATATTACTTTATTTGTCCTCATTTATGCTGAGCAGAGGCAATACTTAAAATTGGCAATTTTATTTTGTGATACTGGGGAGCAAAGCCAGAACCCTGATTCTGCTGAGCAAATATCATACCATTTTGTACAAAGAAAATATTGAATCTGTGTTCTAATATATAAAAGGTTTTTTTGTTTCCTTTAAATCTCCCACATATGCTCAGTTGAGGTGCTGCTTTTTGGGTACAGTTCCAAATTGGTAAAAAATTTATATTACATATACATAACACCTGAGGCCAAAAATGGTGAAATTTGAGAGGGTTAAATAAGTGATTTTTTTTCTCATCTGAATTTTGTGTGAGTGTGTAGTATGTATATAGTGATTTATTATGTGGCATATGTATACGTGTAGAGACACATGCACTCCATATTTGCATAAGACACAGGAGAACTTCAGGTGATCACTTGAATTGCTCATCTGCATACTTCCTTGAGCTAAAAACTCTTTAACCCAGAGTGGTTTTTAGTAAGCAAATCAGAGATTATCTGGGCTTTACCCTTCATGGACTGGAGTTGCAGACATAGATGGCCATGTCTAGCTTTTTCATGTGCATTGGGGAGTTGAACTTGGGCAGTCTCGTGTCTTTGCAGACACTTATGTGCTGAGCCATTGCCCCAGATTACATCAGAATTTTGAAGAGACATATGAGATAAAAGAATAGGCACACAGTAATCACTCATTGGCGTTAGTAAGACAAATCTGATAGTATAGAAGCATGACATAAGACCACGGCCAACCTCTACTATATCTATATCTATATCTATGTCTATGTCTATGTCTATGTCTATGTCTATGTCTATGTCTATGTCTATGTCTATGTCTATGTCTATGTCTATGTCTATGTCTATGTCTATGTCTATGTCTGTCTATGTCTATATCTATACCTATACCTATACCTATACCTATACCTATACCTATACCTATCTCTATCTCTATCTCTATCTCTATCTCTATCTCTATCTCTATCTCTATCTCTATCTCTATCTCTATCTCTATCTCTATCTATATCTATATCTATATCTATATCATCTATCTATATCTATGATCATTGTGTGGAGACAGACCCAGGAAAAATACATGGTCTTGGTGAGAAGGTTCTCTTCTATTTTGCGTCTTCTCTGATTGCTCTCATCTGCCAATACTTAGAGCATCTTGGGAATGAATCCTGAAAAGAAGTTAAGCAGGAGCCAGGCATGATGGTGCACACCATAAATCCCATCACTTGGGTGGCAGAGATAAGAGGATCATAGTGAGTTTGAGGCCACCCTGAGACTACATAGTGAATTTCAGGTCAGCATGGGCTATACTGAGACCCTATGTTGAAAAACAAAACAATCAATGAAAGTTTAGCAGAGCACACAACATTCACCACAGTGTGATCTATGGGTCTGAGATAAGACCAGGAAGGCTTATGATATGGTTGGTTCTGCAGCTGAACTATGTCATAAAGAATCTACCTGATTCTTATCTCTTTCTTTAGAAACCTCTGTAGGTATTATGATTCTTCATGGTGCTCAAGAGGCTGCTACAGATGCTAAAATGTTCAGGCACAGCAAAGGTCAGGGGCAAAAGAGGAACTGGTTATCTGAAATGTCTTTTATTACAAATAAGAAAGCCTTGACCTTTAATCTCTTTGATAGGCTTCTCCAGGGTCTTATCATTCAAAAGCATTACAGGATTTTGCCAAAACTATTTACTGGAAGAGAAGTTGAGTTGGTTAAATTCAGCTTTGTACAAATATGACTCACTTCTAGGACAAGAGGTGGAGTTGCCTTTCTTAAAGCACATAGAATTGTGCAGCCATTCTATGCACAGAGCTGCAGTATTTGTCATACTTCTTATACATATTAAAAAAAAACCCTACAAATATCTTTAATAGACACCAAGTGATGATCTCTGTGTGGTAGCCTGCATGGGAGGATCTAGAAGTCTCCAAGTTGTGATTCTAAACTGAGATCATCAGAACTCTCCTTAAGGAATTGGGGGAAGCTCTTCCTGGAGGCATAACTTGGGTTTTGGAAAGGCTTACAGTTGGCTGCCTCTTCCTTTACTTCTCTGTCTCTGTGTCATTCCTCCTTTCTCTTTTTCCCCTTTCTCATTTACCATGTTTTTACCTTTCTTCTCTTCTTTTCCTTTCCTTTATTTATTATTATTATTATTTTTGTAACAACAAAGGTATCAACTTAAACCAGCTATCAGCTGCCTAGAATTGATAAAGACTATAAACAGGAACAAGATCTGCAAAAAATTTGTCTCTAGACTCTGCCTCTCAGCTGAATATGGCTGGTGGGGAAGCATGTTAAACTCACTTTGTCTACAAAAGAAGGCAGGTGGTTTACTGCCTCAGTCATTGAGATTTTTGCCTGATCAGCTTCAGTTAAATTGGAGGTGATCCAAGGTTATTTGTTTGTTCTGCTTAGCTAGTACAGTGGAAAACAGAGAAAAGAAGCTCATGTTAATCAGACTCAACCTGTGTACAGGGTCAGGTTCATGACCTTATTGAGAAGGACCCTGTACTTGGTTTAATATTCTGATGTCTTATAATCAGTAATAGTTGAACAAATAACTCACATTTCCAGTTCATTTTCAGCTCTCTAGATACATTCCTTTTCCTGCTTTGATAGGATTCATTTATGATTCAGAGCTCTTTGCACATATGTTCATATTCATAGACATCAGTGTTTCCTGGACATTAAAATATTATTTTCCAATTGCCATGTGACAAGGTATATATTGGCATGCATGATATCACTATAATTTCACTGGAACTACAGTGCTTGTGGATGTGATACATCAGGAGAAACAAAAAAATTACACAACCAGGTCTATTAACCACCAACTTGAAACAAATGATGGAATCCACAGGTCCTCCACAGAATCATTTAAACAGGTAACAACTCCTGAAGCTGGATGTAAGTCTAAGTGGTTTACCAAGCTCCTTGGGTTTTAGATATAGCATAATCCACAAGCACAAATGCTGCTTTTATATCATTTATTCTGTAATATCGAAGGCTATTTACTTTCAGCAGGGCTCAGAGTAAGAAAAGCCTCTTTACAAGTCCAGGTTTTCTTTTTTACCACTTGTGCCATATGGCTTTGGTGATCTCACATTGCTAGAGAAGTTTGTACTGAGCAAAGACACCACATGGCATCTCTAGCAAGCCCCAGTAGATGAGCCATGGCACCATTCCCTAAGTCTCTGGAGTAGGGCCATGCCATCTGTGAAAAGAACTGCAAAGAATTCCAAGAGCAGCTTCTGGCATGCTGCTGGCTCCTTGTAGAAACTGGTTGTGTAATTTTGAGGCATGAAGCTAATGTGTAGCCAGCAGTGTTCATTATGAATGATGTGTCATTAAGCTAACCAGTCATCAAGGTTTAGTGGACACAGGAGAGGTCTACTGGAAGATGGCATGAGTAATTTTGGAGCTAAATCTGAGCATGTTCAGATATAAAGATGTTAGCTGTGTGAACTGTTGGTTCTGTCTCCCATATCTCACAGCATGGATACTCTAGTCTCTTTCCTTGGTTTACACATGTGGCCTCATGAGGAGTTCCTTATGATCAGCTAAATGATGGGGAACAGCAAAAGAACTGTGATTAACTTATCCAGGGATAAGCTCACATATAGAAGTGCAAGCTAAAGATGGAGTGTAGCTCCTTTGATGCTCTACTGATGAGTAGTTTTCAATAACAGTAGTGAGTAGAAATCTTCCCAATGGGAAGAATGGGCTAATTTTTTCTCTTAATTATTTTATTATGAAAGCTTTAGAAATTTATATCAGTTGATTTATTCATTCTTATCACATAATATAAAAACGGTTTTACATATTAGATAATCTTGCAGCCTCCCATTACATCACTACAACTTTAAACACACCAAAAATTATGAAATTAAAGACAGCCCTGCATTGTTCAGGGTAAGATCATTTTCTCTAAACTATGTTTTTATATTTTTTTCTCAATTTTTATTAACATTTTCCATGATTATAAAAAGTACCCATGGTAATACCCTCCCTCACCCCCCCCCACTTTTCCCTTTGAAATGCCATTCTCCATTATATCCCCTCCCCATCTCAATCAGTCTCTCTCTTTTTTTTTTTAATTTTTTTTTTTTTATTTGAGAGCGACAGACACAGAGAGAAAGACAGATAGAGGGAGAGAGAGAGAATGGGTGCGCCAGGGCTTCCAGCCTCTGCAAACGAACTCCAGACGCGTGTGCCCCCTTGTGCATCTGGCTAACGTGGGACCTGGGGAACCGAGCCTCGAACCAGGGTCCTTAGGCTTCACAGGCAAGCGCTTAACCACTAAGCCATCTCTCCAGCCCCAGTCTCTCTTTTATTTTGATGTCATGATGTTTTCCTCCTCTTATGATGGTCTTGTGTAGGTAGTGTCAGGCACTATGAGGTCATGAATATCCAGGCCATTTTTTTTTTTCTAAAGGTAGGGTCTCACTCTGGCTCAGGCTGACCTGGAATTAACTATGTAGTCTCAGGGTGGCCTTAAACTCATGGAAATCCTCCTACCTCTGCCTCCCCAGTGCTGGGATTAAAGGCATGCGCCACCACACCCAGCTCAGGCCATTTTATGTCTAGAGGGAGCATGTTGTAAGGAGTCCTGCTCTTTCCTTGGCTCTTACATTCTTTCCACCACCTCTTCTGCATTTGACGCTGAGCCTTGGAAGGTGTGATTGAGATATTACTTAGTACTCCAGTCAGTTCTTTCCAGCAGTATGATACCTCCTGAGTCATCCAAAAGTCACTCCCATCTGAAAAGAGAAGATTCTCTACTGAAAGTGAGAGTAGCACTAATATAAGGGTATAAATATTAAGAGAAGTGCTTACTGGTAAGCATAGTATATACATTTTTCCAGACATCAGCAGATGTTACACCCTTAGGGCTCATGACTAATCCTATTTTAGGTTTTCAGTATCAGGGATGTGTTTCCGCCCATGAAGCAGGCCTCCTGTCCAATTGGAGGGCAGTTGGTTACCACTATGACAAATGTGCCACTATTGCACCCATTGGCTCATTTGGCCTGGCTGGCCAATTATAAGGCTTGCAGTGTCCACTGTTGAGTACCTTCACTGGTGGTATCTCTTTCTCCCATTGAACTACATGTAGAATGGCTTCTTCCAGCTTTCTGTCAGCTGGTCTACATGGAGGAGGTAATCAGCTCAGTTCCAGCAGGATTTCTCAGTGTCCTTGCAGCCCAAGTATGTAGAGTCTTCAGCAATAGGGTCTTAACATCTATTCCTGGTGGGAAACCAAGGGCCTCGGCAATGGCCTATAATGTTTTGGGGATATCAGGGACCAACCTGGCTAACAACTCACTGGAGGTATCCCATCCCTGGCACTGAAGATTTTCTAACAACGATCTATGGCTCCTGAGTGTTCCATTGTCCAAAAATAGAGGATTCCATATGATTTATTTGTGTCCTCTTAGACTTTGATTAGCCCTCCATCTGCCTTTCCCTTACTCAATCTCTTACCCTGACTTCACTTTGGGCCTTTTCACCCCTGTTAATCTATTCTTCTACTTACATATATACAATACCAACCTATTAGATACCCTCCTCTCTTCCTTTCTCTTCCCTTTATATGTCATTTTTAACTTACTGGTCTCTGCTACTGAGGTTTTTCCTTCTCACACAGAAGCCCAATCATCTGTAGCTAGGATCCACATATGAGGGAGAACATGTGGTGCTTGGCTTTCTGGGCCTGGGTTACCTCACTTAGTATAATCCTTTCCAGGTCCATCCATTTTCCTGCAAATTTCATAACTTAATTTTTCTTTACTGCTGAGTAGAACTCCATTGTATAAATGTGCCACATCTTCCTTTTCCACTCATCAGTTGAGGGACATCTAGGCTGCTTCCATTTCCCAGCTATTATGAATTGAGTGGCAATAAACATAGGTGAGCATGTACCTCTAAGGAAATGAGATGAGTCCTTAGGATATATGCCTAGGAGTGCTATAGCTGGGTCATATGGTAGATCAATTTTTAGCTGTCTTAGGAAATTCTACATTGATTTCCACAATGGCTGGACCAGAGTGCATTCCCACCAACAGTGGAGAAGGGTTCCTCCTTTTCCACATCCCCGCCAGCATTTATGATCATTTGTTTTCATGATGGTATCCAATCTGACAGGAGTGAGATGGAATCTCAATGTAGTTTTAATCTGCATTTCCCTGATGACTAGGGATGTAGAACATTTTTTCAGATGCTTATACACCATCCATTTTTTTTTCTTTTGAGAACTCTCTATTTAGCTCCATAGTCCATTTTTTAATTGGCTTGTTTGACTTATTATTTAACTTTTTGAGTTCTTTGTATATCCTACATATTAATCCTCTATCAGGTATATACCTGGCAAAGACTTTTTCCAATTCTGTAGTTGCCTCTTTCCTTTATCCACAGTGTCCTTTGCAGTACAAAATCTTTGTAATTTCATGAGGTCCTAGTGATTAAGCTGTGGCTCTATTGCCTGAGTAATTGGGGTTATATTCAGAAAGTCTTTGCTAAGACTAATATGTTGAAGGGTTTACCCTAATTTTTCCTATAGCACTTGCAGAATTTCAGGTCTGATGTTAAGGTCTTTAGTCCATTTGGATTTAATTCTTGTGCATGTAGAGAGAGAGAGAAGAATCTATTTTCATCCTTCTATACATGTATATCCAGTTTTCCCAGCACTATTTGCTAAAGAGGCTATCTTTTCTCCAATGAGTATTTTTGACATTTTTATTGAATATCAGGTGGCTAAAGCTACCTGGTCTTACATCTGGGTCCTCTTTTCTGTTCCATTGATCTACATGTCTGCTTTTGTGCCAGTACCATGCTGCTTTTGTTTCTATGTCTCTGTAGTATAGGTTAAAATCAGGTATGGTGATACCTCCCGACTTATTTTTGTTGCTCAGTATTATTTTAGATATTCAAGGTTTTTAGTAATTCCAAATGAATTTTTAGATTGTTTTTTCTATTTCCATGAAGAATGCCTTTAGAATTTTGATGGAGATTGCATTAAATATGTAGATTGCTTTTGGTAAGATTGCCATTTTCACAGTATTGATTCTTCCAATCCAGGAACAATGGATATTTTTCCATTTCCTAGTGTTTTCTGCAATTTCTTGCTTGAGTGTTTTAAAGTTCTCATTGCAGAGATCCTTTACTTCCTTGGTTAGGTTTATTGCAAGGTACTTTATTTTCTTTGATGCAATTGTGAATAGGAGTGATTCTCTGATTTCATCCTCTGTGTGTTTGTTATTAGCATATATGAAGGCTACTGATTTCTGTGTATTTATTTTGTAACTTGCTACATGGCTGTAGGTGTTTATCAGCTCTAACAGTATGCTGGTAGTCTTTAGGGTCCTTTATATAGAGAATCATCATCTACAAATAATAATAACTTAATCTCTTCCTTTTCAATGCAATGTGTATCCCTTTTATGTGCATCTCTTGCCTTATTGCTATGGCTAAGAGTTCCAGAACTATATTAAATAAAAGTGGACACCTTTGTTTTGTTCCTGATTTTAGTGGAAAAGCTTCCAGTTTTTTCCCCATTTAGTAATATGTTGGCTGTAGGCTTGTCATAAACAGCCTTTATTATAACTGAGATATGTTCCTTCTATTCCCAGTCTCTGTAGGACTTTTATCATGAAGGTATGTTGGATTTTGTCAAATGCTTTCTATGCATCTGGTGAGATGATCATATGATTTTTGTCCTTCAGTCCATTTATATAATGTATTACATTTATCAATTTGTGTATGTTGAACCATTCCTGCATCTGTGGGATAAAGCCTACTTGGTCAGGGTGAATCATCTTTCTGATATATTCTTTTATTCTGTTTGCCAATATTTTGTTGAGAATTTTTGCATCTATGTTCATGAAGGAGATTGGTCTATAATTTTCTTTTTTTATTCTATCTTTGCCTGGTTTTGGTGTCAGGGTGATGCTGGCTTCATAGAAGGAATTTGGTAGGATTCCTTCTGTTTCTATTTTATGGAAAAGCTTAAGAAGCAATGGTGCTAGTTTTTCTCTGAAGGTCTAGTAAAATTCAGCAGTTAATCCATCTGGGCCTGGGCTGTTTTTAGTTGGGAGATTTTTGATAACTCTTTGGATCTCCATACTTGTTAAAGGTCTATTTAAGTGATTAATCTCATCTTGATTTAATTTACGTAGGTCATATTAATCAAGGAAATAATCCATTTCTTTCAGATTTTCATACTTTGTGGAGTATATGCTTTTATAGCATGTCCCTATGATTTTTTGAATTTCTCTGACATCTGTCGTGATGTTACCTTTTTTTATCTGTAATTTTATTAATTTGTGTCTCTTCTTTCTTTCATTCAGATTTGCTAAGGGTTTATCAATCTTGTTTATCCTTTCAAAGAACCAACTCTTTGTTTCATTAATTCTTTGGATTGTTTTTTGTTTCTATTTCATTTATTTCTGCCCTAATCTTTATTATTTCTTCCCATCTACTGAGTTTTGGTTTGCCTTGTTCTTTTTCTCCAAGGCTTTAATGTGAAGCATTACTTGTGACTTTTGTAATTTCTTAAAATAGGCACTTTAAGCTATAAATTTACCTCTTAGGACCGCCTTCATTGTGTCCCAGGATTTTGGTATGTTGTGTTCTCATTATCATTTGACTCTCTATATATTTTGATTTCCTTATTGATTTCTTCATTGAACCATCCATCATTTATTAGTGTGTTGTTTAATTTCCATGATTTTGTGTATACTCTATAGTCTTTCTTGCTATTGATTTTTAGTTTGATTCCATTGTGTTCAGATAGAATGAATGGAATTATTTCAATTTTCATGTATTTGTTATTATTTGCTTTGTGTCCTAATATATGGTCTATTTTACAGAATGTTCCATGTGAGGCTGAAAAGAATGTATATTCTGCAGCATTTGGATGAAATGTCCTGTATATATTGGTTAGGTCCATTCCTTCTATGACCTCATTTATTCCAGATGCCTCTCTGTTTATTTTTTCCCAGGATGACCTGTCAATTGATGAGAGTGGGGTGTTGAAGTCACCCACTACCAGTGTGTTTGTTATTATCTGTGACCTTAGTTCTAATAGTGTTTTTTTGATGAATTTGGGTGCCCCCATGTTAGCTGCATATGTGTTTAGGATTGCAATGTCCTCCTGTTGCAGGGTGCCTTCAATCAATTTGTAGTGACCTTCCTCATGTTTTTTAACTAATGTTGGACTGAAGTCTACTTTGTCCAATGTTAGGATAGCAATCCCTGCTTGTTTTCTAGGTCCATTTGCTTGAAACACTGTTTTCCAAGCTTTTACCCTAAGATACTGTCTATCATTTGTAGATAGGTGGGTTTCTTGGAGGCAACAAATTGAAGGATCCTGTTTTTTAACCCAGTCTGTGAACCTATGCCTTTTGGTTGGGGCATTGAGGCCATTGATATTAAGAGATAATATTGAAAGGTGTGTATTCATTTTTGCCATTTTTTTGTAGTTCTTCCAGTTTTACCTTTGCTCTCTTGTGTTAAGTAGTATTTGAGTATTGTGTATTTTTGCCTGGCTCCTTATATGTGTGCTTTTATTTTTCTTCAGCATGGAGGATTCTTTCAAGTATTTTCTGTAGACCTGGTTTTGTCTTCAAATACTCCTTTAGCTTGCCTTTGTCATGGAATGTCCTTATTTATCTGTCTATTTGAATGGATAGTTTTGCAGGATAAAGTAACCTTGGTTGACAGTTATTATCTTTCAGGACTTGGAATATATCATTCCATGCCCTTCTGGCTTTTAAAGTTTGTGTTGAGTAATCTGTTGTAATCCTGATAGGCTTGCCTTTGTAGATAATTTGATTTTTCTCTCTGACTGCTTTCAATATTTTTTCTTTGTTTTGTGTGTTTGGTAGTTTGATTATAATATGGTGAGGAGAGGTTCTTTCCAGGTTTTGTCTGGCTGATGTTCTAAAGGATTCCTGTATCTGCATTGGAACCTCTTTCTCAATTTGGGGGAAGTTTTCTTCTAAGATTTTGTTGAAGACACATACTATGCCTTTGGAATGAAATTCTTCTTCTACTATGCCCTATATTCTTATGTCTGATCTTTTCACAGTGTCCCGAATATCTTGAAATTCCCACTAATACTTTTCTATTAGTTTGTCTTTCTCTTTATTGGACAGTATTAGATCTGCCACCTGGTCTTCTAGCTTAGATACTCTGTCTTCTCCTTCATCCATTCTACTGGTGAGATTTTCTACAGAGTTTATTTAATTTCATTAACTGTGTTCTTTATTGCTAGTAATTCTGACTGGTTTTTCTTTATTATTTCTATTTCCTTATTTATGTCTTGTATTGACCTCTTTATTTCATTAAATTGGTGTCCTATGTTTTTTTTTTGATTCCTTTGATTTCCTCTTTGACTTCTTTGAACATATTTTTAATCATTCTTTTGAAATCTTTCTCAGGCATTTCTCTACCTCATTCTCACTGGAGGTTATTTCTGATGTATTAATAGTTTTTGGTGGATTTATGTTGTCTTGATTTTTGGTGTTTCTTGTGTTATAATGTATATATTTTTGCCTCTTGGATTAAGTTAATGCTTGTATTTTCTAGTTACCTGAATATTCTTAGCTGTATCAATTGATCTGATGTTATATAACTTCAGGGTAGGAGCTTAAGGTGTTAGGTGTGGGTCTCAAGACTCTCAGAGTATTTATCCACAAGTAGGTATTATGACAACCAGATCCTCTAACTGTCCCTTAGGGTGTGTGGTGCCCCACCCACACCCTTAATCCTGACAACAAGGAGGTTAAGATTCCTGATCTGTTGAGGGTTCCAAGTCAGCTTGTGACCAGGTGAGACCCTTCCCTGGTGCAATCCCAGTTACCTCTGCTCCTGCTTACTTCCCACTGTCAGTACAAGTTGGCATGCCTGGGTCCCTGGACAGCTGCTCTGTTCGCTGGAGCTGGGCACTGGTGGTGGGGGAGGGAAGGCTGCCAATGCTGCTCTAGTTCTCTAACTGTTCCACGTGTTCTTCTACCTTGTGATCTGCTCCTCTGTTGTTCACTGCTGCTCTGCCTTCACGTTTCTTGAGTTTGCAGAGAGCTCTGGTGTGAGTGGAAGCTCCCCTCACCTGGATTTTCATGTGGCTGAAGCAGAGCCTGGAGGCTTTCTGGTGCACCACCTCCACTGCCGCAATCAGCGGGCCTGGTGGAGCTGCTTCTGCCAGCCTGTGTCAGCTCTGTATGCTCTGGATCTCTCCTACTTCTGTGCTGCCGTTCCAATTTCCTATAAACCTCACTTTTTGGTAAAAGTGTGTATTTTGCTGAGGTTTTTTTTTTTTTTGCCTCCCCCCTCCCCAGGCTATTTTGGCATGGTACCTATGCTGCCATCTTAACCAGAACTCTTAAACTTTTTATTGACAGGGGAAAAGAATTGGTGTGCGAGGGCCTCTAGCTACTGCATGTGAACTCCAAATGCATGTAACATCATGCACATCTGGCTTACATGTGATCTGGAGAATTGAACCTGGGTCCCAAGTCATTGCTCCAGCCCTAAACTATGTTTTGTTTGTGTAATTTTCATTTATTTATTTTATTTTTGTATTCAGCGAACACAGTCAAGTTGGTACCATTGTTCGCCTCCTCCCTGTCCTCCTCCCACCCCCCCACAGGGACCTTCCTTGTTGGGGTATATGGGTCTTGCATTATGGAGTTAGCCTTTAGTTTTAGGTAGGAGGAAATGTCTCTGTGTGCCATGACCCAATGTTTGGCTCTGACATTCTTTCTGCCCCCTCTTCCGCAAATTTCCCTGAGCCATGTTGGGTTCATATTAGGTCTACTTCCATGTTGAGATCTTAGGTGCCTTCATGTCTCTGGATATCAGGTTTTGTAGGGGTTGATTGTTCTCTGAGTCCATCTCCTTCACCATGTTCTGGTTCCCAGTTTGCCAAGAAAACATCATTCTTGCATGTTTCCCCAATTACTTTTAGTTTCCTCGAGATATTTTATCAATCTTAGTGAGGTTCAAACATCCCCATAGTCTAAGATCTTTTAACTGAGACATAATATCAAAAATGTCCCTCCAAAACCCATAATGGCACAGTACAAACATTCATGTTGCAAAAGATGGAATTGGGCATCACAAAGAAATATTCAACCAATACAAGATTTAAACAGGGCAAATATCAAACTCTGTAGCTTCAAGTTCAACAACTCTAGTCAGTGACAAATCTCCAATTCCAATAATTCTAACTAGCAACAAGTCTCTGGAGTTCCAATTCTGTCCCTTCAGCTAGGCTATTCATAGTCCTGGAAAACTTCATCTGGGGACAACAGCTGTCCTTGGCAGCCATCTCATGGTTCTGGCATCTTCACTGGGTCTCTACTGCAAGCCATGGTTCATCCTCACATCTTCCTTGGGTCTCCATGAAGGTATCCAGCAAACCTGCCTCACATTGCCCATGGCTGTTTCTAAACCACAAGCCCATATTGCAAATTCAACTACCCTCTTTTTCCTGCTTTTCCTGCATTATACTCCACAATACCAGGTAGGGTGTGAATTTGTAAATAGGGAACAGGGATAAAGCACACTTTGAAGAACAGGACATTCCTTTAGCTCTCAGGCCCCTTCAAAAGAGTCCACAGTGCAGGTCAGCTGGCCTATCCTCCAAGGTTGTAATTTCTCATAAAATTGCAACTGAAGGAGCAGAAATTTGAGCCTCAAAATTTCATTTTTTTTTTTCTGTCTTATATCCCTCTGCTCATACTAGTCTGTTTCTATACAAAGCAACCCTGCACAACTTTGCCGGACATAGGCATCACAGCAAGCCTCTCACACAAACTGTTTGTAGCCCAGTCTAGAAAAAGCTTCTTTTCCCCCTCATACGCCAAACCTCACAGTCCTTAGTTTTTACTGCATCCAGGTCTTTAATCTCTGTCCAGAATAGTCCATCAAGCTGTACTTACAGCACTGCAAGTCATCTCTTAGGCCAAGCTTTCAAATCATTCCACAGTCCTCTTGAAAATAAGCTCTGAAAGGCCAAAGCCACACAGTCAGGTGTCTAGCACTAATCCCACTCCTCTGGTACAATTGTAGTCAGGTTTTCACTGCTGGAAGTAATCACCTGACCAAGAGTAGCTTGTGGGAACAAAAAGGTGTATTTTGGCTTATAGACTTGAGGGGAAGCTCAATGATGGCAGGGGAAATGATGGCATGAGCAGAAGGTGGACATCACCCCCTGGCCCACATAAGGTAGACAATAGGAACAGGAGAGTATGCCAAAACTGGCAAGGGAAAATTTGCTATAATACCCTTAAGCATACCCCCAACAATACATGTCCTACAGGAGATGTTAATTCCCAAATTGCCATTTGCTCTGAACCTAGCATTCAGAATATCCAAGTTTATGGAGAGTTGCCTGAATCAAACCACCACAAGGCTTAACTTCATACTATTGTTAAATTGTGGGATTGCAATAAAATGTTGACCTTTAATAATTACATAATAATTATTATACCTCTTAAAGGTCAGATTTCTGTCAAGTAAATAGAGTTAATATTACCTTCCTTGTTTTTTAAAAATTTTTTTGCTTATTTTTATTTATTTATTTGAGAGCAACAGAACAGAGAGAGAAAGACAGATAGAGAGTGAGCACCCCTAGGCTTCCAGCCACTGCAAATGAACTCAGATGCATGCACCCCCCCTTGTGCATCTGGCTAACATGGGTCCTGGGGAATCGAGCCTTGAACCGGGGTCCTTAGGCTTCAAAGGCAAGCGCTTAACCCCTAAGCCATCTCTCCAGCCCTTGTTTTGTTTTTTGAGGCAGGGTCTCACTGTAGTCCAGGATGACTTGGAACTCACTATGTAGCCTCAGGGTGTCCTTGAACTCATGGTGATCTACCTACCTCTGCCTTCCAAGTGCTGAGATTAAAGGTGTGCACCACCTTTCTTGTTTTTTGGGTTTTTTTTTGTTGTTTGTTTGTTTGTTTTGAGGAAGGGTATCACTCTAGGTCAGACTGACTTGGAATAATATATATATATTATATATATATAATAATATATATATATTATATATATATAATAATGTATATATATATATGATGTTGGTTTCCACTTTTCCCTTGCCACTGCCACCATTCTGTTGGGGGCCCTTCTCAGTGCAATTGCAGGTATTCCCTATGGAGTTGTGGGTTATGTTTTATTGGAGCAGCAGTTAGTTATTTTGGGGAGAAAGGAATGCCTTTCAGCATTATGTCTCAACCTGTGGCTCTTATGATCTTTCTGTCCCTTCTTCCACAAAATTCCCTGATCCCTGGTGGGTGAATTTTAAGTCTACTTCAGTGATGAGCTCTTAGTAGCCTCTGAATCTCTGCTTTGATAGGTGTTGAGTGTCCTTAGGGTCTGTCTCCCTACACCCTGGTGCTGATTGTCAGGTTCAGCATGGAAGCAACACTCTAATTCATCTCCCTAATTCCTCTGTGGTTTCAGCTGTGGCTTGGCTGAAGTGCAAGGGGCAGTTTATCCCCTCTGGTCTTGCTTCCTTATGAAAAAGAAGAACAAGTCTCTAATGAACAGTGAAGTCAGCATACTTTAAATGGGGTAAGCATTATTAATTTATGGAGAATTTGATGCATATAATCTGTTTTAGTCAAAGACTTGTGAGAACTTGACACTGGAGAGCATAATCTTTGTTTCTATAGGATTATGATCTGGTTCCCAATTCCAGATATGGATTCTTTTACACTAAGAGGATCATTTAGCCAATCACAAATGTATTGGTTATACATCAAGGCTGTGTGCCACTATTGCACTTGTGTGTAAATCCTGTCATGGTGTTTGCTTCTGAGTAGCTTAGACCTCTGGTTGCTCAGAACATCATTGGCCACTTTCCCCCAGTAGCTCATGTAGTGCTTTCTAGCACTAGATAGGCTATCTGGGAATTGATTTTCTTCTGGTTTCCAGGAAAGTCTCTCCATGCTCTGTGTCAGCAGCATATGTTGTCTTCAGCAGTAGGGTCTTATCTTTTGCCTCAGGCAGGCAAGCCAGTGCTTTAACAGAAAGCTATTTTGATATGGAGACCTCCTTGGTCTCTCAATTCTAAGGCTCAATGTAAGTAGCAAACAATTTCTGCTGCTGGGAGTTATAGGCCAGTGACAGGGGAAAAAAAAAAAAAGGAGCTTAGGCTTCAACCCACCCTCTCCAGTGACCTTTTATTCATGTTCTCCCCTCTTACCCTTTTTAAGGGTTATATCTTTCAGGCTACCTAAAAAGATAAAGGTTTCTATGGTACCAGCTCATTTTGGATTTAGTGTTGTGTTTATTTTCTCCCTTCCCTTCCCCTTCCCCTCTCCTAACCCCATCCATCCCTATTGTTTGGGTCTTGAGTTGCCTATCAAGTATATGAGCAACTCCAGCAGTTACAGGTTAGGAACCACAGATAAGTGAGACCATGTAGTCTTGGTCTTTCTGGGATTGTGTGAGTTCTTTGAGTGTGTTCTGTTCCTAGTCTGTCCATTTTTCTACAAATTTCATTGTATCATTTTTCCTTACTGCTGAGTAGAATTCCATTGTGTGAATGTATCACAACTTTGTTATCAATTCATCCAATGATGGGCATTTGATTTGATTCCAGTTCTTACCTGTAATGGATTGGGCAGCTATAAACATGGCTGAACAAGTATCTCTGTAGTGAAGAATAGACCATTTGGGATACATGCTCAGTAAGGGAATAACTGGTTCTGTTTGTAGCACTATGTTCATCCTTTATAGAAATCTCCATATTGATTTCCATAGTGGTTGTACAAGTATACATTCCCACCAACAGTGGAAGAGGGGTCCTCTTTCCCAACTACATCACCAACATTTGCTGTTGTTAGATTTTTTAATGATTGCCATCCTTACTGGAGTAAGGTGGAATCTCATAGTTGTTTTAATTTGCATTTCCCTAATGGTTAGGGATGTTGAACATTTTCTGAAGTGTGTGTTAGCCATTTGTATTTCTTCCTCTGAGAACTCCCTATTCAGTTTTCTGCCCCATTTTTGGAATGGGTTCTTTGATTATTTTTTTATTGTTTAGTTTTTTTTTTTTTAAGTACTTTGTAGATTCTAGATATTAGACTTCTGTCAGTGGTATACCTGGTGAAGATTTTCTCCTATTCAGTGGGTAATCTATTGGCTCTGGTTATTGTATGATTATTGTTTGTGTAACACCTTTGTAGCTTCATGAGATCCCATTGATTTAATGATTGTTTAATTTCCTGTGCTACTGGGTTTTTGTTCAGGAAGTGTTTCCCCACTGCTATATAGTAAGGGTTTTCTCCAGTTTTTCTTCCAGTAGGAGAAGAGTTTCAGGTCTTTTTTTTCAAGGTAGGGTCTCACTGTAGCACAGACTGACCTGGAATTCTCTACATAGTCACAGGGTGGCCTTGAACTCACAATGATCCTTCTACCTCTGCCTCCTGAGTGCTGAGATTAATGGCATGTGCCATCATGCCTGGCTCAGATCTTATATTGAGGTCTTTAATCCACTTAGGCTTGATTTTGGTGTATGGTGAGTTGAGTGTGTCTAGTTTCATTTTTCTATGGATGGTTATCCAATTTGTCCAACACCATATATTGAAGATGCTGTGATCACTCTAGTCCATAGTATTAGCACCTTTTCCAGAGATCAAATAGCTGTAGTTACTTGACCTAAGATCATGGTCTTCAATTCTGTTCAATTGGTCTATGTTTCTCTTTTGATGCCAGTGCCATGCTGTTTTTGTTACTATGGCTTTGTAATATAGATTTAGATCAACTATAGTGTTGCCTTCAGAGGTGTTTCTTTTGCTGAGGATATTTTTGGATATCTGAGGCTTTCTCCTATTCTATATGAATTTTTATATCATTTTTTCTATCTCTATGATGAATGATACTGGAATTTTTACTAGTATTGCATTAAATCTATATTTTACTTTTGGTAGAGTTTGCATTTTCACAATATTAATTCTATCTATTCAGGAGCATGGGAGCATGGGAGTTTTCCCCATCTTCTCAAGTCCTCAATTTCTTTCTTGAGTTTTTTTTTTTTCTTCATATTTTCATTTTAGGGGTCTTTCACATACTTGGGTAGTGTTATTCCAAGGTATTTGCTTTTTTTGTTGCTATTTAAAATGGGACAGCCTCAGTGATATCTTTCTCTCTCTCTCTCTCTCTCTCTCTCTCTCTCTTTCTCTCTCTCTCTCTCTCTCTCTCTCTCTCTCTCTCTGTGTGTGTGTGTGTGTGTGTGTGTGTGTGTGTGTGTATTTTATTTCAATTGCATTGATGTTTGTTATAACTTCTGCATTTTCCTTTCTATTTTTTTTTAAATTTGAGACTTCTCTTTTTATTGCTTGACCAAATTGCCCAGGGGTTTCTCAATCTTGTTTATGTTTTCAAAGAAACAGCTCTTCATTTCATCAATTTTTAAAATTGTTTGTTTGCTTTCCAATTCATTAATTTATGCTATGATCTTAATTATTTCTCTGCATCTGGAGCTATTAGGGTTGGATTATTCTTGTTTTTCCAATGCCTTTAGGACAGTTATTATTTTGGGATCTCTCTGTCTTTTTATAAAGGCATTTAGCACTTAGGACTAGCTTCATTGTGTCCCATTAAGTTGTGGTAAGTTATGTTTTCATTATCATTCAATTCTAGGAGTTTTAGGGTATATGCTTTGATTTCATCCACAACTTACTCATTATTTAAAAGTGTGTTGTTCAGTCTCCAGGAGCTGGTGCAGTGCGTGATATATCCCTTGTTTTTAATTTCTAGCTTTAAAGCATTGTGATCTGGTATGATACAGAGTTACGTCAATTTTCTTGAATTTATGGAGGCATGCTTTATTGCCTCTGGCCTGGATTTCCTCTCCTTCTTGTATACCCATAATCTGGATGTTTGATCTTCTTAGGGTATCCCACAGTTCTCTCACATACTGCTCACATGGTTTTTTAAACTTACCAAACTTTTTTATCTCTCAATCAATTTCATCTGTCTTGTCTTCCAGGTCAGGGGTTCTGTCTTCCACATGTGTGACTCTGTTAGTGAGGGGCTCTAGAGAGATATTTTAAAGTTCTATTTGATTTTTGTTTTCTGTAGTGTTATTTTTCATCATATCCATCTCTTTCTTTTTTCTCGATTTTTATTAACATTTTCCATGATTATAAAAAATATCTCATGGTAATATCCTCCCTGTACCCCCCCCCACTTTCTTCATTGAAATCCCATTCTCCATCATATCCCCTCCCCGTCTCAATCATTTTACTTACATATATAGAATACCAACCTATTAAGTACCCTCCTCCCTTCCTTTCTCTTCCCTTTATATCTCCTTTTTTAACTTACTGACCTCTGCTACTGAGTTTTTCCTTCTCACGCAGAAGCCCAATCATCTGTAGCTAGGATCCACATATGAGGGAGAACATGTGGCGCATAGCTTTCTGGGCCTGAGTTACCTCACTTAGTATAATCCTTTCGAGATCCATCCCTTTTTCTGCAAATTTCATAACTTTATTTTTCTTTACCGCTGAGTAGAACTCCATTGTATAAAAGTGCCATATTTTCATTATCCACTCATCAGTTGAGGGGCATGTAGGCTGCTTTCATTTCCCAGCTATTATAAATTGAGCAGCAATAAATATGGGTGAGCATGTACTTCTAAGGAAATGAGATGAGTCCTTAGAATATATGCCTAGGAGTGCTATAGCTGGGTCATATGGTAGATCAATCTTTAGCTGTTTTAGGAACCTCCACACTGATTTCCATAATGGTTGGGCCAGATTGCATTCCCACCAACAGTGGAGAAGGTTGTTCTTTTTCCACATCCCTGGCAACATTTATGATCATTTGTTTTCATGATGGTAGCCAGTCTGACAGGAGTAAGATGGAATCTCAATGTAGTTTTAATCTGCATTTCCTTGATGACTAGTGATATAGAACTCTCTATTTAGCTCCATAGCCCATTTTTTGATTGGCTTGTTTAATTCCTTATTATTTAACTTTTTGAGTTCTTTGTATATCCTAGATATTAATCCTCTATCAGATATATAGCTGGTGAAGTCATATCCCTTTCTGTAGGTTGCCTCTTTGCTTTATTCACAGTGTCCTTTGCAGTGCAAAATCTTTGTAATTTCATGAGGTCCCAGTGATTAATCTGTGGTCCTATTGCCTGAGCAATTGGGGTAATATTCAGAAAGTCTTTGCCAAGACCAATATGTTGAAGGGTTTCCCCTACTTTTTCCTGTAGCAGTTTTAGAGTTTCAGGTATGATGTTAAGGTCATTAATCCATTTGGACTTAATTCTTGTGCATGGAGAGAGAGAAGGATCTATTTTAATCCTTCTACAGATACATATCCAGTTTTCCCAACACCATTTGCTGAACAGGATGTCTTTTCTCCAATGAGTATTTCTGGCATTTTTATCGAATATCAGGTGGCTATAGCTACCTGGTCTCACATCTGGGTCCTCTATTCTGTTCCATTGATCTACATGTCTGCTTTTGTGCCAGTACCACACTGTTTTTGTTATTATGGCTCTGTAGTATAGGTTAAAATCAGGTATGGTGATATCACAAGCCATAGTTTTGTTGCTTAGTATTATTTTAGAGATTGGATGGGTTTTTTTTGTGATTCTAAATGAATTTTTGGATTGTATTTTCTATTTCCATGAAGAATACCTTTGGAATTTTGATGGGGATTGCATTAAATGTGTAGATTCCTTTTGGTAAGATTGCCATTTTCACAATATTGATTCTTTCAATCCAGGAACAAGGGATGTATTTCCACTTCCTAGTGTCTTCTGCAATTTCCTGCTTGAATGTTTTAAAGTTCTAATTGTAGAGATTCTTTACTTCCTTGATTAGGTTTATGTAAAGGTACTTTGTTTTTTTTTGATGCAGTTGTGAATGGGAGTGATTCTCAGATTTCATCCTCTGTGTGTTTGTTGTTAGCATATATGAAGGCCATTGATTTCTGTGCATTTATTTTGTATCCTGCTATATAGCTGTGGGTTTTTATCAGCTCTAACAGCTTTCTAGTAGAGTCTTTAGGGTCCTTTATATATACAATCATGTCATCTGCAAATAATAACTTGATCTCTTCCTTCCCTATTTGTTTCCCTTTTATGTGTCCATCTTTCTTTTGATGTGTGACTTCAGTTCAAGTTTTGAGTTTCTTTATAGTCTTGGAACTCTTCCTTACATTTAATCAAGTCTCCATTAAGCTTAATCAATTGGTTATTGATATCTTTTATTAGCTGAGTCACCTTTAATCCATGTATGTATCTTTTGAGGCGTCTAACATTTTCTTCAATTAAGTTAAACCTACTGTTGAAAGATGAGTGCTTTAAGACCTGATTCTGCTCAATTTCATGGATGGGTTTATTGGTTTTTTTGATGGTTTGCTTCCAGTTCAGTAATTCTTTTGATAGGGGTCACATTGGTTCCTGTGTTTTCATTTGGGGATTGAATTTCGGTTGACTTTTCTATGATTTCATTGGAGGGTTTTATTGTGGGACTAGACATCCTTGGTGGAGACATGCCAGTTTTATGACTTTCAATGGCTTTTCTGTGTTGTAGTCAACCCATTTGGGGGAAATAGTTTATTCTATTGAGAGGCAAGCACATATTTGTCTTTAAAGGATCTTTAAATGTGAACAAGATGGTCGTATAATGGGGTTATAACTGCAGATGTGCAGATTTTGGAGATTGCAGGTACATCAAAGGTTCCTCAGTAACTGGGAGGTTGGAAACTGGGATCTCTGGCCTACTCAGTCCACTGGCACATACATACTCTTCAGCAAAAAGGGATCAGGAGTTGGGGACCCAGGATTCAGGTAGCCTGATAGCTAGGGACAAAAGGCCATCACCTACAGTGGCCCATGAATCTTCTGACTCAGGGGAGTAGAATTTGGGTATCCACGGGTCAGTCAGTCAGGAAAACTGAGCAAAAGGCTTGCTTCCACAGCCTCCACACAGGGACCAGGCCACCCCAAGGCAGCATCAGGGCTATCAGGAAAATTGGGAACTTGTAGGTGAGGAGATAACCAGGAGCTCCAGCCTACTAATTTCTTTTGAGCACCCTCCAGAACAGGGGATCCAAGAGTTTGGACCTGGGGTGGGGACATTAAATCAGGAAAGCAGACCAAGGCGCCTGCTTCTACAGCTGGCTGGCAGGGTCTAGACAGCCCCAAGCCAGCAGCAGGGGAACAAAAGGAAACCGCAAATCCACATGTGCACCCTCCAGACCATGGGATCTGGGAACGGGGGACACAGGGGCCCTTCAATCAGGAAGGCAGAGTAAGGAGCCTGCTTCCACAGGAAGCTCACAGGATCCAGGCAGTCCCAACCAGCAGTAGGGGAACCAATTGGGACCAGGGTACTGGGCCGGGAGACGGGGGGTTGGGGGTGGGGGAAGGGGGGTTTGCGGGGGAGGTAGGGAAATCCGACCTACTAACTCAAAGCATGTATCTACCCTTTTAAACTCCTGATACTCAATTTAGGGACAACTTCTGTCCCCTGTGACCTTTCTCCCCTTGTAAACTCCTGGTCATCAGTTTAGGGGCCTCTTCTTTAGGAAAGAGCTTACCTAGCCCCTCAGGCAAACTTTTGAACATGCTTCCTTGTGGTTTGTGTTGTTTTGCTTCTGTTATTAGCAATGAACTTTAATTATCTTTCTAGAAAAGTGTCGCCTAGTGGAGGGAAACATGACATTATTCTCAACAATACTACAGTCCAAACTTAGTTGAATCTCTAGGGCCCAGAGCTGTCACTCAAAACCCATTTGTTGAATGAGTAAAAGCTATTGAAACAAAGACCTAATCTGAATTGCTAATGAGAAAAAAAGGGAAATGATATTTCTGGGAATAATTCTCTTAGGGATATGGCCACAAAGTAGCTTAGGTCTACACAGTGCATTAATAAAGTTGAGCATTGTTTAATGGTAGTGGTCTAGGTTGTATGGGTAATCCTACTTCTGGCTTTAAGTACATACTCTGTTTGGACCAACAGTTTTGGTTTGTTGTTTTGATTTTTAACTTGTGTTTGTCATTCAACTTCTGCTGATTTTTTTTTGTTCATTTTTATTTATTTATTTGAGAGTGACAGAGAGAGAGAGAGAGAGAGAGAGAGAGAGAGAGGCAAATAGAAAGAGAGAGAATGGGCGTGCCAGGGCCTCCAGCTACTGCAAACGAACTCCAGACACGCGCACCCCCTTGTGCATCTGGCTAACGTGGGTCCTGGGGAATCGAGCCTCGAACCAGGGTCCTCAGGATTCACAGGCAAGCGCTTAACCGCTAAGCCATCTCTCCAGCCCAACTTCTGGTTTTTAAATGAATGTTATCAAAGTCCAGAAAGCATTGGACTTGCCTTTTGCATGAGACTTTTTGAGCACAGTGTGATTTAGAATCACAGACCCAACAATGTCTTAAATACATGTCAGCAGGTGTTGAAAAGCTGTGGAAGAGAAAGTGCCACCACTTCCTGGGTAATTGGAACAAGGCAGAGGACACTGCACACAGCAATTTGACAAAAGATGAACCTGTCTCCTCCACTGTAAAGCAGTAATGGGCTCATTTGTTACATATGACACTGCTTGTCACACCATGATAGGGGTAACATAGCTTCTAGCACACTTTCCCAGGATTCTTAACCAAAACATTTAAGATGGGGATGTGGAGACATGTCATAGAAATTGATCTGTTCATAGGACACACATCAGGGTTCCTAGGGGGTGTTTTCCTAAAGACGTGGATGTGAGTACTAGGTGCTTAGTGGCTCATTAAACTCTTGATAGATAAAGATTAGATAGAAGTCCCTAGAAGTCATGGTTTTCATTTCACGTCCCATTTTGTATGACTATCATGGCAATTTATGATTAGGGAAAGCTTGACACTATTTGCTTGCAGGGTATTGTGAAATACTACTGAGAGATGAGTACGTGCATTGCTGTTCTTTACATGGCATCTGACAACATGTAATCTTATTTACTTATTCATCAAATATAAGGATATTTTTACATATTTTGCAGTGAAATAAGTTAACAATGTTTGGCCTACCAAAGAAAAAATTAAAAAAATTATGATCACCTGGGTGTAGTGGCTATGAGTTCAAGGTCACCATGGCCTAGATAGCTTCAGGAAAGGCTGATGTACATAATGTGACATTACCTCAAAAAAAAAAAAAAAAAAAAAAACCTATAGAAGCAATAAAAAGCACCTAAAATTAGATCTATTCATCCAGAAGACAATGCTCACTATAGAATTATTCATAATAAATATTTTGAAATAAGATACCTTTTTATACAATATTAGCTAAATACTTTTGGCTTTACAACAATTTTTAAAGAGGTAATAAAACTACCTAGAAATATTATTGCTGATAATCATATGCATATGCACTTACTAGGACTTAAAGTAATAACTTAAACTGAAGTAATCTGATATCAGATCTCATTGTCTTAAGCCTAGCATTCCATCAGCTGTCAAGGCTTAGTCAATGGAAAATGTTAATGCCTACTCATTACCTCTCAGCAATGAGAGGTAAACTCTCAATTGCTTTCATTGTTCTTCCTAGTACTTTCCTTCTTATTCTAGAAAATATCCTTTAGTTTTTTGCTGACCACCTTTCCTTCCTATAGACAGTAAAAAAATGCATAGGGAATAATAAAAATAATAATAAATGAATGTATATTTCTGACACATATGCTGTGCTAGGAAAAATACACTGAGTATAGGATGATTTGAACATCACTATAGTTCAAATAACATATACAACATCAAAAATTTAAAACATAAGACTATTATTCAGAATAAGAAGGTAACTGAGCTTGGCTTAAAAAATAATGGGCTGGAAAGATGATTCAGTGCTTAAGGCACTTGCCTGAAAAGTCTAAGGGCATAGGTTCAATGCCTCAGTATCCATGTGCCAGTTGCACAGGTGGCAAATGCATCTGGAGGTCATTTGTATTGGTTAGAGGTCCTGGCATACCAATTCTCTTTTTCTCTCAAATAAATAAATAAATTTAAAAATTAGTGATAGAGACCAAGTATTAAGAGCATGAATAAGCAACCAAGCTGAGTTTCATACCTCATCTGTGCTTAAAAATGCCAAGTAACATTTAAGTTGCTTTGATTCCTCTTTCTAGTTTTATTTCCCAGATACGTATACACACACACACACACACACACACACACACACACACACACACACACACATATATGTTCTGGGAAATTATTGACAACTTATTTACTTGCAGACAGCAAACCATGATATTTCCCTCCCTTCCCCTCCCCTCCCCCACTTTCTCTTTCATAAATCTTCTGTCTGTTCTATACCCTCCCTCTCTCCATTAGTCTCTCTTTTAATTTTATGTCATCATCTTTTTCTCCTATTATGAGGTTCTTGTGTGGGTATTGCTAGTCACTGTGAAGTATTGGATATCGAGGCCAAATTCTGTCTAGAAAGTTGTATGTAAGGAGTGGGACCCTTCCTTCGGCTCTTACAATCTTTCTGCCACCTCTTTCACAATGGACCCTGAGCCTTGGAGGGTGTGAGATGTTTCAGTGCTAGACACTCTTCCGTCCCTTCTTCTCAGCACTATGTTATTTTGGGGTCATCCCAGGGGTCATCACCCTCTGAAAAGAGAAGTTTCTCTAACCAAAAGTGAGATTAGCATTAATAAAGAGTTTGAATATTACATGTAGTGCTTTCAGGGCAATTTGGTGAGAGTAATCTATGCATTTATGCAGACAAGAGCAGGCTTTATACTCCTTAGGCTCATGACCTCCCCTTCCATAGGCTTTTGATTATGTTTTCAGTACCAGGCACATATTCCCTCCCATAAAAAGGACCTTCAGTCCAAGTAGAGAGCAGTTGGCTTCCCCCAGAGCAGACATGACAATATTGCACTTGTTTAGTCATTTGGCCTGTCTGGCCTAACTTGAGGTTTCCAGTGTGCACTGTTTTCAACACTGATAACTTCTGTCTCCCATAAGATTGCATGCAGTTCAGACTTTTTTCTAGCTTTCAGTTGGCTGGGCTACAGGGAGAAGGTTTTCTGCTCAGCACCAGCTTGATTTCTCAGTGACTTTGCTGCTCAGGCATGAAGTCTTCAGCAATAGGGTCTTACCATCTTTTTCTCATAGGGAACCAAGGACCTTGGCAATATCCTGTAATGTTTTAGAGGCAAAACAAACCTCTCTGGCCAACAACTCACTTAAGGTATCCCATTCCAGGCACTGAAAATTTTCTTGTAACAATCTATGGCTTCTGGAGGTGCCATTATTTAAGAAAGTAGATTTTCATATGTCCTATTCAGAATATCTTGAATTTTGATTGGCCTTCCCACCACCTTTCTTTTTTACAATCCCTTTCCCTGATCACTCTTAGGCCTTTACTCTCCTGTAGTCTGTTCTTCTACTTACATATATACAATACCATCCCCTTAAGACCTTCCCTCAGCTCCCTCCCTTATAGCCTTTTTCTAGATTATGGGTCCTTGCTACTGAATTTTGGTTCCATATCACACACAAGTCTATACATTTGTAGCTAGGAACCACATACAAGAGAGAAAATGTGATGTTTGGCTTTCTGGGCCTGGGTTACCTCACTTAGTACAATCCTTTCCAGATCCATTCATTTCCCTGCAAATTTCATAATTTCATTTTTCTTTACCACTGAATAGAACTTTATTGTGTAAATGTACCACATCTTTATTATCCATTCATCTGTGGATGGACATCTTGGCTGGTTCCATTTCCTTGCTATTGTGAATAGAGCAGCAATAAACATGGTTGTGGAAGACTCTCTAAGGTAGTGAGAAGAGTCATTAGGATATATTCCCTAGGAGTGCCATGGCTGGATCACACAGCAAATCTGTTTTTAGCTGTCTCAAGAATGCCCACACTGATTTCCACAATGATTGTACCAGATTACATTCCCATCAATAGTGTAGAAGGGTTCCCCTTTTACTGCATCCTCACTGACATTTATTGTTATTTGTTTTCTTGATGGTAGCCATTCTGATGAGTGAGAGATGGAATCTCATGGTAGCTTTAATTTTCATTTCCCTGATGGCTAAGGATGTAGAACACATTTTTTTAGATGTTTATATGTCATCTGTATTTCTTCCAGGTGGTACTCGCTATTAAGATTCATAATCAATTTTTTTATTGGGTTGTTTAATTTCTTGTTGTTCTGTTTTTTGAATTCTTTGTATATTTTAAATATTTATCCTCTGTCAAATGTGTAACTGGCAAAGACTTTCTCCCATTCTGTAGGTTGTCTCATTGCTCTAATCACAGTGTCCTTTGCTGTACAAAAGCTGTGTAATTTCATGAGATCCAAGTAGTGGATTAGTTGTTTTATTTTCTGAGCAATTGAAGTTATATTCAGAAAGTCATTATCTATGCTAATATGTTGAAGGGTTTCCCTTACCTTTTCTTCTAGTAATTTCAGAGTTTTAGGTCAGATATTAAGGTCCCTGATCCACGTGCATTTGAGTCTTGTGCATGGAGAAAGACAAGGATCTATTTTCATCTTTTTACTTACAGATATCCAGTTTTCCCAGCACCACTTGTTGAAGAGGCTGTCATTTCTCCAATGAATATTGTTGGCATTTTTGTCAAAAACAAGATGGCTGTAGCTGCCTGGATTAACATCTGGGTCCTCTATTCTTTTCCATTGATCTACATGTCTGCCTTTGTGCCAATACCATACTGTTTTGTTACTATGGCATTGTAATATAGCTTTAAATTGGATCTGGTGATACCACCAGCCTTATTTTTGTTGCTCAAAATCCTTTTGGCTATTTGAGGTTTTTTTTTTTTTATTTCCAAATGAAATTTAGGATTTTTTTTTCTATTCTTATGAAGAATGACATTGGAATTTTAATGGGGATTACATTAAATGTGTAGATTGCTTTTGATAAGATTGGCATTTTCACAATATTGATTCTTCCAATCCAAGAACATGGGATTTCTTCCCATTTCCTTGTGTCTTCTGCAATTTCTTACTTGAGTGTTTTAAAGTTCTCATTGCAGAGTTTCTTCACTTCCTTAGATAAGTTTATTCCAAGGTACTTTTTTTTTGAGGCAATTGTGAATGGGAGAGATTACCTGATTTCATTCTCTGCACATTTGTTGTTAGTGTGCATTTATTTTGAATCCTGCTATGTTACTAAAAGTGTTTATCAGCTCTAACAGTTTTCTGGTAGATCTTTTAGGATCTTTTTATGTATAGAATCACATCATATACAAATAGTGATAATTTGATTCTTCCCTTCTAACTTGTATCCCTTTTATGAGTATCTCTTGCCTTATTTCTATAGCTAAGACTACCAGTACTACATTAAACAAAAGTGAGGACAGTGGACACCCTTTTTTGTTCCTAAATTTAGTGGAAAAACTTTGAGTTTTTCACCATTTAGTATTATGTTGGCTGTAGGTTTGTCAGAAATAGATTTTATTATGTTGCGATATGTTCCTTTTATTCCCAGTTTCTGTAAAACTTTTATCACGAAAGGATATTGGATTTTGATGAATGCTATTTCTGCATCATGTTGTCAGGGTAGGTTAGCTCTTGCAAAACTATGCACCTGGTTTTTTTTTTTTTTTTTTTTTTTTTCCTGTCAGTCAGTCTTGTTATCTTTTGCGGTAGTTTCCAATCTCAGCAATGCTGAGTGCCTGCCTCGATCCCTGTGTTGTGCTGTGCAGCTGCTTCTCTGATCAGCTCTGCTTGCTGCACTGTAGCTGTGAGCTGAATGCTGGAGGTTCACGGTTCTGATGTTGGGTGATGGGAGAGTTCAGACTTCTGGAGTTGCTTGCACTTTCAGTAGCTCTTTAGTTGATCTCAGTTGTCTTTTCTTCAGATTTCTTAACTTTGCAAGAAGGCTGATGGAGTTGAAAAATCTGTTGATTATTATTATTATTATTTTTCTGCTAGGACTGCTGCCTGGCGTTCCTGGCGTGCCCAGCGGGACTGCACTGGATGGGTACAGGGATGTGGCCTCAGTGGGATTCTGACCGTTTTCCTCCTTTCTGGTGGTTGTTTGTCTTTCAGGCTTCTCTGCTGTGTGTAAGAATAACCAATACTCCTTCACTTTTCAGAAGAAGTGTGTATTTTGCTGGGGTTTTGTTTAAATTCCTCCCTAGGCTACTAATATGCCATCTTACCTGGCAGCTATTTCCCAGATTTCTATCCCACCAACTAGACAGTATCTTAATTGGGCATGGTATTTCTTCAGGGTAAATGCAAACTTGTTTGAATTTTTAGCCATAGAATAAGTAGATTATATAATTATGACTTTAGCTGAATGCTTTTGGCTACTTTAAACAGCATGTTCTATTATGGTTTTGACCAAGAGTGGATAGCTGGGAGGTTGTGTCTGTTGTCTCTGCATAGCAGCTACTGTATATTTACTACATGGAAACTTTCAGACTGCCTGTTGTCTTCCATATCAGATATGTAAAGAAAAAATTCTTATATTTATTTCTCCATATTTTGAATCCACAATTACTAGTAAGGATATTTTTACATATTGACTTACATTTTATGTAAAGGAGTTTCTGGATTTTGAAAACTTAATTTCAATTTTGACCAATGAATTCTTTGAAAGCTAATGTGTTTTTTGAACTCTAAAATGTCAGATTTGAAAACTGAGGCAAACAGTGGTCTACTCTGTTTGTTTTTTTAAATTTTATTTTAACAATATAAATAATTCACAGAGCTCTAAAACTTTTAAAGATTGAGTTAACTGGCATAATTAATGGTAGGGAAGATTGTGTCTATCTGTATTTATCTGTCTATGTATCTATCTATGCATCTATATATCTATCTATAACTATTATCCCCTTATAGACATTGTATATAAATACCCTTGAAATAGTATTTGTTAGTCATGTGTGCTGGTGGTTATGCTCAACTCTTTTAAAAACAGAAAAACACATAAAAAATAAATGAATAAGTAAATAAGTAAATAAATAACAGTTTAAGAGAAAGAAATAGCATTACTCAGTAGTAGACAGTGTGGAGTGCACTGATGGAGAATTTAAACACACACACACAATAAAAACATGTGTCATTATTGGTGGATATGGAAATGATTTATAAAGGGAAAGAGAATAATTTAATGACTGACATACTGAAGAATCAAAGGAGAACCAAGTATTGCTGAAGGAGTTTGAGGAATTTCTCCTTTTGTTAAAAGCTACAGAAATATTAAAGGTGCTGCCACATCTGTAGATTTAACTCATGAACTGTTTTGGAATTCATGATTGATAGTTATTACAGAATCTGTATAGGCAAGGACTTAGACATGAGGTAACCAAGGAGAACACAGCTTTACCTTGATAGGTGTGGAGTCAAAAATGAGGGAGCCAAGGAAACTGGAAGTGCTTCTGTAACTGTGTCTCCTGATGGTCAGAATGTCCCTCTATAATTAAATAACCTTGGAGTTAAAGTCATTCTTGTCATACATGACAAGAAATTAGGGCATGAGGGAATTTCACCAATTGTAAATATGTACTGGTGAAGGGTGCTCAAAATCACAAAACCCTTAGCTTAATTATACTATCTTTACTGGTTTGAATTAATGTGTTTCCATACTCATTTGTTTTGAAAACTTGATTCGCACTGGTAGCAATTTGGGAGATGGGTCCTTGTTGTAGGCGGTGTGATGCTGGGAATTGGCTTAAGGTTCTGAAGCCATGGCAAATGGGCTACTTATCCCTTCATTCAGCATGGTCCTCAGAAATATGAATCTCAGCACAAACTTGGCTATGCCATAAATATGAAATGTTTTGGTTCTTTATCTAAGTTACTTAAGCATTTTGAATCTTAGCTTCTTAACAGAACTTTGAGACTTACTGTCTGGGAAAAACCTCCTTATTGTACACGTGAGAAAATGTGGAAAACATGAGAAGTCATGTTGTTTGCCACCACAGATCACTTAACTAATGTCCAAGCAGGTGCTAAAACTTTTATTTCCTATTTTCTAAGTTGAATACCTTTTCAGTGTCCTGACCTATTATGAATCTCTGGAAGTATTCATGAAAAACCTATTCTTTGTGGTCACATGCAGGAGGATATGCTCAGGAAAGGCATCATTGTGCCAGCTTGTCTCTTTACTAGGGTTGATGAATTGTTCATTTAATTTGCTAGTCACCTATTCCATTACTTAGATTCTGCAGCAGGACTGGCCCATTTATCCCAGCTTAAAATTCAATCAGACATTTCACTGCTCATCATTACTTTAACAGGACTATTTCAAATTCCAATACTCCACACATTTCTGCTAGTTGACAGATGTCACTTTCATTGCTCTTTCTTCCCTCTGTCTATCAGTTGTGCACACTTGAAGGAGAAACTTATGTTTTTCAGTAAATCTTAAGACAAAAACAAGATCAGAGATGAATAGATACAGCCACCTCATGTTTCAGCCTGATTGGAGTCTAGTCAGTTGGAGAAGCTAAAGGCTGTATGAATATGATACCTTGTCAGAAAAAGCTTTATGTGAACTCACAATGTTTTCTTTTTCCTTCTACAAAGTGCAATGGTCTTGGAAGGGAGGGATGCATAACAGATGACTGGGCTCCCTCATTTGCCATGATTGTCATTGCTTTCTTAGGCTACACTGTGCTTATAGTTGTTCCTTACTGAACTGTGCAATTGGAAGTGCAAGAGGAATATTGTGCCTCCATTGCCAACACTGCTTCATGATGGAGCACAGGAAAGGGAGAATGTTTCTAGAACTAGAGGAGACATGGTAGATGACAAACTGTCTTGGCATGCATTAATAGGCTGAATTTATTTGTTATTATCAAATACTGACTTTTTCTATCATTGAATCCCCCCCCCCACATAAAGGCAATTTTCATGAACACTGTAAATGTTGTTATATAGAGGCTTTGAGCACAAAATGTTCCTTTAAAACTAAATGTTAATAGTTCATACACTTCTCTTTGAAACAGCTACATAAAGAACAGGGTCATAATTGATGCTTTGAAAGTATGAAAGAATCCCAGATAACTGATGGACTGAACAAAATGGGATTTATACAGGCTGCTTCGGATCTACTGAATCACAGTAACACTGCATAGCAAAAGTCATAAAGTTGAAATGGCAAATGGCATAGGGCAGTAAATGTATCTGTGAGCTTCAGCTGCTCTGCCATAGCTCAGGTAATTTTAGCTGGGTTTGTAAAAGTACCTGCAGGTACCCACAGCTTGTGGGTGATTTGGCTGGCTTTGGCCAGGTTTAGTCATATATCTGGAGGTTATTTGGCTAGCATGACTAATGCAACTTGGCCCTACTCCACACACCTTTAATTTTATAGGAGATTAGTTTAGATATGCTTTTATGGATATGGAATAAGTTAAGAGAACATATGGAAAGACACACACTTTCCTCATCCTCTTGATTTATGCCTCTGCAAAGAGTCTTTGTCAAAGCAAGTCACACAGCAATGCCCAGACCCAGAGTTTATTGGGTACCATGAGATGATAGGTGAATGGTAGTAGATAGAGAGAGGGATAAATAGCTAGGTCCATCAATATTATAAGTTCATCATACTTAAGAATGAAATATGAAATACGTCCTTCATAATATCAAGGAGAAAACATTCACTCTAATGTTACTTATTCAGCAATGTCTTAGAGGAACTTTCTGGTGCAATAAGGCAAGAAAATGTGTGTGTGTGTGTGTGGTATGTTCATATGTGTAAGTTTGCACATGTGTGTGGGGTGTCAGAGAATAAGATCAATATAAAAATTGAATATATTTTTACATACTTAAAGTAGAATTTAGAATGAAATGAAAGATTTGTAGGTGCATATTTGAATGTGTAAGTTATTGGTACTCCAAAGTGCAAAATATGGCTAATGTTGCAGTCCGGTTCACATTGCTGGTAGAAATCACCCAACCAAGAGTAGCTTCTTGGAAAAAGAGATTTATTTTGGCTTACAGGCTCGAGGGGAAGCTCCACGATGGCAGGGGAAAACGATGGCATGATTAGAGGGTGGACATCACCCCCTGGCCAACATAAGGTGTACCACAGCAACAGGAGGGTATGCCAAACACTGGCATGGGGAAACTGGCTATAAAGCCCTTAAGCCCGCCCCCAACAATACACTCCCTCCAGGAGGCATTAATTCCCAAATATCCACCAGCTGGGGAGCTAGCTTTCAGAACACCTAGGTTTATGGGGACACCTGAATCAAACCACCACATTCCGCCCCTGGCCCCCATAAACCGATAACCATACATGATGTAAAATGCAATGCATTCTGTCTGACTTTAAAAGTCCCCATAGTTTTTATCAATTCCAATGATGTTCATACATCCCCATAGTTCAAGATCTTTTAACTGAGCCGTAATACCAAAAAATAACCTCAAAAAATCCATAATGGCACAGAATAAATATTCACACTGCAATAGATGGCATTGGGCATAGCAAAGAAACATTCAACCAATACAAGATTTAAAATAACCAGGGCAAACATCAAACTCTGTAGCTTCGAGTCCAGCAACTCTAACCAGTGACAAATCTTCAAGTCCAATAATTCTAACCAGCAACGAGTCTCTGTCATTCCAATTCCGCCCCTCCAGCTAGGCTACTCACAGTCCTGGAAAACTTCATCGGGGCCGGCAGCTCCTCAGCAGCCATCTCATGGTCCCGGCATCTCCACTGGGTCTCCACTGAAAGCCACGGTTCATCCTCATGGCCCCATGGGGTCTCTATGCAGGCAACCAGCAAACCTGCTTCACACTGCCCATGGCCATTTCCAAAACACAAGACCGTGTTGCAAACTCAATGACCCTCTTTCCAGCATTTCTTATACTCCACAATACCAGGTAGGGTGCCAATTTGTTAATCCAGGGGGGAATAAAGCAGACTTTGAAGAACAGGATACTCCTTGAGCACTGAGGCCCCTTCAAAAGAGTCGATATTCTTTCTGTTGCCCCAGCACAGGTTAGCTAGCCCAGTCTCAAAGGTTGTAATCTCTCAGTTGCAGCTGAATGGGCAACAGTTCACCCAAAGATTTTTCTTTCTGTGCCACATCCCTCTGCACACACCACTTCATTTCTATGCAAAGCAACCCTGCACAGCTTCTCAGGACACGGGCATAAGAGCAAGATTTTCATACAAACTGCTAGCCCAGTCCAAGCAAAATTCTTTCTCACCCTCATAAGCCAAACCTCACAGTCCATAGTTCTTAGTGCATTCAGGTCTTGCAGCTCAGACCAGAATAGTCTATCAAGCTGTACTTACAGCACTGCAAGGCATCTCTTAGGCCAAGGTTTCAAATCCTCCCACATTCCTCTTGAAAATCAGCTCCAAAAGGCCAAAGCCACATAGTTAGGTGTCTAGCAGCAATCCCTCTCCTCGGTACCACTTTACTGTTGCAGTCCAGTTCGCATTGCTGGTAGAAATCACCCAACCAAGAGTAGCTTCTTGGAAAAAGAGATTTATTTTGGCTTACAGGCTCGAGGGGAAGCTCCACGATGGCAGGGGAAAACAATGGCATGAGCAGAGGGTGGACATCACCCCCTGGCCAACATAAGGTGGACCGCAGCAACAGGAGGGTATGCCAAACACTGGCATGGGGAAACTGGCTATAAAGCCCTTAAGCCCGCCCCCAACAATACACTCCCTCCTGGAGGCATTAATTCCCAAATATCCATCAGCTGGGGAGCTAGCATTCACAACACCTATTTTATGGGGGACACCTGAATCAAACCAGCACAGCTAAGAAAGATAATCTAAAGAGTTGCAGTCTTACATAATGCTCTTAGATTTGAATTATTAAAATAATAATTTTCTCAAAATCAGTCTCTTAGTTAATAACAATCCA
Organism: Jaculus jaculus; assembly: GCF_020740685.1. Classification (NCBI taxonomy): domain Eukaryota; kingdom Metazoa; phylum Chordata; class Mammalia; order Rodentia; family Dipodidae; genus Jaculus; species Jaculus jaculus. The sequence continues at coordinate 61,568,628 of NC_059110.1, read as the reverse complement.
TATTGAAATTTTAGGAGGTTTTCAAGCTAAAACTGGACTACAATCATAGAATTTATGGGGAGTGGCAAGGTACTTAGATATTAAAAATAATATTTTTTTAATAAAAAAGGAAATTAGAGGACTACAGTATCTGATCCTGAAAGTTATTATAAAGGTAAAGTAATTAACTCCATACTTTCTTAAATAGCTTTCAGTATGTGCATGTTATATGCATACATCTTTATATAGTGTATACACATGTGTGAAGGTGGGTGTTCCCTGTGCACACATGTCCAGAGGTTAGAGAAGGACATTGGGCATCCTTTTTTTTTTAAATAAAATCACCTTCTGCATCATTTTCTTGAGATAGCCACTGAACCTTGAGCTGCTGTTTTCTTTTTCTTTTTCTTTTGCCAGCATACTAGCTCAACAGCCATCCCCATTAAGTTTCCTGTCTCTGGACCCTCTCCTTCTCAGGACTGAGATTATAAGCACAGCTTTTTAAGTGGGTGCTGAGCATCAAACTTAGGTCCTCAAGTTTGCACAAAAACTCTGTTACCCACTGAACCATCTCCCCCGATTGTAAACATTGGAGGTATTTTTGTTGTTGTTTGCTTCTTTTTTGAGGTTGAATGTCACTTTAGCCTAGGGTGGCCAAAAAGTGCCTACTGGCATTGAAATAATGGAAATCCTCACACTTCAGTCTCCTGAGTGCTGGAATTATAGGCCATTACATCTAGGTTGTGGAGCAGATTTACACAATATTTAGACATTTTAGGAGTTGCAGTGTGATGTTCTGAGTCATGTATACATTGCATAATGATCAATTGATAACAATTAGCATATCTACCACTCTAAAATTTCATAGCTTCTTTCTAATTATTTCCTTCTAACAATATTTCATGTATATAGTGCATTATTCCCCCTACTGTACAACTGAACTACATAAGTTCTTGTTCTTGCAGAAGTCTTAGCTTGTACCCATTGACCAGCCTCTTCCACCAACTTTCTGCTCCATTCAGTCTATATTAATCACTATTCTAATCTCAACTGCTATGTGATAAACTGCTTTATGGATTCCACATATGAGTAAGATTATGTGGCATGTGTCTTTCTCCACTTAAATTATTTTATTTAAAATAATGTCTCTAAGTTTCATTTCATCAGATATGACAGGATTGCATGTATTTTTATAGCTGAATAGTCTTCTAGTGTGTATATATATATATATATATATATATATATATATATATATATATATGTATGTATTTTCATCCACTTGCTCACTGATAGACTATTGTAAATAGTACTGCAATGAACTAGGGAGTGTAGGTGTGTCTTCACTTTTGAAAATATAGTTTTGATAGGAAACTTAGCAAATAGATTAATGAAACAGAATTGAGAATCTCAACATATACCTATACTTCTGTAGCCAAATGAATTCTGACAAAGATATTTTTGTGGTTACTATCTGGACATAGATGTAAGTCCTATCAATTGACAGGAGACTGTGGAAGACAGTGATATTCCTTACTCCCTACATCAAAAGACTTTGAGGGTAAATGCCTTAGTCACACAAGAGACTCCTAGGCAGGGGTTTCAAACAATCAATCACCTTTGCTCCATTGACACCCTCTAGCTACTGTAAAATTTCTAGGCTAGTTTGAGTGAAGTCTGGACTTTACAGTGGTTAGAGGGTACCACTGGGGAAAAACTTAATACATGTACAAGCTTTGAGAGGCTTGAATTTTCCCTGGTTCTTGTCCAGATGTAGGGCAAAAGGGGAGAGTGAGGTAGAACTTGAGACCTGTTATCTCTTGGGACATCAAAATTGGATTCACCTCTAATCACATATGTAGAGAGGATTCAATGGGGAATGGATTGTATTTTTAATAAACAGTACTGGAATAAGTGGATATTAACATTTGAAAAATAAAACTTGAACCCTATAGAAAAGATACCATCTTATAGAAAAACTAACATGATAAATAAACAGACTGGGATATAGAAGTACACAGTGTAAACACAGATTCAAATTCTTTACAACCTAGACAAAGGGATCTTAGAAGTCATTTAGTGTAAACTTTCATTAAACACATCAGGAAGCAAGGTCCTGACAAGCTAAATAACTTATCAAGGTAATGAAGTGTGTGACTTGCAAATTTGGGGATTGTACTGAACTCTGACTGATAGTCTTCCTACTGTACTGCCACACTATACTTCATGCCTAGTAAAGTTGTATACATCAATGAATGTGCCATGTGCTTAATGGAGAGAGATTTTTTTCCTAAGTGCATTTGTATTAATATCATGTGATGATTCTGGCCAATATGTGTACTATTCAAGAAACCAGCATATGTAGGCTCACAGCATTATTTTATCTGGGAAGAGGTAGAAAGTAAGTGGATGAGTATTAAAATAGCTCATGTTAGTAAAACAGAATGACAATCTCATAGAATTTGATTTCATTTTCAATATTTTATAACAAGTTCACTTTAGCTTAAATGAATTAGGGGGTTCATGTGGTTCTAGGATGGATTTCTTTCATAAAGGAGTTTACTCTTTAAGATATATGGGCATAGCCATAAAAACAATTCATTCTTCTACTTCATTGTCAACTGTTCCAGTTGGTAATAAATTGTTGGCTAAACCTCAATAGGCATATAATAGGCAGTGGAAAAACTTTCTATCAATGAAAGGATTTATCGTGGGTAACCTGAGAAACATTCCTTTATGCAATAAATACTAGAAAAAGAAGATAGGCCAACAAGGAATGAATTGACTATAAAGAGACATTTATCAGAATAATGGTAAATATCAACTTTCAAAAAAATTATAGTTCCAAAAAGCATAGTCATCTCTTAAATATTTATATGCTACTTTTGACAGGATCTGTCTCATACTTTATCTCTTTTAATTTTTTGTCATTTTATTTATTTATATTTATTAGAGACAGAGGGATGGAGAGACAGAGACAGAATGGGCACACCAGGGCCTCTAGCCACTGCAAACGAATTCCATATGCATGTGCCACTATGTACATCTCGTTAACATGGGACCTGGAGATTTGAACCTGGGTTCTTAGGCTTTGCTGGAAAACACCTTAACCACTAAGCCATCTCTCCAGCCCAACTTTATCTTTTTAAAATTTATTCCATGGTTCATAGAGTTTTTGCCCATAATATTTCTCCATACCTTATGTGGAAGTCCTATTGCTATGTAACATCACCCAAATTTTGGTGTAATTTAATTAATTTTATTAATTTAGCAGAGTTCCATTTTTCCATTTTTTTTGTTACATGGTGCATGTCAGGCAAAATAACCAATGTGGACAAAGGGTTTCTAAGGTTACTTGTAGGTGGTGTTTTGCAAAATGCTTCATACAGAGGTAGCTCAATAGTTACTTACTGGTTGCTTTTTGCAACAGGCTATTTTCTTCTTGCAAGGCTGTGACTTATTTTTTCAAACAATTAAATTGAAGATGCTAGCCTCTGTGTGCTCTGTATTATAGATGTATATAATTCTTCATTTTCCTGGATCTTAATTGTCTCTGTATTTCTTTATGACATGGAGTGATTTTTTCGCAGAGTTTAACTTAATATGCTCTAGCAGATAAGTACTTGGATGCCTTTTCATTTTATTTATATAGGTTTGCTCAGATTTTTTGAATGGCTTAGTCCAAGTTGAGTAGAAATAGTGGAGGATGAAATTCCCTTTACTGTCAGCTTTATTATGTTTTGTCATTCATGTTATACTTTCTTGAACCAAAATTTGAATTGTGGAATATTAGTGCTTTGTAGACTATTTGCTAATCACCATCTTGATGTCATATAACCAAAAATAATATCAGGTAGGGGTGAATGCTAGAGATTTTGATGGAAAAGTGCAAATTATACAGTTATATTTTCCACCTACTTATTACCAAGAAATTTTTGGAATTCTCTGATTAGAACTGGAAACGTTCTCTCTCCTTGCAAATAAATGAACAAGTGAAATGTATTATAAAGGAAAATTGGAAACATTCAACTTAATGTATAACAGTGCATTGATTTATTGTATATTGGGTGGAATATTTGGACTGACAGGTGAAAAATGATTTCTTGTGAATCCTGTAAGCTTCAGTTTAGTGGGCGAGTGTATCTGAGGCAGGATCCATGCATGTTTAGAGCAAAGACTCAAACACACATTGCATCTGTTAGCAAAGTGTCATTTCATCTACACAAAAATATCAAAGCAGACCATGTTATTATCCATAATTTTTCTACAATTTATGGAAGGAGGATTGGGACTGAAATGGATCAGGTACTTTACCTTATAGCAAAATTGGAAACTGAACCCACACTTTTGTGATTCCAGAGCCCCTAATCAGAACCTAAATGCTCTTATATATCACATGTGAGAGCTTTGGTGGGCTCTCTCTCTACAATTTCATTCCACACCAGCATTAAGAAATCTGGACTTTCTTCTCTCTTTATTTCCAGTAATTGAAAACCTACTTGGCATTTAGTTTGTATTTTACAAATGTTAGCTTGGTGAGTGCATATGTAGGAAAAGAAACTCCTCTTGATGCTTTGTACAGACCTCAGGAGCTTCTAATTTCATTTGTTTAAACACAGATGATAGTGCAGGGATATTAAAGACAAAAGGGACCAAATAACCAAGTTAAAATATTTTTCTCCCAAAGTCTGATAACATAACATAGTCACATAACATTGTATTTTTTCCTTTCCTAGGGAACATTTTTGTTATAACATAAAGGACAAAAATATGTTATAGCTTTTTCATGAAAGAGAAACATTTATCAGAAGGCATAATATAATTTTTGATAATAGAGTTTTGTCTTTGGTGCTAAACCTGGTTGCAACATACATTCTAAACTAAAGGAAAAGATCAGCAAGCTGCAAGCATCTTTCTGTGAGAGATCAAGCAATTAAGAAATACAAAAGAAAGGAAAAGAAAAAAGGCTCCAACAAACTGGAACAATTACAAGTATTATAGGAAAATCAATAAGATCAAACCTACTCTTAAGTTAACCAGTCTATTCAAGCAATGTTACAGACTATATGATCAATACAAAGGAATCTCAGTTTGCATGATTCGAGCAAAATTAAACAAAACCACTGTGATTAGGACTCAAACAAAGCCTATGAACAGCAGCTTGTATGCTTCCAAGGATGTGACCTTAAAAATTCCCTTATCCAGAAGAAGAACTCCAGAGGTCCCCTAATGAGTGGAATCTGAGGAGATGTATTCACTCCTTTCTTTCAAGTTACTGGTTGCCCATTCCAGTCTCATTCATCAGTCAGTAATGCTGAGTTACAATTGAGAGCAGACAAATGAGTTAGACAATGTAGGAAGGCACTGCTTTTCAAGTGCTCTGCCTTCCTGCCCATTGATTTAATAATCTCACTCAGCCCTCAAGAGTCATGCCAACTGTTATCTCCTTTGGGACAGTCTCCTTAAGTTCTTTAGTCAAAGTGAACCCTTCCCCTTTGCTGTGATTGACAGTGTTTATTTTGTTCTAAACCTTATACTGGTCACTCATTGCACTTTTAGGATTTGCTTGTAGCTGTCTCCTCAGTTAAGATTTATGCACAGCAAATGGTCAAGGAATATTTTCTGAGGGTGAATAAAGGACCAGGACATTCACTTTAACCCAGAACCCATTTACTTACTTCTACTTATAAAACAGGCCTTCCAGCATTCATTCAGTAGCCAAGCCTTTACTGAGAACTCATTTCATTGTAGGCAACTTGTTGGGAATGCATATTATAGAAACAAGACATAACACAGCCATTTAATAGACCTAAGCTTAGGAAACAGTCAATTTATTAAAGGTACTAAACTAAGTGGCAAATGTAATGCTATAAATTTTAAATTATGATTACAAAAATAGCAGGCCTTTTATCTACAAAAGTGTATGCAGTTGAAAGAAAGGCAAAAACTATGGCAACCATGATCATTGCCTGATTCCTAAATAGTATTCTTTGGCTACAAAGAATTTATTGGGATAATTATGTGAATGGGTATAAGGATTAGATAGTGGTAGCATAGTAATGTTAATTTCATTATTTTTATATTTTTCTTATTATAGTTATGTGGACTATTTTGTGGTAAGTTTTGTGTTACTCAGCATTAAAGCACTTTGGAAAGCACTGATAGACAATGCGAATGAGAAAATTGTTTTGTTTTATCCTTTTAGAGGTTTAAGTGCCCAGTTGGAAGGTGCCATCGATTTTTGCCCCAAGGCAAGGAAAAATATTATACAGAAGGCAGGCATAGCTGCATCTCAAAACAGGAGGATTTTCTCAAGTCCTCCTCAATTTCTTTTTTGAGTATTTTTATGTTTTCATTGTATACATCTTTCATTTCCTTGGTTAAAGTTATTCCAAGGTATTTTATTTTTTGTTGCTATTGAAAATGGGACCATGTCCCTTATTTCTTTCTCTGAATCTTTGTCCTTTGCACATAGAAAGGCTACTGAATTTTATGTATTGATTTTGTATCCTGCTACTTTGCTATAGGAGTTAATCAACTTCAGGAGATTTGAGATATAGTCTCTTGAGTCTCTTACATATACAAATGTGTCATCAGCAAACAGAGCTAACTTAACTCCTTCCTTTCCAAATTGTATCCCTTTTATTTCCTTCTCCTGTCTTATTGCTTGAGCTGGGACTTCCAGTACTATATTGAAAAGCAGAGGTGAGAGAAGACAACCAGTCTTGTTCCTGATCTTAATGGGAATTCCTCTGGTCTCTCTCCATTAAGTATTATTTGGGCCTTCGGAGCTTTGTATATTGTCTTTATTATGTTAAGATATGAACCAACCATGCCAATTCTCTCCAATGTTTTTATCATGAAGTGATATTGTATCTTGTCAAAGGCCTTTTCTGCATCTATCAAAATGATCATGTGGTTTTTATGTTTAACCTTGTTTATATGGGGTATTATATTGACAGATTTCCATACGTTGACCCACCCATGTGAACCTGGGAAAAATCCCACTTGGTCAAGGTGGACAATACTTTTGATGTGTTGTTGGATTCAGTTTGCGAGGATTTTGTTCAGGATCTTTGCATCTAAGTTCATTAAGGAAATAGGCCAGTAGTTTTCTTTTCTTGTGACATCTCTGCTTGGGTGATACTAGCTTCATAAAAGGAGTTGGGTAGCTTTACATGTTCTTCAATTGTGTGGCTCCCATGCTCCTGGATAGGCAGAATTAACTTTGTGAAGATGACACTCCTACCAAAGGCAATATACAGATTTAATGCAATTCCAATTAAAAACCCTACAGTGATCTTCACAGAGATAGAAAAAGTGATCTCAAATTTCATATGGAAAGTCAGAAGGCCGTGCATATCCAAACATAGCCTCAGCAAAAGAAATAACTCTGGAGGCATCACCATACCTGATCTAAAGCTATATTACAAAGCCATAGTAATAAAAACAGCATGGTACTGGCATAAAAACAGGAGTGTAGACCAATGGAATAAACTTGAGGACCCGGACTTTGGCACAAGAAACTATAGCTACTTGATATTTGACAAAGGCCTGAACAATATAGGCTGGAAAAAAGACAGCATCTTCAACAAATGGTGCTGAACAAAATGGATAACCATATGTAGGAAAATGAAACTTGATCCACACATTTCACCATGCATTACACTCAAATCCAAATGGATCAAAGACCTCAATATAATACCAGAAACTTATATACTACTGGAAGAAAACTTAGGAAGTACTTTCCATGATATAGGAATGGAAAAAGACTTCCTGAACAAAACCCCAGTAGCTCACAATCTTAAACAGTCACTCAACCAATGGGATCACATGAAGTTGAAGAGTTTCTTTACAGACAAACATACAATAAGCAAAGCCAATAGATTACCAACAGAATGTGAGAAAATATTTGCAGGTTATCCAAATGATAGAGGCATAATCTCTAGAATGTACAAAGAACTCAAAAATCTAAACAGTAAGAAGTCAAACAGCACACTCACTAAATGGGGTGTGATAGTTAAGGTGTTGTCAACTTGATCTGTTTAGTAATCCACAGGCTGCTTCTAGGAAGGGATCAACTAAAGGAGGAGGTATTTCTCCCAGGGTGAACCCTTCCCCCAGAGTGGGCGGCCCCGCTCAGAGAGGGACTTGATATAAGGAAGCCCTGGGTAGAAGAGTTCCCTTTTTTCCTTCCTTCCTTCCACTTGGCTGCCGGAGCTGCTCCCTACCTTCTAGCGTGGATTGAAGACCAGTACGGACTAAAGACCAACATCAACTGAAGACCCACATGGATTGAAACCCAGCGGCTCCTCAGGAAGCCTCCAGGCTTTCCGGCACCATCTGCAGTGCCAGGTTGGGACTGCTGAGGCATCTGGCCACGTGGACTGAGCAGTTACCAGATTCGGTGATTCTCAGGCCTGCAACTGCTATTGGACTACTGTAAACTAATCCAATAAATTCCCTTTATAAAATAATTCATTCTAGTAATTCTTTTCCTATAGAGAACCCTGACTAATACATGGGGCAATGAGCTGAACAGGCAGTTCACAGAGGAAGAAATACAAATGGCAATCACACACTTAAGAAAATTTTCATCATCCCTAATCATCAGAGAAATGCAAACTAAAACAACTATGAGATTCAACCTTACGCCAATAAGGATAGAAAACATCAAAAAATTAAATGAAAATAAATGCTGGTGAGTATGTGGAGAAGTAAGAACACTTATCCACTGCTGGTGGGAATTGAGGATGGTACAACCACTTTGGAAAGCAATATGGAGACACCTGAAAAAGCTGACTATAGAGATACCAACAGACTCAGTTATTCCCTTACTGGGCATCTACCCTAAAACCTTCAAACCAAAGGTCAGAGAGATATTCTCAACCATGTATGTATTGGCTCAATTCATAATAGATAAGAGGTGTAATCAACCCAGATGTCCATCACTTGAATTGATAACTAAGATGTGGTATATATACACAATGGAATTATATACAGCAGCAAACAAAAATGGCACAATGACATTTGAGGAAAAATGGTTGAGCCTGGAACAGATCATTCTCAGTGAACTTACCCAATCACAGAAAAAAAATAGCCACATAGTCTCACTCATCAACACCACCTAACCTAAATCTACCCAAGATACCTTACATACCCAGCAAGCATCACATAGACCAGACACTAGGATGGATGGGGAGGGAGGAGGGGGCATCAAAAAGGTGGGAAACACTAATCTAGACCCAAATGGCAATGGAACCACAAAATTCTACTTCCTTAAAGGCAGACCAAATGGCTGAACCTTCACCAGGCCCTTACAGGAAACACATGAACCATAAGACACTGGAGAAGGTAGGATCAAGTCTAACCTAAATCTTATACATCTTCCCTCCCTCCCTCTCCCTCTCTCTCCTCTCTAACTCTTGTATATTAGTTATCTTTTTACTCATTTTCTTAGTGAGCACTGCCCTGTAACTCCCAGTACCAGCATGGGGCTATCATCCACAATGAACTTTTGATCAGAGAGACGTACAAATTTTCCTCAAAGAATGACAGATTTCTGTCAGTGTACTTGATGACCCACCAAATGTTAGTGGTAATACCCTACTGCTGAAGACACCATGTGCAGCTGACATGTAAAATAGAACAGCATGGCTGGAAGCTAGGAGAGAGTCAGTCCCCAGACAGTCAGCATGTCTAGTGCCAGAAGGTGCTATATGGGAGACTGGGGGAAATGACCAATATCTGTCCAAGCAACTCATGGTCTAACCTACTTAGCAGCAAATAACCTGTTGTGATGCCCACCCAAGTGCAATAGTGGCACACAGCCATGGTGGGGAAACAACTGCTCTTGATTTGGCTAACTGGTCCCCTCAGTGGTACGGGACCCATAGCTGGAGCTGGAAAGGAAGTCAGAACCATATCCAAACATAAGCCACTCTCCAATCTCAAGCTACCATCAATCATGGGCTACAAGAGGGCCTACACCTAATAAATTCTCTATAAAAGAGTAAGGGGTATCTCATTTGTCGTGGTGCTAACTGCCTCTCCATTGGAGAATTTGTTTCTCTTTTTCAGATAGATGTAGATCGTAAGGAGAGAGCCACCCCATGATATCTCAAAAGGGCCCCAGGTGAAACTAAGAAAAATTGGCCAAACAAGCAAGGGTGCTGTTTTCCTGATGAACTGGATACCAGCAAAAGGGGAAAGGAGACCAACACAGAGAAAAATCAACTCCTACCAAATCAGAGAGCCAGAGCCTCTGAGGCCCCCAACACCTCATCACTGAAGCAGACCAAAAATGAACCCAACATGTCTCAGGGATATTTTTCGGAAGAGGGGGTGGAAAGAATGTCAGACTCACATGTTGGGTCAGGATATGCAGAGACATTTATTGTACCAATAACTGTGGGCTAACTCCACAACGCATGACCCATATACCTCAACATGGAGTGGTCAATGTGGAGGGGGTAGTTCATGGATGAGCCTAATAATGGTACCAAACTGCCTGTACTTGCAGCATAGAAATCTTATAAATTAAAAAAAAAAAGAAGCAGACCATATATATCACCTTGTTATTTTGAGTAATTATGTAAGCATCTAATTTCCTGTATGAAATCCTGTCCTACTAGAAATACTTGCTTGAAATTTCTTTTTCCCTCACAGATCGTGAACTAATACAATGACATTCAGTGGTCAAGTATATCAACAGATTTCCAGATATAAATGTGTAGTGGTTCAACTTGCAATCTCCAAATGTTTCTGCAAAAGGGAAATAAAAAGCAACTTTTAAAAGAAAAAAAAAAACCAGGAGGATGGAGAGAAGGGTAAAATAAGAAAGGATGTGAGGGAGGACAGAGAGAGATGAAGGGAAGGACAGACAAAGGAAGGGATGAGAGTGAGGGAGAGAGAGAAATGAGGGAAAGATAAAACACAAAACAGAAAGAGAACATGATGGAATAATCAAGTTCTTGCTCCCAATGGCCCAATTTTTCCAACTATTTCCACCTTTCTACAGTGTCCTCCAACTTCAACAGTCCATTCAGTTGAAAGTCCATGTATGCCTTAATCCACCAATGAGATAACCACTATCGTGGTCTAATCAGATCTGAACACTGTTGCATGGGAAGCTACCCTTCAACACATGAGTCTTTAGGTAGGACACTTAGAAGGAAGGCATTTCCAGATGAAAATCTATATTTATATAAAGAAACAAAGAGCACTGGAAATGGATAAACAACAAAGATTTTCTTATGCCCTTATGTAAATTATTCTAATTGCAGTGATTTGGGGGAATCTATGCTAATAGTGGAGGGAACAGTTAGTTTTGTTTGCTTACTTTCATGGAGAATGTAGTCTTCTTTTAAAATTCAGAAGATCATTATTTGTGCTTGGGTAGATAAGACCATGGAAGAGAGGGTTTCAAAGATGGAAGCCCCTTAAGAACAAAGGCGATAACTTCTTGCACATCAGACAAAAACCAGATTAAACCACAGAGGAATTGGTGAGATGAGCAAGAGTGCTGCTCCTGTGGCTAGCCTGATAACCAGCACCAGAGTGATGGAGACAGACCCTGAGGATACTCAAAATGAATTAAAGCAGAAATCCAGAAGCTGCTGAGACTAAATACTAAAGTTGACTTAAAACACATCCACCATGGCTCAGAGATTTTTGGAGAAGAGGGAACAGAAAGCTGGTAAGAACCACAAAGTAGGAGGAAATATCCAGAGGCATTACCCTCCCAAAAATGTCTGACTGCTGCTCTCACAACTCATATTCCACAATCACATAGTAAATATCAGCAATCCCATTGAGGAGGGCCCTCAGTAGAATGGGGGCAGGAAGGGCGGAAATGACAGCACCAACACATGATGTTATAAAGGTCTTAGTTAATAAAAAGAAGCAAAGGACAGAAATGTGGGCTTTAATTCTTTCATCTTAAAGTATAAATCTATATAGATGATAGAGATGATAAATGAATATGAGAATAAATATATATTTTAGGAATAAAAGGAAAAATGAGCATTATTTACAGAACACTCGAGAAATAACTGCTTTAACATTTCAATGTAGTCTTTTGATCTCTTATCATGGATATATAACACATCAGAATTTTGCTCAACTGCTGTGTTGACAAGCAGCTGACATGTTTTTGATTTTCCAAATCAAATAACATAGATCAGGAAACTTTAAGGGAGAAAATTTTTCAGTTCTCATGGGTTTTTCCATGTGTGAGATAGTCTGTCTTAGAAGGGTTTCAGATACTACAATGTATATTGTACAGAAAAAAATGTCAAAGCTATTCAATACATTGATTGTTGCATGAAAGGAAAACTTTACATTGTGCTTTTGTGGAACTAGGGCTCTATTAAAGGAATTCTTCCAAGAATTTCCCAGAACAGAGTCAAACAGTTTATCACACGTTGGTCTCACTGACAACATAATGAATTATTAAATAAATGTAAGCCTTTATGCTTGTCTCCAAATCAAGGATAGGCTTGATATTCAAATATGATCTGTGTCAGTATAAATAATTTTATTTGATTTTATTCTAAAGTTATTCAGTATTTCTTGAGAATCAACTATATTCATGATTGAGTCAATCTCAGGAAAGCCACACTCAGAAAACATAATATTAACAGAAGGTGGACTGAGACTAAACTCACTTCTCTTTGGGCCCTTAAGTATATTTCATACTGTTTCCAGTTTCTGATGTTTATGGCAAGTTGCTTGATATTTTGTTACATGAATTACATTGAATATTGGTTAATATTTTGTTGTGAGGTACGGTAACCTAATTTGACTTAGGTGTAGATAAATACGCAGATTAAATTATATTATAAATCATACTCACTATCTTTCATTGTAACTTTTCCTTCACTGGCCTTAAACATTGAGAAGATTTTATCGCTTTGTAGTGAGGAAGACTCAATGTAGTGCAAAAGCTACATTTCTACATTTTAATTATTTTTAAATGTAGTTCTTATTTTACTTATACTTTGTACAAATATTCTATGGAGTTAGGTAATTCCTCATATAACACCAGTAACTGTGATGTAGGTGACTGGTTCTATATACATGCTGGAGTGGGAAGCATGATTAAAACCTAAAGACAGGGATGGCTTAGTGGCTAAGGCACTGTTTGCCTGCAAAGCCAAAGGACCCAGGTTCTATTCCCCAGGATCCACGTTAGCCAGCTGCACAAGGGGGTGCACATGTCTGGAGTACATTTGCAGTGGCTAGTGTACCCATTCTCTCTCTCTCTCTCTCTCTCTTTTTCTCTGATAAATAAATAAATAAATAAATAAATAAATAAATAAATAAATAATATTTTAAAAACCTAAAGACATATATACTGATGGAAATAAGTACATGGTCCCTAAACGTCATTCAGGGATATAAATTTAAAAACATACTAATTGATGTGTGCTGACTTGGAAAGGGAAAGTCATTTTAGTAAATACATCCAGATGCATACAATATTTCTCAAATAAAACCTATCAGTCCTCTAAAATGTACCAAGAATGAAAGCTCATATCTTTGCTCAGATTAATTGAAAGGAACTTTACTTGAAAACCTTAAAATCTTGTGGTTTTTTTTTTTAATCTGTCTTCCTTGTTTCTATTACATTTTAACAAGCCATTTAACTCTATTATGCAAAGAAAAACTGGTATTTTCTGTCTTTTATTGTTATTCACAGCTGACAACAATTATTTACTTCAGAAGAAAGCAGAATACTTCCAAGAGACTCCTATAATAATAAGTATTAAAGGTGTTCTTGCACATAAATAGGAAAAGTAATTAAAAGCAAATTTGCAGGTTGTCATCTAATACATTTGCTGTAAACATATGCTGTAATACATATGCTGTAAACATATTTGTTTTAAAATTTCATTGGCAATGTTTCAAAACTATGTTTTCTCTCATAATTGAGTTTGCTGACACATTTTCTCAGGAACATTCATAAGACCTGTTAAAATAGTTATATTTACCATATTCTATTATTTGAAACTTAGATCAAGAACCAGTGATAGGGCTGGAGAGATGGCTTAGCAGTTAAGCACTTGCCTGTGAAGCCTAAAGACCCTGATTCAAGGCTTGTTTCCCCAGGACCCATGTTAGCCAGATGCACAAGGGGGTGCTCACATCTGGAGTTCATTTGAAGTGGCTGGAAGCCTGACACGCCCATTCCCTCTCTATCTGTCTCTTTCTCTCCCTCTCCCTCTCTCTCTGTCCCTTTCAAATAAATAAAGAAAAATGAAAAAAAAAAAAAAGCTTAAAGAAAAATAACCAGTGATAAACCAGTGACTTTAGGGACTGACTCCAGTTTCTTATCCATATAAAAATTGTTACCAGAAATAATACTTCTTTTTTCCATGTGTTCTTAAAATATTTATTTATTTATTTATTTATTTATTTATTTATTTAAGAGAGTGTATTAGTCAGGGTTCTCTAGAGGAACAGAATTACTAGAATGAATTATTTTATAAGGGAATTTATTGGATTAGCTTACAGTAGTCCAATAGCAGTTGCAGGCCTGAGAATCACCGAACCTGGTAGCTGCTCAGTCCACGTGGCCAGATGCCTCAGCAGTCCCGACCGGCACTGCAGATGGTGCCGGAAAACCTGGAGGCCTCCTGAGGAGCCGGAAAGCCTGGAGGCTTCCTGAGGAGCCGCTGGGATTCGATCCACGTGGGTCTTCGGTTGATGTTGGTCTTTAGTCCGCACTGGTCTTCAATCCATGCTAGAAGGTAGGGAGCAGCTCCGGCAGCCAAGTGGAAGGAAGGAAGGAAAAAAAAGGGAACTCTTCTACCCAGAGCTTCCTTATATCAAGTCCCTCTCTGAGCGGGACCGCCCACTCTGGGGGAAGGGCTCACCCTGGGAGAAAGACCTCCTCCTTTAGTTGATCCTTCCTAGAAGCAGCCTGTGGATTACTAAACAGATCAAGTTGACAACACCTTAACTATCACAAGTCCACCCCTTGTCAACTTGGCATCAAATCATGTCTCCTTACATCATACTTAATTTCCAAATGAAAACAGTAACAAGCTCATAATTCCGCCTAACATCGCATAACTATCCCACGTACAACCGGAACCGCAAAATCTTCCCCCCAACACAAGCTTAGTCTCTAATACAATGGGTCTAATATAAATTCAACAGTTTAGCTAATGATACAATCTTAATATTGGTGTAGATACAACACTCTGTTATCAAGGCAGGACAGAAACATTGCAATCACAGTCCTCGTTTCGGTAACTGATCATGTGGCCTTAGGTGATATTTGTAACTGCCTTCTTCTACTACCCATTCTGTATTCCCTCCACCTTCAGCAAGCACCTCGGCAGGTCTTGGTTCTTTACCTGGAGGGGTAACCCATACCTTCATTCCTGAAGGATCTGGGCCATTTATCAAACTACTTCTATTGGGTTGTTGCAATCGTCCATTGACTTTGACAACAGGACATGGTAACACTAACAGACGCCCTAAAGGATCTCCTGCACTCCAGGCATACTCTTCCTTACCGCCATTGTGGAGGAGCAGCCCAATTTCCCCCTGGTAATCTGGATCAATCACCCCTGCAATCACTGTAACTCCTTTCTCAGCCTGTTCACTCAAGGGCATTAGGAGCCCAAAGTGACCAGGGGGAAGTCTTAGCTTCCAGTTCAATAGAATGTTCTTTGTGTCTCCTGGCAAAAGCACTCCCCCCTCTGGGACCAAGACTTGTAGTCCAGCAGAGCATAAGGTTGAGGGAACAGGAAGCAAAAATCTGGCTAACGGGTCACTTGGGGTGATGGCAAGTGGGACCATTCCCATTTCCACCCCTTGATTCCTGGACCCATGAATCCGGGCTATAGGAGAAATAGTACCATATATAGGACGCTGATTCAGAGCATAGACAGCCTGCTGGAGGACACTCCCCCAGCCCTCCAAGCTGTTGCCACCCAGTTGGCGCTGTAGCTGTTTCTTCAAAAGGCCGTTCCACCGTTCTATCAAGCCAGCTGCTTCAGGATGGTGGGGCACATGGTAAGACCAGTGAATTCCATGATCATGAGCCCACTGCCGTACTTCCTTGGCGGTGAAGTGAGTTCCTTGGTCAGAAGCAATGCTGTGTGGAATGCCATGACGGTGGATAAGGCATTCTGTAAGCCCACGGATGGTAGTTTTGGCAGAAGCGCTATGTGCAGGAAAGGCAAATGCATACCCAGAATAAGTGTCTATTCCAGTAAGGACAAAACGCTGCCCTTTCCATGATGGAAGAGGTCCAATGTAGTCAACCTGCCACCAGGTTGCTGGCTGGTCACCCCGAGGAATACTACCATACCGGGGGCTCAGAGTCGGCCTCTGCTGTTGGCAAATTTGGCACTCAGCAGTAGCCGTAGCCAGGTCAGCCTTAGTTAGTGGAAGTCCATGTTGTTGGGCCCATGCATAGCCTGCATCTCTGCCACCATGGCCACTTTGTTCATGGGCCCACTGGGCAATGACAGGGGTGGCTGAGGAAGGAGGTTGACCACTATCCACAGAACGGGTCAGCTTGTCTACTTGATTATTAAAGTCATCCTCCAGTGAGGTCACCTTCTGATGAGCACTGACATGGGACACAAGTATCCTTATATCCTTTGCCCATTCAGAGAGGTCTATCCACATACACCTTCCCCAAATGTCCTTTTCACCAATTTTCCAACTGTGCTCCTTCCAAGTCCCAGACCATCCAGCCAAACCATTGGCCACAGCCCATGAGTCAGTGTATAACCGCACATCTGGCCATTTTTTCTTCCAAGCAAAATGCACAACCATATGCACTGCCCGAAGTTCTGCCCATTGTGAAGACTTCCCTTCACCACAGTCCTTCAGAGTTGTCCCAGAAAGGGGCTGTAATGCTGCAGCTGTCCACTACTGGGCAGTGCCGACATAACGTGCTGAACCAACTGTAAACCATGCCCTAGATCTCTCCTCCTCAGTCAGTTGATCATAGGGCACGCCCCATGATGCCATAGGTGCATGCTTGGGGACAGAAGGCATTGCAACAGGAGTACAACCATAGGCATTTGGGCAACTTCCTCATGTAACTTACTCGTACCTTCAGGGCCTGCTCGAGCCCGATCACGTATATACCACTTCCACTTGATGATGGACTGCTGCTGTGCACGTCCAACTTTATGGCCTGGTGGGTCAGACAACACCCAGCTCATAATGGGCAGCTCGAGTCACATAGTAACTTGATGGCCCATTGTCAAACGTTCAGTTTCCACTAAGGCCCAATAGCAGGCCAAGAGCTGTCTCTCAAAGGGAGAATAATTGTCTGCAGATGATGGCAGGGCCTTGCTCCAAAATCCCAAGGGCCTCCGCTGTGATTCACCTATGGGGGCCTGCCAAAGGCTCCAAACAGCGTCCCTGTCTGCCACTGAAACCTCAAGTACCATCGGATCTGCTGGATCATATGGCCCAAGGGGTAGAGCAGCCTGCACAGCAGCCTGCACCTGTTGAAGAGCCTTCTCTTGTTCTGGGCCCCAATGAAAACTAGCAGCTTTCCGAGTCACTCGGTATATGGGACAGAGTAAGACACCCAAGTGAGGAATGTGCTGTCTCCAAAATCCAAATAGGCCCACTAGACGTTGTGCTTCTTTCTTAGTGGTAGGAGGGGCCAAATGCAACAACTTGTCCTTCACCTTAGAAGGAATATCCCTGCATGCCCCACACCACTGAACTCCTAGAAATTTCACTGAGGTGGAAGGTCCTTGAATTTTAGATGGATTTATTTCCCATCCCCTGATGCGCATATGCTGTACCAGCAACTCCAGAGTGGTTGCCACCTCCTGCTCATTTGATCCAATTAGCATTATGTCATTAATATAATGGACCAATGTGACACCCTGTGGAAGGGACAGGCGATCAAGGTCCCTGCGAACTAAGCTATGACACAGGGCTGGAGAGTTAATATAACCTTGCGGTAAAACAGCAAAGGTGTACTGCTGACCTTGCCAGGTGAAGGCAAATTGCTTCTGGTGGTCCTTATGGACAGGTATGGAGAAGAAAGCATTTGCAAGATCAATAGCTGCATACCAGGTACCAGGAGATGTGTTAATCTGCTCAAGTAAAGAAACCACATCTGGTACAGCAGCTGCAATTGGAGTCACCACCTGATTAAGTTTCCGATAATCCACTGTCATTCTCCAGGATCCATCTGTCTTCTGAACAGGTCAAATAGGAGAGTTAAAGGGAGATGTGGTGGGAACCACCACCCCTGCATCCTTCAAGTCCTTTATAGTGGCATTAATTTCCGAAATCCCTCCAGGGATGCGATATTGTTTTTGATTCACTATTTTCCCTGGTGGTGGGAGCCTCAATGGCTTCCATTTGGCCTTTCCAACCATAATAGCCCTTACTCCACAAGTCAGGGAACTAATGTGGGGGTTCTGCCAACTGCTAAGTATATCTATCCCAATTATGCATTCTGGGACTGGGGAAATAACCACAGGATGCGTTCGGGGACCCAGTGGACCCACTGTCAGTCTAACATTCGCCAAAACTCCATTGATCACCTGACCTCCGTAAGCACCTACCTTAACTGAAGGGCCATGGTGCTTTTTGGGGTCTCCTGGAATAAATGTCAATTCAGAGCCAGTGTCCAGTAAGCCCCGAAAGGTCTGATTATTTCCTTTCCCCCAGTGTACAGTTACCCTAGCAAAAGGCCTCAGGTCCCTCTGAGGAAGGATAGGTGTAAGTTTAATATTGAAACTTTTGGCAATTGTAGGGGGGTCCTTCCCCGTGGGAACCCGGCCAACCCTTCAATCAAGGGGCTCAGGATCTGTAAACTGGCTCAAGTCTGGAAACTGATTAAGAGGCCTTGATTCTCTGTTGCTATAATTCAAAGTGGCTTTATGTCCCCTTGCTGTGGAACTTTTCTGCTTATACAGATCAAGAAGAAACTCAGTAGGCTTCTTATCTATTTGACTTCTGGGAACACCATGATTAATCAGCCAACGCCAAAAGTCCATACGAGTCATACCTTTATGTGCATAATTTTGCCTATGCTGTCTATTATGAAAAACACGTTCACCCCGCCTTTGGCGATTCAGCGCTGCCACTTGGCCCTTGTTACCCCGAGATCCAGTTATGCCCATTGCATCTAAATCACCTAATGCAGCAACTGCAGCTCCCACTGTGAGGTCTTCTTTACATAAAAGAGCAATGATAGAGGACTTTAAGTATGCTGGCGCTCCCCTCACAAATCTGTTTCTTATGGTCTTAGTGAAGGGCACATCTTCTGGTCGCTCCCATTGTGGGGGCAAAGATGAGTTTACATGGCAAATCCACTCCAGCATTCCAAGTTCTCTGAGCTTTTTAATCCCTTCATCGACATTAAGCCAAGGGATATCAGGCAGCTCAAGCTCATTCACAGTAGGCCATCTTTGGAGCCATACTTCAGTCAACCAATCAAATAAACTCTTGGCACCCCTTCCAACTGCACGAGCTGCATTATTAAATCTAAAATCTCTGCTCAATGGGCCCATTTCAGTAAATTCAGCCTGATCTAATCTTATGTTCCTTCCTCCATCATCCCACACCCTTAAAATCCATTCCCACACATATTCCCCATGCTTCTGCCTGTACAAGTTAGAAAACTCCTGAAGTTCTTTAGGAGTGTACCTCACCTCCTCCTGTGTCACACTTTCTATCTCACCTTTAGGAGCCTGCCTAGCCTTTCGTCTGGTTATAGGCCTAGAGGCAAAGATGGGTGGGAACTGAGAATCACCAGCATTTTCTGCTGATTCCTCAGACAAAGAGGGATGAATTCCCCCAGGCAAGGGTGGGGAGGATAATCCTTCAGGATGTGGGGGTGGGGATACAACTGGTCATATTTTCATCCAAAACATCTTCTTCAGAATCTAACACTTCAATGTCCCCAGGTTCTTCAGGGTCTTCCCACACATCACCATCCCAAGTCACAGGATCCCACTCTTTTCCAATCAGTGCCCTCACTTTAACTTCTGATAGTTGGTGAGGCTGGGATTTAAGCTTACGTTGCAAGTTAGCTAATCTCACAATGAGAGCTTGGGTTTGGTTTTCTGCAATTTGAGCCCTGTTCTGGCTAGAGAGGAGACTCTCCTCCAGGGCACCTTTAGAAACCTTGAGATCATGTATGTGGGTCTTAAGCTTGGAATTTTCCTTTTTGAGCTTCTGCTGTTCCCTCAGTACTTTGTCTAGAGATGCTAAAAGCAACCAACCAGCCTCATCATTGGTCTTACTTTTCCACAAATATTCAAATGTTTTAAATACAGAGTCACTAAATTCCTTGCTCCTCACAAGACATGAGTCAGGGTCACCAAATACATCTATCTCATGGAGTTCTTTAAAAAGTTCACACCATGGATTATTAGTGCCCTCTTTATTTCCAGTACAGGCACTCTCCTTATCACCAGTAGGGCCTTTGGTAGCACTGAAATTGGAGAACCAACCCCAGATAGCACTAAGCCCATTAGAGAAATCCATCCTTACAATTCTGTTTCTCTAGAACCACTCCTGGTACCAAAATCTGTATTAGTCAGGGTTCTCTAGAGGAACAGAATTACTAGAATGAATTATTTTATAAGGGAATTTATTGGATTAGCTTACAGTAGTCCAATAGCAGTTGCAGGCCTGAGAATCACCGAACCTGGTAGCTGCTCAGTCCACGTGGCCAGATGCCTCAGCAGTCCCGACCGGCACTGCAGATGGTGCCAGAAAACCTGGAGGCCTCCTGAGGAGCCGGAAAGCCTGGAGGCTTCCTGAGGAGCCGCTGGGATTCGATCCACGTGGGTCTTCGGTTGATGTTGGTCTTTAGTCCGCACTGGTCTTCAATCCATGCTAGAAGGTAGGGAGCAGCTCCGGCAGCCAAGTGGAAGGAAGGAAGGAAAAAAAAGGGAACTCTTCTACCCAGAGCTTCCTTATATCAAGTCCCTCTCTGAGCGGGACCGCCCACTCTGGGAGAAGGGCTCACCCTGGGAGAAAGACCTCCTCCTTTAGTTGATCCTTCCTAGAAGCAGCCTGTGGATTACTAAACAGATCAAGTTGACAACACCTTAACTATCACAGAGAGAGAAAGAAGTAGACAGACAGAAGACAAAATATGTACTCTAGGGCCTCTAGCCACTGTAAATGAACGCTAGGTGAATATGCCACCTTCTGTATCTAGCTTTACATGGGTACTGGAGAATCAAACCTGTGTCCTTTGGATGTACAGGCCAGCACCTTAACTGCTGAGCCATGCTACTAGCAAAACAAATCATTCTCAGCAGACTCACCCAATGACAGGAAGATAATCACCACATAGTTTCACTCATCTATAGCTCCTAACCTCAGTCTACTCAAGATGCCAACATAACTAGCAAACATCTTGAAGACTGAACAACAAGGTGGGTGGGGAGGGAGTGGAAGATAAATAAGGGGGTGGGGGACACAAAACTGAACCAAAACGGCAATGGTACCACAAAAATCTACATCCAAAAGGACAGACCAAATGGTTGAAATTTCACCAAGCCCTTAAAGGAAACACCTGAATCACAAGGCCCTGGAGAGGGTATGATGAAGACTGACCTTAATCTTCTCCTGTGTCTTTTCTTTTTTTTCTTTTCTCTCTCCCTCTTCTCTCTATCTCTTTCATACTACTCATCTTCTTCTTCCTTCTGTTCTTAGGCGCTAAGCTACTCAGCAGAAAACAACCTGATGTGATGCTCACACAAGTAGGATAGTGAGACACAGCCATGGTGAGAAACAAACTGCTTTTGATTTGGCTAACTGATCTGCTCAGGGAACAGAACCCATAGCTGAGAAACAAGTCAGAATCATATCCAAAAATGAGCCTGTTCTCCATTATCAAGCTCCCACCAATCGTGGGCTACAAGAAGGCCTACACCTATTAAATTCTCTTTAAAAAACAATGGTTATCCCATTTATCTGGTGCTAACTTTACTATCCATTTGAGAATATTTTTCTCTTTTTCAGGTAGATGCAGATGCTAAGGTGAGAACATGCTCCATCACACATAAAAGGGCCATAGCTGAAACTAAGAATAATTGGAGAAATAAGCAAGAGTGCTTATTTCTTGGTGAACCTTGTACCAGTACAAGCTTGAAGGAAATAGACACAGAGAACTATCTCAACTCCTACCAAACCAGATAACCAGAGACACAGAGGTTCTCAAGACCTCATAACTGAAGCAGACCTAAAATGAATCCAGCATGGTTCAGGGAAATGTGTGGAAGAGGGGGCATAAAGAATGTCAGAGCCACATGTTGCGTCATGATACAGAGACATTGCCTCTTTTTTTCTGGCTTATTTATTTATTTATTTTTAATTTTTTTTTTTATTAGTTTTCTATTCAGCAAATACAGGCAGTTTGGTACCATTATTAGGCTCATCTATGACCTACCCCCTCCCAAAGGACCCTCCTTGTTGAGGTATATGTGTCATGCCTTGTGGAGTTAGCCCACAGTTATTGGTACAATAAATGTCTCTGCATATCCTGACCCAACATGTGGCTCTGACATTCTTTCCACCCCCTCTTCCGAAAAATATCCCTGAGACATGTTGGGTTCATTTTTGGTCTGCTTCAGTGATGAGGTGTTGGGGGCCTCAGAGGCTCTGGCTCTCTGATTTGGTAGGAGTTGATTTTTCTCTGTATTGGTCTCCTTCTCCTTTGTGCTGGTATCTGGTTTATCAGGAAAAGAGCACCATTGCTTGTTTCGCTAATTTTCCTTAGTTTCAGCCGGGACTCTTTTGAGGTATGATGGGGTGGCTCTCTCTTTAGGATCTGCATCTATCTGAAAAAGAGAAGCAGATTCTCCAATGGAGAGTAAGTTAGCTCCAGAACAAATGAAATAACCCTTACTTTTTTTTAATAGAGAATTTAATAGGTGTAGGCCCTCTTGTAGCCCATGACTGATGGTAGCTTGATATTGGAGAGAGGGTTTATGTTTGGATATTCTGATTTGTTTCCCAGCTCCAGCTATGGGTCCCGTACCACTGAGGGGATCAGTTAGCCAAATCAAGAGCAGGTGGTACCCCATCATGGCTGTGTGCCACTATTGCACTTGTGTGGGCATCACAACAGGTTATTTGTTGCTAAGTAGGTTAGACCATGAGTTGCTTGGACATATATTGGTCATTTCCCAGAGTTGCCCATGTAGCACCTTCTGGCACTAGACACACTGACTGTCTGGGGACTTATTCTCTCCTGGCTTCCAGCCATGCCGTTCCATTTTACGTGTCAGCTGCATATGGTGTCTTCAGCAGTAGGGTCCTACTTGACCTTTGGTGGGTCATCAAGTACACTGACAGAAATCTGTCATTCTTTTAGGAAACTCTGTAGGTTTTTCTGATAAAAAATTCATTGTGGATGATAGCCCCATGCTGGTACTGGGAGTCACAGGTCAGTGCCCACTCAAACCCATGTTTGTAGTGGCTCAATTCATAATAGCTAAGAGCTGGAATTAATCCAGATGTCCATCACTAGAAGAATGGATAACTAAGATGTGGTATATCTACACAATGGAATCCTACACAGCAGTAAGAAAAAATGACACAAAGAAATTTGAGGAAAAATGGTTGAACCTGGAACAGATCATTCCCAGTAAACTTAGCCAATCACAGAAAAAAAAAAAAAAATCGCCACATAGTCTCACTCATTTATAGCACCTAACCTGAACTACCCAAGATACCTTACATACCCAGCAAGCATCTCATGGACTAGACACTAGGATGGATGGGGAGGGAGGGGAGGACATTGAAGGGGTGGGAAACACTAATTTAGACCCAAACGGCAATGGTACCATAAAATTCTACTTCCTAAAAGGCAGACCAAATGGTTGAACCCTCACCAGGCCCTTATAGGAAACACCTGAACCACAAGACACTGGAGAGGGTAAAATCAATCTAACCTAAACCTTCTACATCTTCCCTCCCTCCCTCCCTCCCTCCCTCCCTCTCTCTCTCTCTGTCTCTCTCTCTCTCTCTCTCTCTCTCTCTCTCTCTCTCTCTCTCTCTCTCTCTCCTCCCTAGCTGTTGTATATTAGTTGTATTCTTCCTCATTTTCTTAGTGGAGACATTGCCTCTTACGCATAACTGATGGCTAACCCCACAATGCACGATCCATATTTCCCATCAAGCAGGGTCCCTGTGGAGGGGGCTGGAGAGGGAGGAGGCTAACAATGGTACCAACTTGACTGTATTCACTGACTAAAAAAGTAATAAAAAATAAAAATTAAAAAATTACCACTTTTTTAACTGTAAGGAATTCAGGACCTCTGTTGACATTTAAATCTATTATTTTCATGAATAATATTGCAAATGAATTAACTCCATCATGTTTTACTCTGCTCCTGGAGGGAGGAACAGTTAGTATGCATGTACCTCCACTACAATTTTTTCTGTGGCTTCACATGAAACCAGGCTCTGCCTTAATAATCATCACATAGACATCTTACTCAGAAGTTTTCTAGGCTAGGAATTTGAGGTTGGCAAAATAGGCAATATTAAAGAGCAGCCTTAGAGGCTTGGGATATAGTTCAGCTGGTAGAATGCTGACCTAGCATACATGAAGCCTTGGGTTCAATACCAGTCCTGAATAAACCTGGTATAGTTGTGCACATCTGAATTTCCAACCGCTGAAGGGGGAGACAGGATGACAAGGTCTTCTTCAGCTACATAATGAGTATAATGCAGGTTATATGAGACCCCATCACAGGAAGAAAAACAAAAAAAAAAACAAAAAAAACTTTGTGAGAGGACAATGCCTATGGATATTTCCTCTCCACCATGGCTCTTATAGTCATTTTTTCCACATCTTCCTCAAAATTTATTGAGTGTTTGTGGGTGTTTTTTGAGTATACTATAGTGTTGAGTTCTCAGTATCTTCTGGATTTCTGCTTTGGTACATGTTGACTATGCTCAGTGTCTGCCTCCTTCAACCTGGCACAGGTTATCAGACTCACCATGGAAGCAACACTCTTGCTCATCTCACCAATTCCTCTGTGTTTTCACCTGGGCCCTAGCTGATGTGGAAGGTTTGGTGTATCTCCTTTCTGGGAGTCAGCTATCTTATCATGTTGATAGATTTTGGTTGTCCTTAGTTCTTGCTGCCTTCTGAAAAAGAAAAATTTTCTCCAGTGAAAAGTCAAATCAGGATAGGTTAAAGGTAATAAGCCTTGTTAGAGAGATTTTTATGAATGTAGCCCCTCTTTGGCTAAAAAAAAAATACTAGTGTGACCTTGTTGTTGGAGGACATAATCTTGGTCTCCGTAGGATTCTAAGCTGTATCCTAGTTCCAGCTATGTATTTCTTTCCACTGAGTGGATCTCTTAGCCAACTAGAAAGCCATAGGTTACCCACCAAGGCTCAGTGCCACCACTGAACAGGTGTGTACACCTTGTCAGGCTGGTTGCCTTTGTATGGCAGTGTCCCCTGATTGGCCACTTTCTTCCAGCAGCTCATGTAGTACTTTCCAGCATTATAAATATATAACTATAACTATACCATGTTAACTATCTGGGAACTGGTTTCCTCCCAGATTTCAGATGGATCTCTAGATGTTCTCTGTCAGAAACAGGTAGGGTCTTCATCAATAGGGTCTTATCTTTTACCTCAGGTGGGTAATCAAGTGCTTTGACAAAAGCCTGTCTGTTCTGGGAAACTTTCACCAATTAGGAGCTCATTGTGGTTTGTAACTAATTGCTGGTACTGGGAGTTGCTAGCTGGAGCCAAATGTTTTATGGTTATGCTCCATCCTACCCTCTCCAGGGCCCTTCTTATCCAACAATCTCTAAATACTCCTATTGAGGGTTATATCCTTTTTTTATTTTTTCAAGGTAGAGTTTCACTCTAGTCCAGACTGAACTGGAATTCACTAGGTAGCCTCAGGGTGGCCTCAAACTCATGAGATTATCCTCCTACTTCTGCCTCCCAAATCCTGGGATTAAAGGCATGTGCCACCATCTTTTAGTCTACTATATATGGTACCAATTTGTTTTGAGTTTAGTTTTTGTGTAACTCTCCCTACCCTCCCATTCTTCTCCCTCCAAAACCTTCCATTACTATTTCTCCTTTGAGTTGCCTGTCAGTTATGCTAGCAACTCAAGGTGTTCTAGGTTAGGAATCACAGATGAGGGAGAACATGCAGCATTCATCTTTCTGTGTTTGTGTGAGTTCACTTAGTATGATCTATTCTAGGTCTGTCCATTTTTTCTTCAGATTTCACATTGATTTCTATAGTGGTTTACAAGCTTGCACAACCCAGCAGTTAATGTAGATTTCTCTTTCCCCACATCATTGGCAACATTTATTGTTGTTTGACTTTTTAATGATTGTCATCTTAACTGGAATAAGGTAGAATCTCATAGTTGTTTTAATTTGCATTTTCCTAACACTTAAAGATGTTGAATATTTTTGTATGAGAATTAGCCATTTGTAATGATTCCTTTGAAAATTCTCTATTCAGGTCTGTACACCATTTTTTGAGTGAACTGTTTAATTTTTATTGCTTATATTTAGGTTCTTTGCAGATTCTAGATATTAGGCCTCTGTCCGTAGTATAGCTGGTGAAGATTTTCTCCCATTCTGTGGTTCTGTTTATGATATGATATATTTATCTGTGCAAAAGCTTTTTAGACTTTTAGAGTCATGAGATCCCACTGGTTAAGTGATTATTTAATTTCCTGGGCAACTGGGATATTTTTCAGAAAGTCTTTCCCCACTCCTATGTCATGATTAGCTCCCCTGCCCACCTATTTTTCCCAATGAGTTTAGTGTTTCAGATCTTATATTTATTTCTTTTAATTCATTTTGAGTGGATTTTTGTATTTTTGGATTTTTTTGTATAGGGGGAGATGAGTGTGTGTAAATCATTTTTCTACAGTTGTTTTTCCAATTTGCCAAGCACCAGTTGCTCATGATTCTGTCTTTTCTATAGTGTAAATCACTGGCTCTTTTGTAAAAGATCAAATAACTGTGGTTACTTGAACTAAGGTCTGGGTCTTCAATTATGTTTCATTATTCTATATATTTGTTTTTATGCCAGTTCCACATTGTTTTTGTTACTAGAGATTTGTCATATAGCATTAGATCATGAATAGTGATATCTCCAGAACTGTTTATTTTGCTGAGGATATTTTTGGATATTCAACACTTCCTGTATTTCCATATGAATTTTGAGATTATTTTTCATACCACTGTGTAGAATGATTCTCATGTTTTATTGGTGTTTCATTCAATCTGTATATTGTTTTCGGCAGAATTGCCATTTTCACAATATTAGTTCTACCTATCTATGAGTATGGAGGTCTTTCCATCTTCTCATGCCCTCATTAATTTCTTTCTTGAGTATTTTAATGTTTTCATTATATAAGTCTTTTTGTTAGTGTTATCACAAGGTGTTTTTTGTGGATATTTACAACAGGATAGCCACAAACATTCCTTTCTCCTCATGTTCGCCTTTGCCATCTAGAAAGGGTACTGATTTTTGTGTGTGTGTGTGTTGATTTTGTTTCCTGCCACTTTGTTGAAAGAATTTATCACCTTTAGGAGTTTTATGGTAGATCTCTCAGGTCACTTATGTATAGGATTATGTTATCTGTAAATAGGGCTACTTTGACTTCTTCCTTTCCAATTTAGATTGGATATACTTTTATGTCTTTTTCCTGTCTTCCTGTTTTTGAGACTGTTCTATTTTTAGGTACTGTGATCTCTTAGGCTGTTTAGATTGGCTGTTTGACTCTTCTGTGTGGAGTATTTTCAGAAATATTCTCTGTAGGTTTGGCTTTATGTTCATATAATCATAGAGCTGGCTTTAGTCATGCAATGTTTTTTTTTTTTTTCACCATCTATTATGAGAGGTATTTTGATTGGGTAGAGTAGCTTGGGTTGCAAGCCATAGTTTTTTAGGCTACAAAGTGTTCCATTCCAGACATTCTGGCTTTCAGAGTTTCCATTGAGAAATCTGAGGTAACTCTGATAGCATTGCCTAAATATGTAAGAAGTTGTTTTTCTCTTGCAGCTTTCACACTAAACTTTGTTTTGGTTGTTTGGAGTTTTAACTATGATGTGCCTTGGATAGTTTCTTTTTTTTTCCAGTCTGTTTGGTGTTCTGTGAGCTTCTTTTATCTGGACATGTCTCTCTTTTGAGCAAGTGGGAAAGTAGTCTTCAATAATTTTGTTGAACATATTCTCCATGCCTTTGGCTGAGTTTCTGCCCCTTCTGGTATACCCATGATACAGATATTTAGTCATTTTAGAGTACCACAATTTTTTCATATTTTACTCACAAAAAATTTTAAACATATCAAAGTTTATGGACTCCTGGACTATTTCTTCTGTCTTGTCTCCCAGATATGAGTTCTGTACTCCATATGGTTAACTGTGTTAGTGAGGGTTTACATAGAGGCTTTATTTTATTTTTATTTCCTATTCCTTTTCCTTTTGTCAAATTCCAATTTCAGATTGTGGTTTGATTTTCTTGAGGCTTATTGTAATTCATACTTACATTTAATCTTGTCTTCATTAAGCATAATCATCTCGTTATTGAGATCCTCAATTTTTTAGTCACCTTCAGTTAATTTATCTCTCTTTGATGTCTCTGGTTTTTACCAATTAAGTTACATCTACGGATGAAAGACGTGTGCTGTAAAAAGATGATTCTGTTGCATTTAACCTATGCAATTGTTAGTTTTATAGTGATTTGCTTCCAGTTCAGAGATTTGTTGGTAATATTCTATGTCTATTGATTCCTCTATGTTTTCACTGGAGAGTTCCATTGTGATTCTGGGCAGTCTTGGTAGTGATCTCTGTGTTATCTCTCATTGTTTACTTTTTCTTTGCTGTCTTCCCCATTCAGGGTGAAAGTCTTATTTATTTAAGAAGGAAGCAAGTATTTGTCCTCGTAGGATCTTCAGCAAGTGTTCTGTTTTGTGTTAGAATGGGACTGAAGTGGGATGGCTTTGTATCCACAGGTGTGCAGGTTGTGGAGGGTGCAAGTGCACCATCAACTCTGCACTGATTTTTGGTGCAAATGCTGCTGCTGGAGGTCTGGAATCTCTTTAGACATCATCAGACCTAAGCCTTGCTTGTGGGGCTCAGTGGCAGTAGCACTTGCCCCTGCTTCCCTACTGTAACCAGCTGGGAGGTCATGGAGGACTCATTTGTTCCTTCTTGCAGGTGGATGCCAGATATTCCTGTGCTTTACTTCTGTGTCAGAGGCAATGCCCCAAGTAGTTTCTGGGTAATGGTTGGGGAGAGCGTGTGGTCCTTAGAAGGTTTTGGGAGTTACTGGGATCCACAGATGAAGTCAGACCAGGGAGTTATGTGGTATGGGTGTGAAGTGGTGGTCAGCAATCAGAGGAGGCATGAAGGCTAGAAGGATACGCAAAGGCTGGCAGGGCAAGCAGTGTAGAGAAGGCAGGGTGGGCATGTCAGCATAGCAGGGGCAGGAGGGGTGCAGGCTGCACTAGATGTGGATGATCTGGGCACAGCAGTGGTGGTGCATTTCGTGTGTGTAACCCAAGGACCCTGGGTGTGTCCTGACTGCTGGGGACTAACAAGGCATGTGTAGGGGCTGAATGCGATGCACACAACCCAAGAGGTACAAAGGTGTTAAGTTTTGGAGGACCAGTGCTCACGGATGGCAGGGGGATTGGTGGAATTACAGAGGTTGCATGTTTTGGCCACAGAGGATTGTGCCACTGATGTGTGGAAAAGAAAGCTTGTAGGAGTAAGGGTAACCCAAACACGTGTGCTGATAGTTTGGGGTACTAGTGCATGAGATGACAGACTTGCAGCAGAGTGTGCACAGGTGGCTGTGTATGGTGGGGGCAACATGCACCTGGTGTGGCAGATTTACGGGATTTGTGTGACACAAAGGTTCTTGTGAGCAGAATGGCATGTGGGAGCCAACACAAGGATGTAACAAGGGCACAAGTAGTCTCAGGGAGTGGCATAAGGAGTGGGAGAAACCTCAAGCATGGCACAGGCTCCTATACAGTGTATACCCACTCAGTGCACTGACCCCTTGAGTCTAGGGTGTGTCAGAAAAGGCAGGTCATGGGATTTCCCTGCCTGCCTGACCTCATATACCCAAATTAGATATATAACAGACTGCCCCCTGCCCAAGAATGGGGAGCTAGTAGGCTACCTGAGAGCTAGGAATCAGCACATTCCAGACTATGTTTCTCACACTGCCCCACCACCCCACAAATGGAGGTCCACATAGACATGAGAGTACTGGAGCCCCACAAGCTTTACTTGACGTCATCCTGGGAGTTCCAGCATAGCTAGGAGTCTGCCATATTGATCAGAAGTCCCAGAAATAATACTTTTTATATTGATGTTGTAAACATGTTAAATGAACTGTCCTAGGAAAAAAAAAATGTATATACAGTTAAGTCTCATTTTCTTTGTTCAAATTTAAGCAATACCACTTATGTAAGTATGTATAACATTTGTATAATTGCAATGATTTCCTGGGATCATCTTGGATTGACTGAAAAATGGAACAAGGAACTTTCCAGGATCAATGGAAATGCTGTATGTCTTCATTGACAAAATGCCTATACTGGTACAGATATTTGTCAAGACTTTTAAGTCTGTTAATTTACACTAATGCATGTTGTCATTTGTAAATTGTCCCTTCAAAGTTGAAAATTGAATGTGGAGAAATGTGTAAGATTAAACAGCATGTGAAGACAGTGATTTTTAAGAAAAATAATGCATGTATTCTTCAGAAATATCAAGAGTAGTTTTCAAAGTAATAGTATATACATAAAGTACCTTGTTAGAATGTAAAATCATCCCTCACAGGTTTGTGTTTTTTCAAACTTGTTTTTTAGCTGACGGTGCTGCTTTGGAAGATGGTGGAAACTTCAGGAGATATGGCCTGCTTAATGAGGGAGATCATTGTGGGGAGAGATTGCTTTATAGGTTACATCCTGGCCCTATATCTAGTCTGACTGCTCTGCTTAAGTGTAAGTAACCATACAATCCTGTTTTCTGATCTGTAAGTTTCCATGAACTCTGCCATGCCTTCCCTGTCATAAGAGATGATTCAACATAAATCCTTTCTCTTTCTGCTCCTTTTTTAAAGTATTTTATTGCAGACATGAGAAAAGTAACTAATGCAGAAAAATCAGTTAAAGAGAAGTGAGGATCATTGGTGTAATAAACCTAACATTTGGGTCTGGGCCTTTAGAATAGTCTTTTCATAATAGAGGAAGAGTATAGAGTTGTGGGTTAAAGAAGCCTTGAGATTCTCTAAGGAGAGTTTGATAAAATCTCTAGTGGTAATGTAAATAGAATATAAATAGAAATTAATACAGTAAAGTATATGTTTGTGAGTTTTGTAGAGAACAAAAAGTTTTTCTTTTTTTCTTACAAAATGAAATTGGATTAAACAGCTTTTGCATTACATTTTGGCAAAGAATCTAACTAAGACTGCCTGTTGTCTGAGAAAATATTGAGTGAGTAATGGGCTAATGTGTTTAGAGAAAGAACTTACAAGAACATGTAGCTTTCAGGCTATAGGATTGTTATTGCTCACTGCCTTGAGTCAGGTGTATAATGAGATAGATGAGATAGTGGAACAGAAAGATGTACATTTTTGAGGAAAGAAGTATGTGTATGGTTAAGATGTTGGAGAGGATGGATAAAGTGGGTATAGAAAAAGAGGTTAATTTTTAAAAGATTAGCACAAGTAAGGGAAAAAAACATGTACTTTGACTAAGTATTATAGAAATGATGCCTTGAATGGAAAAAGTTCTTGGGTATAAAACTTAAAACCCATTTGAGATCAATGATTAAAGGTACTTACTGGCAAAACCTGCTGGCCTGTTGCAGTTCCAAAGTCACTCACATAAGCCATATGCAAAAAGTGCTGCAAGTATCTGTTGTTATTTGAAACAGCAAGAAGACATGGTGATCCCCTACTTCTACCTACCCTAAACACTTGCAAGTGAGATAAAAACAAACAAGCAAATTGAAAACCCTTTGAAAAGCACTCATTAGAAAGAAAAAATAACTTACAAGAGTGCCCGGACATATAACACTTCCACCAGGATTCCCCATTCAAAATGGTCACCTAGAGAATATTTTCCTCCAATTTAGCTATGTAGGTACTGGGTCATTGCAGCCATTGTCTAAAGAGGGTAGCCTAGCTCTTGAATTGGCAGTAGAGTTTGGCATAACCATAGTGCTGATTTTTGAATATGTAAAATGTAAGAAAATTATGTTATAGAGGTTTTCAACAATGTTTCAAAAGGCTACTGAGGTCAGGTAATGTGTAGCAGGGAAGGATGCTCTAAGAGAAGCTCCTGACTTGGCTGTTCATGATAATAAAAAAGGGAAAACTGCTCTTCCAGTCAAAATACCATCTACCTAACTGCCTCAACTGCCATGGAAGGAAAGGCAAGGTATTAAGGTTTCATTTGGTCCTTTTTGGGAAAACAATCTCTAATAGATCACCAATGGGAAGGTGCTGAGGGGCAATAAAGGGAACCAGGTAATTCCCACTCTCTCTGGTAGCCCAACAGTTCCTCAGTCCCCCCAAGCAGTCATCCTAGCCAGAGTCCCAGCATCAGGCTATTCCTGCACTAACTGCAGGCAATGGGACCCAGGCCAGTAGTTCCACCTGTTCCCCTGGGCACAGGCCATTGTCCGGAACTCCCTGCCCATGCATTCTCAGATCTTCTCCACGCCCCCCTGCCCCCACATGACTTCAGACCCTCTCGCTGCACTGCACCTCCCTGCCCCAACATTGGACACTCTCCACTCCACTCCACTACGCTCTGACCCTCTACAACTTTGGACCCTCTCCCTTCTGCTTTGCCCCACCCTACCATCACTTCAGACAGTCTCTGCTCTGCTCCACCCCTCACATCTCTCCTGTAACCTCCAACCCTCTCCAAACTACACCACTCCTCTCTGCCCCCTCATGACTTTGGACCCTCTCTAATCTGTTCCACTTTGCCCCGCCTCCCCAGTAACTTCAGACCCTCTCTGCTGAACCCTGCTCCATCCCCCCACAACTTCAGATCATCTCTGCTCTGCCCTGCCACAGTCTGCACCCACCTGATCCAATCCTACCTGACTTCAGATCCTCTTAGCCCCACCTCTGTGCCTGTACCCACCCCTGTGAAGCGGCACAACTTCCCCTACCAATCTGACCACAGTCCACATCTTCCTGTCACCACAGTGATGGGAAAATCACAACACAAAAGGAATAATATAAAAAATCAAATGCAACTAAATCCAATAAGATTCCCCCAGTCCTACAATGGCTGTCTGTAATCAAAATATAGAAGAGACATTAAGATCAGAACCCCAAAATGAAGTTATGAGCAAGGCAACCCTGAACAAGCTACCGGTAGAACTTGCAGAAAAGCAAAACGGGACTGACAATCTTGTGGATTCTGCCATAACTAGAATAGACCTAATAGATAAGGATAAGAAAGTGGAAGAGGACCAAAGATACTTCAAGGAGAGCAAAAAAAAAAAAAAAAAAAAAAAAAAAAAAAAAAAAAGGACCTAAAAAAACCAGCCAGGCATGCTAAATGAAGACATAAAAAAATGCAAAGATGAATTCCAAGAAGCATCAAGATAATCATATAACGATGTGAAAAGGAAGCTTGACAGATGAACAGAAACCATACATAGAAAAGTAGTAGAAAATGCAAACTAATTGAACAAGCTCAACTCTCCTTAGAGGCTCTCAAGAATAGAGTCAGCCATGTGGAGGATATGAACTCAGATCTGTAAGACAGAAAAAAAGAAAAAGTTTGAGAGTGCAAAAGTTTCAATAAGTTCAATAATTTCTGTGAACAGAACATGAGGGAATTGTGGGATAGTCTTAAACATGCAAACATTTGGATCATGGTAATACCAGAAGAGGAAGAAATTCAGAGCAAAGGCATGGAGAACTTATTTAACAAATAATCAAAGAAAACATTCCCACTCACTTAAAAGAAAGGTAAATCAAGATACAAAAAGCTAACAGAAGTCCAAATAGATTGGACCAAAGGAGAAACTCTCCAAGGCATATTGCTATTAAGACTCTAAACATCAACATCAAAGAGAAAGTCCTAATGGGCTGGAGAGATGGCTTAGTGGTTAAGCGCTTGCCTGTGAAGCCTAAGGACCCAGGTTTGAGGCTCGGTTCCCCAGGTCCCATGTTAGCCAGATGCACAAGGGGGTGCATGCGTCTGGAGTTTGTTTGCAGAGGCTGGAAGCCCTGGTGCGCCCATTCTCTCTCTCTCCCTCTATCTGTCTTTCTCTGTGTGGGTGTCTGTCGCTCTCAAATAAATAAATAAATAAATAAATAAATAAATAAATAAATAAATAAATAAATAAGAGAAAGTCCTAAAAGCAACTAGGGAAATACAACACATCACATTTAGAGGTAACCCCATCAGAATTACTTCAAACATCTCAATGGAAACTCTGAAAGGCAGAAGGGTCTAGAATGGAACACAGCAAATTCTAAGAACTTATGGCTTCCAACTCAAACTACTCTAACCAGCAAAAGTATCCCTTGGAACAGATGGTGAAAGCAAAACTTTCCATGACAAAACTGAGCTTTACAGTTATATGAACACAAAACCAAATCTACAGAGAGTATTTCAGGAAATTCTCCACATAGAAGAATCAAATAATCAACCTCAAGTGCCTACAAGAAGCAGATCACAATAGCCAAACTCAGAGAAGGCACAAAAAACTTCAAAGTCCATGAAAACCCCAAATCACATAAATGAACATAATATGGTAGGGATCAAATCAAGCCTCTGGAAGCCATTACCCTAACTATTAATGGCCATAATTGACCCATCAAGAGACAAAAGCTAACAGGGTGGATTGAAAATTAGACCCCTCAACCTGTTGTCTTCAAGAAACCCAACTCACCACTAAAGACAGATACCTCCTCAGGGTGAAAGGGTGGAAAATGATAATCCAAGCAAATGGGAATAACAAGCAGGCATAGCCATACTAATATCAGATAAAATAGACATCAAACCAAAAATAATTTAAAAAGACTAAGAAGGCCACTTCCTACTGATGAAGGGAACAATCCATGAAGAAGATGTCACAATCATCAATCTTCATGCACCAAGCACAAGTGCACCACAATTCATAAAATAAAACCTGCTTGACAATAAAACAGAAATAACCACCAACACCATTATAGTTGGGGACTTCAATACACCATTATCATCCAAACAGAAACACAACAAGGAAGGTAGACAGTTCAACAAAACCATAGAACATTTAGACCTAACGTACATCCATACAGAATTGCACCCCAAATCCATGGACTACACATTCTTCTCAGCAGCCCATGGAACCTTCTCTAAAATAGATCATATACTGGGCCACAAAGCCTGCCTCCATATATTTAGAAAGATCAACATAATTTCCTGCCTAATATCAGACCACAATGCTATATCGTGAGGAATTAACAACACAACATCCACCCCAAATCCCATCAGCTCCTGGAAACTGAACAGCACTTTTTTAAACAAAAAATATGTAGTGGATAAAGCAAAAAAACGATATTGTGAAATTTCTAGAAATGAATGACAATGAGAACACATCCTACCAAAACTTATGGGATACAATGAAGGTGATCCTCAAGGGAAAATTCATAGCACTAAATACCTTCATAGCAAAAACCGAGAGATCCCAAATCAATAACCTAACCATCCACCTAGAGGCACTAAAAAGCAATAAGCATCCATCCTAAAAGAGATCCAGATGGAAATAATTAAGATCAGAGCAGAAATTAATGAAATGGAAACTAAGAAAACAATTAAGAAAATCAATAAAACAAGGGGTTGGTTCTTTGAAAAAATAGACAATATTGACAAACCCCTGGCAGATTTGATCAGGTGAAAAAAAGAGATGCTTCAAATTAACAAAATTAGAAATGAAAAAGGAGAGGTCACAATAGATATAAGTGAAATTGGGAGAATCATCAGGTCTTACTTCAAAAACCTCTACAAAAAACTGGATAGTATGGAGGAAATGGCTAAATTCCTATACATATATTATCTACCAAAGCTAAACTCAGAGCAGATTAGTCTGCTAAACACCCATAGAGAATGAAAAGGTAATAAAAAAGCTCCTCAAAAAGAAGAGTCCAGGACCAGATGGTTTCTCAGCTGAACTTTATCAAACCTTCATGAAAGAACTGAAACCAATCTTTCCAAAACTGTGCCACACAATTAGAGAACAGGGAAAGCTCCCCAACTCCTTCTATGAAGGCACTATCACCCTAATACCAAAACTAAGCAGAGATGCCACAAGAAAAGTACAGGCCTTTTTCCTTGATGAGCTTAGACACAAATATTCTGAACAAAATCCTCCCAGACAGAATTCAACAACACATCAAATCCATTATCCACCTTAATCAAGTGGAATTCATTCCTGGAACGCAAGGTTAGTTCAACATATGGAAATCTGTCAATGTAATACACTACATAAACAAGGTTAAACACCAAAGCCACATGATCATTTTGATAGACGCTGAAAAGGCCTTTGACAAAATACAACATCACTTCATGATCAAAACATTGGAGAAAATGGGCATGGTTGGTTTATATCTGAACAAAATAAATGCTACATACAAAGCTTCTAAGGCCCAATAGTACTTAATGGAGAGAGTCTGGAGGAATTTCTATTGAGATCAGTAACAAAACAGGGGTGTCCACTCTCACATCTGCTCTTCAATATAGTACTGGAAATTTGGAAAGGAAGAAGTTAAGTTAGCGCTATTCACAGACAACATGATTCTATAGTAAGAGACCCAAGAAACTCTACCTGAAAACTCTTAAAGATGATGAACTCCTTCAGTAAACTAACATGATACAAAATCAACGCACAAAATCAGTAGCCTTTCTGTATGCAAATGATAAAGATACAGAGAAAGAAATAAGTGATATTGTCCCATTTTCATTATTAACAAAAATAAAATAAAATAAAATACCTTGGAATAACATTAACCAAGGAAGTGAAACATCTATACAATGAAAACATAAAAACACTCAAAAAATGTATTTGAGGAGGACTTGTGAAAATGGAAAGGCCTCCAATGCTCCTGGATTGGCAGGATTAACATTGTAAAATTGGCAATCCTACCAAAGGCAATATACAGATTGAATGCAATTGCAATCAAAATCCCAACATTGTTTTTCACAGAGATAGAAAATAATGATCTCAAAATTCATATGGAAAAGGAGAAGGCCTCAGATATCCAAGCATATCCTCACCAAAAGAAACACCTCTTCAGGCATCACTGTACCTGATATAAAGCTACATTACAAAACCATAATAATTTAAACAGCATGGTAATGACATTTAAAAAGGAGTATAGACCAATGGAATAGAATTGAGGACCTAGACTTTGGGTCAATTAACTGTGCCTACATGATATTCGACAAAGGCCTTAACAATATGGGCTGGAAAAAAAAGATAGTATCTTCAACAAAAGGTGCTGGACAAACTGGATTACCATATGCAGGAAATTGAAATTTGATTCACACATCTCACCATGCACAACAATCAAGTCCAAATGGATCAAAGACCTCAATATAACATGGGAAACTCAGCTACTACTGGAGGAAAATTTAGGAGGAACATTCCATGATAGAGTAATGGGAAAAGACTTCCTGAACAAAACCTGAGTAACACAGGATCTTAAAAAATCTCTCAACCAATGGGATCTCATTAAGCTGAAAAGTTTCTTTACCTACAAACATACAATAAGCAGAGCCAATAGATTATCCACAGAATGGGAGAAAATATTTGCTGAATATGCAACTGACAGAGGCCTAATCTCTAGACTCTACAAAGAACTCAAAAACCTAAACAATAAAAAGTCAAACAACCACTCACCAAATGGGGAAAAGAACTGGACAGGCAGTTCTCAGAGGAAGAAATACAAATGGCAGACACACACTTAAAAAAAAATGTTTTCATCCCTAATCATCAGTGAAATACAAATTAAACAACTATGAGATTCCACCTTACCCCAGTAAGGATAGCAAACATGGAAAAAAAAATCAAATGAAAATAAATGCTGGTGAGGATGTGGAGAAATAGAAATACTCATCCCTGTTTGTGGTAATGTAAGATGGTACAACCACTTTGGAAAGCATTATGGAGCCTCTTAAAAAAAGCTGCCTATAGACTTACCAACAGACCAAGTTATTTCCTTACTTGGCATGTACCCTAAAACCTCCATGCCTCAGTTCAGAGAGATTTGCTTAACCATGCTTATAGCTGCTCAATCCGTAATAGCTAAGAGGTGGAATCACCCGATATGTCCATCATTAGACGAATGGATAAGATGTGGTATATCTACATGATGGAATTCTACACAGCAGTAAGGAAAATGACACAATGAAATAGGAAAACAAAAAATGGTCAAACCTTGAACAGATCATTCTCAGTGAACTCACCCAATCATAGAAAGATAATCACTGTATAGTATCACTCACCTACAGCCCCTAACATGCATCTAACCTAGTTGCTGACATACCTAGCAAGCATCTGAAGGACTGGACAATAGGGATGGTGGGAGGAGAGATAATAGAGGGGATAGGGTACACAAAACTGGACCCAAACAGCAATGGTGCCTTAAAATTCTACATCCTAAAAGACAGACCACATGATTGAACCTCCATCAGGCACTTAGAGGGAACACCTGATTCACAAGGCCCTGGAGAGGTACAACAAAAACTGACCTTTATCTCCTGTTTCTGTTTCTCTCCCATTCTCTCCCTCTTTTTTTCTCATCTCTTATATCATTTATCTTTTTCTTCCTTCTCTTCTTGGGTGTTGACCTATAACTCCCAGTTCTAGCAGGTGGGTATCATCCACAATGAGCTTTTTTTTTTGGTTTTTCCAGGTAGGGTCTCACTCTAGCCCAGGCTGACCTGGAATTCACTATGTAGTCTCAGGGTGGCCTCGAACTCATGGTGATCCTCCTATCTCTGCCTCCCAAGTGCTGGGATTAAAGGCATGTGCCACCATGCCCAGCCTAACAATGAGCTTTTAATCAGAGAGACCAACAAGGTTACCAAAAAAAAAAAAAAAAAAAGATTTCTGTCAGAGTGCTTGGTTACCCACCGTAGGTTAGTGGTAAGACCCTACTGCTGAATACACCATACACTGTTGACAAGTAACATGGAGTGACATGGCTGGAAGCTGGAAGAGAGTCAGTCCCCAAATAGTTAGCACATCTAGTGCTGGAAGGTGCTACATGAGTGACTGGGGGAAAAATGACCACTATCGTCCAAACCACTCATGGTCTAACCTACCTAGCAGCAAAGAACCTGATGTGATGCCCACACAAGTGCAATAGTGGTACACAGCCATGGCAGGAAACCAACTGCTCTCAATTTGGCTAACTGATCTGCTCAGTGGAATGGAACCTATCACTGGAGCTGGGAAACAAGTGAGAACCAGATCCAAAAATGAGCCTGTCCTCCATTATCAAGCTCCTACCAATAGTGAACTACAAGTGGGCCTCCACCTATTAAATTCTCTCTAAAAAAAAATAATGGTTATCACATTTATTTGATGCTAACTTTATTATCCATTGGAGAATCTGCTTCTGTTTTTCAGACAATCACAGATCCTAAGGAGAGAACCACCCCATCATACCTCAAAAGGACCCCAGATGAAGCTAAGAATAATTGGAGAAACCTGCAAGAATTCTGTTTTCTTGGCATATTGGGAGCCAGCATAATAGTGAAGGAGATAGACTCAGAGAACAATCAACCCCTACCAAACCAAATATCCAGAGACACAAAGGCTCCCAAGATCTCAACACTGAAGCATACCTAAATGAACCCAACATGGCTCAGGGAAATTTTTGGAAGAGGGGGTGGAAAGATTGTCAGAGCCACACGTTGGTTCATGATACTCAGAGACATTTTCTCTTACCCTAAAGTGAAGGCTAACCCCACAATGCATAACCCATATACCCCAAAAAGGAGGGTCCCTGTGGAGGGGGGAGGCCAGAGAGGAAGCTAACAATGGTACCAATTTGACTGAATTCATTGATTATAAAAATAAAAAATAAATATATAAATAAAAAATAAGAAGGTGGGGGTCAGTACCTCCAGTGGTACTGGGCCTTGTGTTTAATAAAAACTTTCCTCCCCTTATGATAAAGCTGGTGCTGTCTTTCTCTTAGTCTCCCCCGCCTTTAACTTCCCTCCCCCTTCTTTCTTCTCTCACTTGTTTTCTAGAACAACCTTATCAGCACTTTCTGTGGTTCAAATGTTTCCCAAAAGTTTCTTTGTCCATAGATAACTTAACACTCGCCCATGACATGAATTAATGATACTTGAGTTGAGGTCTTTGGGTGTTAATTAGGGTTAGATGAGATGCTTAGTGTGGACCCCTTGACATCATTAATAAAGACTTTACAAAAAGAAGAAGAAGGGGCCGGAGAGATGGCTTAGCGGTTAAGCACTTGCCTGTGAAGCCAAAGGACCCTGGTTCGAGGCTCGGTTCCCCAGTTCCCACGTTAGCCAGATGCACAAGGGGGCGCACGCGTCTGGAGTTCGTTTGCAGAGGCTGGAAGCCCTGGTGCGCCCATTCTCTCTCTCTCCCTCTATCTGTCTTTCTCTCTGTGTCTGTCGCTCTCAAATAAATACATAAAAATTAAAAAAAAAAAAAAGAAGAAAAGTGAAAAAGTAGCTTTAAAGAGAACCTAGGACACTGGAAATTCTATAAATATAGGATCTGACAAGGAAAGCTGTAGCCACAAATACAGACAGCTCAGGGTAACAGAGCAGAAAGACATTAGGCCCCAATGGGGGCAAGGCTGAAATTAGAACTGGAGAGGGTGGGTTATTCAAGCCTGTTAAAGCCAAAATGATAGTAGCATGAGTTCTAGATGCTGTACAGAGAAAGAACAATTGAGTTTTGTGTTTTTCCACCTAGGTTTACATCTTGCTTTTCTCTCTTACTGTCCTGTTGCTCCTCCCTTTTGGTATGAAAACCTTTACTTTCTGCCATTTTATATTGGAAATATATAATTTACTATTTTATTTTATAAGGTCTTATAGCTGAGACTCTTCCTTGAATCTCAGAAAATATGGTGGATTTTTTAAATATTTTATTTATTTGTAAGTAGAGAGATATGGAGAGAGAGAATTGGTGATGCTAGGGCCTCCAGACACTGCAAATTAACTCTAGACACATGTACTGCTCTGTGCATCTGGCTTATGTGGGTACTGGAAATTGAACTCTGCTGCATATGCTTTGCAAGCAAGTGCCTTAACTGTTGAGGCATCTCTCCAGCCCCAAGACTGTGGAATATTTTGGTTTTGTTTCAAATATGTGTATATACATACATATATATATATATATATGTGTGTGTGTGTGTATATATATATATATATATATATATATATATATATATATATATATCTTCCATAATTATAGATAGTATAGATAGTATTAGGACATAAGGCCATGGAGCTTTTGAAGTTGGATTAAATGTATTTTTATAAGAGATACCCATTATCTGATGGTAGCTGGAGGAAGAATGGGGTGATTTGAATATAAAATGTGCCCTACAAGCCAATGTTCTTAAACAATTGGTGCCCAGCTTATGGTACTATTGTGGAATGTTTGGCAGTCTTTAGGAGGTTGAATCTAGTTGAAAGAAGTAGGTGAGTAGGAAAGTTGACTTATGGGTTAAAGACTGACCCTCATTCAAGTCTGATGTCTCTTTTTTCTGCTATGTTGAAATATAAGCACATCTTCCATGCTTCTAACATCCAATGCCATAGCCAATAGCTACCATGAACTCTGCTATGTCTTCCTGCCATGATAGACTATATTTCATCAAAATGTGAGCCCTAACACATCCTTCCTCCTTCAAGCCATATTCTGATATTGTAGCAGTGAGAAAATATGTTTTCATCACCAAGCACTCATATACTTGACAGTTGGGTATAAAGTGAATAGTCTGGGGCTTGGACCACACTGGACCCTGTACCTGATCATGGTGAGATAGTGTCTTCCATCAGCTACTCAACCTTCCCCACAACCTCCCTCCTACACGAATCATTCCTATGTCCCTCCTCTTTTTCTCTTACTCTTCTGTTCCTTTAATAAATATTAATTCAAACAATTTTGGAACACACACAGAAGTAGGACAGTAATAATTTATATTTTAAGATAGTTCCATCATTAAGTTAATTTTTATTTCCTATATATTATAGATAATGATTATGCAACTTTTGAAGCTGGTTGCCCACTATTAACTCATTGCAAACATTTTCTACTAAATATCTTTCTAAATATTATTTTATTAGTAATACATTCCATTATATAGCATGAAGTTCATTTATCTATCCTTTTGGTGAATATAGCTATTTAAATGAGGTTATTTCTTGATTTTTATAAATAACAGTGATAAGAAGCTTTGTTTACATGCCTTTTAACTTTCTTTAAATCCTTTTGTCAAAGTAGCTCACATGCATATTTTGAAGAGTCAAATATTTGTTTGGGCATATTAAAAAGAAACTGAAGTAAAGCACTCCATCAGGTACCCTTCTTCTCTCCCTGGAGGGAATCACTTTGTATTACTCTCACACTTTCTGAATATTAACTTCCCCTGCCCAATTAGTGTGATTACATTGGTTCCTATTGATTTTTGATTTTGAAGAGGGTTGGTTGAACTCTCATGATGAAAAGTGTGATTGAGTCACCTTTTGTGTCACTGAGCACAGGTTATTATACAACTTACACATCATCACAATAGAGCTGTGAAGGTCTATATTCCATTTCACAGTGCTTTGTCATGCTTTGCAAGGCAACTATGGCCAGGAGTAGAATTTAGAACTTCCTCATTCCTACAATGAAATGATGTTGTGATACAGTCTTAATGACTCCAGCCTCACTGTGACTTTGACACATGTGTACATCTTTAAAAATATTACCAATTGACAGATAAATCAGCATTTATGTTTTTTATATGTCCCGAGACTTTTTCAATGGCTTTCCATAAGAGAAAAGGCAAAATTAGCTTTTATAAAAATTTTCCATTGACACAAAAAGGGACAGGCCTTTCTTTCTTTTTCTCACTCTACATATATATGTATTATATAAATAAAGGGATTATTAGCTCATAAGGGCTCTATCTTCATAAATGGGTGTATGTTGTGATTTTGGGAGTGATAATGGGAATGGGACCATAAGTGTATGTTCCTTGAAGGCATGCTATCTTTCTCTGTCTCCCCATTTCTCCTTATCCTTTCTCACCTTCCCACCTTCTATCAGGATGATATGTCATGTAGACCTTATGAAATGTGGGTTTCTTGACCTTGTCTATGACCTCCTTTCCCATCCTGTTCCCCTGAGCCTCCATTTTGCTGCCACATGTGTAGAGACTCCAGAGTTGATTGCACTCAAATCTCTAGGCAGTGAGAAGGTTAGGCCAACTAGAGACACTTAAAAAGACAAACATATGAATCATGGAAATGTAAGAATGGGAAGAACTATGGACCAAAGGCAAACAGAATATCTTCAATAAAATTATAGAACAAAAATCTCCAAATCTTACAAAAGAGAAGTACATCTATGAACAGGAGGCACATAGGACACCAAAAAGACAAGGCAAGAGAAGAAATTCCCCATGCCACATGATAGTTAACACACTAAACAAAGAAAACAAAAAGATTACTAAAAGCTGCAAGAGAACAAACAGCTCATCACTTAAGAAGGTAGGCCTTTCAGAATTATTTCTGATATTTCAATAGAAATCTAAAAGCCAGAATTCTCAGCATTTCATAGAACTTTCTCTAAAATACATCATATATTGAGAAATAAAGCAAATATCCACAAATTCAGAAAATGGATGAACTGTTGAAATTAGGTCTGGCTATAATACAATAAAGCTAGAAATCAACATCAAGAGAAATAACATAAAAATATACCACCTCATATAGACTGAACAACATACAATTGGATAATAAATGAGTTATTGAATAAATTAGAAAGAATATCAAAACTTTCTAAGAATGGAATGACAATGAACACACAGCACACCAAAATTTGTGGGACACAGTTAAGCCAAAGGGAAGTTTATAGCTCTAAAAACCTACATTGCAA
Source organism: Jaculus jaculus (assembly GCF_020740685.1). NCBI lineage: Eukaryota > Metazoa > Chordata > Mammalia > Rodentia > Dipodidae > Jaculus > Jaculus jaculus. Next base: position 61,524,507 of record NC_059110.1, on the reverse strand, counting down.
AGATAGAGAAATTTCAAATAAATAATTTAATGATCCATATGAAGAGTTTGGAACAAGAAAAACCTAAGCCTAAAAGTAACAGAAAGAAAGAAACATCCTAGATCAGAACATAAATCAATGAATTGGAAATTAACAAAACAATTGTGAGAATTGATGAAACAAATACCTGGTTCTTTGAAAAACTAAACAAGATGAATAAGCCTTGGCCAAAATTATCAACATAAAAAGAGAGAAGAGTCTAATCAAGAAGATTAGAGATGAAAAAGGAGATACCAATAAAACTAAGAGAACGTATTTCAAAAAACTATATTCCACAACATTCAAAAAATCTGGAAGATATGGATGGAATTTTCAGTCATATCATCTACCAAAACTGAACTCAGAAGGGATAAAATTCATTAATGGCACTATCACATCTAACAGCATTGAATGAGTAATTAAAAGTCTCCCAACAAAAAAATTCCAGACCCAGATAGATTCACTGCTGAATTCTGCACCACATTTATAGAAGAAATAAAACCACTCTTCCTCAAGTTATTTCAAACAATTGACAAGGGAGGCATGCTCCTTGACTCCTTCTATGAAGACAAGCCTACACTAATACCAAAACTAGATAGGCAGAGCAAGAAACGAAAATTATACACCAGTATTGCTGATGAATTTGGATGCAAAAATTCTCAATTAAATTCTTGCATATTGAATTCAAGAGCACATCAAACATGCATAAAAATCTATTTCAAATGATTCAAGGTTCTCAATATCAGACCTGAAATTCTAAAATGTCTAGAAGAAAAAAAATAAATAGGGAAAATAATCCAAGATATAGACAAAGGGAAAGACCTTCTGAATTAGACCTCAGTAGTCAAGGGAATTAACAGACACTAGACCACTGGGATCTTATGAAACTAAAAAGCTATAACACAACTAAGCAATCCAACAACAAAAAGAATAGACAACCTATAGAGTGGGAAAAATATTCAGTAGCCATATATGTGACAGAGGTTTAATAGCTGGACTATATGTAGAAATCAAAACCTAAGGAATAAAAAACAAAACAGGGCTGGCTGGATTCATAGCTTAAGGTGCATGCTTATGAAGCCTAAGATCCCAGGTTTGATTCCCCAGTAACCACCAATACCCACATAAGCCAGATGCTGTAACTGGTTCATGTGTCTGGAGGCTGCAGTGGCTACAGGCCCTGGCATACCCATTTTCTCTCTCTCTCTTTCTCTTTCTCTGCCTCTCTCAAAATAAATAAATAAATATTTTTAAAAATAACCCAGTCAAAAAACCATGAGGCAGGGAATAAAGACAGAGTAAAAAATACAACTGTCAATAAAGATCTAAAAACATCTTCAGTCATCATGGAAATGCATATTCAAATTACTTTTGAGATTTTCTTTTCCTCAGATCAAAATGGCTACCATTAAAATATATAATGACCCCAAATATTAGCAATGCTATGAAGAAAGAGGAAGCTTCATGCGTTGATGATGGGAGTATAAATTTGTACAGCCACTGCTAAAATCAGTATGGAGTCAAAATCTTAAAACAGATTTAGTTATCAATTAATTCAGCTACCCACCCCTGGGCATATATCATAAATACTTTACTCTGTACTATGGAGATATCTGATCAGCCATGTTTGTTGATTCTCTATTCACAATAACTAGGAAATTAAATCAGCCCAGATACCCATCAACTGATGAATGGATAATGAAGATGAGGTACTCATACACAATGGGATTCTACTCAGCAGTAAGGAAAATAAAATAATGAAATTTGCAGGAAAATTCGTGCACTTGGAAAAACATCTTACTAAGTGAGCTTACAGAAGCTCCAAAAAACAAATATGTTATGTTTTCTCAAATAACATTCCTAATGTGGAAGAGCTTGATTTGTGTATAAGTTGAAGCAAGCATCAGTAGTATTGGCAAGGTAGTAGAATAAGACTTGGAAAAGAGAAGTAGTGAGTAATGAGTGCAAGGAATATTTGGCAGGTGGGAGGGGGAAGGATGCAGGGTGTGAAAGGATCATGAGGAGGTTCTGGGGTGATGGAAGCTGGAAATACACAAAATTATTTATGGCATGAATGCATACGATAGAAACCTTCCTCTTGGTTAGCAAAAAAAGATATAACTATTAATAAAAGACGGGGTTAGGAATAATATGCACAGAAGCACCCTGTAGAGATGGAGAAAGATTAATTTTTAAATCTTAGGCTCAGTATGGAGAGTTGGCTTAGAAGTTAAGGTGCTGTCTTATAAGTCCCAGTAGCCTAGGTTCAACTCCCCAATACCCATATAGAGCCAGTTGTACAAAGTGGTGATGTATCTGGAGTTCATTTGTAGTGGTTAGAGGTCCTGGCATTCTCTCTCTCTCTCTCTCACTGTTTTTCTTTCTCTGTTTTCAAATAAATAAGACTATTTTTAAAAAGTCATAGGCTCTGTCTGGTAAATCCCAGTACCAGAATTGAGTTACTACCCACAGTGACTATTGGTTAGGACATTCAAAACAATACAGGACATTACCAAATTATTTGGTTACTCACCAGATCTAAATGTTAAGACCATGTTGCTGAAAATATATATATCTATACACATACATACATACATACACACACACACATACACACACACACACACACACACACACACAGTCACCTGCACAGATGTAAATATTACAGTATGTGTCTCATTTGTTAGGTTTTATTTTCTCTCTTGGGTTATGATGATCTGCTAAAAAGAAATAGTTAGTTAGCTAACTCCATATGTAAGCCTTTGGGAGTTCCACAAAATTCTCTGTATTCTTTCAGTAAAATAAATGGATTTGGATATCATAAGGGCCTTTGATTGCTTGATTAACTGGCTAGTCAAGCTGTTGGTTGTGCAATTGTTTACTCTGTTAGGTAATATGCATAAATTATTCTGATACAGTAAAAACCTAGTTGTGCAATAATGACAACAAGTCCTAGGCACAAAAACAAACAAACAAACAAACAAAAATCTCATGCATAATATCTAGACTTTATAACTTTGAAGGCTATTATATACTTGGACTCAGACTGGATTTGTTATTTTTTTTCAGATTGTATTTTGGATTATGTTTTATAACCCCTTCCTTGTTGCCTGTCTAATCTTTGTAAAGCCAACTATCCCAAAAGAATGTTAGCTAAATCCTTTGAGGTGTTTTTTTTTTTTTTTTCCCTTTTGGAGTAAAAAGATGAAACTCTGTGCTGAACTGTGAAAGTACCTAACAGAAACCTGAGATACTTTTTTCTACTGACTACTTTGTTGCTCAAATGGCCTGGCACTTAATATTAGCTCCTAATCTTTGGCTGTAATGAATAACAAGACCAATCGGGACAGATTGAGTCTGACACTAAGTGATTATCAAAACCTACTCATGGACTGGTTTATGAACAAAGTATATAGAGAAACATACTGATCAAAAGAAAATCCCATGGAAAATGAAATCAATCCTGTCACTCACCACTAAAGTGGATTCAAGGGACCACTGGGGAGGAATAAACTCAACAGGTACCTTCTCTAGTAACTATCTTCTAAGACAAAACCTATGAAATAGCTTGCTATAAAATTAAGACTAATTTTGCATAACAGCTGTTGGTAGGAAAGCCAGCTATGACTTTAACTCTAGTTTCTCTAGTAACTGGGACCATTCACCAATCTGTGTTTGTCAGTTCTCACATAAGACCTTGAGAATCACAGAGCTTTCTTTCAAACTTCCATAGTAATTTTTCTCTTCAAAGATTTCAAAGAAATCCAAATATTTCCTTTGTTCCTTGGACTCAGCAGAGGCCACTTCTAATTCTTCCAGCTTTCTGTTGGCTGGTCTACATGGAGGAGGTTATCAGCACAGATTCAGCAGGATTTCTCAGTGGCCTTGCAGCCCAAGTATGTGGCGTCTTCAGCAATAGGGTCTTACCATCTATTCCTGGTGGGAAACCAAGGGCCTCGGCAGGGCCTATAATGTTTTGGAGGCATCAGGGACCTCCCCGGCTGTTGCAGTCTGGGTCGCATTGCTGGTAGAAATCACCCAACCAAGAGCAGCTTCTGGGAAAAAGAGGTTTATTTGGCTTACAGGCTCGAGGGGAAGCTCCACGATGGCAGGGGGAAAACGCTGGCATGAGCAGAGGGTGGACATCACCCCCGGCCAACATAAGGTGGATCACAGCAACAGGAGGGTGTGCCAAACACTGGCATGGGGAAACTGGCTATAAAGCCCATAAGCCCACCCCCAACAATACACTCCCTCCAGGAGGCATTAATTCCCAAATCTCCATCAGCTGGGAACCTAGCATTCAGAACACCTAAGTTTAGGGGGACACCTGAATCAAACCACCACACTGGCCAACAACTCACTGGAAGGTATCCTATCCCTGGCACTGAAAAATTTCTAGCAACAATCTATGGCTCCTGAGTGTTCCATTGTCCAAAAAGTAGGATTCCATATGATTTATTTATATCCTCTTAGATTTTGATTAGTTCTCCCTCCACCTTTCCTTTACTCAATCTCTTCCCCTGACCTCATTTTCGGCCTTTTCACCCCCATTAATTCTCTGGCATTTCATGTAGTTAAGTCTCATTGGAGGTCATTTCTGTTGGATTTATGGTTTTTGAACAAATTATGTTGTCTTGAATTTTAATGCTTCTTATATAATTGCATAGAGATTTTTGATTATCAAGCTATTTTAATGCTTGGACTTTCTAATTATCTACTGCATTTTTGTTTGTGTAGGTCAGAAGTTATAACTTGAGAGTAGAAACTAAAGTTGCCAGATGTGGCTTCTATATTACAGCAGGAGTGACCCTCTGTTGGATATACATACTGTCCAAATGTCCTAGTGTCAAATTAACAACAATGTTCCTTTTGATTTCAATTATTGTTGGTCGGTAAAAGAACAAAGCTGATAGAAGTACACTAGAGTTTTGATGACTTAAAAGTAGAAGCAGAGTATGGGGAATTAGTGTGAGAGCTAGTATTAATTTTGAAAAAGATGGAGGCAGCACAGGTATCTGGAAGAAGGAATTTGGGGTACTGTTAGTTTCCACAGATTTTAGAAATTGCTGGAAAAATGGAAGGTGGTAGTTGTGGAGAATAGGAGGAGAATATAGAGAGACGATAATTTAGAAAAGGAGTTTGAAAGAGAAAGTCAACAGTTGTGGCTGGGTAGAGTATTAGAAAGATTTTAACAGCAGGATATGTGGAGAAAAAAATAAAGCACAACTCAAAATCCAAGGGAACAATACACACACATACACGCACACGCACACACGCGCGCACACACACACATGCACACACACACACACACACACACACAATAACCAATAACAACAAAACTAACATGGAATATTTATGTGTGAGTGGGGATTAAAACAAACATGGAGGGCTGGAGAGATGGCTTAGCTGTTAAGCGCTTGCCTGTAAAGCCTAAGGACCCGGTTTGAGGCTCGATTCCTCAGGACCCACATTAGCCAGATGCACAAGGGAGCGCATGCATCTGGAGTTCGTTTGCAGTGGCTGGAAGCCCTGGTGCGCCCATTCTCTCTCTCTCTCTCTCTCTCTCTCTCTCACTCTCAAATAAATAAAAATGAGACAAACAACAACAAAATTAAAAACAAACAAACAAGGAAAACACCAAATCCAAAGGACCTAACCTGGCCTGGGTATGGTCCCTTATGCCTTTAATGCTGTTAATTGGGAGGCTGAGATTCCTGGGCTGCAATTTGTTCAGGGTAAGCCTTGACAAAAATAAGACCCTGCCCCAAGAAAGAAAGAAGAAATGTACTATAAACTGGGAAATATCAAATATTATACAAGTTAAACCTAAAACATAACTTTTTTAAAAGGCAAAGTAGAATAATTGCACATCAGATCTCACTCATCAGTATCCTTTTTTTTTTTTTTTTTTTTCTTAATGTAGTAGGTTTGAATTCTTTTCCTCTCTGGGATACTTTTCTTTAATAATATGTTCTGATATGGAAGGTGAAATTGCTACTTCCAGTGCAAGCCTATGTTCCTGGTTTTGGTGTATGCACTGCCCTTAGTGATTTTCTGCCTCACCTACATTGGTTCACTCTTGGTGCACTGTGGTCTCATCTCATTTGGTTAGGTAGGTAGATCTATTCTTCAGATCAGCTGTGTTAGCTGCTGTGTGGGGGTGAGATGGCTCAGTTCCCTTGGGGGCTTGAGATATGCAGTGTTTCCTGGAGCTGGTGGGTAGGGGAGGGGAGGTTTGTACAAAGGTGTCTGAAGTTGTTCTGGAGCTACATGGCTGGTATCTGTTGTCTTTAATATTTTGATTTTGTAAGGTTGGTGTGAATGGACAATACATTTCCCATAATTCTGACCTTGCTGGATCTGGAAAAGCCCTGCTAATAGAAGTACTTAAAAATTTTTTTTTTGTTTATTATTTATTTATTTGAGAGTGACAGACAGAGAAAGAGGGAGAGGGAGAGAGAGAGGGAGGGAGGGAGAATGGGCGCCCCAGGGCTTCCAGTCACTGCAAAGGAACTCCAGATGCTTGCGCCCCCTTGTGCATCTGGCTTACGTGGGTCCTGGGGAATTGAGCCTTGAACCAGGATCCTTAGGCTTCACAGGTAAGCACTTAACAGCTAAGCCATCTCTCCAGCCCTAGAAGTACTTTTGAATTAGACCCTAATCCACTGACTGCAGGCTGGAGCCCAGTCCTCACTTATTGTGTGGTTGCTAGAAGTTCTAGCTCCATGCTGCTTCTTTCTCTGCATGGCCAGGATTTGTGATGATATTAGAGAATAAATTAAAGATTTTTACTAGGTACAATAATGTAATACTCTCTCACTCCTCCAAATACAATATTTGACCATGGCAGACCGGATTTTAGAGTCTGGTTCAGCATTTTACAACTATGGTCTGCTGTGGTTCTTAGGGCTCAGCCATTTAATTTCAGAACTTCTAATTATTTCATGTCTGATACATTCTCTGTTTTAGAAATAGAAAATCCTGGGATCCTGTTCAGGAAACTGCTTCTAGTCCTCTTAAGCACTGGGTTTATACCCAAGAAATCAAACCATATTGGTAATTAAACTAATTGAATGCAAGCCCCTGGAGGTTTTGGCAAATTGAAAACAGTTCCTTGACAGGTACAGGCAGCTAGTCTGTCTTAGTACAACAGGTGGTCCCTCTGAAATTATATGCCCATTGATCTTATAGAAATTTAATGTGCTAATGGTTCTTTGGAAAAAAAATTGATTTTAACAGTTTTCTAACTTTTTTATCATAATGAATCACACTGTTGGTATTTTTCCCCATTGTAACTCTGGAAATGAAGGAAGGAATATGTCCATGAGTTGCCATACCAATCTTAACTCTTCTAGGTTATATGGAGAATTAAGTTCAGGCATCGTCCTGGCTTTTAGGTGAGTCTGGGGGTGGAGGTGGCAGTGTGATATAGTTGGTGGTCCTGAATGCTTTGGAATCAGAAACACCTGAGTCTTCAGATACTTATCAGAGACACAAGCTTGTGTCTGAAAATAACAAAATTTCACTTCCTCACTTCTAGAGCAGCCTGACAGCATATGACTTGAAAGACTGTGAGAATGACTAGCCTTCATAGTTAATGCCTGTTAAGCAATGGACATCAAGCTCTTAAGGTACTCTGTTAATTTTGAACAAATCACATTGATAAGTTAATCATTACTGTATTTTAATTATTAGAGTTATTAATTTAGTAATGCATTTGGGGGCTGGAGCAATGCCTTAGAGGTTAAAGGCATTTGCTTGCAAAGCCTGACAGTCTGGTTTTGATTCCTTAATACCCACATAAAACCAGATGGACAAAGTGGCATATGCATCTGGAGTTTATTTATAGCAGCAGGAGGCCCTGGTATGTCCATTCATCGCGCCTCTCTCAACCAAATAAATAAAATATTTTTTAAAATACATTTTTGCTGTTGTTAGATCTGACAGTGAACTCCACCTTCACATGAATCTGTCCAGGAAGATAAAGTGATTCATGAAAGTCATATAAGCAGTTCAGATGTAGATTCAACCAGCATTTTCTGATCAGCTACTATTTTTATACAGGCATAGCCATTAACAATGAGCATTTATAAGTAAGATTCAAATGGAAAGTTTTACACTTTAATGACATCATTGTTGTTATTTCCATTGTACATATTGGGAAAATGAGAGAATGAAAATGAAACACCTTATAAAAGGTCATGAAGCACCAAGAAGCCACAACCTGGGATTGTGTGTTCTTTAAGCTCATATTCCCTTAATATCTCTATTTTTCTGTTCACTTCTTTTTCTTGTCTTCTCCTCTCTTTTTCTTACTGTCACTCTTTCCCTTCTCTACTCTATACCTATCTTCTGAAATGCTAATCAAACTATTCTTCTAGTAGGAGTCCTGGGTGCATAATCAACACAGTATAGTGAAATAGCTCACAGGTCTAGAACTTACATTGTCTAAATGTTTAAAATGGACTCTTCAGGAAGACAGGCATTGTCTATGAAAAGTGAATTGTGGGCTGGAGAGATGGCTTAGCAGTTAACAAGCTTGCCTGCAAAGCCTAAGGACCCACGATCAACTCTCCAGATCCTACGTAAGTCAGAAGCAGGAAGGTGAAGTAAGTGCAAAGTCGCATAGGCCCACTAAGTAGCAAGAGTATCTGGAGTTTGATTGCAGTGCCTGAGGCCCTGGTGCAACAGTTCACACACACTCTCTCTCTGCCTTCCTTTGTCTCACTCTTTCTAAATTAAAAATAATAATAATAAAACACCTGACTTGTAAGAACATTTTGTAAACTTTGTAATTTAGTTTGGTGGATGTCCAGATAATACCCTCCTGATGTTTTAGCATGAGAGCAATGCTGAGCCTGCATGGTAGCTGATGCTATAATCCCTGCACTTGCACAACTGATATAGGACAATTGCATGAGTTCTAGGCCCATTTGGACTACTGAGTGAGCCTTTTTTTTTTTTTTTTTAAGAGCTAGAAAATGCAAGCACAAAGCAAAACAAATAACAACAACAAAATCTCAGATGTTGCTGTGGAAAGAGTGTTATAAAAAGTTCTTTTTCGGGGCTGGAGAAATGGCTTAGTGGTTAAGTACTTGCCTGTGAAGCCTAAGGACCCACATTAGCCAGATGCAAGAGGGGGCGCACTCATCTGGAGTTTGTTCGCAGTGGCTGGAGGCCCTGGCGTGCCCATGCTCTCCCTCCCTCCCTCCCTCCCTCTCTCTGTCTCTCTCTCTGTCTCTCTCTCTCTCTCTCATTCTCTTTCCCTGTCTGGCACTCTCAAATAAATAAATAAAAATTTAAAAAAATTTAAAAAGAAAGTTCTTTTTCTATGAAACTGGGAAATGTCTACCAAGAAATATCCTAATTTCTCTGTTTGTGTGTTTAACTACCAAAGTGTACCAAATTGCTTAGGGAAATTTTTAAAAAGGAAGAAAAAAAGCTGATAAATTTTACTTCCTCCCAATATCATCTTTCTGCACTGGTAAAATCTGGCAGAGCTAGCAGGCATCTCCCCAACTGTTCCCTGATTGGTTGTCTTGTGAGCTGGACCCAATTGGCTTTTACATTGTGACATAAAAACAAGCCCCAGATGGTTCTTCTAACACTAACTTTTGTGCTCTAGGCATTGGGCAGTCCATCTGGCCTTCCATGCATATTAATGGATTTTTCACGTGAGTCCTTGAGGTCAAGAATGGAAATACACTTGTTTCCTAGGTTCCTTTCATTGCCAAGAAGTAAATCATTCAGTGTAGTATATTTTTTCCCCCAAAACAGAAATTCCTGTCTGCTTAGACTCATGTTAACACCATTGTCTTATAATGCTTATAAGGAACCTGAAAGAGAGTTATAATGTTATATTTTAAGTTCCTTCATCTTTATTGCTTAAACTTTTTTTCCCTTTTCTATCTTTATTAGCCTACTTTCCTCATCATATGCTTTTAACTTTTTAAATTACAGATGGTCCTGATTTAAATGGCTTGACTAATGATTCATTTATTTTGCTTTTTGATGATGCATGATATGTGTTATGTGTTTGGTAAAAACATACATTTTGAATTTTGATTTTATTCTGGGATAGAAATGGGAAATTTGAGACTTCACACAGGCAGATAGTCTCAGTCCCTGCCTGTTACATGATTACAAAGGTGAACAATCTATGGTTCATGATTTGCTGTGTCCTGAATGTTAGATGTTTTGAATGAATTTTCAACATATGATAAGTCCACTTTATAATGTGCTTATTATAATGGAACCCCTTCGTATGATGAGAACACCTGTATTTACTTTTTAATGGACAGATACTATAGGAAACAATGTTTATTTATCAATCAGGATTTTATTTTTCCAGTACCATCATTTCCGTAAAGATACTTTGTAAGTATTGTACATTTTGTAGGTATTCCACATTTTTCATGGTCAATTATACTGTATCTGAGAAAGTAAATGACTTTCCTACTCTGATAGTTAATGCTGATTGCCAAGTTAAAGGGATTTAGAGTCAAAATGGAAATAAATCTCTTGGAATATCTGTGAGTGAGTTTCTAGTTTAGGAGTTGTAGAGAACTACTCCTATTTATAAAAAACATTATGCCCCCCCATAATGACCAAGTCAGGGAAACATATGAGGTCCCCAAATAATGCAGGTAATTGCCAAAGCACTTGACTACCTGGCAAAGCTAAAAGGTAAGAGCCTATTGTGGAAGATACCACAGCTAGCACTCACAGGACATTAAGAGAGCATGCTGGAAATGAAAGGGAAACCAGTTTCCCTTTAGCAAATCCTCATTGTGCTGGAAAATTCTGTGGGAACTGCTGAGGGAAAATGGTTACCAATAGTATGGAAGCAGCTTTTTCTGCCACTGATGGAATGTCCTCCAAGAAAAGAGAAACAACCAAACTGCTCATGAAAACAAAAAGCAACAAGAACTAATGGGCAACAAACAGCAAGAACTCTGCCAGACCTCAAGCTATTCTGCCTCCCTTTGGGCTGGAAATCAGATCTTCCCCAAAGCACACCTTAGAGCTGGACCCAAGTATCTGCCCCCAGTGACACCTCCTTCAGCCATGTGACTGAAGACAAGTTTTAATATGACATCTGAGTCTATGGGGGACATACATTCAAACTATCACAAGCAGTTGTAGAAAGTACATTGCTAACTCAGCAATCTCTCTACACTCTTCAATATGTAAGTTTTAGTTGAGTCCTAGTCTTCATTGCCCTTCGAGGAATAGAGCTCACATTGAACACATAGTAAATACTAGTAAAGTATACTTTCTTCCTCATTATTATAAATACAAATAAATATAATAATAGTTCTAATATTTCCCCACATCATGTTGCTTTATTCCATACTCTTGCATTTTTGGATAAGAATCTTACACCTATGCTCTGGTAATGAGATTATCCCTGTGATAGTGGTCACTATTCCTGCCTGGCCATTGCTTAGCAGATGCAAAGCCCATGTCATAGTGATGCACCTGAATAGCCATCTGCAGAGGGTCTTGATGCATTCAGTGAGGATGGTATAAGGAAATGGCTTGTGAGTAATGTTAACCTCTTCTTCATACCTAGTTCTCCAACAACCAGTTATTAAAAACCTTGTCTGCCTCTTGTGGTTTTTAAAGGCTAAAAAGAGACCACTTTTTGAAGACTAATCATCTGATCTCATAGTCTGTCTTGGATATTGGTTGTAAATGATGCAATGAATAAATACACAAAAGAAAAGCATGTTTTTGTAGGTTTATATAGCAGAACAAAAAAAAAATACTTGGCTAGCAATAAAATACATCAAAGTTTTTCAACAGCCACAATTTTTTACACTCCTTCTCTGACACCAGCAGATGTCTATACATATGTTCCTTGATTTTATAGGTGCATTAGAGTGATATCAAATCTGTTATAACAGTGCAGTAATGTTTTTTTTTTTTATGGGGAGTGATATCAGCATCATGCCATTTGGCTGGCCCACCCAAGCCATCTGTTGCTGGAATGGAATGGAAAAGATACTTCATGAAGAAGATACAGAGAATAAGATAGACAGAGGATAGCCCAGACTGGTGGCTGTCTTTCCTCCATGCTAGGATCTTGGAAAGTACCTTCTATAACAGTTCATTAGGAAAACCAGATTTCTTTAAGATGGCCAGGAGGAGAAAGTGACACAGAATTATTTCTGAGGGGAGAGAAAATTGGCCATGAAGAAGCAGCTTATAATGATGAGATGGTCACAGCATGGCCTCGAAATGTGGTTATGTAGTATGCAATTATTTCATTAAAGTGAAGCTTTTAGGCTATATTTAAGGGAGGGAAGGACTTCCAAGAATATTGTATCTAAGGACCCCCTTTTATTTTTCATTAAATGTAGCTAGCAAATGGTGAGAGGGTGGCATTGTCTCCATATCCAGAAAGCTCACAGATACCAACACTTTCCCTAGGAATTATTTCTGTTATCTTTACAGTATAGAAATTCAATATATTTCCCATGTAGTGCATAAGAAAGGACTACCAGGTTGGTCACTGGGAGAGTTAGGATGCAAAGACTGAAGACAGGTTATGATGACTTTCCTGTTAGCATGAGATAGAAACTCACATCATTGCTTTAAGTTTCTGTACAAGGTTTCTGTTTAGAGTAGTAAGGAAGTCTTCTTTAACATTCTCAGGAAAGCTACACCTTAATCCAAATGATTTTAAGGCTGGATTTCAGTCAGAATTAGTTACATTATAGTAACAACAATCTTCTACAAAGTGATTATGTATTTAATTAACTATACAATAGCTAACCCTTTTTATCATTTATGAGATATTTACCCATCTAGTTTAGTCTTGAAGCATTATGTTTTTTGCCACTGTTTTTTATTATACTTCAACTTCTTTAGAACCTGTGCTGAGATGTCTAGTAACTTACTGACTTCTTAGAGCTACTCAATCGTGAATACTGTTGACAGAAAAGAATCATAGTAGCTGTGATGCTAAAAGGACTTTAGAAATTTCACAATGCACCATTATTATCCCTGGTAAAGCTGGGATATATAGAAAGTCAGAGAAGAGATTTGCTCAAGGTACAAGACAGGGTTAAGGACAGAGGTAGAATCCTTGGAAAATGCCGTTTTTCCATTGAATATTTTAAGAATTAAAAAAAAAAAACTATTCCCTCCCCCCCCCAAAAAAAATAACTGACTGCTGCTCCCACAACCCCATAGATAATACCCAAAACACCACTGAGGAGGTTCTCCAGAAAAATAGGAGTAGGAATCAGGGAGGAAAGGGCATGAGCACATGATGTATCCATGCAAAATATGTTGTTAATAATAATAACTAATGGTAATAATAATAATAATGAAAAAGAAGAAAAAGAAAAAAAGAAAAAAAATAGTCTTGTCCATACCTATAATCAGTTATTTATTGACATGACTTTAATGCATTCAGACACTCCTTGGAGGATATGTTTTGTGTTTTGGCCATGTTTTTCCACATGTTATGATGGACCAGCACTGTGCCCTTTTCCTGGTACCACCATTGAGCGATATCCACCCCACCTCTAACACAGCATGTCTCTTATTATATGTTCCATTTTTTTCTGTCTTTCCTCTAAATTATCCTAAATTCTGACTTCTTTCCAGTGGACCCAGAACTTTTTATCTGTTTTTATTTTTTACTTTTTTGGTATTTTTTAATTATGTTTTTTCTTTATTAGTTATGTACATACTCAGTGTATAAACAGCCATGTTGGTATCACTATTAACCTCCTCTCTGCCCTCCCCTTTCTGATGGGACACTCCTCATTGGGGATTGTGGGTCGTGCATGGTGGGGGTAGACGTCAGTTATGGGGAAGAGGCAAAGTCTCTGTGCATAATGTCCCAATTCGTGGTTCTAACAATCTTTCTGCCCCCTCTTCTGTGAATTTCCCTGAGCCCTCTGAATTACTTTGCTGACTTTTTAAAGCCACCAAATCACAGAATCACCATTGTCTTGGTATATTATTCTTATGACACTCATGGTCTTTCCAAACAGAAGTATGTAAAAAATTTCAGAATGCATATTGTTTTGACCTTATCAATTTCATTACATTTTTAAATTATTTACTCTCACATGACTCTTCTGACTTTATGGTTCATAAATTTATGTTCAGAACCTATTTGTAGTGGCCATTTCTCCCATCATAAACTTGGTAAAAAATTAAATTTATATTGATTTGCATTTTACAGTAAGATACCATGGAAGTGCAAAAATAAAGAAACTTTCTTAAATTGATAAAATAAGGGTAATGCAAAAAAAAATAGGCCTTTGTCATCTCATTATTTAATATTTTAATTCTTATAATAAAATTTAAAAGTTAGTATGTTTTCCACATATCAAATAAGGAAAATGACTTTACTGAAGAAGTCTCACAATGATCAATAGTGTAGCCAAGGTTCAGATTCCTCCATCTTGCTTCATGTTCATGTTCCGTACTTTGTGGCCAGGCTACACTCTGACAAGTTCTGAGAGCACATTTCATTTCATCCTCAGAAGGGTCAAAGGGAGGCATGTGTTTTAGGTCCATGTTGAGGGTGAAACTGAAATTTAGAGAAATTCTGTAATCTATTTAAGGTCATTCTGCTAATTAGTGATTGAGTTAAGGTTCAAGTTCAACTTCGTTTGAGTATAGAGCTGATGTTCTTTTTATCTGATCATGTAATTTTTAGGTAAAATGGAGTTATGACTGAATCAATTGATCACATTTTGTCAACTTGCAACTACTGGTTTAAGAAGCAAACTATACTCTTATTTCCTAAGGTAGCTTGCTATTCAACTTCTGTGAAATTAATTCTGATATACCTGAAGAATAGAGAATAGGTGAGAGTGAAGGAAGGGTAAAAGACTGTCCAGCCAGAAGAAATGACACCCAACAGAAGATGTGACTGAGCTTTCCAATCTTTTTCCAAGGGCTTCCATATGGAGATAGAATTAGCCTTTGTTCAAAATAATTTGCTATATTAGAGTTATGACACATTATGAATGTAAGCAATAGGGAAAATATTTTGTAAGAGCCTAAAGAAAAGACTCTAAAAGTCTCAGCTGTCTCAGTGTGGAAGAGCTTGTCTTGGAATGTGAGAATATTCAGAAGAAGAAGGGAGAGCACTTGGCAGGGTTGCTATAGTTGGGGGCTGATGACATTTAAGGTCCTTGAGATTGGATGCTTTTCTGACAGGGCCTGGCATTCCCACATATCTATCATGGATGCTTGCCTACTAATTCTGCATGTCTGGAATATGTTCCCCAGCAGTTGCCACAGTTGGCTTAAGAATGTAGAGAGCCAGCAATCATTGCCTCACTCTTCATCAACTCTGGTGAGTCAGTTTCTGTTACAAGGGCTGAAGAATGCTTGTAACAAATGCTATCACTCGGCTTCTGTTAAAGTCATCCACTAATTTGAGAAGATATATGCTGTGTATATATCTTATCAGTCAATACCTTACATCAATATCTTATCTTTAAACTAACAGCGTATTAGTCCATGTTGCCTGAAACAATTACAGAGGTGGCTCTTTATTGAAAGACTCTTACTATGTAGCCCAAGCTGACTTTAAATTTGCAATCTTCTTATTTTAGCCTGCCAAGTTCTGGGTTTCAGATAATTGCTACTGTGCCAGGAAGAAAGGAATTTAAAAAACAAGTCCACCTAGCAGGTCAACATGTGAAGGAGGAAGGAGGAAAAGCCAAGGTCAAGGTGAATTACTGAAGTGGCTGCTCTAGGCAGCAAGATTTTACTCTTCTTAGACTCCTGAACAGCATACCAAATGTTCCCCAGCCTGAAATGGAGGTGCCATCTAGAACATTTTCCATCCATTCCTGTGTCTTCCTTGTGAGTAATGACCCTAGAGCTTCATTTCCATGATATCTAGGCAGCTTACCATGTAGCTGAATGCAGAAAAGCATCCAATCATGAGATAGGAACCTGACAATGCAAAGGGAGCTTAAGCCATTACAAAACTGTTCATGATAGCAGCAACTAAAATTAGATGTGGCTTTACAAAATATGAAGTAGCAAGTACAAAATATGCCACACAAAATTATATGACATATTCTCTTAAAAATGTTGAGGGATGGGGATTTGAGTTTGCATTGACAACATGTAAAATGCCAGGGATGGGCATGTGTACCTTTAATTCAAGAACTGGAGAGGCAAAGACAGGGCAATTAATGGAGTTAATTGGATAGCTATTCTAACAAAACCAGTGATTTCCATGTTCAGAAAGAGACCCTCACTCAGAGAAAAAGGTGGGGAGTGACAGAGGAAGATAACTGATATAGATCTTGCCCCCAGCCCCACACACATGCATGCACCCCTGCCCACACATATGCACCCAAATACACACAACCATGTATATGTACATGTATGCACATATCACACACACACACACACACACACCACAAATAAACTAAAATGAATAAATGTCTTTGGAAGAACATTAATCAAATCCATGTACTTTAGGATCGGGAATTATATATAATTATTTAAGCTTATCATCCCATTTTTTTTAAGGATGATGTGGTCCTAAAAATAAATTAATAAATAAGTCTCAAGTTCAGTGTCAGGCTCTCTGGCTGTGATCTTGGTACCTCATAGTTCTTTTCTTAGCTATATCATATGGATATGGTCATATCTTGCTTGAATCGTAAAAGCATAAGATGGATATGTCTGGCTTATAAATGCTTAGTTGACCTTCTTCCAAAATTGTCCCAGAAACAGCACCTTTCCCCTGTAGATGACTTGCTTCTGTGTGTCTGAAGTAAAGGGAATCATACTAGCACACAACCTCTTCCCCAGAACTGTGTGTGCCTTAGGTTTGCTCATGTTGATTTCATGTGGTCCTTCCATTTTGTTGTTGCCAACTGTGTTGTATCCATGTATTGTGCACAGCAAATTCATGGAGAGTGATAATGAGGGATTTCCAGAGGATCAAATCTAACAGGGACACCACATTCCATCTTCTGAATTAAGTAGCACAGTACTTAAAGCACTGTTTATAATGCAATAAATGCAGAGCTAATTACTTGCAAATGAGAGTGAGACAATGCTCCTTGCCAGTGAAACTACACTGGAATCAGCCTTCAATATAAATCCTCTAACTGTCTCTTCTGTTAATTGTGATCTTCATAATCCTTTCCCTGGAAATATTTGTCTGCTTTATTGCCACTCCATAACAAATGATTAATAGGAAGTGAGATAGGAGTGATAAAGAGAGATCAGAACAGCTGTCATAACTCCTGGATCTCTATCACAAATTTAAAGAGCCAGAGAAGAAAGGCTCCATGTAATAATCTTAGTCAAAGATGAAGGTATTCCTTTGAACAGGTAGCAAGATATGATACTTTGCTAATGGACATGGGACTTTATGTCTGAGAGTTGAATGCAAACCACAGCTGGTTCTATTTTCTATATCTGCATTATTAAAACTATATTCTTGGCTAGGACTTCTTTGAATGTGAGTAATCATTATTGAAGATGATTTCTGATGCATACCTCTTAGTCTCAAAGTGCTTGAAGAACAATTTACTAATAGAAGGCCAGAACTACTTTTTTTTCTGTAAGAGCCAGATAGCAAATGTTTTGTATTTGTGAAGCCATACTGTAATGTTTTGTATTTGTGAAGTCCAATATACTTCTTTTTCTCTTCTTCCTCCTCCTTGTCTACTTGGTTAATAGAACTGCATAATCCTTTTAGAATGTAAAATAAATTTTTATCTTCTGGAACAAATGAAATATAACAATAGATAATTTGGAGCTGCATGCCATACTGTACTGAAGCTTGTAATATGCTGTATAATATGCTTAGTTCAAAAGCTATAATCGGTGTGGGACTAGTAAGAAAGAAGATATCCTCACAATTTATTTCTTTTAAGGATTAATTTTGAAGTGGAGGTAAATGTAGAACTAGGGAAGTATCAAGAGGAGTGATAGTGTATGATATTATTTGTGTATGATAATATTTTTGATTACTGAATCAGTCTAAGTTGTCCCCTATTGTTTTTCAAAGGGGACATTAACTTAAGACACCTATAAGTTCTGCCAAGATTTCTTGTTTTGTTCCCCTAATTACTTCTAATTTTCATTATTTATGTTTTATGATTAAACCACTAGTGTGTATCTAACTATGGGTGATTTTAATATATGTAGCAATACTGATTTTAACTAACTCATTTAGTATGAAAGGTACATGATATTTTTCAGAATTAGAGAATAAGTGAGGAAATTTGGCATAATTAGAGGAATGATTTTCTCAGTATTTTGTAGGATAAGCTCGTGTATCACCTTTAGCTTCTTGGCACCCTGACACTAAAGGCCATGCAGCACTCCAATCCATGTGAAATTAATAAAGCTTCTCTTACCCTCATACATTTCCAAAACTTACCACCCAAACCAATATTACTCCATAGGGTGTTCTCCTGTGGTTGAGAATCACTAAATCATTGTAGTTTTCATGTCAGAGACATAACGTGAAGGAACATGTATCTCATGGATCATTGGGAGGATGGCTCTAGGAAGCAGGTTTGTACATGGTGGGCAGAGATCTCTGTTCTCATGACATATTACTCTCTACATAACTATTAAAAGAGAATGGTCTTAAGCTGGGTGTGGTGGTACATGCTTTTAATCCCAGCACTCCAGAAGCAGAGGTAGGAGGATCGAAGGATCACCATGAGTTCAAGGCAACCCTGAGACTACATAGTGAATTACAAGTCAGCCTGGGCCAGAGTGAGATACTACTGAGAGAGAGAGAGAGAGAGAGAGAGAGAGAGAGAGAGAGAGAGAGAGAAAGAATGTTCTTGCTTCAGTTTTTCCCTAGGAAATTAGTAATCAGGTGACGTGTGCCCTATTAATGCTGCAAACAATTAATGAGCAAGATTTGCAAATGAGTTCACTGCAGCTCTGTCTATAGCTTGATGCTGTATGGCTTCAAGTTGTCCAGGCATAGAACTAGCTTATGAACGTTTTCTCAATGTATGAGCATAGTACAATGTGATGATCTAAGTACTTTGTGTAATTTATAAAATTAGATCATATTCTCAGAGCTAAGTGAGTCATATGTGTCCTTTGTGTAGCATTCCAAATTCCCTATATGCTTCTTGTTTCTTAGGAGAGAGGAAGTATGGCAACAAAATAAGCTTTCTATACCTCTTCAGTAGTAGCTTCATGGTAAGTGCTATGAATAATACACTGATGTTATTATTCAGTGCAAATATTAGTTCTATATTTGAGTACCAATGCACTGTATATATAGACAGAGTGTTTTAGAATATGATAATTGAATACATTGATCTTTCACCTGCTAGTAAAGGAATTCTAGATAAGATACTCAAGTCTTTTGAGTATCATGGATGATAATGCCTACCTTGCCAAGTACAAAAGTTAATTCACTATCAGTCAGGTAGTGTTCAGTACGAGGCTTAGCTATAGTAGCTATGAAATATTCCATTGCTACTTAAGTCAGTAATAATAACTTAGGTATGTCTCTACCTCAAAGCATGATCGACTAACTTTCAGTATTGACCATGTACTGATCAACAACAATAATAGGGGAATGACCATCCTGCATTCTCCTAGGAGCATAAGGTTAGGACTACTCCTTTTCTGAAGGCCAGCATCCTTTTACATGTACATTTACTTTAATCATAGAGTTGTGTGTGATACTGTGTGAGACATATCTAACTCTGTCCTAATCCAAGGTTTGCATTTTTCCAGTTGTTGGGGAAACTTTCAAACTTAATATGAGTGTTCCCATTTTCTATAAAAGAAAGGTAAAATATCTCAACAAATTTCTCTGAGAAATTGTAACAACTCATAAGCTATGGTGTGTAATACACACTCTATCAGTATATGCTCAGTACAAATAGCTTTTCTTTTTGTCTTTCTATTCAGTGTTTGTCCTTGGGAACATTTGTAATAGATAATAAGGCTGTTAGGGCAACCTGCTGTAACATCTGTCAGCCCACTGATTGCCAGGGTTGTAATAGATAACTATTATCTTTGACTTACTTATCTTTGCACTTTCCCATGTTGATTTTGCTAATGGAGGAACACCCACATAACCTCCTCCACACTGCCCCCGTCCATCCTGACTTTGGAATTGCTCTACTCTGTCCTACCCACCCATCCACTTCCGCCCACTCTGCTTGGACTGTCCCTGACCTACTCTGCTCAGGTCGGCCCTGCCCCTGCCCAGCCCCTTGCAAATTCAAAATTGCTCTGCTCCACCTCACACTGCCCTCTGGCGAATTGACCTTCCCAGATCTGGATTATCAGGACATGCCCTGGTGCTCCATGCCTGCCAGAGCAGTTGGCTCCACCTTGCCCCTTCACTCCCCAGATATCCACTGTGTTGCTTTTTCCTGCCACCACTCTGCTTGGCCCCGCCCCTGTCCTCACATGTCAAATCCAAACCCTCAGTCCCACCCCCACGAGATTTCTGACCCCATTAGCTCTGCTCCACCCCCAACCCTCTGGACTTCAGTCCTGCTTTGCTATGCCCTGCTCAGACCTACACCTGCCCCCTGAAAATTCCAACCAAGTCTGCTCTACTCAGCCCTTCCCTCAGGCACTTCTTGACCCTCCCTACTCTATCCTGAAGTGACAGGCCCCCACATTTCACCCCTGCCCACTGCTGCAGCTCACTCCACCTTGCCCCTTCATCCCCTAGACTTCCACTCAACCACCTTGTCCTACTTTTTCCTTCCACTTCCATTCTGCTTGGCCCTGCCCCATCCCCACCCTCTACTTCAGATCCAACCACTGGGCCCTGACCTCACATGAATTCTGATCACGTCCACTCTGCTCCACCCCCAACCCACTAGACTTCAGATCTGCTCTGCTCTGCTGTGCTCTGGTCTGCCCAGAACCTGCACCATATGAATTCAGACCAAATTGGCCCCACCCCACCCTGCCTCCAAGGGGGGGGGATGGGGGAGGACTTGACCCTGGACTTTCTATCCAGATATGTGCCACCCACCCCAAAGCTACACCCATAATATCAGGCCTTTCTACACCTTCAAATTGTACCACTGCTCCCACACATTCAACCACAGTCCCATTATCCTACTCCTACACTATGATGGGCAGACGATAATGCAAAAGAAATAACATAAAATATCAAGTGCAAGTAAATCCAATAAGATCTCCTAGTCCTACCATGGAATTTTCTAAACAAACCATAGAAGTGACAATAGCATCAGAAATCCAAAATGAAGTTATAAGCAATGCAACCCTGATCAAGCTATTGGTAAACTTACACAAAAGCAGCAAAGGACTGATAATCCTGTGGACACTGCCATCACTAGACTAGTCCTAATAGATAAGAAAATAGAAGGGGTAAAAACACAGTTAAAATATATAAAGGAAAGCAAGATAAAGGAGGACTTAGAAAAAACAGCTGGCTATGCTAATTGAAAAAAATAAAGAAAGAAAAGGAAGAATTCAAAGAAACATCAAAAAAATTAGAAAGTGATGTGAAAAGGGAACTTGACAGAGGGATGGAAAACATACATAGAAAAGTAGTAGAAAATGCAAACCTAATTGAGCAAGCCAAAAACTCCTTAGAGACGCTCAAGAGCAGAGTCAATCATGTGGAGGATATAAACTGTCCAAGACATATAGTCATTAATACTCTAAACATTGACATCAAAGAGAAATTCCTAAAATGCAGCTAGGGAGGGACTTCTGGTTAAGATGGCAGCATAGGAACCATGCCAAAGTAGCTTAGGGGAAAAAAAGCCGAAGAAAAAACAGTAAAATACAGACTTGTAATAAAAAGTGAGGTGTATAAGAAATTAAAATGGCAGCAGAGAAGTAGGACAGATCCTGAGCATCCAGAACAGACACAGGCAGGCCGAGGCAGCTCTGGCTCTGGCAGCAGCTGCTATTGCAGTGGCAGCAGAAGCAGTGGCAGAAGTGACGGCACCGGCTCTGGCAGGGGTAGCAGCAGTGGCAGCAGCTCCACCAGTGGTGGATACAGCGGAAGCAGCAGCAGCTCCAGCAACAGCAGCAGTGGCAGCTCAAGTAGCAGTAGCAGTGGTGGATCCAGCAGCGACGAGTCCAGCAATGGCAGCTTCAACAGCTGCAGAGGCAATAGTGGCTCCAGCAGCGGCAGTGCCAGTCTGCAGGGCCACAGTTTCCAGGCTCAGTTTGCCCCGCAGGAAAAGCCAGTGCCCAGCTCCAGAAAACAGAACAGTAGTCCAGAGACCCAGCCAGCCTACTTGAAGCCACGTGACACCAAAGAGGGACACAAGCAGAGCACAGCATAACTGAGACCAAAATCATGCAAAAAGGTAACTAGTATTGCACCAGGGAAGGGTCTCACTTAGTTGCAAGCTGATTTGGAACCCTCAACAAACCAGAAATCTTAACATCTTTGTTGATAGAGAATCTTGTTGTTATAATACCAACTCTTGAATAAATACTTGGGGGTTTTTGATTGAATCTGTACATTGTTTAGTTAAATTTTAAAATCTATCTGTATTTTGTTCCACTCAGCCTACTTGAATACTCCCATAGCAGGCAAACCCAATCCCTAGGAACACATTTGTAGATACTCTGAGAGTGATAAGAGCCACACATAACATCTTAAACTCTAGCCCTGAAGATATATAACATCAGATCAATTGATACAACTAAGCATAGCCAGATAACTAGAAAATATAGGCATTAACTTAATCAAAGATGCAAAAATACATACATTATAACACAAGAAACACCAAAAATCAAGACAATATAAATCCACCAAAAAGTATTAAAGCACCAGAAATGACCTCCAGTGAGAACAAGATAGAGGAAATGCCTGAGAATGATTTCAAAAGAATGATTGTAAATATGTTCAAAGAAGTCAAAGAAGAAATCAAAGGAATGAGAAGAAACCAAAGGAATCAGAGAAGACACAGGACACCAATTTAATGAAATAAAGAAGTCAATATATGACATAAAAAGAAAATAAAAATAACAAAGAAAAACCAGTCAGAATTACCAGCAATGAAGAACACAGTTAATGAAATAAAAAACTCTGTAGAAAAATCTCACCAGTAGAATGGATGGAGAGGACAGAACATCTAAGCTAGAAGACCAGGTGGCAGATCTAATACAGTCCAACAAAGAGAAAACAACAACAACAACAACAAAAACTAATAGAATAGTATGAATGGGAACTTCAGGATATTTGGGACACTATGAAATGATCAAACAAGAATTCAGGGCATAGTTGAAGGAGAAGAATTTCACCCCTAAGGCATAGTAGGTGTTCACAACAAAATCATAGAAGAAAACTTCCCCCAAATTGGGAAAGAGGTGCCATTGCAGATATGGGAAGCCTTTAGAACACCAGCCAGACAAAACCTGGAAAGAACCTCTCCTCACCATATTATAATCAAACTACCAAACACACAATTCAAAGAAAAAATATTGAAAGCAGGTAGAGAGAAAAATCAAGTTACCTACAAAGGTAAACCCATCAGGATTACAGCAGATTACTTAACACAAACTTAAAAAGCCAGAAAAGCTTGGAGGGATGTATTCCAAGTTCTGAAAGATAACAACTGTCAACCAAGGTTTACTTTATCCTGCAAAGCTATCCATTCTAATAGATGGAGAAATAAGGACATTCCATGACAAAAGCAGGCTAAAGGAGTATTAGAAAACAAAACCAGTTCTATAGCAAATACGTGAAATAATCCTCCATGTCAAAGAGAAGGAAAAGCACACTTAAAAGGAACCTGTAAAAAACAAACAATATTCAAATACTAGTTAACACAAAAGAGCAAAGGTGGAACTGGAACTACAAAAAAAAAAAGGCAAACATAAATGCACACCTTTCAATAATATCTCTTAACATCAGTGGCATTGATGCCCCAACCAAAAGACATAGATTTGCAGACTGGGTTAAAAAGCAGGATCCTACACTTTATTGTCTCCAAGAAGCTCACCGTTCTACAAAGAAATGGACATTATCTTAGGGTGAAAGGTTGGAAACTGTGTTTCAAGCAAATAGTCCTAGAAAACAAGCAGGGGTTGCTATCCTAATATCTGACAAGGTAGAATTCAGTCCAACCTTAGTCAACAAAGATAAGGAAGGTCACTTTACATTGATTAAGGGCACACTCCAACAGGAGGACATTCCAATACTAAACATATATGCACCTAACATGGGGGCTACCAAATTCATCAAACCAATACTATTAGAAATAAGTTCATAGATAACACTAAATACAGTGGTAGTGGGTGACATCAACACCCCACTTTCAAGTGACAGGTCATCCTGGGAAAAAATAAACAGAGAGGCATCTGGACTAAATGAGGTCATAGAAGGAATGGAACTAACAGATATATACAGGACATTTCATCCAAATGCTGCAGAATATACATTCTTTTCAGCAGCACATGGAACATTCTCTAAAGTAGGCCATATATTAGGACACAAAGCAAATCTTAACAAATACAGGAACATTGAAATAATTCTTTGCATTATATCTGACCACAATGGAATCAAACTACAAACCAATAGCAAGAAAGGCTATAGAGCATACACAAAATCATGGAAATTAAATAACGCACCATTAAATGATGAATGGGTCAATGAAGAAATCAATAAGGAAATCAAAAAATTTATAGAGTCAAATGATAATGAGAACACAACATACCAAAATCTCTGGGACACAATGAAGGCAGTTCTAAGAGGAAAATTTATAGCTTTAAGTGACTATATTAAGAAATTAGAAAGGTTGCAAGTAAACGACGTAATGCTTCACCTTAAAGCCTTGGAAAAAGAAGAACAAGGCAAACAAAAATCAGTACATGGGAAGAAATAATAAAGATTAGGGCAGAAATTAATGAAATAGAAACAGAAACAAACAAACAAACATACAAAAAACAATCCAAAGAATCAATGAAACAAAGAGTTAGTTCTTTGAAAGGATAAACAAGATTGATAAGCCATTAGCAGATCTGACCAAAAGAAAAAGAGAAGAGAAACAAATTAATAAAATTAGAGATGAAAAAGGCAACATCACTGCAGATACCAGAGAAATTTAAAAAAATTATAGGTGCATAGTATAAAAGCATATACTGTACTAAGTATGAAAATGTTAAAGAAGATTTCCTTGATTTGTATAACCTACCTAAGTTAGTCAAGATGAGATTAATAAATTAAATAGACCTATAACAAGTATGGAGATCCAAGCCATTATCAAAAATCTCCCAAATAAAAAAAGTCCAGGCCCAGATGCATTCACTGCTGAATTTTACCAGACCTTCAGGGAAAAACTAACACCATTGCTTCTTAAGCTTTTCCATAAAATGGAAAAAGAAGGAATCCTACCAAACTCCTTCTACGAAGCCAGTATTACCCTGATACCAAAACAAGGCAAAGATAGAACAAAAAAATTACAGACCAATCTCCCTTATGAACATAGATGAAAAATTTCTCAACAAAATATTGGCAAACAGAATACAAGAATATATCAGAAAGATCATTCACCTGGACTAAGTATGATTTATACCAGAGATGCAGGGATGGTTCAACATATACAAATCAATAAATGTAATATATAAGTGGACTGAAGGGCAAAAATCATATGATCATTTCATTAGAGATAGAAAAATATTTGTCAAAGTCCAACATCGCTTCATGATAAAAGTCCTACAGAGACTGGGAATAGAAGGAACATATCTCATAGTAATAAAGGCTATTTATGACATGCCTACAGCCAACATATTATTAAAGGGGGGAAAACTGGAAGCTTTTCCACTAAAATCAGAAACAAGACAAATGTCTCCACTGTCCCTATTTATAATTAATATAGTACTGGAAGTCCTACCCATAGCATTAAGGCAAGAGATGCACATAAAATGGTAAAAATAGGAAAGGAAGAGATCAAGTTGTCATTATTTGCAGATGACATGAGTCTATACATAAGGGACCCTAAAGACTCTACCAGCAAACTGTTAGAGCTGATAAAAACCTACAGCCATGTATCAGGATACAAAATAAACACATAGAAATCAGTAGCATTCCTATATGCCCTATATGCTAACAACAAACACACAGAGAATGAAATCAGAGAATCACTCCCATTCACAAATGCATCAAAGAAAATAAAGTAACTTGGAATAAACCTAACCAAGGAAGTAAAGGATCTCTACAATGACAACTATAAGACACTCAAGCGAGAAATTGCAGAAGACAGTAGGAAATGGAAAAATATCACTTCTTCCTGGATTGGAAGAATCAATATTGTGAAAATGGCAATCTTACCAAAAGGAATCTACACATTTAATGCAATCCCCCTCAAAATTCCAAAGGCATTCTTCATGGAAAAAGAAAAAATAATCCAAAAATTCATTTGGAATCACAAAAACCCTCCAATATCTAAAATAATACTGAGCAACAAAAATAAGGCAGGTGGTATCACCATACCTGATTTTAACCTATACTACAGAGCCATAGTAACAAAAACAGCATGGTACTGGCACAAGAGTAGACAGGTAGAACAGTGGAACAGAATTGAGGACCCGTATGCAAGTCTAGGTAGCTATAGCCACCTTATATTCAATAAAAATGCCAGAAATACTCATTGGAGAAAAAGCCTCTTCAGCAAATGGTGCTAGGAAAACTGGATATGTATCTGTGGAAGGATGAAAATAGATACTTTGCTTTCTCCCTGCACAAGAATTAAGTCCAAATGGATTAAAGACCTTAACATCAGATCTGACACTCTGAAACTGCAAGAGGAAAAAGTAGGGGGAAACCCTTCAACATACTGGTTTTAGCAAAGACTTGCTGAATCTAACCCCAAATGCTCAGGCAATAAAGCCACAGATTAACCACTGGGACCTCATTACATTACAAAAATTTTGTACAGCAAAGGACACTGTGAATAAAGCAAAGAGGCAATCTACAGAATGGGAAATAATCATTGCCAGCTATACATCTGATAGGGGATTACTATCTAGGATATACAAAGAACTCAAAAAATTAAATAATAAATCAAACAAGCCAACTTAAAAAATGGGTTATGGAACTAAATAGACAGTTCTCAAAAGAAGAAATATGAATGGCATATAAGCATCTAAAAATGTTCTACATCCTCAGTCATCAGGGAAATGATTAAAACTATGTTGAGATTCTATCTCACTCCTATCAGATTGGATACCATAATGAAAACAAATGATCATAAATGCTGGTGAGGATGTGTAGAAAGAGGAACCCTTCTACACTGTTGGTTGGAATGCAATCTGTTCCAAACCCTTCCAGACTAGAGAAATATTGGATTTGTCTATTGTAAGGGAGATGGTAAAAACTGATATAATGATCCAGAGCTCAATTTGGAAAACTATGGGAAATGGGTGTATATTTAATTGTATGTTTTTAGAGAACCTTAAATGATTTGATACTTATAGAGGAAAGCAGTTTCACAGCAAGCTAGAACATGGCAAAAAGCTAACTCTCAATATCATTTCATTAATAGTAATGCCTGTTGGCTGTTATATGTCTCTGCAATGCATGAAGATTAGCATGTACTATCCAAAAAGAAGCTACATTTGCAGATTAAAGAAAGGCTCTATTGTATCCGTCAAAGCTGGAATGATGCCATAATATGAGGAAATACAATGTATTGACTCATAGTAGAACCTATCTCTACAAGGTTCTCCTCCTATTACCTGTGTATCTTGCACAGGGTAACAGTGATAATGTTCAGCAGTGTTGGTTCAGTGGATCATGAGGACTGTGATAGATGACTCACAACTTTCCTTACCCAGACTGCATTGTCAAAGATCTTAATGTAAGTTGGATTTCCTGGAAAAGTTTGCCATTTTCTATTAATCATATTCTTCTCCTCTGACCTGTAACAAGAGTATTTTCATTAATTACACTACTTCTTAAGGACTTAAAAACAATTCCAATTAAATGCTATAATGAAACTATCAATCTAAGTTACTGAGACAGAACTATTGTGTAATTAATTATTGATACCACAAAGAAGGATTTTTGTTAGAATGAGACTAAAATTGGTACTAACTTTTAGATTCTTGTAAGAAAAATTATCATCTTTGAAAATATGTGTGACTTATCTGGGTGTTTTCTAAAAGGATGTTTGTTTTGTGAATAATAATATCATTTCACAATATAATGTGATAATGGAGGTTTGCAGGAACAGAACATGTTGTTATGCCAGAGTACCTTTGTAAGAAATAATTTGTATGGGAATAACAATTGCTTTAACAAAGGAATAGAAATTTTGGAGGTAAAATGAAATCTCTTCTCATTTTGATACCATTTTTAATCCACAGAAATTGTGATAGTGAACGCTACTGGAAAAGTGGAATTATATTCCATTATTAATTTTGTGCATTTCATCTTTGATATTCACTGAACACAAAGTAGTTGTTCAAGAATGAATGAATTAATGTTTAGGGGGATTGTATTACATAGCCTAGATGGGTTATCCATAGTTCTTTTATATATATATAACACCAGTCATGAAAACTATGTACAAACATGCATGTCTTTTAATAACTTAAAATGCACCTACCAAAAGCTTAAACTTAGAGATAACAATGAAAATCCATTGACACAATAAACTTGGGTTATCATGTCTCCTGGAATATACAACAAATACCAAATGATTGAGATTTTATCTCTGGGTCTTAGTGATGGAATTAGCACACCAACATGAATGAAATAATTTTTCTTGCAAATAAATGCATTATTATAGGATTGTTTATTGAGTTTAAGTGTGTTGCATTATATCCACTCTAGGGAACTATGAAGACAGAAATATGATATATCCATTCAATGACAGTTCTAAAAAAAAAAAAATTAAAGGGCCTTGTGGTAGTATGAACAGATGACCCCCCCCCTCCCAATATATTCAGGATTATATTAAATAGTATAATTTAGATCTGCAGCCTCCTGGGCAAAGAAGGTATCACTATGAGTGGATCCTAAGGTCCATCCCTAAGGTATGGGGTGGAATTGAAATTCCAGCCTAAAGATATGCAAAGTGCTTGAGGTCTGTCTGGAATTCCTAAAGTGAGCTGCTTATGGTGCTGGTGTGGACTTTCTCTCTCTCTCTGTTTGATCCAGGGAAGGAGCCAACTTCTTCTGCCATTATGGAACATCTCCTGCATCAATAAATCCTTTCTTCCCATAACTGCTGGGTCTGGAAGTTCATTTCAGTGACCTGAGGCTGTCTGGTACAGAATTGGAACAAAGTGTGGGGTGTGATTCATCTGACCATATGGATTTTGGTCATTTAGAACTTGTGTTTTGGAGGAATGGGAAACTTGGTGCTTGCAACGGAAGACACCTTGTGTAGTGTTAAGAAATTATTATAGATTATTCTAGCAAGAGTTTGAAAATGCTAAGTGTGGAGAGAATTGAACTTGGAGGCTTGTCTTATAAAATTTCTAAGGGGAAGATAAGACAGTAGAAAAAAATGTTGGAACTGAACTACTGGCATAAGGGCTGGCTGCATACTGCTGCCAAAGTCCAGAGAATTTTATCAAGGTTAAACTTGTAATCAACAGATATATTTGGCTACAAATATGGAACTGAGAGATTTAAGATTTTAAGTTGGAAATACCCAAGCATATTTAAAATTACTGACACAGAGACAGGTTACTGAAGCTGCTATTGTCAAACACATTAGTAATCTTAAAACAGACTCTCCAACTGCTTTGCATTAAAACAATGGAAAGGATACATGAGGAAAGATTATGATAAAAATGCAAATGATTTTGGAAAGAGTTGACTCAAAAAGGAACCTGTTTTTCAAGGCTACAATTCTTTTCATCCCTGAATTAAGAATATGGCTGTAAACCGAGTATGGTAGTGTATGCCTTTAATCCTACCACTTGGGAGGCAGAGGTAGGAGGATCACTCTGATTTCAAGGCCATCCAGAGACAACATAGTGAATTCAAGGTCAGTGTGCACTACAGTGAAACTCCAGTTTGAAAAACTAAAAAAATAAAAATAAAAAAGAACATGGCTGTGTCCTTCACACATGGTATTGGTTTCAGAAGTAAGAACAGTGTGTGGAATAGTCATGCAATGCATACAGTCTGAAAACTCCTGCAGAGATGTGACATAAAGCCGAGCATGTTTATGTTTAGATATACCAGGTTTTACCATGGAGGCTGTTGGCTAGGGATGGAAGGTTTCCCTGGCTACTCAGCACAGCTAGAGAAACAGAATTGGAAAATTCAGAGACTGTCAGTCACAGGTTATGATATTGGACATTAACTGCAGGTGTTTGATGTGTACTTGATGTTTATCAAGTTTGCATTGTTCTAGTCACTCCTTGCTATGCCTTTGTAGTGGTTTGATTAATGTGTCCTACATAAACTTAGGTATTCTGAATGGTTAGGTTCCCAGCTGGTGGCAATTTGGATATTGAATACTCCTGATGGCAGCATATTGTTGGGGGAGGGTTTATGGGTGTTATAACCAGCTTCGTCTTGCCAGTGTTTGACATGCTCTCCTGTTGCTATATCCACTTGATATTGGCAAGGAGGTGATGTTCACCCTCTGCTTATGCCATCACTCTTGCCTGCCATGATGGAGCTTCCACTTGAGTCTGTACACTAAAGTAAACCATTTTCCCCACAAGCTGCTCTTGGTTAGGTGTTTTCTGCCAGCAATGCAAACCTGACTGCAACAGCCTTATAGTGGTTGAAAATGTTTACTCTTTGCCTTTACATGTTGAAATTATGTAACTTGTTTAATTTTAAAGAACTCACAGCTAAGAAACAATTTTAAATCTCAGGTGAGATTTAGGAGTTTGGAACTATCTTAAGTTGGTAAATACTGTGAGGACCTTTGTATTTAATAATATACAATCATAGGTGGCTATGAATCTATTGGACCCAAGCACAGAATGTGCTATCTTGAGTGGCTAGCCCCCACTATAGTCAGGATCTTATTAAAGATTGTAATTTAGATCTGCATCCTCCTGGCTAGAGGAGGTGCTACTGTGCATGGATCCTAGATCCTGCCCTAAGGCTTGGGGGTGGATTTGGAATTTCAGAATAAAGATATGCAAGGTGCTTGAGCTTTGCCTGGTGTTTTAAAAGTGTCCTTGCTTATGGTACTGGGTAACTTTTGGCTTTACCTCTCTCTGTGTTTGGTCCTGTGAAAGGGGATCAACTTCTTCTGCCATTATGGAACTTCCCTGCTTCAATAAATCCCTTCCTGCCATAAATGTGCCTGGTTTGTAAGTCCATCCTGGTGACCTGTCTGATATAGGCCTCTTTTGGGAAAAAGAGGACTTACTGGGCTCTTGTCTCTGCAGAGGGCTATGTCAAACCAGAGAGAGGAAAATTGCCTGCCAATATCTTCACAGCTTTGGTTTAAAGCCTAAGGCATGAAGTGATTGAGAGAGTGTCAAGAGTAGAAAAAATGTTGGAGGAGAATGAGACAGAGGAAAAGTGGCCTTTGCAATTTGCTCAGTCTTACCCCTTCCATTACCATGACCATCTTTGTGCAAATAGATTCACATAAGACCAACATCGGGGAGAAGCAATATTTCTAGTGAAGCTTCATGCTGAATGTAATCTAACATGTCTTTCCAAACCCTCACAGGATGCCCAAATTTTGAGGGTTTCATCTAGTAACAAGCATTTAACAAAAGCAATAAAGACATTGCCCTGAGAGCAGTCATATGAAGGGAAATGGGGCAAAATTTCAGGGATAACTAAATATTCTGATAAGCATACACCAAACAGGATGATGGACTGAACCAGTAGATGTCTACATGGAGAAATTCCATCAAGGAACAAAACCCTGCCTTGACTCATGGATTAGACAACTTAGAAGCTTTGCCAGTGAGAAGGAGGTAAAATATCAAATAGACTGAGATTTCATGGCATGATTAAGGCACTTAAAAACAAATTATACTTCTACATAGCAAAAAAAAAAAAAAATTCCACTATTTGTATACTTGTAATGTAGATAGATATGCTATGGGAATAGAGAAATGCAAGAATTATCTTTTTGTTCTTGGTTTTTAGTTACAATGATATTAACTCCCTATTTTATATAATAAAAATGTGTTCACATGCAATTAAATATTTTATGAGATTATCAGTGGATAATTATAACCATTTTTTTCTGCTTTACTGGGGACTATGCAAGATTTTATAATTTTATGAATGGAGATGAATCAAAGGCAGTGGGCTCTGTGACAGATATTATTGCTCATTTCCTATCTTTAGGATCTATATTTTCTGTTGCCATTGATGGTTTCTGATTTCCTTATGTAGTAATCCTATTATATTAACATATAATAATTCCTATATGTATAGAAACAAGCTTAAATAATAATTGAAACATATTTTCATGTAAAAAAGAGTATATTTTGAAGACGTCAATGTATTAAACTATATATATACAAGAAGCACACAGGCATGGGCTGACTAGTTAATCAAAGTTTGTGAAAGAAGTTATAAATACTAATGGGATATATATATATGTGTTTTAGAGCTAGGTTTAAATAATATCTAAAAACAACATACAAATTAATAAATAAATGAGTTTTTATAAAATAATGAATATTTATTTTATATTAAGAGCATATTCTTCCTTGAAGTTTGAGCTATAACTCCATCTACTTTTATAACTTTCTTGTAATCTAGTTTCCTTTTACTGAGAACAAAGTATTCTGTTCCTATCAAGGTTTAACCTATGGGTAAAAGATATTTAAACATTTTTCTATTTTTCCAATATTTATGAAACACTTTCTACCTATAAGCCACTATGCAATGTCATGCCTGAGATAAAAAAACGAACAAAATCCTTTCCCTCAAGGATTCCAAATTCTTATAGAATATGTAAGACTTAAGTACAAGTAAAGATAGGAAAAGTAACTAATGACAAACTTCATAAAAAAGGTGAATATAAATGTTTATGGTGTGAAGAAATATGAAGATTATAAGACATAAAAATTTTAAAAATATATTAAATATTCCCCTTAATATTTAAACATTGCAGTCTCCCTACCTCCCCAGTCTGGGTTGCCTGTGCAGACAGTATGCAGGTGGGGAGGAGCAATGATCTGGAGTGAGTAGTCCAGACCACTGTTTCAGGGTCCTCCCACCTCCCCTTCTGGGTTGCCTGAGTAGACAGTGTGTGGGCTGATGACACAAGGAGACACCCCTGTTTCCTGGCTCCTCCCACCTCCACAGTTTGAGTTCCTTGCACAAACAGTGTGTGGCAGGCATAGTGGTCTGGAGTGAGTAGGCCATATCCTGTCAATGAACTTGAATAGAATTTTCTTCTACAGCATTCAACTTTTGACAGGAGACTTAACTTGATTGAAGAAAACAGAACCCTCCAAAGCAATATGAATAAATTGAAGGTAAGTCAAGAAATAGATCTCAACAACTGGTTGACTAAGCTTATTAATGAAGACTTGATCTAATGAAAGAATAAACTCTAGGAAACATCAAGAGAATCAGAACTTGAATTGAAATTTACCTCATAAAAGATGGACACTGAGCAAAATAACATAGCATAAATCAACAATAAAAGAGATAGTATAAAAAAAATTCTCTAAAACCCCTCACCAACAGGGTGACTCATGTGGAAGACAGAACCACTGACCTGGAAGACAAGAGCGAAGAAAAGGATCAGGATGCCAAAAACTTTGGTAAGCTGAAAAAAAAGTCAACTGAACCTAATAGAAGGGAACTGTGGGACACCCTAAAATGACCAAGTATCTGGATCAAGGAGAAGAAACCCAAGCCAGAGGCACGGAGACCATATTCAACAATATTATTGAAGAAAATGTTCTGAATCTCTCAGTAGAAAGTCCTATCCAGACAGAAGAAGCCCACAGAACACCAAAGACAGATGAGCAAAGAAGAAATTCTCCAAGACACATCATAGTTAAAATTCTTTTTTTAAAAATATTTTATTTTATTTTTTTTAATTTTTAATTTTTTATTTATTTATTTGAGAGTGACAGACACAGAGAGAAAGACAGATAGAGGGAGAGAGAGAGAATGGGCATGCCAGGGCTTCCAGCCTCTGCAAACGAACTCCAGATGCATGCGCCCCCTTGTGCATCTGGCTAAGGTGGGATCTGGGGAACCGAGCCTCGAACCGGGGTCCTTAAGCTTCACAGGCAAGCGCTTAACCACTAAGCCATCTCTCCAGCTCATAGTTAAAATTCTTAACAATGAAAACAAAGAGAGAGTGTTAAAAGCAGAAACACAGAAACAATTAACAATACACATAGGCATTACCATCAGAATTATATAAGATTTCTTAATGGAAACCCTAATATGCAGAAGGACCTGGAATGTTACACTTCAAAACCTAAAAAAACCATGGCTTCAAACCCTAGCTACTCTACTCATCAAAAGAATACCTCATAATAGATGGTGAAACAAAAGCATTCCATGAAAAAATGTCAACTCTATGTTTATATGAACACAAAGCCAAACATACAGAGAACATTTTGGGGAATACTTCCCACAGAACAATCAAACAACCAATTTCAAGATCCAAGAAGAAGGTCACAATAACCAAAACTGGCCAGACACAAAATGTTACAAAACACAAGAAAACACCAAACTTTATAAAATATCTCATCATGGTAGGGATTAATTCAAATTACAGAGCAATAAACTTAAATATTAATGGTCTTAACTCACCCACCAAAAGAAACATGTAGTCATGATGGATGAAAGAAACTCGACCCTGTCTTCAAGAAACCCACCTCACCACTAAAGATAGACAACTCCTCAGGGTGAAAGGTGGGAAAATGATATTACAAACAAATGAAAATGAAAAATAAGTGGGTGTTGCTATATTAATACCTGATAAAATAGAGTTCACACCAAAAGAACTCAAAATGGATAAAGAAGGCCGCTATTTACTCATCAAGGGAATGATCTAACGTGAGGTCATCACAATAATAAATAAATGTGCACCATACATAGGTTTACCATATTTTAATAAAACAAAATCTACTTGCCAATAAAACAGGAATAAACACCAACACCATCATAGTCAGAGACTTCAATACTCCATTATCAACAATAGAAAGATTACCAAAGCAGCAAATCAATAGGAAAATAATAGAGCTCAACAATGTGATAGATCAACAAGCCCTAATGGCTGGCTACAGAACTTTCTACTCCAACTCTACCAAATATACATTCTTCTCAGCAGTCCATGGAACCTTCTCCAAAATTGACTGTATATTAGAACATGAAGCAAGCCTTCATAAACTCAGAGAAGTTGAATCAACTTCCAGCATCATGTCAGATCACAATGCTTTAAGCTAAAAATAAACAAGATACACATTAAGAAATCCACTAGCTCCTGAAGACAAAACAACACATGTTTAAACAAATGAATGTGTTGTGGAAGAAATCAAAAAAGAAATTGTAAAATTCCTAGAATTGAATGATTGTGAAAACACAACCTACCCAAACGTATAGGACACAATAAAGGCAGTACAATGGTAAACTTCAGAGCATTAAATGACTTCATTACAAAGTGAGAGAGATCCCAAATCAATAACTTAACTCTCTACCTAAATGTTCTGGAAACACAAGACAAATCCAATCCAAAGCATTCCAGATGGAAAGAAATAATCAAGATTAGAGCAGAAAGTAATGAATTAGAAACTAACAAAACAATTAAAAATCAATGAAAGGAAGAGCTGATTCTTTGAAAAAATAAGTAATATTGACAAACCCTTGGCCAAATTGATCAAGTAAAAAAAGTGAAGACTCAAATTAACAAAAACAGAAAGGAAAAGAAAAGATCACAACAGACATCAATGAAATTGGAAGAATCCTCACAGCATACTTCCAAAACCTCTACTCCAAAAAATTAAATAATCTGGAAGAAATGGATACATTTCTAGACACATACTATCTACCAAAACTAAACTCAGACCAGATTATTCTCTTAAACAAACCTATCACATACATGGAGAATGAAAAGTTAATCAAAAACCTACTGGAAAAAAAAAAAAAAAAAAAGAATCCAGAACCTGATGGATTCTCACCTGATTTCTATCAACATTTCATTGAGGAAATGAAACCAATTTTTCTCAATCTGTTACTCAATATCTGAGACCAGGGTATCCTCCCCAAATCCTTTTATGAAGCTAGCTTCACTCTAATACTTAAACCAGACAGAGACGGAAAAAAAAAAAACAAAAAAACACCTATGGGCCCATATCCCTAATGAACTTAGATGCAAAGATTCTGAGAAAAATCCTTGCAAACATAATTCAGCAACACATCAAAAGCATTATCCACCTTGACCAAGTAGGTTTCATCCCATGGAAGCAACGATGGTTTAACATAAGGAAATCTGTCAATGTAATATACCACATAAATACACTGAACCATAAGAACAACATGATAATCTCAATTAAAGCAGAGAAGGCCTTTGACAAAATACATTACTTCATGATCAAAACACTGAAAAGAATTGGCATGAAGGGTTGATGTCTCAACACAATAAAGGCTATATATAAAGTACCTAAAGCCCAAATAATACTTAGTGTGGAAAAACTCAAGGAGTTCCCACTGAGATTTGGAACAAGACAGGGGAGACCACTCTCACTACTGCTCTTTAATATAGTACAAGAAGTACTAGTCCAAGCAATAAGACAGGTGAAATAAAAGTGTTTCAAATTGGGAAGGAAGAAATCAAGTTAGCCCTATTTTCAGATGGCATGATCCTATATATAAGTGACCCGAAAGTCTCCATCCCCAAACTTCTAAAGATGATAATGGTAAAATTCAGAGCACTAAATGACTAAGTGGCAGGCTACAAAATCAATATACAAAAAATCAGTAGCTTTTCAATATGCAAAGGACAGACATATAGGCAAAGAAATCAGTGAGGCTGTCCCATTTTCAATAGCAAAAACAAAAAATTAAATACCTTGGAATAACACTAAAACCAAGGATGTGAAAGAAATATATAATTAAAACATAAAAACAATTAAAAAAGAAATAGAGGAGGGTTTGAGAAGATGGAAAGACCTCCATTACACCTGGATAGCTAGAGTTAATATTGGGAAAATGGCAATGCTAACAAAAGCGATATACAAATTTAACACAATACCCATAAAAATACCAGCAACAAGCTGGTCGTGGTGGCACACACCTTTAATCCCAGCACTTGGGAGGCAGAGTTAGGAGGATCACCATGAGTTGGAGGCCACCCTGAGACTACATAGTTAATTGCAGGTTAGCCTGAGCCAGAGTGAAACCCTACTTAAGAAAAAAAAAAAAAAAAATACCAGCAACATTCTTTATACAGATTGAAAAATATTCTCAAAATTCATATGGAAGGGCTGAATGCCTCAAATACCCAAAAATATCCTCAGAAACAAACAAACAAACAAACAAACAAACACCTCTTATTGTATCACTGTACCAGATCTAAAGCTATATTACAAAGCCATAGTGACAAAACAGCATAGTACTGGAATAAAAACAGAAACATAGACCAATGGAATTGAATTGAAGAATCTAGACTTAAAGTCCT
Source organism: Jaculus jaculus (assembly GCF_020740685.1). NCBI lineage: Eukaryota > Metazoa > Chordata > Mammalia > Rodentia > Dipodidae > Jaculus > Jaculus jaculus. The sequence goes on along the minus strand of NC_059110.1, from coordinate 61,486,939 downwards.
GTAACTACAGCTGCTTGAACTTTGACAAAGATGCCAATAGAGTAGACTGTAGAAAATACAGCATCTCTAACAAATGATTTTGGAAAAATTGGATGTCAGTGTGTAAAAAAATGAAATTAGACCCACTCATTTCACTATACACAAAAATCAATTCCAAATGGATTAAAGATATCAATATAAGACTTGAAAGTCTTCAACTGCTGGAAGAAAAAATAGGAGGCCCTCTCCATGATATAGGACTTGGAAAACAGTTTCTGAGCAAAACTCAGAAAATTAAACAAGCACTCAGCAAATAGGATCTCATGAAGCTAAAATGCTTTTGAACAGACAAACATACCATAAGCAGAGCCAATATATTCCCCAATGGATGGGAGAAAATCTTTGTCAACTATACCACTGAGAGAAGCCTGATACCTAGAGCCTACAAAGAACTAAAAATTAAAAAAAATTAAAAAAAAAAAAAACCAAGAAGAAAATCAAACAACCCACTCCAAAATTGGGGCAAAAGAACTGAATAAGGGTTTCTCAGAGGAAGAATTACAACTGGCTAACACACACTTAAAATATTCAGCATCCCTAACCATTAGGGAAATGCAAATTAAAACAACTATGGGATTTCACCTTACCAGAACAAGGATAGCAAGCATAAAAAAAAAAAATCAATTGAAAACAAATGTTGGCAAGTATGTGGAGAAATAGGAATATTCATTCACTGTTGGTGGGAATGTAAGCTGGAACAACCACTGTAGAAATCAATATGGAGACACCTGAAAAGGATGAATATAGAGTGACCAACATACCCTGTTATTCCCTCACTGGGCATTTACCCTAACAGCTCCACATCTCAGTTCAGAGATATTTGCTCAACCATGTTTATGGCTGATCACTTCATAATAATTAAAAACTGGAATTAACCTGGTGCCCATCATTGAACAAATGGATAACAAAGATGTGTTATATCTACATGATGGAATTCTACTCAGCATTAAGAAAAAAATGACACATTGAAAATTGTAGAAAAATGGTCCAACTAGGAACAGATCATTCTGAAGGAACTCACACTATCACAGTAAGACAACCATTTCATGGTTTCACTCATCTGCAGTACTTCACCTGGATCAGCCTGAGTTGCTGACATACCTGAATAGTATCTCCTGGCTTGGACAATACTGAGGGTAGGGCTTAGGAGAAGGGGAATATTGGGGTAGGGATGACACAAAACTGAGTGAAAATTGAACTGTTACCATAGAATCCTATATTCTGGAAGTCAGACTAAAAGATGAAACCCTCAAGGGGACTTTAGGGGGAGCACATGAAATGAAGGGCCCTGGAGAGGTTAAATGAAACCTGACCTCAAATTTCTCCTGTTTCTCTTTCTTCTCTGTATTTTCCTTTTGTCTTTCCATGTGTGCTGGCCTGTAATTCTCTATACCAGGATGTATGTGGTCTGAATCCACAATGAGCTGTTGATCAGAAGGTTCTAGTAGATCTCTCTCTCTCTCTCTCTCTCTCTCTCTCACACACACACACACACACACAAAAAAAAAAAAAAAAAAAAAAAAAAAAAACACAAGGAAGTTTTCTGTCCGAGCAATTGATTACCCACCAGAGCTTAATGGCCAGACCCTACTGCTCAAGACATCAAATGCTGTTGGTATGGACCATGGAGAAACCTGTTTGGATCCAGAGGAGATACAGTCCCCAGACAATTAGCCCTTCTAATGCTAGAGGGTGATACATGAGCTACTAGGGGAAAGTGGCCAAGGTGTGTCCAAACAACTCAAAGTCTAAGCGACTCAGAAGCAAACAACATGATGCTGTACTCACACAAGTGCAATAGTAGCACACAGCCATGGTAGGTAACCAACTGCTTTTGGATTGGCAAACAGATAAACTCAGTGGAAAAGAAACCATATCTGGAACTGGGAAACAAGTCAGAATCATATCCAAATAATGATTCGGGTTTCCATTGTCAAGCTCCCACTAACCTTAGACTATAAGAGCTTCTACATCCTTTTAATTATCTCTAAGTTAATAATTGTTATCCCACTTAACCAGTTATGAATGCATTCTCTGTTGGAGGACATGCTTCTTTTTTTAAGATGGGAGCTGGACTTAAGGAGATAAATGATTCAGAGCACTTCACCCCTCCACAGCTGAAGCCACAGAGAAATTTGGGAAATGAGAAAGAGTTCTGCTCTTATCAAATCTGATATCAGCACAGTAGTGATGGAGATAGACACTGAGGACACTCAACAACTACTAAATCAGAGATCCAGAGGCTCCTAAGTGTTCATTACTGAAGTAGACTTAAAATGCTCCATGCATGGCTCACGGAAGTTTGCAGAAAAGGGGGTGGAAAGATGGTTAGAGCCACAAGTTGGGAATTTTTCACAGAGACATTGCCTCTCCTCCCACAAATCACAACCCACAATCCCTATGGGGTTGACCTGCCTCTTCAGAAAAGGCCTCTTCAGAAAAGGGGCAAGGACAGGCACAGATGGATTCACTGCTGAATTTTACCAGACCATCAAGGAAGAGATAACACCATTGCTTCTTAATCTTTTCCAAAAAATAGAAAAAGAAGGAATTCTACCAAACTCATTCTATGAGGCCAGCATCACCCTGACACCAAAACCAGGCAAAGATAGAACAAAAAAGAAAATTACAGACCAACATCCCTCATGAACATAGATGCAAAAATTCTCAATAAAATGTTGGCAAACAGAATACAAGAATATATCAGAAAGATCACTCATGCTGACCAAGTAGGCTTTATTCCAGAGGTGCAGGGGTGGTTCAATACACACAAATTGATAAATGTAATACATTATATAAATGGATTGGAGGACAAAAATCACATGGTCATCTCATTAGATGCAGAGAAAGCATTTGAAAAAATACAACATCACCTCAGGATTAAAGTCCTACAGAGACTGGGAATAGAAGAAACATATCTCAATATAATAAAGGCTATTTATGACAACCCTACAGCCAGCATATTACTAAATGGGGAAAAACTGGAAGCTTTCCCACTAAAATCAGGAACAAGACAAGGGTGTCCATTGTCCCCACTTTTATTTAATATAGTACTGGAAGTCTTAGCCATAGCAGTAAGGTAAGAGACACACATAAAAGCGATACAAATTGGAAAGGAAGAGATCAAGTTATCATTATTTGTAGATGACATGATTCTATATATAAAGGACCCTAAAAACTCTACTAGCAAACTGTTAGAGCTGATAAACACCTACAGCCATGTAGCAGGATACAAAATAAATACACAGAAATCAGCAGCCTTCCTATATGCTAACAACAAACACACAGAGGATGAAATCAGAGATTCACTCCCATTCACAAATGCATCACAGAAAATAAAGTACCTTGCAATAAACCTAACCAAGGAAGTAAAGGATCTCTACAATAAAAACTTTAAAACACTCAAGTGAGAAATTGCAGAAAACACTAGAAAATGGCAAAACATCCCTTGTTCCTGGATTGGAAGAATCAATATTGTGAAAATGGCAATCTTACCAAAAGAAATCTGCACATTTAATGCAATCCCCATCAAAATTTCAAAGGCAATCTTCAAGGAAAAAGAAAAAAACAATCCAAAATTCATTTGGAATCACAAAAATTCTCAAATATCTAAAATAATACTGAGCAACAAAAATAAGGCTGGTAGTATCACCATACCTGATTTTAACCTATACTACAGAGCCATAGTAACAAAAATAGCATGGTACTGGCACAAAAGCAGACAGGTAGATCAATGGAACAGAATAGAGGACCCAAATGTAAGTCCAGGTAGCTATAGTCACCTGATATTCGATAAAAATGCCAAAAGTACTCATTGGAGAAAAGACAGCCTCTTAAGAAAATGGTGTTAGGAAAACTGGATATGTGTCTGTAGAAGGATTAAAATAGATCCTCCTCTTTCTCCATGCATAAGATTTAAGTCCAAATGGATTAAAGACCTTAACATCTCAACTCTAAAACTGCTAGAGGAAAAAGTAGGGGAAACCCTTCAACATATTTGTCTTGGAAAAGACTTCTGAATACAAACCCAATTGCTCAGGCAATAAAACCACAGATTAATCATTGGGACCTCATGAAATTACAAAGATTTTGTACTGCAAAGGACACTGTGAATAAAGCAAAGAAGCAACCTACAGAATGGGCAAAAATCTTTGCCAGCTACATATCTGATAGAGGATTAAAATCTAGGATATACAAAGTTAAATAATAAGATATCAGACAAGCCAATCAAAAAAAAAAATGGGCTATGGAACTAAATAGAGAGTTCTCAAAGAAGAAATAGGAATAGCATATAAGCATCTAAAAAAAAGGTCTACGTCACTAGTTATCAGGGAAATGCAGATTAAAAATACATTGAGATTCCATATCTCTCCTGTCAGATTGGCAACCATCATGAAAACAAATGTTCATAAATGCTGGCGGGGTTGTGGAAAAAGAGGAACCCTTCTCCACTGTTGGTGGGAATGCAATCTGGTTTAGCCATTGTGTAAATCAGTGTGTAGCTTCCTAAGACAGCTAAAGATTGATCTATCGTATGATCCAGCTAAAGCACTCCTAGGCATATATCCTAAGGACTCATCTCATTTCCTTAGAAGTATGTGCTCAACCATGTTTATTGCTGCTCAATTTATAATAGCTGGGAAATGGAAGCAGCCTAGATGTCCCTCAACTGATGAGTGGATAATGAAGATATGGCACATTTATACAATGGAGTTCTACTCAGCAGAAAAGAAAAATGAAGTTATGATGTTTGCAGAAAAATGGATGAATCTGGAAAGGATTATACTAAGTGAGATAACCCAGGCCACAAAGCCAAGCACTGCATGTTCTGTCTCATATGTTGATCCTAGCTACAGATGATTGGGCTTCTGTGTGAGAAGGAAAAAAACTTAGTAGCAGAGGCCAGTAAGCTATAAGAGAGATATAAAGGGAAGAAAAAGGGAGGAGGGTACTTAGGTTGGTAGTGTATATGTGTAAGTAGAAGAATAAATTAATGGGGGTAAAACAGCCCAAAGTGAGGACAGGGGAGGAGATTGAGTAATGGAAAAGTGGAGGGAGGGGTAATCAAAATCTAAAGGGATATAAATAAATCATATGGAATTCTCCAATTTTGGACAATGGAACACTCAGGAGCAGTAGATCATTGCCAGAAAATTTTCAGTGCCAGCGATGGGATACCTTCCAGTGAGTTGTTGGCCAGGGAGGTCCCTGATGCCCCTAAAACATTATAGGCCATTGCCGAAGCCCTTGGTTTCCCACCAGGAATAGATGGTAAGACCCTATTGCTGAAGACTCCACATACTTGTGCTGCAAGGACACTGAGAAGTCCTGCTGGAACTGAGCTGATAACCTTCTTCATGTAGACCAGCTGACAGAAATCTGGAAGAAGCCATTCTACATGCAGTTCATTAGGAAAAAGAGATACCACCAGTGAAGATACTCAACAGTGGACACTGCAAGCCTTATAATTGGCTAGCCAGGCCAAATGAGCCAACGGGTACAATAGTGGCACGTCTGTCATGGTGGAAACCAACTGCCTTCCAATTGGACTGGAGGCCTGCTCCAAGGGAGGGAATACATCCCTGATACTGAAAACTTAATACAAGGGTAGTCATGATCCCTAGCAGTGTAACATCTGCTGATGTCTGGATAAGTGTATATACTATGCTTATCAAACTGCCCAGTAAGCACTTCTCTTAATATTCATATCCTTATTTATTGTTACTCTCACTTTGGGTAGAGAATCTTCTCTTTTCAGATGACAGTGACTTTGGGATGACTCAGGAGGTATCATTGTGCTAGAAAGAAGTGATTAGAGTACCGAATAACATCTCGAACACAACACACCTCCCAAGGCTCAGGGTCTATTGCGGAAGAGGTGGAGGAAAGAATGTAAGAGCCAAAGGAATGGTTGGACTCCTTATAACATGCTCCTTCCAGACATAAAATGGACTTGATATCCATGACCTCATAGTGACTGACACTATCTACACAAGACCATCATAAGAGGAGGGAAAGATCATGACATCAAAATAAAAGAGAGACTTATTGAGATGGGGAAGGGGCATGATGGAGAATGGAATTACAAAGGGGAATGTGGGGGGATGAAGGGCATTACCATGGGATATTTTTTATAATCATGGAAAATCTTTTTAAAAATTGAGAAAAAAATAAAATAAGAGAAAAAAAGAGAAAATTAGCAGGGAGGAGTGAGTGATAGGACTGTACAAACATGTGTTGTTTAACATACTAAATATGTCCATATTTCATAAAATATAAAAATCAAAAAAGAAATCTTCAACATCTTTAGCCATCAGAGATTCAAATTAATAAAACCATGTGACTCCCTTTTAAAAATTAAGCATTGTAAAAGTATGCCTGTTAAAGTCCTCTTGAATACAATACTATGTTATTCTTCTCTTTATTCTAATTTCCAAACATGTGCTACTCTTATCTTTGTGTGTTATACAGTCTCTCTTGCATCTGAGACTTTCCAAAATGGGCACAAAGCAATTGTGTCCAGAAATTTTCACTGTGCTTTGTCTGAAAGGTACAGTTTTAACACGCTGAGGTAGTGTATGCTTTGTTAATATGTCACTTACATCATCAAAGCAATTGTTTTGTATGTAAATTGTTCATTACGCTTGATGAAAACAGGTGGGGAAATATGTTTTTGGTCTATTTAATCACCAATCTTTCTTCCAAATGAAACTACCCTTGTTGGAATTTTATGATTTGCCTGTAAAATTTTCTTTCCTGATAGATGTTCATAAAATTTTTATAGTTTTTGTTTGCTCATTGAAATTTAGGAGCTAAAAGGCTTAGCATTTAAAAATACTGAATGTATATGGTATCTGAATTGTATGGGAGGAGAAAGCTTTCCAACAAGAAACAGTTGGCATGATTTGTTTTGATGGGTCATGTATTCCTGCATTATCTAGGTTTGAATATGCTGACTCTTTGTGTCCACTGGTTTATACTGAAAATAAATTTATTTTTCAAAAAAAAAGTATTGGGGGCTGAAAACTCAAATTTGGCTACAATTTGTAGTTGTTTTAATTAATACTACAATTTGAATGAGAGAAGTTCTGATAAACTAAAGATAAGAATTTATTTGCTTAGGTAATTGATGATGATGCTCAAAGTTACACATATATAGATATAGGAACTTAAACATCACCAGCAATTCTTGAGCTTCTCACTATCACTCGCACAAACTGACCTCTTTTTTAGTTTCACTTACCAGCAAGTTGCAAATGGCAACATTTATTCTAAGACAAAAGGGGGAACCCTTGGGCTGACAGGGACCACGGGTCCGCCATGCCTGAACCAATCACACTATCAAGGGAATTGCCTGTGTTCATTGCCTGAGACTAGCTTATGTATTCGCTCCACTTGGAAAAAGGCATCATTCTTCTTCTAAAATTTAATTGGTTGAGAACTGGGAAAGTGAACAGATAGAAACATAAATACCTATTCCAGTGTTCTCATGGTCCTTCTACCTTTTAATTTGAATCAGGTGTTTAGTAGTGTAGATGCTTACGGATATATCTGTTCTTACAGTTATTAAGAACTGCAGAACATATGACTATAAAAGTAGAATATAAGTATATGTTTTTGTAGGCACATATATGTATGCAAAATGGGAGGAAAAATGGACCTTTATTCAGTGGAAATATTCTGAAAATATAAATGGTAAGTACACATACTTCCATACAAAATGACTCTAAGAATAACTTAGCAGTGCATATGTTTTTTTTTTAAATTTATTTCTATTACATATTTATTACATATTTAGTATGTAAACAACACATGTTGGTACCACCCTTTCCCTCCTCCCTGCCCCTTTTCTGAAGAGGTCTTCCTCATTGGGGATGCAGGTCAATCCCATGGGGATTATGGGTCATGAATTATGGGAACAGTCATCAATTATTGGGGAGAGACAATGTCTCTGTGCAAAATGTCCCAACTTGTGGCTTTAAAAATCTTTTTGCCTCCTCTTCCACAAAATTCCCTGAGCCATGTTAAGGGCATTTTAAGTTTACTTCAGTAATGGGCACTTAGGAGCCTGTGGATCTCTTCTTTGGCAAGTGTTGAGTGCCCTCAGTGTCTATCTCCATCACCCTTGTGCTTAAATCAGATTCACTAAGAAAGGAGCACTCTTGTTCCTTTCCCTAATTTCTCTTTGGTTCCAGTTGGGGCTGGGATGGAGTGCACAGGGCTGTTTATCTGCTCAGGTCCAGCTCCCATCTGGAAAAGAGAAGCAGATTCTCCAACAGAGAGTAAAATCAGCACCAGTTAAATGGGATAACCATTAATAATTTAGAGAGAATTAAGATTGTGTAGACCCTGTTGTAGCTCAATATTAGTAGGAGCATGACAATGGAAAGCAGAATCATTATCTGGATATGCTTCTTACTTGTTTCATAGTTCCAGATACAGTTTCCATTCCACTGAGTGGATCTGTTAGCCAATCCAACAGCAGTTAGTTACCCATAATGGCTGTGTGCCACTAATGCACTTATGTGTGTATCACAACAGGTTGTTTGCTTCTGAGTTGCTTACACTTTGAGTTGCTCAGACAATGTTGGCCACTTTCCCCTGGTAGCATTCCAGCACTACATGGGCTAACTAACTGGGGACTAGCTCTCTTTTGGATTCCAACCACTTTTCTCCATGGTCCATGGTAACAGTGTATGGTGTCTTCAGCAGTAGGCTCTTACCATTAACCTTGGTGGGTAATCAAGTGCTCTAAGTCTTCCTTGTTTGTTTTGGGAGATATAGAAGGACTCTCTGATCACAAGCTCAGTGTGGATGTAAACCACATCCTAATATAGGGAGTTACAGGCCAGAGCCAACAAAAAAGATAAAGGGAAAAGACAGAGAAGAAAGATAAGCAGGACAAAGTTAACGGTAGGCTTCATCTCACCCACTCCAGGGCCTTCGATTAAGGTGCTCTCCCATAAGGTCCTCTTGAAGGTTTCAGATTTTAGTCTAACTTCTAGTATACAGGATTCTATGATATAAGTACAATTTGGGTTCAGTTTGTGATCCCCAACACTACCCTTTCCCCCAAGCCCTACCTTCCCCATTTTCCAAGCTTTGAGATGCCATTCAGGTATTTCAGCAACTTGGGATGAACGAGGTTAGGAACCATAGATGAGTGAGACCAGGCATCAATTGTATTTTGGTGATTGTATGAGTTCACTTAGAATGATCTTTCCAAGTTTGACCATTTCTCCACAAATTTCATTGTGTGATTTGTTTTTTTCTTACTGCTGAGTATATATTTCCATCACGTAGATATGCCACATCTTGGTTATCAATTTGTCCAGTTATGGGCAGCTGGGTTGATTCCATGTCTTAGCTATTATGAATTGTATAGTTATAAACATGAGTGAGCAAATATCTCTGAACCAAGGTGTGGAGTTTTTAGGGTAAATGCCTAGTAAGAGAATAATCATCAACAGTGAATGAGTGTTACCATTTCTCCACAACCTCACAAACATTTGTTTTGATTTGACTTTTTAATGTTTGCTATCCTTACTGGGATAAGGTATAATCACATAGTTGTTTTAATTTGCATGTCCCTAATGGTTAGGGATGCTGAACTTTTTTTTTTTTTGGTGTTTCAAGGTACAGTTTCACTGTAGCCCAGGCTGACCTGGAATTCACTATGGAGTCTTAGGGTGGCCTCAAACTCCCTGAATATGAAGTTCTCCGAGGAAGAATTACAAATGGCTACCACACACTTAAGAAAATGTTCATTCCAGGCATGGTGATGCATGCCTTTAATCCCAGCACTTGGGAGGCAGAGGTAGGAATATCACTGTGAGTTCAAGGCCACCCTAAGATTCCATAGTGAATTCCAGGTCAGCCTGGGCTAGAGTGAAATCATTCCTCCTAGGATGAAGCCTACTTGATGAAGATGGATAATGCTTTTGATGTGTTGCTGAATTGTTGGCAAGTTGGCAAAGATTTTGTTCAGGATCATTGCATCTAAATTAAATAGGGATATAGGCCTATAGTTTTCTTTCTTTGTTGCTTCTCTGTCTGGTTTTGGTATTAGGGTGATTATCTTTTCCCAAAAGGAATTGGGGAGGATTCCCTGTTCTCTTATTATGTGAAGCCATTTGAGAAAAATTGGTTTCAGTTCTTCATTTAAATTTTTATAGCAATCATCTGAGAAACTTTATGGTCCTGGACTTTTCTTTTGGGGGAGGTGTTGCAGTCAGGTTCGCATTGCTGGTAGAAATCACCCAACCTAGAGAAGTTTCTGGGGAAAAGAGTTTTGTTTTGGCTTGAGGACTTGAGGGGAAGCTCCATTATGGCAGGGGGAAACAATGGCATGAGAAGAGGGTGGACATCACCCCCTGGCCAACATACGATGGACAACAGCAACAGGACAGTGTGCCAAACACTGACATGGGGAAACTGGCTTTAACACCCATAAGTCTGTTCCCAGAAATACACTCCCTCCAGGAGGCATTAATTCTCAAATATCCATCAGCTGGGAACCTAGCATTCAGAACACCTAAGTTTATGGGGGACACCTGAATAAAACCACCACAGGAGCTTTTGAATTAACTTTTCAAGCTCCACAGATGCGATAGGGTTGTTTAGGAGATTAATCTGTTATGAGTTTAGATTTATTAGGTGGTATATGTTTAAGAACTCATCAATTTCTTCCATATTATTCAATTTTGTGGAACAGAGTTTTAGAAGTATGCCTTGATAATTTTTCCAATTTCATTGATGTCTGTTGTGATCTCTTCTTCTTCATTTCTGATCTTGTTAATTTGAAACTTCTCTATCTTTTTGCTTGGTCAAGTTGGCCAAGGGTTGTCACTCTTGTTTATTTTTTCAAGGGAACAGTTATTTGTCTCACCGATTTTAGTTTTCTTAGTTTCCAATTCATTAATTTCTGCTGGAATCCTGATTATTTATCTCTGTCTGGAGCTTTTTGGATTGGATTTTTTCCAGTGCCTTTATGTTGACAGTAAGATTATTAATTTGGTATCACTCTGTCTTTGTAATGAAGGTGCTAGGGTTATGAATTTTCCCCTTAGGACTGCCTTCATTGTGTCCTATAAGTTTTGGTAGGTTGTGTTTTCATTATCATTCAATTCTAGCAATTTTATAATTTCATTTTTGAGTTCTTCCACAACACATTCATGGTTTAAAAGTGTTTTGTTTAGTCTCCCAGAGTTGGTGGAGTTCTTGATGTGTCTCTTGTTAATTTCTAGCTTTAAAGCATTGTGATCTAACCTGATGCAGGGGGTTACTTCAGTTTTCCTACCTTTATGGAAACACACTTTATGGCCTAACATATAGTCAACTTGGGGGAAGATTCTGTGGGCTGCTGAGAAGAATGTGTATTCTGTAGAGTTGGGGTGAAAAATTCAGTAGATATCTGTAAGGTGTAGTTGATCTACAATGCTGTTGAGATATATTATTTCCCTATTGATTTTCTGATTGGATGATATGTCCATTGATGATAGTGAAGTATGGAAATCTCTGACTACAATGATGGTGGTTATTTCTCTTTTATTTTCAAGTAGATATTTTTTTTTATAAACTATGGTGCACCTCTGTTTGGAGCATATATATTTGTGATTAAGATGTGCACATGTGGTATCATTCCCTGGATGAGTAAGAAGTGGCCTGTATGTCCTTTTTGATTATTCTTGGTTTGAAGTCTATTTTATCAAACATTAATATAGCAGCACCAGCTTGTTTTTTATTTCCCTATACTACAGCTATCATTTATCAACTTTTCACCTTGATGAGGTATCTATCTTTAGTGGTGAGGTAGGTTTCTTGAAGATAGCTGATAGAAGCATTCAGTTTTTTGACCCACCCTGATAATCTGTCTTTTGGGGGGTGAGTTAAGACCGTTAATATTTAAGGTTATTGCTGTGAGGTTTGAATTAATCTCTGCCATGTTGAGGTGTTTTATGGTGTGTGTTGCTTTCTTATGGTTTATAGCATTTTGAACCTTTTCTATTTTGGTAATTGTGATCTTCTTGTTGACTCTTGAGAATGGTTGTTTGACTGTTCTCTGTGGAGTATTTCCACAAGTGTTTTCTGTAGGTATGGCATTGTGTTTGTATAATTATAGAATTTTCTCTTTTCATGGAAAATTTTTCTTTCACCATCTACTATGAAGGATAGTTTTGCTGGATAGAACAGTTTGGGTTGGAAGCCATAGTTTTCTAGACTTTGAAGTGTTCCATTCCAGGCTCTTCTGGCTTTCAGGTTTTCCATTGTAAAATCTGAGGCAATTCTGATGGGATTGCCTTTGTATGCTTTGAGTTATTTCTTTCTTGCTGCTTTTTACACTCCCCTCCACTTTATTTTTTTTTTTTTTCATTGTTGAGAGTTTTAACTATGATGTGCCTTGGAGAGTTTTTTTTTTTTTTTTTGGTCCTCTCTGTTTGGTATTCTGCAGGCTTTGTGTGTCTAACTGGGCCTCTCTTTTCAGAGATTTAGAAATTTTTCTTCAATAATTTTGTTGAATATATTCTCTATGCCTGTGGCCTGGATTTCCTCTCCTTCTGGTATAGCCATTATCTGGTTGTCTGATCATTTTAGGGTATGTCATAGTTTCCTTCTATTATCTTCACTTGATTTTTCTATTTTTTAAATTTCTGAAGATTTTGGCCTTCTGATCCATTTCTTCTGTCTTTTCTTCCAGGTCAGAGGTTCTGTGTTCCACATCAGTAACTCTGTTGGTGAATTGTTATAATTTCTATTTGATTTTTGTTTTCTGTTATGTTATTTGGCATCCTGCCCATCTCTTTATTTTTTTTTTTAGGTACAATTTTGAGACTTGATTTTATTGATGCTTCCTGGAATTAATTCTTGCATTTGATCGAGTCTTCATTAAATCCAATCAACCAGTTGATGAGATCTTCCATTTCTTGACTCATCTTCAATTTATTCATGTCTCCCTGGAGGGTTCTAATGTTTTCTTCTATCAAGTTAAGCCTACTGTCAAAAGCTGTCAGGAGGGGAGGGCAAAGTTGGGGGTGGCTGACAGAAAACTAGACCCAAATGTTAATAGCACCATAAAATTCTAAATCATAAAAGACAGACTAAATGGTTTAACCTTCAATAGATCCTTAAAGAGAACACCTGAATCACAGTGCCCTGTACAGTGTATAATGAAGACTAACCTTATTTTTCTCCTGATTCTCGCTCTCTCCCCCTCTTCTCTCTATGTCTTTTAGATTATCTTATTTTATTCCTTATTTTCCTTGGTACTGGCCTGTAACTCCAAGTACCAGCCTTTGGTTAACATCCACAATGGGCTGTTGGTCAAAGAGACCTATAAATTTCCCCCAAAGAAGACATATTTCTGTCAGAGTACTTGATGATTCACCAAAGGTTAGTGGTAAGACCCTACTGCCAAAGACACCATATGCTGTTGGTATGGAACATTGAGTGACCTGGCTGGAATCTGGAAGAGAGTCAGTTCCCAGATAGTTAGCTCATCTAGTTCCAGAAGGTGCCACATGAGCAACTGGGGAAAGTGATCAACATCTGTCCAAGCAACTTGTGTTCTAAGCTACTCAGCATCAAACAACCTATTGTGATGCTCACACAAGAGCAATAGGGGCACACAGCCATGGTGGGTAACCAACTGCTTTGTATTTGTCTAACTGATATGCTCAGTGGAACATAACTCATAGCTGGAGCTGAGAAATAAGTCAGAAACATAACCAAGAAACAAGTCCATTCTCCATTATCAAGCTTCTACAAATAGTGGGCTACAAGAGGGCCTACAACTATTAAATTCTCTTTAAAATAGTAATGGTTATCTCATTTATCTGGTGCTGAATTCACTGTCCTTTGGAAAATTTGCTTCTGTTTTTCGGATGGATGCAGATCCTGAGGAAAGAATCATCCCATTGCACTTCACTAGGCCCCAGCTGAAACCAAGAGTAATGAGCAAGAGTACTGCTTTTTTGGTGAACTTTGTATCAGCACAATGATAAAGGAGATAGACACAGAGAGCATGCAACTCCTACCAAACTGGATATCCAGAGGTGCAGAGGCTCCCAAGACCTCATTACTGATGAGGACCTAAAATGAACCCAAAATGGCTCAGGGAAATTCATGGAAGAGGGGGCAGAAATATTGTTAGAGCCATGTCTTGGGACATTATGCATAGAGACATTGCCTCTTCCCCACTGATGATTAACCCCACTATACATGACCCACATTCCCTAATGAGGAGGGTCCCTGTGGATGAGTGATAGGGAAGAGTCTAACAATGGTACCAAGATGATTATATACACATGGCATACATTAGTAATAGTAATAAAAAAGCTGAACACTCTAGGTATGATTCTTTTCATTTTCATTGATACAATTGTTGGTTCTTTGATGGTTTGCTTCCATTTCAGTTATTTTTTTGATCATGTTCTCATTAGTTGTTCTGTTTTCATTTTGGGAATGAATTTCTCTATGATTTCATTGGTGGTTTTCCTTGTAGGACTAGGCATCTTTGTTGGAGAACCCTCAGTTTTCTGACTTTTCCTGGCTTTTTTGCATTGTTATCTACCCATTTTAGGGAGACTATTTTATTGAGGAGGAAGCAAATTTTTGTTCTTTGGCCCTTGTACCCTCTGACTCAGGTGAAAAGGAGTGTTCATACCCAGTGGCCAGTCAGGATAACAAAACAAAAGGCCTGATTCCACAGTTCACTCCAAGCAAAGCACAATGGGACCTACCAAGACCAGAGGACTAGGAGGAGCTGAGAAACAGGCCTCTGGCCTACTCACTCCTTACCACCATACCTGCCCACACATATTCTGGGCAGGAAATCCAGACTAGTACTGGAAGGAGCCTGGAGACAGTGGTCTGACCTGCTCATTCCACACTGCTTTTGACTACATATAGTTAGCACAGGGAACCCAGACCATGGTGCTGGGGGGAGCCAGAATAAAGGGGTATTGCCCACTCACTCCACAGCAGTGCACCTCCTCACTGACATTCCATGCAGGGAACAGTACATGTTTTTTATATACATACATGAAAATATCATTTGTAGACATTCTGTAACATTTTAATGGAAGATTATTTTAATTTTATACTTTCATTTTATCTGAAATTTCTTAATATTCTAAAATTATTATAATTGAAATAAGTAATTATTTTAGAACAATGTAGTTGAAACAAATTAAATAATTGTTACTAAGGTATAACTTGAAGTAAACCATCTTTCCTCAACTGATTTGCATAAATAAACCAACTGAAATCTTATAGTTTTCTAGATTTTTCATAGGAGATGCTGAGTAGAGGATATGCTATACTAAGTTGATATAAATTCTCTCAGCTCTCTACCAGACAATTTATGAGGAAAGAAGAAGATTATTTTTCTTCTTGTAATGATATACAGTGATGATAGGACTTAGAATCATGCATATAAGTAATCTCTGGGCATGCCTGTGAGGGATTAGCTTGATGAGATAAACTGAGGTAGAAAGACCCACCTTAACTGTGGGCAGGACAGAATTATTCCATAGGCTATGGTCCTAGACTGCATACAAAGGAGAGAGCTGGCACAGCAGCACCATTGAACATTTATTGCTCCATGCTGCTTAATTTAGGGCACCAAGTGTCCAGGTTTGTGTTGTTTCCTTGCTACCATACCTTCCCCTCCTTGATGGACCATGTTCTTAAATAGCAAGTTGAAAAAAAGATTCACCATGTTCCAGGTAGAGAAGGATTTTATAGGTATTATCTTATTTGATCCATACAACAATTGTGGCATTCACTTATTTTTACTGATCAAAAGATATTTACTGAGTATTACCTTCTTAGAAATGAGCTGAAAAGTATATATTTTATTACATGCATGAAGTGTCCAAAAAGAGATAACAGTAGGGGTAATGGAATAGAGAATGGTCCATTCCAAAAAGTAGGATGTGTCCTTAGAAGTAAAGAAAAGTTTAGGTGCTAAGATTGAACTTAATGTTGGCCCCAGGTAGACTAGGTGTTATGCAGCAGGAATTCTTATGGAGAAGAAACTGTACATTCTTAGTATCATTCTGGATCTCTGTCTACAGGAAGCATCACAGAACTTAGTATTCTTTTTTAAAATTGAAAGCACATTTTCTTCAGCAGTCTTGATACATTCCCCATAACTGGTATGTAGAAAATTGTATTTCAAGTGCAACAATCTTAGGAGGAGAGGTGGGTCTTTTGGTAATTGGAAAATTAGGTCATTTCATGGCTCAAGAATGTGGTGATGCAGGAAAAGGTTGTGGAGTAGGATTGTTCTATCTCTCTTGCCCTTTTACTTTTCAGTGAGGACTTTATCAAATGCCAGAATTTGGTCTTGATTTTCCATTATTTATAATTACATACAATATAAACACTTATATGTGAGCTCATCTATGTTACACACAGTATAATTACATATAATATAATTTTACACAATGTAATTCATTGTAAGTGATCTCTTCTACATTATTTTGTTGTAGCATCACAGAATGGATTAAGGTCCTTCAATTCAGGCAAAGTCTTGATCTATGTTCTGTATCTACTCCTGTCATTATCTTAGGATGGGCTGATCTGAAAACTTTTATTTCAAACTTTGGTTTTTCTCCATATACTTTACAACTTATAGTACATACTCATGATACTTAAGAGCCAGGGTTTAAGTGTTTGAAAGGTCTTAGGTCAAAACAGATCTGTCACTCACTACAAAAGTGATCTTGAGGCATGTAAATATTTCAAGGTTCAGTTGTAAAACAAGCTTATTTTAGAGATTAATAACATTTTAATAACAATTTAACAGACTGTTACACAACACCAATGCAGCTAAGTAGTTATTTGCACATGTTTGAGTTTGACTGCTGCCTAATAGTGGTTCTACCTCCTACAAGCTGTGTGATCTAAGTTTATCTTCACTGCTTTATTTTCCTCTCATAAAATGAGGTTAATTATATGAATTTTTCCTATATAATAACATGATTGTGAGAATTACATGAAATAATTTGTATAAAGCATTTAGAACAGTGGTGCACTCAGTAAATACTATAGCCATGTTAGTTCTTAATCTGAATGATTTTTTCTTGACTAGATGTAGGAACTGAGTGAGTGACTATTATATGAAAGACACATAGAAGGCTGCTTCTATATAGTAAGTGCTCTGTTAACTTATATTAAGGTCACAGAATCATGATATATTCAATTTTTATGTGTTGTATAGGCTATCTATATATTCATAGATTCAGCATCATGTGTACTAGAATAACTTTTTTATTTATTTGCAAGAAGAAAAAGGGAAGGAGGGAGGGAGGGAAAAAGAGAGGGGGAGAGAATTATAAAATTGGCACATCAGGACCTCCAGCCACTATAAATGAACATAAATGGCTGTCATTTCCTAAGTCATATATGTTTTTCTTCCATGAAAGCCAAACATGATTAATAAAAGTTGTTTAAGTATATAACACAATTTATTCTCCATCATATTAAGTCTCAAGCATATGATAATACATTTATGCATTGTATGTATTTGCTGATGCTCTGTATATGCTCCACACTGTTATAAGTACTGATACTAGAATATGCATGGGACAAAGTCCCTGTCCTTATATTGCTTTCTTCTGATGAAGATTCTCAATCTTAGCCACCACGGATGGGTGTGTTAAAACAGGTAATCAAATCCAGGTCATTAGACTCTGTAGACAAATACCTTAACCACTAAGATATCTCTCCAGCTCTTCAGCCCCTTTTTGTCATAAACCGGAGGTTTGATAATTTTCCTGTGGCAAAATTGTTTTGATAACAAGGTATTCACAAAAAGAATTCCTTGTATTATTTCACTAAGTTTGACATTTTCCTTCAAGGAGTCCTTGATAATCCTAGGAAAGATTTATTTCAGTCACCATGCTACTTGCCATTTCTACTGAAGGTTCATCTCTACCATTTTCTCACACTTCAGGTTGTGCCATTTCCTGTTTCATTCAATTAAGTCTCTATCAATTAATTACTTGTAATCTATAATTCAAACTCCACCTATTATTAAGCTAACATCTTCAAAGTCTTTAAAATTCTAACTTCTTCCTAGAACTTCAAATACTTAAATGATATCTTTACACTAGCCTAGCAGAATCTCAAATTTCACATGAGGAAAATCAAGCTTTTTGTCCTGACTCTTTCCCTTCCCTCTTCCTTCTGCATATTCATTTGTTTCACACATACAATATTTTATTTGTTTTTCTATTAAAACCCAATCCATCATCAATTTGTCAAACAAAGTTATTCATTTGTTCAACAAAATAGTTCATTACTCACCATCCCTAGCTTGGTGTTTAGTTCAAACCATTGTCCACTACTCCCCATATTGGATTTCTGCCAGTGTCCCAGATCTAGGTTTCCTGCCTTTATATTTTTATTTATCTTTAGTTCACCTTTCATATACGAAAACAAGTGGTATTATTCCTCTGCTTGGTTTCTTCCTGTTTGTACCTGTTATATGGTATTAGACTAGAATTCTTTACCGTGATTTGCTTGTTCTGTTCATTATTTCTTCTATCATCTGACCTCAAACTATTCTCCCTTTTCTTAGTCTATTTGGCACACATTGGTTTTCTTCTGTCCTTGAAACACAGTTAATTCACAGCTTTCTCAAGATCATTGTGCTGGATTCAATCTGTACTTTGCATACATGTCCTTAGTCTTTATTCTTGATGTTCTTAACTGTTTTTAAGAAAACTCCTCATAAAAGTTATCCTTATTGTCCAGTCTAAAGTAACCCAAGTAATTTCCTAAAATCCCATTATCTTTTAGTACTTTGGAGAACATTACTTCTCCATATAAAACTTTTTTCATTGATTATTTTATTGCTTTGTTTATTTTCAATCTGATCCATAATAGAACAGAGGTTCTGGGGTGGCTTTGCCTTCCTAGTAGTGGTTAGAGGTAGTTTATTTTAGTAGTGGAAGAAATACTAAACAGTGTTCATTGGACTGATAAACTCCTTGTTACACCAGGTTACCTGTTTCAAAACACCCATCCATGGTGCCTGAGATTGAGAATCTTTATCAGAAGAAAGCAATATAAGGACAGGGACTTTGTCCCATGCATATTCTAGTATCAGTACTTGCATATTCTAGTATCAGTACTTATAACCGAGTGGAGCATATACAGAGCATCAGCAAACACATTCAATGCATAAATGTATTATCATATGTTTAAGACTTGATATGAATGAGAATAAATTGTGTTATATACTTAAACAACTTTTATTGAAAAACGTTGAATGTTATGCACAGAAGCAATTGAAATTAATCATGTTTGGCTTTCATGGAAGAAAAAAAATATATGACTAAGGAAATGATAGTCATCACAGTCCCTTCAATTTTATGTTAAACATAAGGAGCATCTGGAAACCACATAAATCTAGGTCAACATGCTGTCCTTTGAAAAGTCATTTCTCTCCTAGGAAGTCAGCCTGGATTGTGGTGATGAATAAGCACTTAAAACCCAAACTGATTCATTTCATGTTCCCCTCTATCATTCTGTAATAATGTGACCTTGTATAATTTCTAGAGCTTCTTCATGTTTCAGTTTATCCACTGTAAAATTCAAATGATAATGAAGGTTTCTTTTCCTGCAGAACTGTATTGACATTCTATATAAGTTAATCTATGTAAAGCAATTAGACTGGAGCTTTGGACTTAATAAAATCTGTGGATGTTCAGTCTCTCCAAGTGTTAAAAGTTCTAGCTCTTGATATCTAAGGGTCCTCTGTGGTCTTTGATGACTCAGAGGAGAGCTCACTGGGAATTGAAATAGTATTAAAAATGATATTGTATACATATTAATAAAAGTGACAGTAAGATAGTTACAATTAAAAAACCTATATAATGATAAAATATTATCTCTTTTTTGTTGTAGAGGCTCACTCTAGCCCAGGATGACTTGGATTTCATATGTAGTCTCAGGGTGGCCTTGAACTTATAATGATCCTCCTATCTCTGCCTCCAAAGTGCTGGGATTAAAGGCATGTGCCACCACACCCTGCAATATTCTTTTTTTTTTTTTTAATCCACATCAATTCCTTCAGACTTCTTTGACAAAAGTCTTGGATTATAAATGGAATACTGGATTTTATGTAACTGACTGAGTCAGAGGACTAAGCACTCAGAGAAGATACTTAATAGTGAGCTAATGCTATGTGCCACCCATGTGAAGAGCTGTAGAGGGATCCTCACTTCCTACTTTCTCTGATCTCACCTTCTTAACTCTTTCTGCTCTGCCTCTTGACAGGTGGAGAATATCGATAGGAAATAGTAAATGGGAAATGGAGGTTCCTTGGAGGAATTTCTGAGATAAATGGGAGGCCTTGTAGTTATTATATGACTAATGAATGTTGCTTTCCTTCACTGCACTCAAATGTAGCCAGTGTTATTAAACCTGGTCTTGACCAACTGCTGTATAGATTCTCTTTTGTCAGTTCCAGTTTTTGCTCTCCAGAACTTTAACTAAAGATTTGAAATAGAAAAAAATCAAAAAAATCAAAAAAATCAAAAACAAAAAACCCATTTCAAATTAGACATAGTATGCCCTGAACCTCAGATCTAGATTTGAATTGATGGGTTGGGATAAAACTTAGCTTGGCTTTTCATATTCATCTATTTATATTTATTTTCCCTTGCTGTTATTCTTTTTATTGTAAAGAGTCATTTAATATGCTTTATTAATAAGTGGCAAATTCTCCCTTTTTTTTTTCAAGGTAGGGTCTCACTCTGGCCCAGGCAGATGTGTAATTAACTATGTAGTCTCAGGGTGGCCTTGAACTCACAGTAATCCTCCTACCTCTGCCTCCTGAGTGCTGGGATTAAAGGCATGTGCCACCACACCTGGAAAATTCTTTCTTTTTTTAACAACTTTATTGAGACATAATTTATATCACTGTAACATTCACCCACTTACTTGTTTTGGTACATTTAAGAGTTTTTCCAACCTAGTTTTAGAATATTTTGATGTTAAACAAATCTTTTACATACCATCAACTCTGCCTTACCCTCCCTTTTAGCTGTAGGCAACCACCATTCTAAGTTTGGTCTATGAAGATTTACTCTGGATACTGTGTATAAATGGAATCATACAACATGTCTGGACTCTTTCACATATTATATTACAAATTACCTAACTCTATTAAGATTTTAATTTTTAGATTGATTGGGCCAAGCTCAGAAATAATGACTAATGTTCTACCCTGTTGGGCTTTAAAGCATCTTTGAGTGCTCCTTTGAAATATTGGAAAGGAACATTACATGTGAACTACCAATTTCCTTGGAACTTTTAGTACTAATTGAGATCTGTGTGTTTAGCCTCTTTTTGAAGGACTTATATTTGAGTCCTAAGAATTGTGGTGAACTGTTCACTGCTGTCAGGTATATAAACTGATACAGACATATGGAAATCAAAAACCTAAAAGTATAACTACAATATGGTTGCATTATGCCACTCTTGGGCATATCCCCAAAGGACTCTAAGTAAACATACCACAAAGATACTACTTGCATGTCTATATTTATGCATTATTAGCTAGGTAAAAGATGTGATAGAATGAAAATAATGTTAAAGGGCATTCATTAGGCTACATTACAGGATATGACTGCACAGGTCAAAAATAACAGTCTGCATGGGTAGAGAGTCATAGAGAACCTGGTTGCTGCTTAGTCCTCAAAGCTGAAAACTTTAGTATCTCAATCTGGGACTAAAGAGCTACAGGATTCATGAAGAACTGCTCCTCTTCAGTCCACATTGTAAGGCAGATGTAGCTAGGTCCCAATGTCCATGAAGAATGGATGCAATAAAGTAGATTCATGCACCTGAAAATGCCAAGTGCAGCCAGCAAAAGGGCTGTTTCTTCTCTCAAGGGTCTCTGTACAGCCTCTGGAAGGACCACCCATTCTTGGGGAGGTCTTCCCCCTTCTATTAATTCTTGAAAATGACCTCATAGACCTATCCAAGAGGGGTGTCTTATTTGATTCATAATTTGATAAAGTAGATCAGAGAACCATAGTTGTGTTCTTGTACATATAGCCATTCAATTTTCACAACACTATTTGTTTGAAAGACTATATTTCCCCAATATATTTTATTGACCCCTTTGTTAAAAAGTAAGGTAGCTATAGACGCATGTTGGCTCACTGGAATGGCTCTATAGAACAACATATGGCAAGTGATAATCAGAGCACTTCATTTCTAATGCATAAGTGCATGAACAATTTGTACTCAACAAGTATCATTCATAACTGAGAAAGACAACTATTATTTTAAGTCACTAAAGCAGCATAACCTTCCCCATCCTGACTGATATAGTGAACTAGTCATTCAGTAATACTACAGTCTGTTTCTAAATCCTGAGGCTTTACCTGCTATGTAGATTTTTTTGCTTTTTGTACAGATATTACTCCACATTTAAAATATTGAGCACTTAACCACAAAACCATTTCTCCAGCCCTTGCCTTTTTACACTAGTAGCTTTCCAAAAATAATAAATTCTATATGTTATCTAAATCCTAGCTTTTTATCTTGAATAAAATACAAATAGCTGCTGAATTGATGAATTAAATCCACATTTTATTTTGACATTATCCTAGGATAATATCATCAAATAAATTTTAATGCATGTGTATGTAGCACCTTGGGAACGGCAGCCTGTTTAAGGAAGGGAGTTTGTCTGTACCAATGGAAACTCAAGGTTCACGACTGATTACTTTTACAGATACAGAGCTTGAAACCATGAGAATGCAGAAGCAAATGGAGGAAACTATGTCCCTACCAGGTGTGCAGCCTGTGCCTACTAGAGAGGAGAGTACTTCTAGTCTGACACAATTACTGCTGTGTGAAATGAGAGATCTATGCCACCAAAACTTTATTTTATTTATTTATTTTTTCAAGAAAATGTGAGGTTCAGACTTCTTGCTAGATTTTTTAATCTTCTTGGCAAACACTTACAAATTGTACTCAGACTGACATACCATGACCCTAAAGCTCTGGGGAAGGATTCTTAGGCTTTGAATATGTTCAACCTCTGGAATTGTGTGGGTCTGTCCAAATAGTTGTATTTCATGAGAAAATGATGAACAGTATTTATTTGGATAGTCATTTTTTACTGTTAAGTTGTATTTTTCACAGAAAGGACTAAAGGGAGAGTTATGTGCTGAATAGTATGTCTGAATTATAATTTCCAATATGTCTTGAGTCTCCAAGGAAAGCCAACTTACAACTCTAAGGTAATTGTTGCTATTTTTAAAGCCTATTTTTTGACCTTTAAGATAAGTTTGTGAGATAGCTGGCTAACAATCTTTTTGCTTATTGAAAAAGGCAGGTAGATCATTTTTTGTGCTACCATCATGACATTTATATTTCAAAGATACACAAATAGAGAATACAGACCAGAATCCAAATCCTTGCTTGTAGCACACAGAGAACTCATTTTTTTCTTTCATCTAACTGCTCTGGGCATCTCTGCCTTAAACTTGTATTAAGTAAGAGTTCACACATTAAATTTCTTCTCTGGCTTCTAAACCATAGCATTTGTTGGCTAGAAAAAGAGGCCTGGCTATAAACACAGAGCTACTTAAGGATGGTATGATAAATGAAGTAAATGTGTGCTTGTATATTGTGGATGTGTGTGTATGTGTGAAGGTGTATGTGCATGTGTGTACACAGATGTGCATGTGTGTGAATTATACAAACTCAGAATAAGGAGTGGTGGGCCTATGTGTATGCATAATTCTTTGGTGTAAAACTGAAATATTCAGTGTTCTTTGTATAAGAGGGAACGTAATCCTAGTGTTTTACTAGTGAGGAATTCAGTTCATAGTTACATTTTGTTTGCTAAGGAAATAATTATTAAATTATTATATGTAATGTACAGCAGTAAAATGGAACTAAGTAAGTAATAGATAAATATCCATGTCAACATTTATGATTTACTGTGAAAAATCTCTCTATGAAAAGTATTGAATAGAAAAAGCCACCATGGAGGCATACACCTTTAATCCTAGCACTCAGGAGGCAAAGGTAGGAGGAGTGCCATGAGTTTGAGGCCACCCTGAGATTACATAGTGAATTCTGAATTCTGGGCAAGAATGAGACCCTACTTCGATCCTTTCCTTCATCCCTGCCCCTTTTCTGAAGGGGCCATCCTTATGGGGGATGCAGGATATCCCCATGAGGATTGTGGGTTGTGCATTGTGGGGGCAGTACTCAGTTAATGGGGGAGAGGCAATGCCTCTATGCATAATGTCCCAACTTGTGGCTCTAACAATCTTTCCATCCCTTCTACAAATTCCCAGAGCCTTGTTGGATATGGTTTAAATCTATTTCAGTAATGGGCTCTTAGGAGCCTCTGGATATCTGCTTTGGTACGTGTAGAGGGTCCTCAGTGTCTACCTCCTTCACCCTTGCACTGATTATCAGGTTCATTGAGAAAACAGCTTGAGAGGAGCATCTGAAAAGAAGGGCCCTGGAGAAGGTGAAATGCAGGCTAGATTTAAAGTTCTCTTGTTTCCTGTCCTTTTTGTTTTTCTTTTCCATTGGCTATGCCCTGTAACTCCCTGTACAAAAGATGTGGTTAATATCCACAATGAGCTATTGATCAGAGAAACCTATGAGATCTCCCAAAACAAGACAGAATTCTGTCAGAGTACTTTATATATTTATTTTTTTTTCAAATTTTTATTAACATTTCCATGATTATAAAATATATCCCATGGTAATTCCCTCCCTCCCCACCCCCCACACTTTCCCATTCGAAATTCCATTCTCCATCATATTACCTCCACATTACAATCATTGTAATTACATATATACAATATCAACCTATTAAGTATCCTCCTCCCTTCCTTTCTCTACCCTTTATGTCTCCTTTTTAACTTACTGGCCTCTGCTACTAAGTATTTTCATTCTCACGCAGAAGCCCAGTCATCTGTAGCTAGGATCCACATATGAGAGAGAACATGTGGCGCTTGGCTTTCTGGGCCTGGGTTACCTCACTTAGTATAATAAATTCCAGGTCCGTCCATTTTTCTGCAAATTTCATAACTTCATTTTTCTTTACTACTGAGTAGAACTACATTGTATAAGTGTGCCACATCTTCATTATCCACTCATCTGTTGAGGGACATCTAGGCTGGTTCCATTTCCCAGCTATTATAAATTGAGCAGCAATAAACATGGTTGAGCATGTACTTCTAAGGAAATGAGATGAGTCCTTTGGATATATGCCTAGGAGTGCTATAGCTGGGTCATATGGTAGATCAATCTCTAGCTGTTTTAGGAATCTCCACACTGTTTTCCACAATGGCTGGACCAGATTCCAGATTACATTCCCACCAGCAGTGTAGAAGGGTTCCTCTTTTCCCACATCCCTGCCAACATTTATGATCATTTGTTTTCATGATGGTGGCCAATCTGACAGGAGTGAGATGGAATCTCAATGTAGTTTTAATCTGCATTTCCCTGATGACTGACTAGTGACGTAGAACATTTTTTTAGATGCTTATATGCCATTCGTATTTCTTCCTTTGAGAACTCTCTATTTAGCTCCATAGCCCATTTTTTGATTGGCTTGTTTGATTCCTTATTATTTAACTTTCTGAGTTCTTTGTATATCCTAGATATTAATCCTCTATCAGATATATAGCTGGCGAAGATTTTTTCCCATTCTGTAGGTTGCCTCTTTGCTTTATTCACAGTGTCCTTTGCAGTGCAAAATCTTTGTAATTTAATTAGGTCCCAGTGGTTGATCTGTGGTTTTACTGCCTGAGCAATTGGGGTTGTATTCAGAAAGTCTTTGCCAAGACCAATATGTTGGAGGGTTTCCCCCACTTTTTCCTCTAGCAGTTTCAGAGTTTCCGGTCTGATGTTAAGGTCTTTAATCCATTTGGACTTAATTCTGGTGCATGGCGAGAGAGAAGAATCTATTTTCATCTTTCTGCAGATATATATCCAGTTTTCAAAACACCATTTGCTGAAGAAGCTGTCTCTTCACCAGTAAGAATTTTTGGCATTTTTATCGAATATCAGGGGGCTATAGCTACTTGGGCTTACATCTGGGTCCTCTATTCTGTTCCACTGATCTACATGTCTGTTTTTGTGCCAGTACCATGCTGTTTTTGTTACTATGGCTCTGTAGTATAGGTTAAAATCAGGTATGGTGATACCACCAGCCTCTTTTTTGTTGCTCAGTATTATTTTAGATATTCGAGGTTTTTTGTGATTCCAAATGAATTTTTGGATTGTTTTTACTATTTCCATGAAGAAAGCCTTTGAAATTTGGTATGGATTGCAATAAATGTGTAGATTGCTTTAGGTAAGATTGCCATTTTCACAATATTAATTCTTCCAATCCAGGAACAAGGGATGTTTCTCCACTTTCTAGTGTCTTCTGCAATTTTGGCTAGAGTGTTTTAAAGTTCTCATTGTATAGATTCTTTACTTCCTTGGTTAGGTTTATTCCAAGGTACTTTATATTTTTGATGCAATTGTGAATGGGAGTGATTCTCTGATTTCATCCTCTGTGTGTTTGTTGTTAGCATATATGAAGGCTACTGATTTCTGTGTATTTATTTTGTATCCTGCTACATTGCTGTAGGTTTTGATCAGCTCTAACAGCTTGCTAGTAGAGTCTTTAGGGTCCTTTATGTATAGGATCATGTCATCTGCAAATAATGATAACTTGATTTCTTCCTTTCCAATTTGTATCCCTTTTATGTGTGTCTCTTGCCTTATTGCTATGGCTAAGACTTCCAAAACTATATTAAATAAAAGTGGGGACAGTGCACACCCTTGTCTTGTTCCTGATTTTAGTGGAAGAGCTTCCAGTTTTTCCCCATTTAGTAATATGTTGGCTGTAGGCTTGTCATAAATAGTCTTTACTATTGAGATATGTTCCTTCTATTCCCAGTCTCTGTAGTACTTTTATCATGAAGGGATGTTGGATTTTGTCAAATGCTTTCTCTGCGTCTAATGAGATGATCATGTGATTTTTGTCCTTCAACCCGTTTATGTAATGTATTACATTTATAGATTTGCGTATGTTGAACCATCCCTGCATTTCTAGGATAAAGCCTACTTGGTCAGGGTGAATGATCTTTTTTGATATATTCTTGTATTCTGTTTGCCAATATTTTGTTGAGAAATTTACATCTATGTTCATGAGAGAGATTGGTCTGTAATTTTCTGTTTTTGTTCTATCTTTGCCTGGTTTTGGTATCAGGGTGATGCTGGCCTCATAGAAGGAGTTTGGTAGAATTCCTTCTTTTTCTATTTCCTGGAAAAGCTTAAGAAGCAATGGTGTTAGCTCTTCCTTAAAAGTCTGGTAAAATTCAGCAGTGAATCCATCCAGGCCTGGGCTGTTTTTAGTTGGGAGAATATTGATAACTGTTCGGATCTCCATGTTTGTTATAGGTCTATTTAAGTGATTAATCTCATTTTGATTTAATTTAGGTAGGTCATATAGATCAAGGAAATCATCCATTTCTTTCAGATTTTCATACTTTGTGGAGTATATGCTTTTATAGTATGTCCCTATGATTTTTTGAATTTCTCTGGAATCTGTTGTGATGTTACCTTGTTCATCTCTGATTTTATTAATTTGTGTCTCTTCTCTCTTTCTTTTGGTCAGATTTGCTATGGGTTTACCAATCTTGTTTATCCTTTCAAAGAACCAACTCTTTGTTTCATTAATACTTTGGATTGTTCTTTTTGTTTTTATTTCATTAATTTCTGCCCTAATCTTTATTATTTCTTCCCGTCTACTGATTTTTGGTTTGCCTTGTTCTTCTTTTTCCAAGGCTTTAAGGCGAAGCATTAGGTCGTTTACTTGCGACCTTTCCAATGTATATTAGAATGTATATTCTGCAGCCTTTGGATGCAATGTCCTGTATATATCTGTTATGTCCATTCCTTCTATGACCTCATTTAGTCCAGATACCTCTCTGTTTATTCTTTCCCGCGATGACCTGTCAATTGATGAGAGTGGGGTGTTAATATAGGCACTTAAGGCTATAAATTTACTTCTTAGAACTGCCTTCATTGTGTCCCAGAGATTTTGGTATGTTGTGTTATCATTATCATTTGACTCTATAAAGTTTTTGATTTCCTTCTTGATTTCTTCATTGACCCATTCATCATTTCGTAGTGTATTGTTTATTTTCCATGATTTTGTGTATGCTCTATAGCCTTTCTTGCTACTGATTTGTAGTTTAATTCCACTGTGGTCAGATAGAATGCAAGGAATTATTTCAATTTTCCTGAATTTGTTAAGATTTGCTTTGTGTCTGAATATATGGTCTATTTTAGAGAATGTTCCATGTGCTGCTGAAAATAATGTATATTCTGCAGCCTTTGGATGAAATGTCCTGTCGATATCTGTTAAGCCCATTCCTTCTATGACCTCATTTAGTCCAGATGCCTCTCTGTTTATTCTTTCCCGGGATGACCTGTCAATTGATGAGAGTGGAGTGTTAAAGTCACCCACCACCACTGTGTTTGGTATTATCTGTGACCTTAGTTCTAATAGTGTTTGTTTGATGAATTTGGGAGCCCCCATGTTAGGTGCATATATCTTTAGGATTGTAATGTCCTCCTGTTGGAGTGTGCCCTTAATCAATATAAAGTGACCTTCCTTATCTTTCTTGACTAACGTCAGACTAAAGTCTACCCTGTCTGATATTAGGATAGCAACCCCTGCTTGTTTTCTAGGCCCATTTGCTTGAAACACCGTCTTCCAACCTTTCACCCTAAGATAATGTCTATCCTTTGTAGAAGGGTGAGTTTCTTAGAGACAACAAATTGTAGGATCCTGCTTTTTAACCCAGTCTGCAAATCTATGTCTTTTCGTTGGGGCATTGAGGCCGTTGATATTAAGAGATATTATTGAAAGGTGTGTATTTATGTTTGCCATTTGTGTGTGTGTGTGTGTGTGTGTGTGTGTGTGTGTGTGTGTGTGTGTGTTTCTGCGCTCTCTTCTGTTAACTAGTATTTGAGTACTGCTTGTTTTTTTCTAGGTTCCTTATATGTGTGCTTTTCCTTTTCTTCAGCATGGAGGATTCTATCAAGTATTTTCTGTAGAGCTGGTTTTGCCTTCAAATACTCCTTTAACCTGCTTTTGTCATGGAATGTCCTTATTTCTCCGTCTATTTGAATGGATAACTTTGCAGGATAAAGTAACCTTGGTTGACAGTTGTTATCTTTCAGAACTTGGGATATATCACTCCAAACACATCTGGCTTTAAATGTTTGTGTTGAATAATCTGCTGTAATCCTGATGGGCTTGCTTTTGTAGGTAACTTGATTTTCTCTCTAACTGCTTTCAATATTTTTTCTTTGGTGTGTGTGTTTGGAAGTTTGATTATAATATGGCAAGGAGAGTTTCTTTCTGGGTTTTGTCTGGCTGGGGTTCTAAAGTCTTCCTGTATCTGCATTGGCACCTCTTTCCCAATTTGGGGGAAATTTTCTTCTATGATTTTGTTGAAGATGCCTACTATGCCTCTGGAGTGGAGTTCTTCTCCTTCTACTATGCCCTGAATTCTTATATTGGATCTTTTCATAGTGTCCCAAATATCTTGAAATTCCCACTCATACTTTTCTATAAGTTTGTCTTTCTCTTTGTTGGACTGTATTAGGTCTGCCACCTGGTCTTCAAGCTTAGCTATTCTGTCCTCTCCCTCATCCATCCTACTGGTGAGATTTTCTACAGAGTTTTTTATTTCATTAACTGTGTTCTTCGTTGCTAGTAATTCTGACTGGTTTTTCTTTATTATTTCTATTTCCTTATTTATGTCTTGTATTGCCTTCTTTATTTCATTAAATTTGTGTCCTGCATCTTCTTTGATTCCTTTGATTTCCTCTTTGATTTCTTCTTTGATTGTTTTGATGTGTTCTTTGTCCTCTTTGAACATATTTATAATCATTCTTTTGAACTCTTTTTCAGGCATTTCCTCTAACTCTTTCTCACTGGAGGACATTTTTTATGCATTAATACTTTTAGGTGGATTTATATCATCTTGCTTTTTAGTGTTTCTTGTGTTATAATGTGTATATTTTTGCATCTTGGATTAAGTTAATGCTTGGATTTTCTAGCTAGCTGTGTATTCTTAGCTGTATCAATTGATTTGATGTAATATATTTTCAGGGTAGGACCTTAAGGTATTAGGTGTGGCTCTTAAGACTCTCAGAGTATCTACAAAGATGTTCTTAGGGGTTGAGTTTCCCTGCTATAGGAGTATTCAAGCAGGCTGAGTAGAATAAATTACAGGTAGATTCTAAAATTTAACTAAACACTGTACACATTCAATGAAAAGCAGCCCCAAGTATGTATGCAAGAGTAGTTATTGTAATGACCAGATTTTCTATCAACAAAGAGGTTAAGATTTCTGGTCTGTTGAGGGATCCAAGTCAGCTTGCGACCAAGTGAGACCCTTCCGTGGTGCAATCCCAGTTACCTTGGATGATTTTGGTCTCAGTCAAGTTGCTGCCTGGGTCGTCGGGCTGCTCTTCTGATTTCTGGAGCTGGGCACTTGCTTTTCCTGTGGGGCAAACTGAGCTGCTGCTGCTGCCTCTGCTGCTGCTATAGCTGCCACTGCTGGACCCACCACTGCTGCTGAAGTTGCTTCTGCTGTGTGCACTTCCGCTGCTCCCCCTGAACCTGCTGCTTCCGAGTCTGCCGTTGCTGCCATTCCTGGGACTGCTGCTGGTGGGGCCGCTGTTACCGGTGCTGGATCCGCTGATGTTGCTGCCGAACTCTGCTCCTGCTTGGGTCCCGCTGTCAGCCCAAGTTGGTGTGGCTGATCCCGGGCCGCTGCTCTGTTTGCCAGAGCTGGGCTCAGGCGGTGGGGGAAGGGAGGGATCCGCAGCTGCTCTGGTTCTCTTGCTGCTCCAAGTGTTCTTCTACCTCGCGGTCTGCTCCTCCGTTGCTCGCTGCTGCTCTCCCCTCACGTTTCCCAAGTTGCGGAGAGCACCGGTGTGAAGGAAATCTCCGGCACCTGGCTTTTCCTGCGGCTCAAGCCGAGTCTGGCGGCTTTCTGGTGCGCTGCAGCCGCGGCGGTTGGCCGAGCTGCCGGAGCGGCTTTTCCCGCCGGTGCAGGCTCTGGATGCTCTGGAACTCTTCTACTTCTCCGCTGCCCCTTCAATTTCCTATACACCTCACTTTTTAGTAAAAGTGTGTATTTTGCTTAGTTTTTTTGGTCTTTTTCCCCCCTAGGATGCTTTGGCGTGGTACCTATGCCACCATCTTAACCGGAACTTTGTCAGAGTAGTTTATTACCCACCAGAAGCTAATGGTAAGACCCAACTGCTTGAAACTTCATATGCTGTTGGCACAGAACATGGAGGGACCTGACTTCTGGAATCCAGAAGAGAGCCAATCCCTAGATAGTTAGCCCATCTAGTGCTGGAAGGTGACACATGAACTACTTTGGGAAAGTGACCAACAACTGTCCAAGCTACTCAACTGTCTAAGATACTCAAAAGCAAACAACCTGATGTGATGCTCACACAAATTCGATAGTGGCATGCAGCTATGGTGGGTAATCAATTGTTTTTGGAATGGCTAACAGGTCTTCTTAGTGGAAAGGAACTCATATCTGGAACTGGAAACAAGTCAGAATCATATCCAGATAATGATTTTGCTCTCCAATATCAAACTCCCACTAATCTTAGACTATAAGAGGCACTACATCCATTAAATTCTCTCTAAATTAGGGCTGGAGAGATGCCTTGGTAGTTAAGTACTTGCCTGTGAAGCCTAAGGATCCCAGTTTGAGGCTCAAATTCCCCAGGACCCACATTAGGCAGATGCACAAGGAGGTGCATATGTCTGGAGTTCATTTGCAGTGACTGGAGGCCCTGGAACACCCATTCTCTCTTTCTCTCTCCCCACCCCCTCTTTCTCTGTCTGTTGCTCTCAAGTTAATAAAGAAAAAAAATCTCTCTCAATAGAAATGCTTATTGCATTTAACATGTGCTGATTTCACTCTCTGTTGGAGAATCTGCTTCTATTTTTCAGACAGGAGTGGCACCTGAGGAGATAAATGATCCATCACATTTCAGCCCTGGCCCAGCTGAAACCACTGAGAAATTGGAGAAAAGAGCAAGAGTGCTGCATTCTCCTTGATTCTGCTTTCTTATTTATTGGTCACTCTTTTTATTTCATTTTTCATTTCTTTTATTAATTTATTCCCCCATGTTTTCCTTTTCCCCCTGTCCACTAGAGTTTCTTCTTCCCTCCCCCACCTCTCTCCTGCTTACAAATAAATAAAAATAAATACATAAAAGAAGATGATCCCCCAAGAAAACCAGAAGTGATATCTAAACCAATAGATGTACAAACTGAAGCATGGAAACACAAAAGGCATGGAAAAGTGAGATCTAAATTCTTTGACTACTGAATTTAAAGATATGAAACATGCAAAAGGTGGGATGATGATTTCAAAAGGTTAGTTGGAATTTATTGATGACTTCAGAGGATACATGCAAACAGATGCATTCAGTCTAGGCCCTAGAAAGGAAAGTTTGCAACGTAGAGAAAAGAAAAAAAAATCAGCAATATTGACTAAGAAGTCAGCATTATGGAAGAAAATTCACTATAGAAATTGAGATTTTGAAATAAAAATATAAATATTGAATATGAAAAATTCAGTGAGGGGCTGAGGAGATGGTTCAGCAGTTAAGGTCACTTGTTTGCAAAGCTTGTCAGCCTAGGCTCAATTCCCCTATAGCCACATAAAATCAGATGTACAAAATAGCCCTAGTGTACCTATTCTTCTTTCTCTCTCTCTCTCTCTCTCTGTGTGTGTGGGGGGGTAATATGTGTATCCAGATATATAAAAATTGTTTTTTATAAAAGCTCATGAAGTTAATTTCAATAAAAGGAATATTTCACCAACTAGACTCAACCAAGGAAAAATATCACACATAGTGAGTAAATAAGGCTGTGTAATTACCACATTCAAATATTAATAAAAAAATAGAAATGTATATGATCCAAGAAATCTAGGAGAAGTCTAAAATAGAGCACATTCAAAGCTATAAGGCAAGTCTTTACAAATATAAAAGAATTTTTTTTTAAATTTTTTATTTATTTATTTGAGAGTGACAGACACAGAGAGAAAGACAGATAGAGGGAGAGAGAGAGAATGGGCAAGCCAGGGCTTACAGCCTCTGCAAACGAACTCCAGACGCGTGCACCCCCTTGTGCATCTGGCTAACGTGGGACCTGGGGAACCGAGCCTCGAACCAGGGTCCTTAGGCTTCACAGGCAAGCACTTAACCGCTAAGCCATCTCTCCAGCCCATAAAAGAATTTTTAAAAAAGTATCCTGACATTGCAAACCCAAGGATCCGATGGATTCATTGCTAAATTTTTACCAAACATTTAAAGAGCTAGTACTACTATTTTTCAAACTGTTCTACAAAATAGAAAGAAAATCACATTATTGCAGTTATTCTACTAAGCTAGTATTCCTTTGATTCAAGAACAGGATAGGGCCACAGCAAAAATGAAAGTGATATACTAATTCCCTTGATGTATATAGATTTTAAATTCTCAAAAAAATAGTTGTAAGTCAAATTCAACAACACATGAAGATCATATAACATGAAAAAATTTGTTTCATGCCAGGGATGCAAGGTTAGTTCAACATGTGAAAATCAACAGATGAAATACCACACATTGTGTGATGCTTTTAATGTCTTCCATAAACTCATGTACTTGAATATTTAATCCCTACCTATTAGCACAACCCACATTCCTTATGGGGAAAGCTTTCATCCCCAATGAGGAGGGTTCCTTTGGGGGGCAGAGATGAGGTTAAGGATGGTACCAACATTTACTACTTACATACTGAGTATGACCATAACTGATAAAAAAGAGTAGTTTCTAACTGTGAATAAATCAGATCATTAACTTGTTACCTTTTCTTTGTTGAGATAAAGCATGCTACAAAAAGAAGTTGATGAGATGAAAGTTTTTTTGTTTCTTTCTTTTTTTTTTTTTTTTTTTTTGGCTCACTGTCTTTGGAAGCTTCATGATGGCAGGGTAAGCATGGCACGAGCAGGGACTGGACATCACTTCTCCCACCTCAAGTGGAAACCAGGAGCAGGAGACTGAGTCAAGTTCTGGCAAAGGAGAGTTTGCTATGACATGTAAGCCATCCCCCCAACAACATACCTCCTCCATCAAGGCTCCACCTCCAAAATTGCCACCAGGTAGGGAACAGTCATTCAGAACACTTGAGTTTATCAGGGACATTAATTCGAACCACCACACAGATCTTAATTTATGTTTACATTCACAGACAGACCTAATATTTTGTATTTCTACCCAAGCAATGTGATGACTTTGCAGCAGTCATAAAAATAAATTGTGAAGGAAATATTGAACCTAGCTTATGAGAATCTCTCTTCCCACAACCAGGGCAACTGTGAGACATTATGCTTGTCTCAGAAACTTTGAAGAAATACCTGTGATTTTTGGATTAAGCAAACAAAGACATCAGTTTAGCTAAGAAGAATGTGATAAAATGTCAATGTGGACAATGAATAAATAATTTTAATCCTTAAATTCTTAAAACAGATGGTAGAATATGTCAAACCCATGAACAATTGATTGCCCCTACAGAATTCTGCTTGACACTTGAAACAGTATGGTTTCAGTATTATTGAAGTTATGAAATTCTCAGACTAAATTGGCATTATTTATGGCAAAGGACGTATCTGTATTTTTATTTTTATCCCATGCTCTGGGGTAAATCAAGTCTCCTTGTACTTCAAGCCAATATAAGTCTTATTAGCTTTCAGTCATCAATTCTCACTACAGAAGGTGAAAAAAATAAAACGGATGTACAGTTATCAACACAAGCTCATTTTCTTTGATTGATTTCCTATAAAATTCTGAGACACTAAACCCAACACATTGTGATGTAATCAATGCAGAACTGGCTGATGATGGCTGAACCACAGCATTGAGGTAAAAGTACTAACCTTGAGGTGCCCAGGGATGTTTATTCTGACCTTAGTATTTTCACTTCCTAGAGCTACTTCAGGACCAGGTGCTATATTGAAGGCAATAAGCAAATACATTGACTTTAACATTATCATTCTCAGGAAGATGTGACATTTTATATTCTTTTCTCTCTGTGATAGTAAATTCTGAGCATTTTTTTCAATAAGATATGACAAGTTTCTCCCCAGAACCTAGCAAAGTGAATAAACTAAAGGAAAATTATCTTTAAGGGAGTCCCAATAATAGTGATAACTTTGTGTAGTATGAACCCACAATGTGTCAGTTATAGATTCCTACAAGAAAAATGCTACTGTCAATTTCCTTCCTTTACCATTAGAAATATAAGCTCATGCAGGTTAAGCCATTTGCGCATTATTTGAGCTATAATTTTATTGAGAATTTGCTTGGCTTTCTATAGTCTACTTCCATGTGAAAGTAACTTGTCTAAATCGTGCCGCCAGCCACAGTAATTATGTTAGTCTCCCTAGTGCACGTCTTTTTTTTTGTTTTTTTGTAGATTCTGCCCTCTTTATGTGTCTTATCCCTTTTGAAATAACTAATTCTACCACCTCTAAAATAAGGTCCATTAAGCATTAAATTTTAGAATCTTTTTCTTTGCCAACAATTTGGGTCATTTCCTCATTCTATAGGGGCCTATCAAATCACAAACTGAAATCAAATGATACTGAGTCCTTATTGGTCTTCTCCATGACATTCTGAGCCCCACAAATATAAGACTTCATCTTGTATGCTAAATTTTCAGAGCATAACAGAATTTCTGACACATATCAGATACCATGAAGATGTTAATCAAAAGGCATGAATTATCAGTGCAATGACCTGATTCCTCTATTGATATTCTTCACTTTTTAATGTTTCCTATAAAATGAGCCCTCTGTTTTATTTTCTTATTTTCTAGCTGTCTTGATCTTTCAATAATTTTGCTAAGGATGGGGGGGTTAGGTGAACATATGACTTAATTCTGAACAAAATTAATTATTTGTGACTTTATAGTCCTGGACCATAGAAGAAAGAATTTGCCAAAGTACACTTTTCTCTTTTCTAATTCAATTCCTACCTATCAGCTTTCAGGGTCTCCTCATGGTTGCTAATTTCCTGCTGACTACACCTCCTTTTCCTTCCTGTTAGTTGCATGCCAAATTGGCCATCCCACTGTCTGTACTTGGTTACCTTTTATTAATTAATTCATTATTCCAATCAAAAATGCCAAAGCTGCCACTCATGATGATCCAGTAGAATACTGGCCAGAGCTTTCTGAATGTTTGGATCATTTGCTAACAAATGTCTACAAATTAGCTAGAGATCCTCAGTAGATTGATGGGGTCCCAGAAATCGTTGGCTATAAATAGCTATTATATCTTCCCTTTCCTATTCCTATAATACTTTGAAGAACATTTTCATCCTCATTGACCTCCTTGAGAACTCTTCCCAGAGCAGAACATGCTCTTTATGAAACTCTTATACATAATAGAAGAAGTAATATATGTAATATATGTATACAAATATATGTATATGCATAGGGAGTTTACAAATACATAACTTATTATTAAATACATCACATAGATGAAAAAGTAAACAGATTCTGCATTGATTTGATGATATGTATGAACTGTATATTTTTGAGCACTGACTGATAAAACACTTTATTCCAATTTGGTGTTTATTTTTTTTCTACATCCAAGGAGTGTTCAGGTTTTAGATGGGCCATAACCATATTGAAAATCAGGGAACAACATCTGGAATGAGAAAAAAAAAATCAATGAAAGACAGAAGTAGACTCATTTATTTCTAAACTGGAATGTGGTAAAAGCAAAATACAGTATTCACACCTCGGTGTGCAAATCAATATCTATCATTTTCCATTCAAAATTCTTGCAGGCCCTGTTTAGATTGTGGTGCATATGTATAAGATAACACCTCCACAATGGGACTTTGATGTTATTGTGACAGCTCTATGATGGATAAGCTAGTATCTAGTACAGGTAAAACTAAGGTGCAGCAGGTACTTTAATGGGATTTTACCATATATGTTTTGAGCCAAGAAATAAAATACAATTTCATATCATCCTATCATTATTCCTGCTGCTGGCAGAATAACTTCTGCCTTGGGAAACACTTTAGCAGAAGCCAAGCCATCCTGGTGTTTAGGGACTAATGATTGAATTGGCTTCTGATACAGGTAACTATGATTTAGAAGTAACTAGATGAAATTGTAAGCAATGATATTCAGTTGGGGTATGTGTTGCTAAGGTTTGGGAGCCTTTGGTAGGAAAACGAACTGTCAAACTTCTTGTCTGATTTTATTAAAAAGTAATTGTCAAACCCTGAAGGACATTCTTCCTTCCTTTTGTCAAAACCAGGCTGGATTATTTCATGAACAATAGTATACCTGTGTCTCCAGAGCTAGCTATTATTTAATTATGTATTGTCTAAATATTATTTTGACAGCATAAATAATAGATAGGCAATTGGTCTAGGGTATTTGTACAGTCTGAAAAGGTAATATTGATTAGAGCTTCCTAGATATGACTGCATCCATATAGACCTGAGCTGTGAAAATCAACACAAAATTTTATTACATATTTAATGATTTTCAAGAAAGGAACTTACATTCCTTCTTAATTCTTTCTGAACTCAAACATATATATATGCCTATTCTGTATATGTAGATACAAAGTGTGTTTAACATGTGGAAAATATATTTGATATTGCTAATAAAATATATTTGTTTATAAAACTTGGAAAATCTGCAAAGTCCTACAAAGAATTTAAAATTAACATAAGCTCATTACCCAAATATAAATATTTTATAACAATCATTCAATACTCATTCATTTATCAAATATTTACTGAACATCTACTGTAAGTAGTCAGTCTTTCAGGTCCTAAAAATGCATTAGTGTCCCAAGCAGACAAAGATGTCTATCCCATGGAGGAGGGCCTTATAAGACTCCTCACATCCCAGAATAGCTAATGGCAGCTAATAGTTGCTGGGAAAGATAAACCATGTCCTTCAGTAGTTTAGCCACAGATAATTTGCCCATACCATAGTAAATAACCACCCATCACGCTCATGCAAGCAACCCTAGTTTGTTTCAGTAGGTTAAAGGGGAAAAAACCATGAATGTAGGAAAGGGATTAGTTGAGAATTAGGATCTTAGTCTGACAGGGATAAGAGGTGTCAAGTGGGGGAGGGAGATAAAATCAAAATGCATAATATACATATATAATAGTATTAAAAACTTTTAAAGTGTGAAAACAATACCTATGTCATTGGAAATTACATTTTAGTGTTGGTGACTCACTGAGCAAAGTAAGTAAACTTTGTGGTTATTGGCTACTGTCCACTTGTATATTTTTATCCTGTATTTTTCCTGAGAGGAGAAACAATTAGGATGTTTCCCTCTATCTTCTGACTTCTGGTTGGACTCAGAGAGCAGGAGGAGGATAAGCCCAGAATGTCTACCCTCATTGGGCTATAGCTCACAGGCCATAGCTCATGACTGGCAGCTACAATTTTACCTCTCTATTTAGGACCAGTCAGCTGCTCTTTTCTCTTATTCTTTCATCCACAGGTGTAATGTTGGATTTCCCACTGTTTCTCACCTTCATATCCTATGATAATTCTGTTTCTTCAACTCTGCTCATACTGTTGTAATGGCTACTCCATTAAACTCTTTCCAATTACTCACCTCTGGACCCTCTGTTTCTGTGCAGGTCCATGGCAGAAGCATTTATTTTGCTTCAGCCTGATAAATTTTTGAAAAAAAAATAGGATTAGGTATAAAAGTTTTGAAAGGTGGACTGGAGAGATGGCTTAGAGGTTAAGTGCTTGCCTGTGAAGCCCCTGGTTCAAGGCTCGACTCCCCAGATCCCAGTTAGCCAGATGCACAAGGGGGCACACACATCTGGAATTCATTTGCAGTGGCTGGAGGCCCTGATGTGCACATTCTCTCTCCCTCTCTCTATCTGCCTCTTTCTCTCTCTGTCACTCTCAAATAAATGAATAAAAATAACAAAAAAGTTTAAATTTAAAAAAAAGTTTTGAAAGGTGCTTTCACTTTAATTATAGAAGGAGTTTCCTGGAAGGCTTTAGTGAGAAGGGCGTTTTCAGGGAAATCTGAAACAAGCCTATAAGCACCTTCTATAGGGGGTGGGGCAGAATAGTCTAGGCATGTTCACACATACATCTTACTGAAATAGAATCATGTTTTTTCACATTATTATCTCAAATGTCACAAAGCAGGAACATTTCCCAGCCCATCAAATATCCTATGTTATTTGATTGAAAGTTCTGGGTGGAACATTTTTTTTTTCAAGATTGCAATATAATTTCTTTTTTTAATTTTTAAATTTTTATTAACATTTTCCATGATTATAAAAAAAAATCCCATGGTAATTCCCTCCCTCCCCACCCCCACACTTTCCCCTTTGAAACTCCATTCTCTATCATATTACCTCCCCATTACAATCATTGTACTTACATATATACAATATCCACCTATTAAGTATCCTCCTCCCTTCCTTTCTCTTCCCTTTATGTCTCCTTTTTAACTTACTGGCCTCTGCTACCAAGTATTTTCCTTCTCACGCAGAAGCCCAATCATCTGTAGCTATATTGCAATATAATTTCTTTAATTGATCACTTTCTTTTAGACAGGTTAATTTTAAAACTGCATCATTAGCAATGAACTTTGTTGCCAGTCAACTTTATAAAATCATTTATATTGATTTTCAGGCCCTACTGGGTCCCCTTTCAGGGATGTCTGTAATATCCTTCCATAAAATTGCAGAACAGGCTCTGTCCTGCTGCTTAATGTCAGTCCCATGGGAAAGATCCATCATTCATGTGCAAGAAGATAATTTAGCAATTGGTTGAGCTATTTAATTACCATCTTGAATAATAAGAAGCAACATGTGGAATGAAGGAAAATGGAACAAAAAGAGTAATATTGCTTTTCATTTTTCCTAAGCCAGAAGTGGTAGAGTTAAATGGAAGTTCAGTACTCATGACTACAGTCTCCTTTAACCCGGTGGCTTTCTGCCTCCCTCAAAAGAGTCTTCTATAAACTGATTAGAAAATGAAGAATTCTTGGAAGTGCTAATGATTCTATCATGTTGGGCTAAGCTTCTCTCTGGAACCATGTCCACAGAGATTGTGTCAGCATTTATGAGTGATCATATGCTTGGGTTTAATCACATAAGGATTTTACTCCTATCTATATTTAGGGTCTGAGTGAATGATTAGAGTGAGACATTGATTTTTCTCCAACCATATTAGTCTTGTTGGGTTACTCTCCTGTTCTTAAGCCAAGTGCAGAAGGTATGTGTTGTCTACAAACCAGGCTGTCACAGAAATGCACATTTGTTAAGCTTCAGAGTATCCATCTCCTCCTAACTAACTGATTTGTCATCTAGGGAAAATTTTGCTCTGGACTGATCTACTTTTGGAAGAAAAAGAATGAAATGAAAGAAAAAGAATGAAATGATAATTTAAGAAAGTAACATTTATAAACAGGTATTTCATGAATATTAGTTTAAATTAGCTCTGAATGTGCTTTGAATCCTTTGTGGGAATCTCTCTCTTTCCCTTTGTCCCTTGTTCTTTTCCTCCCTCTTCCTCCATCCTTTCCTCCCTTTCTATGTGTTTTAGTCATTTAGTCATGATACTTCTTCTCAATGTTCTTAAACAGAAACTTTGAAGAGGCTGGGAGAGGCCTCAGTGAATAAGGCACTTGACATACAAAGTGAGGACCATATTTTGGATCTTGCGTACATAGCACCCATTAAAATCTTGGGATGGCATGGCAGCCACCTGTAATCATAGCATTCATGAGGCAGAGAAACTCCTCTGGGGCCAGCTGGCTAGTTAGACAAGCTGAATCCCTGAATTCTGGGCTTAAGTGAGAAACCCTGCCTCAGTAAAGGGAAGAGGGGAGCTATTGAGGAAGATGGCTGAGGCTATCCTATGGCCTCAACATATACACAAGCACATGTACCTTCCCGACATGTACCTGCATGCAAACACACACGCGTACACACACACACACACACACACACACACACACATGAAATTTATTTAAAATTTTTTTTTTTTTATTTGAGAGCGACAGACACAGAGAGAAAGACAGATAGAGGGAGAGAGATAGAATGGGCATGCCAGGGCTTCCAGCCTCTGCAAATGAACTCCAGACGCGTGCGCCCCCTTGTGCATCTGGCTAACGTGGGACTGGGGAACCGAGCCTCGAACCGGGGTCCTTAGGCTTCACAGGCAAGCGCTTAACCACTAAGCCATCTCTCCAGCCCACAAATGAAATTTTTAAAAAAGGATAAAAAGAAACCTCAAAAGCAATTAAAGTGAAAGTGCAGAAACAAATTTCTGTGGCTTCATTGGCTTTGAAAAGTTCTGCTTTCTGTCTTTTTTCATAGCTCAATCACTCTTCCTAAGACTCCAAATGCCAGCAAAATTACAAACACAAGTCACTGGGTTTCTCCAGCTTTGACACAAAATTAATCAAGAATGGCAGTCCTTCAGTGTTCAGACAAAAGGACCCTTCACTGTTAAGCCAATTTTGGATCTGAAGTCTTTGTCTCTGAGAAAAGCTCTTTCTGAAAACTGTGGAATGGGTTGTAATGTCAGCTCTGGGGTATGGAACTATGGAAAAATTCATGTATCCAAAGAAACCCAATATTCTCACAGGTGATGCTTTTGTGAATATTGTTATTGTCCCTTTACAAATGAAAAAAGGCTCAAAGAAATGTTGATTTGAAAGAAATGTTGAAGCTGGCATATAAAGCTGAACACAGAGACATTGGAATTGCTCCACATAAAACCAGAGTTCAACCCTTCTTCAAAGTTACAATGGGGGATCTAATAAGGTCTGTATTTGTACTCTTCATTAATAATGAAATGGTTTCAGACAAATTTCTAACTCAAGACTTATAGCTCTTCTTTTTCATATAATAGAGGAGGGGAAATATATTTCTGAATATTAACTTTATCACAACATTGTTCATCTCTGCCTTCCATGTTATCTAGAGTGGCTCTTTAGAGACAAAAATAACATACACATTGTGTCATTACACTAAATTATTGGACTACTTTTTTAAAATTTATTTTTATTAATTAGTTTTGTACTCAGTGAACACAGTCAAGTTGGCACCATTGTTAGGCTCATCCATGTCCTACCCCATCCCCCCGGCCCCTCATTGTTGAGGTATATGGGTCATGCATTCTGGAGTTAGCCCACATTTATGGGTAGGAGAAATGTCTCTGTGTATCATGACCCAATATGTGGCTCTGACATTCTTTCTGCCTCCTCTCCCACAAAATTTCCCTGAGCCATGTTGGGTTCATTTTTGGTCTGTTTCACTGATGAGGTATTGGGGTCCTCTGGATCTCTGGATATCTGATTTGGTAGGAGTTTATTGTTTTCTGTGTCAATCACCTTCACCCTTGTGCTGGTACCCGGTTCACCAAGAATACAACACCCTTGCTTATTTCACCAATTGTTAGTTTCAGCAGGGGCTCTTTCGAGGTATGATGGAGTGGCTCTCTCCTTAGGATCTACATCTATCTGAAAAAGAGAAGCAGATTCTCCAATGGAGAGTGAAGTTAGCACCAGACAAATGGGATAATCCTTATTTTTAAAATAAAGAATTTAATAGGTGTAGGCCCTCTTGTAGCCCACGATTGGTGGTAGCTTGATAATGGAGAGTGGGCTCATATTTGCTTATGGTTCTAACTTATTTCCCAGCTCCAGCTATGGGTCCCATTCCACTGAGGGGATCAGTTAGCCAAATCAAGAGCACTTTTCCCACCATGACTGTGCACTACTATTACACTTGTGTGAGCATAAGGGCAGGTTGTTTCCTGCTAAGTAGGTTAGACCATGAGTTGCTTGGTCGGTCATTTTCCCACAGTCACCTTTGTAGCGCCTTCTGGTATTAGACACACTGACTGTCTGGGGAATGACTCTCTTCTAGCTTCCACCCATGTCATTCCATTTTATGTGTCAACCGCATATGGTGTCTTCAGCAGTAGGGCCTTTGTGGGTCATCAAGTACTCTAACAGAAATCTGTCTTTTTTTTAGGAAAACTTGTCAGTCTTTCTGATCAAAAGCTCATTGTGGATGATAGCCACACGCTGGTACTGAGAGTTACAGGTCAGTGCCCACTAAGAAAAGGAAGAAAAATATAACTGACATAAAAGAGTTAGAGAGAAGAGAGAGATAGAGAGAGGCTATAGAATAGTAAGGTCAGTTATCATCATACCCTCTCCATTGTCTTGTGGCTCAAGTATTCCCTGAAGGGCCTAGTGAAGGTTCAACCATTTGGTCTGCCTTTTAGAATGTAGAATTTTATGGTACCATTGCCATGTTGGGTGGAATACTTTTAATATCCCAAATATACTTACTATCTCTTTCTGTTGGAATTTTATAAAATATCATAATTCCATGCCCATGTTCCTAGTTTACCTCTTATCTAATTCTGATAGTTGTCATTTGGTTCATCACACTAGAGTGAAACCGATGTGTTTCCTGCACTCTGCAGAGCTTAACTCCTTATAGCTCTTATCTTGTCTGCACTTTCCACTGAATTGGAGATTACAGGATGGTAGAGCTATTACCTGTCATGTTAACTACTATATTCCTAGCATCTAAGAGGACTGATGGACAATGGATGATCAGTACCTCTTTGGAGAATGAATGGATGGATGGATGAAAACAT
The DNA here is from genome assembly GCF_020740685.1 of Jaculus jaculus. NCBI lineage: Eukaryota > Metazoa > Chordata > Mammalia > Rodentia > Dipodidae > Jaculus > Jaculus jaculus. The sequence continues at coordinate 61,443,099 of NC_059110.1, read as the reverse complement.
AACTGAGTAGTCAGAATAAGTAGAATAATTCCTCTACCAATTAAAGAGTTCACTTAAACACTCAAATTTTCAGTCAGTGCATCCAGAAAAATCACTGTTAGAGATACCAATAGAACACAGAGATCTTTAGAATAACTCATATTCATATTATCACAAGCTACATCTTACTGGTCTGAGTTTAGGGGCCTACTATGCTCCCAGTTCATGATGAACACAATCACAGACACCACACAGAATGCAGTGACATGCCAGTCAAGTTTTCCTCCACATGCTGGAATTCATGACAACACAGATATCAACAAAGCACAAGAAGCATTATCATGCAAAATTTATGCTTTCTGGGGAGAGAAGCTCTGTCCTCAAGAAGCCTGACTTGTATTAAGAGACTTGAGTTGCTGGCTGCACTATATGACCAGAAAAATGTGTGGCTTGAACACCCTAAGGTGGCATATGAGGAAGTATTGAGGCTGATCACGTTATGTAGACACAGAGGGAAGAGGGAGAACTGGCATTTGCCAGTAGTCCATTGTTCCAAAGTGGAGTTATAATCTTCAGCACACACATATTCACATGATCTCACATTCATGAGTATGGGTGGCTTCTGACATGTGTAACCAATAGATTATGGCAAAGGTACTGGGTGGTTTTCTTAAAACTGCTCCCATCCTCACGTTACAGTGATAAGATCCTCTCTCAGTACATTGCACCTACAGGCTTTCTGAAGTAAAAGTCCAGTCTGGAGAAGCCCACAGTGTGAGCTGAAGATGGTTTCTTACAACTACAGTTAGCCTCCAACACTGATGGCAGCATGTGGATAATGACAATAGTTCAGGTCCCTCAGTCTGATATCCACAGAAAATAAATTCTGCCAATGTTCTGAATCATCTTTAAGGTGAAATCTTCTCCCAATTAAATCAGAAAGAGAATATAACCCAAACAATATCTGGCTATTTCCTTGGGACAACAAGCATAGGACTTAGTTAAAATATGCCCAGAATTACATAATTTTTTTGTGTGAAAAATCAATATTTTGTTGGAGAGAATACATGGTGCTATTTGAAGCTGCTGAATACTTTTGTGGTGGATGCATCAATAGAAAATTACTATTCATTCCCATTAATCTGCCACCAGTCACCATACCATTGCCTTTCAATTGATATCACATTGTTATTATGAATCTAAGTATTTCTAATTAGCTGCTTTTAAGAATATCCAAAAATCCCTCATTGTTGTGGTAGGCTTGGATGTCACAGAATTATCAGTCTTTTCCGGGACTTTGAGGCTACGAGCTAACTTTGGGAAAACAAGGTAATGGCTCACAGTTGTCAGTAGCTTTTTTATAGCCAGTGTGTCCCAGGATACCCTTTTACGAATAACCTCATTTGATTTAATAAAATTATATAATTACCATTATGTCTCTCATTTCACAGGTAGGTTATAGAGACCACTTGATTCATGAAACTTGTGAGAAATAGGCCAATTGGGCAACTTCAAACCTGATATTCAAGACTAGATCCATGCTTCCTCCAAACCATATTTCCTCTCCTGTGGGAGAGTTTGGAAGCTTATTGCTCCTGTGCTTTTACCTTTCTCTTTTTTTTCTGAGCTAGTTATATTTGCAATAAATCAAAGTCCCCCACATTTGAGAAAATCGCTGTTACAACTAAAGCAACAAAATCAAGGGCATATAATTTTGTTTCCTTAAGCCAGGGACACATTTTATTTTTATCATGATATATTGAAGTTCTGCATTGTCACTTGGGGAAGAAACAATCTTTTCATGTGCCACATACTTGCTTTTAACACAATAATCTCATCTCGTGGCTTTAAGATAGTGTATATCCAGCTTGAAGTAAATGACAGACAGAACCAAGAACACAAATTTTATAAGAAATAGTGAAAGAAATGAGCTGAAACCAAAAAATTTTGAGCAGACCATTTTTTTTTTCTTAATTGTGCCTGGGTAAGCTTTATTAATGTAGGAAGGCAAGCTAGATTTTTTGTTTCTATAAATCAAAATATACTTTTTAAATATTTTATTTTTATTTATTTATTTGAGAGAGGGAGAAATATGTATGGAGAGAGAAAGACAGAGAGAGAGAATGGGCACACCAGGGCCTCAAGCCACTGCAAACGAAATCCAGATGCATGCACCTTCTTGTGCATCTGGCTTGCATGTATTCTGGGGAATTGAACCTGGGTCCTTTGACTACAGGCAAGTGCCTTAACTGCTAAGCCCTCTCGGTAGCCCAAAGCAAAATAGTTTTGTGTTTACCCCTTGTGTAATTACTTTAGGCCTTAATTGTAAAAAGTAAAAGGTGGAAGCCAGGCGTGGTGGCATATACCTTTAATCCCAGCACTCGGAAGCAGAGGTAGGAGGATTGCCATGAGTTTGAGGCCACCCCGAGACTCCATAGTGAACTTCGGGTCAGCCTGGGCTAGAGTAAGACCCTACCTCAAAAAGCAAAACAAAACAAAACAAAAAAAAAAAAAAAAGAAAGAAAAGAAAAAGTAAAAGGTGGAGAATTAAAAACAAAGGTTTATATGGTTCTAGGAGCATAGCTTATTACTGTGATACAAACGCCATGTATCCCAATTTCCACTTCCTATATTGTTCAAAGCCTCTCACCACTCATAAATCACACCAGCTAGATGTGTTTCTTTTCCTGAGAACAATACTTGAAACCAAAGTTGGTGGCCTAAGAAAGCTCTTAGTGTAAGACTTCATAGTTGATCATGATCTGGAATATGTATCTTCGAGTGAGCTGCTCTATCTGGCCTTGGCTTGAATTCTACCTTGAACTCACTGAAAATGCTTACATTTTCTGCAGTATTATGGAGAAGCAAGTGAGCTTTATGAAGGAAACATGGCACTCTCATCCTCACAGACACAGCCAGAGCCTCTTAGGGTCTTCTGTTGTTCACACTGTCAGCCTAATCACTTCTGTTCTTCTACATCCGACCCAGCCCCTATTGCACCCCTGTGCTATTCCAGTTTCATTCCAAATGACCTGTGATTTTCAGGCCTTCTTGCCCTTTCACTCCTGTCCTGAGTTTCTAATAGTGCATGCATATAAGAGCTCATTTCTTTCTCTTAAGGGTATGTGTGGGTAGGGAAAACTGAAGTGGACTTTATAACTAAATTTCCAGAAGTTTATTTATCCTGTAGATCCCCCTTGGCTTGACTCTCTCTTCCCTGCTCTTCTGTTTTCCTCTTTGGAGCATGCAACCTGGTATTATGGTTCCATTCAAAAGAACCCCACCTATCTCATTCACCAAATTTTTCCTGAGCCTATACTGCTGCACAGTTGCACTAAATTATTTAATTCTCACACAAAAAAATCTTTCAGTATGTAAGGCATCTTGGGTAGATTCAGGTTTGATGTTATCGATGAGTGAGACTATGTGGTGATTTTTTTTTTTCTTTCTGTGATTGGGTAAGTTCACTGAGAATGATCTGTTCCAGGTTCAACCATTTTTCCTCAAAATTCAATGTGTCATTTTTTCTTACTGCTGTATAGAATTCCATTGTGTAGATATATCACATCTTAGTTATCCATTCTTCTAGTCATGGACATCTGGGTTGATTCCAACTCCTATCTATTATGAAGTGAGCCGCTACAAACATGGTTGAGCAACCTTAATCTTCTATAGCTCCTATCTCTCTCTCTCTTCTTTCTCTGTCTCTCTTCTCTCTCTTTTATATTAGTTATCTTTTTCTTCCTTTTCTTAGTGGGCATTGACCTATAACTCCCAGTACCAGCATGTGGTTATCATCCACAATGAGCTTTTGATCAGACAGACCTATAAGGTTTCCTAAAAGAAAGACAGATTTCTGTCAGAGTACTTGATGACCTACCAAAGGTTAGTGGTAAGACCCTACTGCTGAAGACACCTTATGTGGTTGACACATAAAATGGAATGGCATGGATGGAAGCTGGAACAGCGTCAGCCCCCAGTCAGCATGTCTAGTGCCAGAAGGTGCTACATGGGTTACTGGGGGAAAATGACCAATATCTGACCAAGCAACTCATGGTCTAACCTACATAGCAGCAAATAACCTGTCGTGATGCTCACATGAGTGCAATAGTTGTGTACAGTCATGGTGGGAAACCAACTGCTCTTGATTTGGCTAACTTATCTCCTCAGTGGTATGGGACCCATAGCAGGAGCTGGGAAATAAGTCAGAACCATATCCAAACATAAGCCCATTCTCCATTATCAACCTATTACCAATTGTGGGCTACAAGAACGCCTACATCTATTAAATTCTCTGTAAAAAAGTAAGAGTTATCACATTTGTCTGGTGCTAACTTAAGTCTCTGTTGGAGAATCTGCTTCTGTTTTCCAGGTAGATATAGATCCTAAGGAGAGAGCCACCCCATCATACCTCAAAAGGGCCTCGTCTGAAACTAAGAACAATTGGCAAAACAAGAAAGGGTGCTGTTTTCTTGGTGAACCAGGTACCAGCACAAGGGTGAAGGAGATCAACACAGAGAAAAATCAACTCCTACCAAATCAGATATCCAGAGACCCAGAGGCCTCCAATACCTCATCACTGAAGCAGATCAAAAATGAATCCAACATGGCTCAGGGAAATTTTGTGGAAGAGCAGGTGGAAAGAATGTCAGAGCCACATGTTGGGTAATAATATGCAGAGACATTTCTCCTACCCATAACTGTGGGCTAACTCCAGAATGCATGACCCATGTACCTCAACAAGGAGGGGCCAAAGGGAGGGGGTAGGTCATGGATGAGCCTAATAATGGTACCAAATTGACTGTATTTGCTGATTACAAAAATAATTAATAAAAAGAAATAAAATAAAATCTTGCAGTAAATGTCAGAGAAATATGCTAATCTATAGAACTAATAATCAATTTCCCAACTATTTAATAAATGTTAGAATTCTGTTCTGATTAACACTCATGTGACTCTAAAACCTAGGCACTGAACCATGAGGCACTTACCTTTTAATAATAAAAGGTTAATATTAAGAGTTAAGAGTCATACCAAATGATTGTAATCAGGGAAGTAATTTATGAGTAAGAATATCTGAGTTCCCCCATCCTTTTTTTCCCCTGGTGTGAAAATTTACATAAGTTGCTTAATTTTATAAAGGATTACATTATAAAAATAGAGAAACAAATATCTGTCTCTAGTATCTGGAACTATTATGTGTGTTAAAGTTTAGAATATAATATGATGAAGTGAGGATTGTTTTGTAAATGTAAAGTAGTAGCAGATAATATTTAGTTTTGAATGTGAACTTAACACCAGATAAAATAACTAGTAGTATGGTTTTTGATAAAAGAGTTCACCTCTGAGAAATGTCAACTTCTGCAAAGTGAGAACAACCATGTAACTTTAATTCAACTTTATCACAGAGCTTCTTTATGATACTTACCCAAATGTACTCCACAAAATCACTTGAAAAAAGACCCTACTATGCATTGAACATCTAATTTGTGTTGAAAATTATCCCAGTGTTTTACATATATTACACATTATTACTTGTGCCTAACACGGGAGGAAACTGAAAGTCTACAGTATTTTCTGTAGACTTCAAGGTCTTTCTGACTTTGTAAACCACATAGGTTCGCTAAAGTAACTAATCAGCTTGTCCCATTTCAGGTAAATGAGTAGCTGTGATTGTTATCCAATAAATTTTGTTGTCAAAACCAACTGGTAGGCTGGATTTTACTGACTTTTGATCCATAATAACAGTGAGCCAATGCCAGTATTTGACAAAAGTTTTGACTACTCTGAAAGCCTTTTCACTGATCTCAAGTGTCTCCTTAATAAGTATTTTTAAAATAATTTTTATTAGGAAATTTACTGTATGAACACACTGCAAATTTGTCATATTCTATATGGTTATCTTCTTTTGTCTTCTTTATCCTACCCCCATCTCATTGTTTGTACTTGTTAGTGGGGCTATTGCCTATACTTTTGGGGTCATGACTGTACAGGCAGTGTCTTATGGAATACAGAGCCCCACCTTTTGGGTTTTAAGCTATAGGTGTCATAAACTTATTTCTCAGCAACACTATAGCCAAAACACATTTCTGCATTATTTATTTAGTTATTTATTCATTAAATTTTTTATTGAGAATGGTAATTAGTAGACATACACATGAGAAATTGGGCATAGCCTATGCTTTTAGGTAAAAGAATATTGCACCCCTGCAGGGTGTTTCTGTCCAGTGGGAATACAAACATATTGCAGTTTGGTCATACTCCTACCTGATTATATTCTCATATTCCCCATACTCTGCCCCCATTTTACTGAGGCCCTCGTCAGTGGGGTCACTGGTAATCACTGTGAGGTCTTGAATGTACCAGTCAGTCTCTGTAGGGGACCATTGCCTCAGAGTTTACACCTTACCACCCTGTGACTCTTACATTATTTCTGCCTCCTCTTCCACAATGTCTTCCTATTCTTGGAGGGCATGTTTGAGTCTTCTTTAGTGTTAAGCTTTTAACAGCCTCCATTTTATGTTTTCATAAGTTTTGAGCCTCTTGCCATTGTCCTCAAGGAAATTCTCAGGCTAGCCATAGCATTAGTACTCATATGTAACTCACTTCTTCCTCTGTAATGTTTTCTAGGCTCAAGCAGATGTGTAGAGATGACTCATCTTATACTAGGCAATCAGCTTTCTTGTCATACTGATTGGTTTGGAGTCTCTACAGTACTCACTGCCATCTGTAAAAAGCAGATTCTATAACCAATCATAAGAACAACATGGATCAGAGAGATAAACATAGACATTTATCAAAGTTTTTGATGGGCAAAGCCTTTCTTTTACCCAAAGAACAGTGGAAGCTTCCAACTAGGTTTATTTATTCTTTGCCAAGCCATAGATTTCTGACTTGTTTCTCAGTATCAAACATGGATTATTTCCTACTCAGTAGGCCTCATATCCAACCACAGAGTAGTTGATTATACCAATAACTTAAGTGTCACTATTGTCCTGGTGGGTACATCTGACCTGGCTGGTTGACTACAGCCTAAGGTATCTTCAGTGATAGAGTCTTACAATTTAGTTCTAGTGGGTAACCAAGTGCTTTCCAATGGACTGCATTGTTTTAGAGGCCTTCTGGTCCTCCCTGAGCAACTATAAGGGATAACCCAATTATTGTACATGGATTTACCAGCTACAGCGTGTTATAATAAAATATTGGTGTACCCTTCCAGAAGCACCCCTTTTATTATCTTTTAATTACCTAACCAAGAAGTAGGCTTCTATGGTACTTATTCATTACATCATTAGTTCTTTGTAATTTTTCCTACCACTCTTTCTGTTATCCCTTTCCCTCCAGACCATACCATCCCCTGTATCTATTCTTCTAATTGCCTATCAAATATCCCCTTCTCTCATCCCACACAGATTATCCTCTCTCTATGCCTTTTTCAAGTTGTTTCCAAACAACTTGATGTTTACTATGATTTATAAAAACAAATGAGACTATTACATGTTGGGCTCCACATATGAGAGAGAACATGTAGTAATTGTCTTTCTGAACATGTATAACCTCACTTATAATTTTTTTTCAGATTCACCCATTTTCCCATGAATTGTATTATTTCATTTTTCTATACAGATGAATTGAACTCAATTGTGTATATGGTGTATATGTACCATATCTTCATTATCCATTCATCAGTTGAAGGGCATCTGGGAAGATTCCATTTCCTAGCTATTGTGATGAGAACAGCAACAAACATGGCTGAGCAAGTATCTCTACAGTAAAGTGTAGTCTTTAGGGTAAATACCTAGTAGTGATATAGCTGGATAAAATGGTAGATATATTTTTATATATTCGAGGAACCTCCATACTGATTTTCATAGTGGTTCTACATGTTTACACTCCCACCAACAATGAATAAGTGGTCCCCTTTACCTACACCATCATCAGCACTTGTTATCATTTGATATTTTATTAAATTTATTCATTTATTTGTAAGGAGAAAGGGATGCAGAGAGAGAGAGTGAGAAAGAGGAGACAGTGAAAGAGTGTGTGTATGGGTGCACCATGGACTGCTGCCATTGCAAATGAACTTTAGGTGTATGCACCACTTTGTACATCTGGTTGTACATGGATACTGGTGAACCAAACCTGGGCTGATAATCTTTGTCTGCAAGTGCCTTTATCTACTGAACAATCTCTCCAGCCCTTTCATTTGACATTTTGACAATAGCCATTCTGACTAGAGCAAGATGGATTCTCAAAGTAGTTAGGATTTGCATTTCCATGATAGCTAGAAATATTGAACATTTTTTCAATGCTTATTAGCCACTGGATCTTCTTTCTTTAAGAAGTCTCTCTGTTCAGCTCCCTACCCAGTTTTATGACTGGGCTGATTGATTTTTTTTTAATTGTTTTCATTGTAGAGGTCTGTTGTAGGCAGCTTCACATGGCTGGGATGAATATCCAAACCAAGAACAGCTTAGGGGAGGAAGGGATTTATTTTAAGTTTTCAGACCCAGGGGAAGTTCTATCAAACAGAAGAGGAATCTGTTTCCACACACCCAAAGAGAAACAGCCAGCAAAACTGAAAAACAGCAAGCACTAACAGGCTACAAACAGCACTCCCTTTGGTGGGAATTCAGATTTTCCCCAATGCCACATTAGGGCTGGACTCCAGGATAAGCCCCCAGTGACACGTCCTCCAATCAAGTGGCTGGAGATCCGAGTTTCAAGCTTTACTAAAACATCTGAGCTTTTGGGGAACATACATTCAAACTACCACAAGGATGTTAGGGATGTTACCAGAGATTTTTTATGTGGCCATTGTAAATTTTAATATTTCCCTAATTGTTTTTTCTTACCATGTATTTTATTGATATATAAGATGGCTACTGATTTTTGTGAGCTCTTAACTTTGATAAACCACTTTACTAAAAGAGCTTATCAGCTGTAGTTTTTTTTTTTTTTTTCCTGGTAGAGTCTTTTGGATCACTTAAGTACAATATCATATCACCTGCAAATAAGGCTAGTTTGACTTCTTCCTTTTCAATTTGTATCCCGTTTTTTTGTTTTTTGTTTTTTTTTTTCATTTATTTTATTGCTCAAGCGAAGACTTCAAATACCATTTTAAATAGTCATAGGGAGAGTGGTCACCTCTACCTTGTTCTAGAACTTGGTGGGAATACTCTGTGTCTCTCTTCATTAACTATGATATTGACTTTAGGTTTATTATACAAAGTCTTTATTAGGTTTGAATAATTTCTTCATCCTTAGACTCTCCAGTAATTTTTAAAATATATATTGTGTTTACTTATTTGAGAGAGAGAGAAAGAGAGAGAGAGAATGAGTGCAACAGGGCCTCCAGCCACTGCACATGAATTCCAGATGCATGCACTCCCTTGTGCATCTGGCTCAAGTGGGTCCTGGAGAATCAGACCTCACCCCCAGGTGAATTTTGACCACCTCTTCTCTGCTACACCCCTGACCCACTGGATGTTGGACTTGCTCTACTTTGCTCTGCTAGGCCCCACCCCTGACCCTGCAAATTCAGACCTCCTCTGCTCTACCAGGCCCCTCCCCAAAACAAGGCTTGACCTCAATGCTCTATCCAGACCCTGCCTAACCCAACCCCAATGTCCACCCCCCACCCACACCTGTCTCCGCACCCCTTTCCCCATGAAGCTGCACAACCTCCCCTGCCCATCTCAACCACAGTCCCATTCTCCCTGTTCCTACACTGTGATGGGCAGACCACAATGCAAAAGAAATAACATTAAAAAAATGCAAGTAAATCCGATAAGATATTCAGGTCTTACTATGGAAGTATCTAATCAAAACATAGAAGACACAACAGGATCAGAAAGCCAGAAGGAAGTTATGAGCAATGCAACCCTGACCAAGCTACTGGTCCATCTTGCACAAAACCAGCAAAGGACTGATAATCATGTGGACACTGCAATAACTAGACTAGACCTAATAAATAAGAAAATAGAAGGGGTCCAAACATATGTAATGGATATAAAGGAAAGCAAGAAAAAAAATAATAAAGTGGACCTAAAACACCAGATGGCTATGCTAAATGAAAATATAAATAAATACAAGGAAGAATTCAAAGAAACATCAAGAAAATCAGAACATGATGTGAAAAGGGAGCTTGACAGACGGATGGAAACCATACATAGAAAAGTAGTAGAAAATGCAAACTAATTGAACAAGCTCAAAACTCCTGAAAGGCTCTCAAGAATAGAGTCAGCCATGTGGAGGCTAGGAATTCAGATCTGGAAGACAAAACAGAAGAAACAGTTCAAGAGTGCAAAAGTTTCAATAAGTTCAATAGTTTCTGTGAACATAGCATGAGGGAAATGTGGGATACCCTCAAATGGCCTAACATTTGGATCAGTGGAAAACCAGAAGAGGAAGAAATTCAGACCAAAGTCATGGAGATCTTATTCAACAAAACAATTGAAAAAAACTTTCCCACTCTCTCAAAAGAAAGGCCCATCAGGATACTAAAAGCTAACATAAATCCAAACACACTGGACCAAAGGAGAAACTCTCTAAGACATATTGTCATTAAGACTGTAAACATTGACATCAAAGAGAAAGTCCTAAAAGCACCTAGAGAAAACCAACACATCACATTTGTAGGTAACCCCATCAGAATCACTTCAGAATTCTCTGTGGAAACTCTGAAAGCCAGAAGGGCCTGGAAAGGAGTACTGCAAAATCTAAAAACCTCTGGCTTGCAACCCAAACTACTCTACCCAGAAAAAATATCTCTTCTAATAGATGGTGAAAGCAAAAAACTCCCATGACAAAACTCAACTTTACAACCACATGAACACAAAACCAAACCTGCAGAGAGTATTTCAGGGAATTTTCCACACGGAAAAAATCAAATAATCAACCTCAAGTGCCAACAAGAAGGAGATCACAATAACCTAACTCAGAGAAGGCATAAAAACCTTCAAAGTCCATGAAAACACCAAACCACAAAAACAAACTTAATATAGCAGGGATCAAATCAAACCTGACAGTCATTACGCTAAATATCAGTGGCTTTAATTCACCCATCAAAAGACACAAGCTAACAAGATGGATCAAAATATTAGACCCTTCAATCTGTTGTTTTCAAGAAACCCATCTCACCAGTAAAGACAGACACCTCCTCAGGGTGAAAGGGTAGAAAACGATATTACAAACAAATGGGAATAAGAATCAAGCAGCCATAGCCATACTAATATCAGATAAAATAGACTTCAAACCAAAAATAATCAAAAAAAGACAAAGAAGGCCATTTCATACTGATCAAGGGAACAATAGATCAAGATAATATTACAATTATCAAAGTTTATGCAACAAACACAGGTACACCACAATTCATAAAACAAAACTTACTTGACACTAAAACAGAAGTAACCACCAACACCATCATAGTTGGGGACTTCAATACATCATTATCAGCAATAGATAGATCATCCAAACAGAAACTCAACATGGAAGTGAGAGAACTCAACAAAACCATAGAACATTTAGACTTAATGGACATCTATGGAACATTCCACCCCAAATCCATGGCCTACACATTCTTCTCAGAAGCACATGGAACCATCTCTAAAACAGATCATATACTGGGTCAAAAAGCCTCAATATATTTAGGAAGATCGACATAATCCCCTGCATGATATCAGATCACAATGCTATATTGCTAGAAAGTAACAACAAAACACCCACCTAAATCCCATCGGCCCCTGGGAACTGAACAGCACACTTTTAAAGAATAAATGTGTATGGACGAAATAAGAAATGAACTAGAGAAATTTCTAGAAATGAATGACAATGAGAACACATTGTACCAAAACTTATGGGATATAATGTAGGCAATTCTCAGGGGAAAATTCATAGCACTAAAAGCCTTCATAAGAAAGACAGAGAAATCTCAAATCAATAACCTAGCCATCCACCTAAAGGCACTGGAAAAGCAAGAAAACCCAACCCAAAAAGCTCTAGACAGAAAGAGATAAATAAGATCAGAGTAGAAATTAATGAATTGGAAAATAAGAAAACACTTAAGAAAATTGATGAAACAAAGAGTTGGTTCTTTGACAAAATAAATAAGATTGACAAGCCGCTGGCCAATTTGATTAAAAAGGCACTACAAATTAACACTTTAGAAATGAAAAAGGAGAGATCATAACAGATATAAGTGAAATTGGGAGAATCACCAGGTCTTATTTCAAAAGCCTCTACTCTACAAAATTGGAAAATACAAAGGAAATAGAAAAATTCCTAGACACATACCATCTACCAATGCTAAACTCAGAGCAGATTAATCTCTTAAACAAACCTATCACAACCATCAAAATTTAAAAGTTGATTTTTAAAAAATTCCAAAAAAGAAGAGTCCAGGACCAGTTGGCTTCTCAGCTGAATTCTATCAAAACTTTATGGAAGAACTGTAAACAATCTTTCTCAAACTGTGCCACACAATTGGAGATCAAGGAACACTCTCTAACTCCTTCTATGAAGCTACTATCACCCTAATACCAAATCTAGGCAGAGATGCCCCAAGAAAAGAAAACTACAGGCCTATTTCCCCGATGAACTTAGATGCAAAGATCCTAAACAAAAGCCTGACAAACCCAGTTCAGTAACACATCAAACCCATTTTCCACCTTGACAAGTGGACTTCATCCCAGGAACACAGGGGTGGTTCAACATACAGAAATCTTTTAGTGCAATACAGCACATAAACAAGGCTAAACACAAAAACCACATGATCATTTTGCTAGATGCAGAAGAGACCTTTGACAAAATACAACATCACTTCATTATCAAAACATTGGAGATAATGGGCATGGTTGGTTTATATCTTAACTCAATAAAGGCTATCTACAAAGCTCCTAAGCCCAAATAATACTTAATAGAGAGAGACTGAAGTAATTCTCATTGAGATAAGGTACAAGAGAGGGGTGTCCACTATAACCTCTGCTCTTTAATATAGTACCAGAAGTCCTAGCTCAAGCAATAGGACATGAGAAAGAAATAAAGGGGATATAATTTGGAAAAGAACACAAGTTAGTACTATTCACAGACAACATGATTCTACATGTTAGAAACCTGAGATATTCTTTCCCCAAACTCTTGAAGGTGATTAACTCCTATAGCAAAGTAGCAGGATACAAAATCAATGCACCAAAATCAGTACCTTTCTATATGCAAATGAAAGAGATACAGAGAAAGAAATAAGGGACATGGTTCCACTTACAATAGCAACAACAACAACAAAAATACCTTGGAATAATGCTAATAAAGGAAGTGAAAGATCTATACAATGAAAACATTAAAACACTCAAAAAAGAAATTGAGGAAGACTTGAGAAATGGAAAGACCTCCATGCTCCTGGATAGGCAGAATTAACATTGTGAAAATGGCAATCCTACCAAAAGCTATCTACAGATTTAATACAATTCCCATCAAAATCCCAACATCGTTCTTCACAGAGATAGAAAAATTGATCTCAAAATTCATTTGGAAAAGCAAAAGGTTTTGAATATCCAAGCTTATCCTCAGCAAAAGAAACACCTGTGGAGGCATCACCATATCTGATCTTAAGCTATATTACAAAGCCATAGTAATAAAAACAGCTTGGTACTAGCATAAAAACAGGAGTATAGGCCAGGCGTGGTAGTGCATGCCTTTAATCCCAGCACTCAGGAGGCAGAGGTAGGAGGATTGCCGTGAGTTCAAGGCTACCCTGAGACTCTATAGTGAATTCCAGGTCAACCTGGGCTAGAGTGAGACCTTGAAAAACCAAAAAAATGAAAAATAAAAATAAATAAATAAATAAATAAATAAATAAATAAATAAATAAATAAATAAACAGGAGTATTGATCAATGATATAGAATTGAGAACCCAGACTTTGGGTCAAGCAACTATAGCTACTTGATGTTTGACAAAGGCCCTAACAATATAGGCTGGAAGAAAGACATCATCTTCAACACATGTTACTAGACAAACTGGATAACCATATTCAAGAAGTTGAAACTTGATCCACACATCTTGCCACGCACAACAATGAAGTCAAAATGGATCAGCGACCTCAATATAATATAATACCAGAAACTCAGCTACTTCTGGAAGAAAATTAGAAGGAAAATTCCATGATTTAAGAGTGGGAAAAGACTTCCTGAGCAAAACCCCAGTAGCACAGGATCTTAAACAATCACTCAACCTATGGAATCTTATGATGCTGAAAAGCTTCTTCACAGAAAAACATACAATAAGCGATGCCAATAAATTACCCACAGAATGGGAGAAAATATTTGCTGAATATTCAACTGACAGAGGCATAATTTGTAGAATCTACAAAGAGCCCAAAAACCTAAACAATAAAAAGTTAAACAACCGACTCAGAAAATGGGGCAAGGAACTGGACAAGCAGTTCATGGAGGAAGAAATACAAATGGCAAACACATACCTAAGGAAATGTTCGTCATCCCTAATCATCAGGGAAATGCAAATTAAAACTACTATGACATTCTACCTTATCACAGTTAAGATAGCAAACATGAAAAAATCAAATGAAAATAAATGCTGGCGAGGATGTGGAGAAATAGGAACCCTCATCCACTGTTGGTGTGAATATAAGATGGTACAACATATTGCTTTGGAAAGCAATATGGAAACTCCTAAACAAACTGACTATAGAGTTGCCAACAGACCCAGTTATTCCTTTACTGGGCATGTAGCCTAAAATATCCATGCCTCAGCTCAGAAAGATTTGTTCAACCATGTTTATAGCTGCTCAATTCATAATAGCCAAGACCTGGAATCAACCCAGATGGCCATCATTAGACAAATATATAACTAAGATGTGGTATATCTACATGATGGAATTCTACACAGCAGTAAGGAAAAATGACACAATGAATTTGAAGAAAAATGGTCAAACCTGGAACAGCTTATTCTCAATGAACTCACCCAATCACAGAAAGATAATTGCCACATAGCCTCACTAATCTACAGCTCCTAACCTGAATCTACCCAATTCAATGACATACCTACCAAGTATCTTGAGGACCTGGAAATATGGAGAGTGAGGAGGGAGGGGAGGATAAAGAAGTGAGGGGGGGGGGGGGACACAAAACTGGACCCAAAAGGCAATGGTACCATAAAACTCTACATCCTAAAAACAGACCAAATTGTTGAACCCTCACGAGGCCCTTAGAGGGAACACAAGATCCCCAAAGCTCTGGAGAGGGTACAATGTAAACTGTCCATTATCTCCCCCTATTTCTGCTTCTCTCTCTCTCTTTCTCTCTCATCTCTCTCTCTCTTTTATATCAGTTATCTTGTTCTTCCTTCTCTTTTTTGGTGCTGACTTGTAACTCCTGATGCCAGCAGGTGGTTATCATCCACAAAATAAGACAGATTTATGTCAGAGAGCTTGAGGACCCACCATAGGTTAGAGGTAAGACCCTACTGCTGAAGACACCATACACTGTTGGTGTGTGTCATGGAGCAACATTGCTGGAAGCTGGCAGAGAGTCAGTCCCCAGACAATGTGTCTAGTGCCAGAAGGTGCTACTGGGTATAATGACCAATATCTGCCCAAGGAATGCATGGTCTATCCTAGTTAACAGCAAACAACCAGACATAATGCTCATATAAGTGTAATAGTGGTGCTTAGCCATGGTGGGAAACCAACCACTTTTGATTTGGCTAACTGATCTGCTCAGTGGAATGGAACCCATAGCTGGAGGTGGGAAACAAGTCAGAATTATATCCAAAACTTAACCTGCTCTCCACTAAACTCTCTAAAAACCAATGGTTATCACATTTACTTGGTGCTAACTTTATTCTCCATTGGAGAATCTGCTTCTCTTTGTCAGATAGATACAGATCCCAAGGAAAGAACCACCCCATCATAACTCAGAAGGGCCCTAGATGAAACTAAGAATAATTGGGGAAACATCTGAGAATGCTGTTTTCTTGGTGAACTGTGAACCAGCACAACAGTGAAGGACATAGATAGACCCAGAGAACAATCAACCCCTACCAAACCAGATATCCAGAGACAGAGGCACCCAAGATCTCAGCATGGGAGCAAACCTGATATGAACCCAACATGGCTCTGGGAAATTTGCAGAAGAGGGGGCAGAAAGAATGTCAGAGCCACACATTGGGCCATGACATGCAAAGACATTTCCTCCTACCCCAAACTAAAGGCTAACCCCACAATACACGACCCATATACCCCAACATGGAGGTTCCCTGTGGAGGGGGAAGGACAGGGAGGAGGCTAACAATGGTAACAAGTTGACCGTATTCACTGACTACAAAAATAAAAAAAATAATTAATTAAAAAAGACTCCTTTGGAAGCATGTGACAAAAATCCATTTTGAACAACTTCCCCCTAATATTGCTAGCCAAAATAAATTCTGTCTTCCCATAAGCTGCTTTTGGTCAGGTGTTTTTTCTCAGTAACAAGAAGGTAACTGCTATAGTCAGGAAAATGGGGACAGAGCAGACAAAATAGTATGCCCAGTCATTCTCTATATATACTGAGAACTGGTATCCATTTTATTAAGTTGAATTTCTATCATTTTTAGATACTAAAATTACATTAGTGAATAGAATTGGTATGTCACTTCATCCTTTAAAATTGCAAAATTTCCTTTCATTAGCAAACATTTCCTGGGTAGTTCAAAGTCTAAAGGCTAGCCCTGGGAACTATGGGGAATATATATGTGTGTGTATGTGTGTGTGTGTATGTGTGTATGTATATATGGTCTCATTCATCACAAAGACTAGAAATGAAATAAGATAGTGTGTTTGAACAAGTAAATATTTATGACACTGTTCAGCCAATTTATTTTAGCAGACATTCACTGAGTATACAGCACATGTCATTGAGTTTGATAGTGGTGGTATAAAGATGAATGGGAAACTCCAGGGGCTTCTAAAATCTTCATAAACTAGGACAAGAGTATGACATGTAATCAGTTAATTTCAACCTAGAATTATTCAGTATTTTCTAAGAAAGCAAGGTGGAGGTGTCAATATGAAGCAAAATGTTTTAGAAGTGACCAAAAATAGAATAAGTAGGCAGAAATGTCTAATTAGGAAAATAGGAAGCCTCCAAATCCCTAAAACAAAACAGGCTTTTTCCCATGGCTCTTGGCTGCCCCACTAGAGCTGAAAGGCGAGATCACATTGCTGAAGACACCATACCTGTTGGGAACAGAATATGCAGAAATCAAGTGGGAGGTTGGTTTTCACAGTGCTGGAAGATTCAGGCTTCTGGAAGAGAAAAGTCAGCAATAATATTACCCAGTGGTGGAGCACACATTCTATAATACTGACACACCAGGCAAGACATGCTCTCTGGCACAATAGTAGAATGACTGTAACTGGTATAGCCAAGAGCTCTTTTATTAGATATATGAGGCCCAGTCTACATGAGGGAATTCATGCCTGGTATTGAAAACCATGTCAAAACTCTGTAGCTGGGGAGATTATAGGAGTAGGGAAGAATCTACTATTGCTGTATTATTCATAAATAGACATGATATCAAACTGTCTCCTGAACATTTACCTTTATTCTCACAGCTCATTTCTGATATAAGCTACAATCAAGACTTTTTTTTCCCCAATAGTGGGAAGTAGTTAATGGAGAGAATCATAATTGGTCTAGTGCTGAAAATATGTGACTGAGGATGCACTGCAAGAGATGTCTCCTCCAGAGCTGTGGAAACACTGTAGAAGATGAGACAGAATAAACATAGAACAGGTGGATGAGGAGGAGCACTGTGGTACTCTGTCACCTAGACATGACAAGTCCATTGTACTCATGAACTCACAGCAGCTGTTGCTACTTGCACAAGCAGACAATGATGGGACTAGTCATTCTGCTGTGCATAGGGGACAGAGGCTAAAGTGGCCACTCCTCTCCTTGAAGAACTAACCACAGAGATTAAGAAAAGAAAAGAAAAAGGAGTACTGTGGGATAAGGGAGGGTACATGTAATCAAAGTGCAATATTATGAAAAATGAAATAAAGTAAATATTTTTTTGTTTATTTTTATTTTATTTATTTATTTGAGCGCGACAGAGAGAGAAAGAGAGAAAGAGGCAGAGAGCAAAAAAGAGAGAATGGGCACGCCAGGGCTTCCAGCCATTGCAAAAACATTGTGCATCTGGCTAACGTGGGTCCTGAGGAATCGAGCCTCGAACCGGGGTCCTTAGGCTTCACAGGCAAGTGCTTAACTGCTAAGCCAACTCTCCAGCCCAAAGTAAATATTTTTTAAAAGAAAAAACTGCAATTGAAGTAGCTGGCACACAGGTGCAGCAAGTGCAGGCTCAATTTCCACAATATTATAGACCAGCCACAGATACTAGTAGAAATTATATAAAAGACGAACCTGGAAATTTAAGTATGAAAAGACCATAGCATTTTAGTATAAAGTTGGGTGTTTTGCTGGATGGTGAGAAGGCACTAGGTATTCTCAGGCAGTTGGTACCATGAGCAAAATACACTTTTAAAGATGGGCTTCTTTATATCCTTGGTGGTGGGGAGGTATAAGGTGTTATGAGGTAGATGGAAAAAGACCGAAGGGTTTAGAATCTTTATAAGCTGTTGTAGTGATGATAACTTCCTTGTTTAATTTTTATTACATTTCATAGCTCTTGAGGGACTAAACTTATATTGCTGCTCTCTGTGATATTATCTTTCCAATTAAACTCAGTTTCTTGAAAATAGGGAATGTTGTTCATTGTTTGGATTCTCTGGAGACTAGCATGAAGTAAAGTTTAGATTCTAAATAAATATTTTCTGAATAGGTATAAACTCTGGTTGATGGATGAGTGCATAGCAAAATAACTCTAAGACTAAATCTAAAAAAAAAAAAAATCTAAAAATCTAAAATGCCCTAGTGTCCCTGCCATTTGCCCAAGTACTAAGCATCAGAGGAAGATGATGCCAGTCTTATCTGTTAATTTCTAAACGTATGGGCTTACAAAGGTTTCTCTGTTTCCTGAGCCTATAATTATCTTCCTTTCCTGCTGATATGGGACTAATAATTACTTCTATCACACAGTGGTAGTGTGAAAATGAAAAAGACCAATGTATATAAAATATTAGCACATTTCTAGCATAAAGTGTGAACTCATTACATAGTATACCCTAATATGCTTACAATAACCTGGTAATGACAGACAGATTGGCAGGAAAAGGTTTCTTACCTTCTTGTTCTTTTATTTTTTCTTTCACACACTTATTATTTCATCATAAATATTAAAATGTAGCTACAGAGTCAATCACTAAAGACTCAAGTATGAAAATGATGTAGTACACTGTACCCAAATAACCATGTCATGAAGAATAGTAAGAAGTTTATAAAATTTATCAAAGGGGTAAGGAATGATAGTTGGAGGATTCCATCTTTAAACCTATCTTTTAAGAGAGACCATTGCTCCTTTAAGAACTGTGGGTAATTCATTTAGCCAACACTTCACCTGCAAAGAAATGCTGTTATGAGGCTGATGAAGTCAGCTAACTTCTGGCAGATTTGCCAGTATTTCATAGCTTTTGGAAAGGAATTTGAATTTCCCTATTGATTCATCCTGTTCAACTCCAAATGTTTCTACTTATACCAACTCTCCAGTTGTTTTCTGTATCACTTCAAGTAATAAATGCCAGAGGCAAGGTTGGGATTCCCAGAGAGTGAGTGCTGCCCAGGATGGAAATTGCTAGAAGAAGCCAGGTTGCCTCTTTGGGCTTGCCTTTTCAGCAGGAGAAAGGACCTTGCCGGGACTGACTTGAGTCAACTTGTGAAACTCATTCCACACATGTGTTCTTTCAGATAAGAATAAGAAGCCCCTCACTTTTATGTCAAAATCAATATTTGCTAGTCTGTTTGACTATGAGAAGTCTGATGCTGGCAATGCCAGGAGAATTTGAGTAAAGTAAAAGAGGAATAAGAGGCATTAATTGATTTATGGCCGTCTATGTTCTTCCCAGGCTTTCTTTTCTATTTTATAATTCCCTAAACAGAATCCCTATTCTGTGTTTTTAATATTTATTTATTTTTTTTAATTTATTTATTTGAGAGCGACATACAAGAGAGAGAAAGAGGCAGAGAGAGAGAGAGAGGGAGACAGAGGGAGAATGGGCCCGCCAGGACCTCCAGCCACTGCAAAAATCTCCAGACACGTGCGCCCCCTTGTGCATCTTTCTAACCTGGGTCCTGGGGAATCAAGCCTCAAACCAGGGTCCTTAGGTTTCATAGGCAAGCGCTTAACTGCTAAGCCATCTCTCCAGCCCTATTCTGGGTTTTTAAAGACAGGGCTACAGTGCTGTTTTTCACAGCCTACCTTTTACCATATTTTACCAAGGTGCCACAATATGACTAGGGTAATATTAAGTATATTCCATTGGAATATCAGGTTTTTGAAGAAATTGAGTTTTATATATTTTTATGGGGGGCATGTTTTGAGTATTATTCAAGAGTGAATTATATAAGTGGGAAAACGTGTGATAGTATAAGGGAGACAGCTATTCGAAGCTTGAGAAAAGGAAAGTGTCTTCTGATTGATCACAGCAATTCCTTGAGTAAATGACAGTACACTCTCATTGGCCACAGCAGGTCCACTTTAGCTCTTGTGTTCTGAATACTTGGTCCCCAGCTCATGGAAACTTAGGAAGTAAAAGCTTTATTCAGGAGATGTGTTTCTAGTGGTGGGCTTTGGGTATTTTAGCACAGCTCTCCCTTGCCAGTACTACTAGCTTACTCTTACTACTTACCTTCCAGTGCATATGTCAAAATGTGATGCCCAGCCCCTGCTCTACCATGTTCGGCCCTTTGTACTTCTCCCTGCCATGAGGAAGCTTCCACTGGAAACTATAAGCTGAAATAAATCCTTTCTATCCAAATGCTGCTTTTGATCAGGAGTTTAGTCTCAACAACTAGAAGATGACAGCCATATTTGTGGTCTTGCCAAAGTGATATTTATTTTTGAACATATGATATCATTAGTTTAGTGTTATCAGCTTCAGTATTTCTGCAGAGGCCTGCATTAGGATCAGATAAACAAATGCTTAACTTTTGCAGTGTGCATTACCCATAGCCAAGAGGATAATTTCTGTTGGAAACCTGACTGAAATAAGCCAAAGACAAATTGTGTTTTCCAAAGTGTAAAGCAGAGTGTCTGAGAAAGGTTACTGATATAGTTCTTTAGACCTGTGCAGGGACCATTGCCTACCACAGGATGTGTACTTCTTGCCACCCTCCAGTGAAAAACACAGCATGACTCTCTTTGATCATATGACAAAATAGCTCAAAATAGTATGTGAACTGTTAGTGGTCAGAAGCCAGTGCATAAGGAGTTGAGTTTAGATTTAGATTTATTGCATTCTTAATCTATGTTTGTTCTACTGCAGTCTTAGGAGAAAAAGCAGAGAATTCAGTTTACATTCTCACTAGTGCTTTTATGTGATTAATGTCCCTCCATATTATGTATCCATAGGAATGAAATGTCAGGGTCTATCAGAGAAATTGCAACACACTGGCAGCTACTGAGAACATCAGTTCTCTGCTTACATTTCATCTTGTCCTCAGGAACATTTTTGAAATGAACTCAAGTTCAAATAAATAAATAGTACTGTCTCTTCAATGTTCAAACATATAGAATGTATAACCTATAATCTAATATCATTTCAAGAGGAATAACACCAAGATTTTAATCAAAGTGTATGCTTTCATGCAAAGATATAGGTCCTCTACAAATATATAGGCCCCACTGTAGATATGCAATTCCTTTTGTGTTTTGTGAATGGGTTATTGTACACCTCTGAAGCTCAAATTTCTTGCAAAAGCTTCAAAAGTAGATTTAGGGCTGGAGAGATGGCTTAGCAGTTAAGTGCTTACCTACAAAACCTAAGGATCCTAGTTTAAGGCTCGACTCAACAGAACCCACATTAGCCAGATGCACAAGGGGGTGCATGCATCTGGAATTCATTTGCAGTGGCTGGAGGCCCTGGTGCACCCATAATCTCTCCCTCTCTCTATCTGCCTCTTTCTCTCTGTCTGTTGCTCTCAAATAAATAAAAATAACAAAATTTTTTTTTAAAAAATCAAAAGTAGATTTAATCAATGGTGAAAGCAGAGTCATGGCCACAGAGGTCAGGAAGGAGAGAGAGAAGAATATGGAACAGTAGGTTCTAAAAAACAGTCAGACATGAAAATAAATGCTAGTGTTCTGAGACATATTAGGGTGACTGAACTCATTATAATATTTTTCAGGAAAAGCAAGAGAGGAATCAATTTCCCCACATAAAGAAATTATAGATATTTATGGAGATAGAAATTCTAATTATTTTCATTGAATTATTACATTATATTACATAAATATATATACTTTAAAACAAAATATTTTAATAAAAAATAATAAAAATTTTATGAGATGGTCAATAATCCAAAAGTGTATAGCATTAAATTACTTGTATGTAACATTTTTCCTGGGGGTGTGCCCTACTAAAAAGCTTGTTTAAACAACCTTTTAATTCAGTCACCATCTCTTGAATTTTTCTTTTGTTAATCTTTTTTATTAATTAGTTTTGTATTCAGCAAATACAGGCAGTTTGGTACCACTATTAGGCTCATCCATGACCTACCCCCTCCCTATTGGCCCCTCCTTGTTGAGGTATATGGGTCGTGCATTGTGGAGTTAGCCCACAGTTATTGGTAAGATAAATGTCTCTGCATATCATGACCCAACATGTGGCCCTGACATTCTTTCTGACCCTCTTCTGAAAAATTTTCCTGAGCCATGTTGGGTTCATTTTTGGTCTGCTTCAGTGATGAGGTATTGGGGGCCTCTAAAGCGCTGGCTCTCTGATTTGCTAGGAGTTGATTTTTCTCTGTGTTGGTCTCCTTCCCCTTTGTGCTAGTATCCAGTTCATCAGGAAAACAACACCCTTGCTTATTTTGCCAGTTTTTCTTAGTTTCAGCTGGTGCCCTTTTGAAGTATGATGGGGTGGCTCTCTCCTTAAGATCTACATCTATCTGAAAAAGAGAAGCAGATTCTCCAACAGAGAGTAATTTAGCACAAGGACAAATGAGATAACCCTTACTTTTTTTTATAGAGAATTTAATAGGTGTAGGACCTATTGTAGCCCATGATGGATGGTAGCTTGATATTGGAGAGTGGGCTTATGTTTGGATATGATTCTGACTTGTTTCCCAGCTCCAGCTATGGGTCTTGTACCACTGAGGGGATCAGGTAGCCAAATCAAGAGCAGATGTTTCCCCATGACTGTGTGCCACTATTGCACTTGTGTGGACATAACAACAGGTTATTTGCTTCTTAGTAGGTTAGACCATGAGTTGCTTGGAGAGATATTGGTCATTTTCCCAAAAGCGCCCACGTAGCACCTTCTGGCATTAGACGTACTGATTGTCTGGGGACTTACTCTCTCCTAGCTTCCAACCATGCCATTCCATTTTACATGTCATCTGCATATAGTATCTTCCACAGTAGGGTCTTACCACTAATATTTGGTGGGTCATCAAGTACTCTGACAGAAATCTGTCTGTCTTTTAGGAAACATTGTAGGTCTCTCTGATCAAAAGCTCATTGTGGATGATATTCCCATGCTGGTACTGGGAGTTACAGGTCAGTGCCCACTAAGAAAATGAGGAAAAAGATAACTAATATACAAGAGTTAGAGAGAAGGGGGGGGGGAGGGAGGGGGAGAGAGAGGGAGGGAGGGAAGATGTAGAAGATTAAGATGAGCCTTGATCCTACCCTCTCCAGTGTCTTATGGTTCAGATGTTCCCTGTAAGGGCCTGGTGAACATTCAGCCATTTGGTCTGCCTTTTAGGAAGTAGAATTTTATAGTACCATTGCAGTTTGTTTCTAGATTTGTGTTTCCCACCCCTTTGATGCCCTCCCCTCTCTCTCCATTCTTCCTAGTGTCTAGTCCCAGAGATGCTTGCTAGATATGTAA
The DNA here is from genome assembly GCF_020740685.1 of Jaculus jaculus. NCBI lineage: Eukaryota > Metazoa > Chordata > Mammalia > Rodentia > Dipodidae > Jaculus > Jaculus jaculus. The sequence goes on along the minus strand of NC_059110.1, from coordinate 61,419,114 downwards.
GGTATCATGGGTAGATTCAGGTTAGGTGCTGTAGATGAGTAAGACTATGTGGCACATTGTTTCTGTGAATGGGTAAGTTCAATGAGAATGATATGTTCCAGCTTCAACCATTTTTTCTCAAATTGCACTGTGACATTTTGTTCTTACTGCTGTATAGAATTCCATTGTGTAGATATACCACATCTTAGTTATCCATTCTTCTAGTGATGAACTTCTGGGTTGATTCCAGCTCTTAGCTATTATGAATTGAGCCACTACAAACATGATTGAGGAAATCTTTATGGCCTGTGGTTTGAAGGTTTTAGGGTAGATGCCCAGTAAGGGAATAACTGGGTCTCTTGGTATCTCTATAGTCAGCTTTTTCAGGAGTCTCCATATTGCTTTCCAAAGTGGTTGTACCATCCTACATTCCCACCAACAGTGGATGAGTGTTCCTACTTCTCCACATTCTCACCAGCATTTATTTTTGTTTGATTTTTTGATGTTTTCTATCTTTATTGGGGTACGGTGGAATCTCATAGTTGTTTTAATTTGCATTTCTCTGATGATTAGGGATGATGAACATTTTCTTAAGTGTGTGTTTGCAATTTGTATTTCTTCCTCTGTGAACTACCTGTTCAGCTGTTTGCCCCATTTTGTGAGTGGGGTGTTTGACTTCATACTGTTTAGATTTTTGAGTTATTTGTAGATTCTAGAGATTAGGCCTCTGTCAGTTGGATAACCCACAAATATTTTCTCCCATTCTGTGGGTAATATATTGGCTTTGCTTATTATATGCTTGTCTGTAAAGAAACTCTTCAGCTTCATGAGATCCCATTGGTTGAATGACTGTATAAGTTTGTGAGCTACTGGGGTTTTGTTCAGGACTTTTTTTTTTTTTTTCCATTCCAATATCATGGAAAGTACTTCCTAAATTTTCTTCTAGTAGTATTTGAGTTTCTGGTCTTATGTTGAGGTCATTGATCCATTTGGATTTGAGTGTAGTGCATAGTGAAATGTGTGGATCAAGTTTCAGTTTCCTGCATATGGTTATCCAGTTTGTCCAGAACCATTTGTTGAAGATGCTGTCTTTTTTTCACTTTATATTGTTTGGGCCTTTGTTGAATATCAAGTAGCTATAGTTGCTTGGCCCAAAGTCTGGGTCCTCAAGTCTATTTCATTGGTCTATACTCCTGTTTTTATGCCAGGACCATGCTATTTTATTGCTATGGCTTTGTAATATAGCTTTAGATCAGATATGGTGATGCCTCCAGAGGTATTCCTTTTGCTGAGGATACGTTTAGATATGCGAGTCCTTCTGCCTTTCCATATGAAATTTGGGATCATTTTTTCTGTCTTTGTGAAGAACACTGTAGGATTTCAATTGGAATTGCATTAAATCTGTATATTACCTTTAGTAGGATTGTCATCTTCACAACTTTAATTCTAACTATCCAGGAGCATGGTATGTCTTTCCATTTTCTCAATTCCTCCTCAGTTTCTTTTTTGAGTGTTTTTATGTTTTTGTTGTATAGATCTTTCACTTCCTTTGTTAACATTATTCCAAAGTAGTTATTTTTTGTTTTTTTTTGCTATTGAAAATGAGACCATGTTCCTGATTTCTTTCTCTGTATCTTTGTCATTTGCATATAGAAAGGCATTGATTTTGTATCCTGCTACTTTACTATAGTAGTAAATCACCTTCAGGAGTTTTGGGATGGAGTTTCTCGGGTCTCTTACATATACAATAATGTCATCAGCGAATACAGCGAATACAGCTAATTTAACTTCATCCTTTCCAAATTGTATCCCTTTTATTTCCCTCTCCTGTCTTATTGCTTGAGTTAGGACTTCCAGTACTATATTTAAAAGCAGATGTGAGAGTGGACAACCCTGTCTTCTTCCTGATCTTAATGGGAATTTTTCCAGTCTCTCTCCATTAACAATTGTTTGGGCCTTCTGAGCTTTGTATATTGCCTTTATTATGTTAAGATAAGCACCACCTATGCCAATTCTTTCCAGTGTTTTGAACATGAAGTGATGTTGTATCTTGTCAAAGGCCTTCTCTGCATCTATCAAAATGATCATGTTGTTTTTATGTTTCACCTTGCTTATGTGGTTTATTACACTGGCAGATTTCCATATGTTGAACCAACCCTGTGTTCCTGGAATGAATCCCACTTAGTCAAGTTGGGTAATGTTTTTGATGTGTTGTTGGATTCGGTTTGTGAGGATTTTGTTCAGGAACTTTGCATCTAAGTTCATCAGGGAAATAGGCCGATAGTTTTCTTTTCTCATGACATCTCTACCTGGTTTTGGAATTAGGGTGATACTAGCTTCATAAAAGCAGTTGGGTCACTTTCCATGTTCTTCAATTGTGTGGCACAGTTTGAGGAAGGTTTGTTTGAGTTCTTCCATAAAGGGTTGATAGAATTCAGCTAAGAAGCCCTCTGGTCCTGGACTCTTCTTTTGGGGGAGTTTTTTTTTTTTTTTTTAATTACTTTTCCAATCTCCATGAGTGTGATGGGTTCACTGATATGATTAAAATGCTCTGAGTTTAGCTTTGATAGATAGTATGCCTCCAGGAATTTATCTATCTCCTCCACATTATCCAGTTTTGTGGAGTAGAGGTTTTGGAAATAAGTCCTCATGATAATCCCAATTTCACTTATGTCTGTTGTGATCTCTCCTTTTTCATTTAAATTTTGTTATTTTGAAGCTTTTCCTTTTTTTGCTCAATCAAACTGGCCAGGGGATTGTCAATCTTCTTTTTTCAAAGAACCAGCTCTTTGTTTTGTCAATTGTCTTAATTGTTTCCATGGTTTCCAATTCATTAATTCTTGCTCTGATTTTAATTATTTCTTTCTTTCTGGAGCTCTTGTGGTTGGAGTTTTCTTGTTTTTCCAGTGCCTTTAGGTAAATGGTTAGGTTATTGATTTGGGATCTTTCTGTCTTTTTCATGAAGACATTGAATGCTATGAATTTTCCCCTGATAATAACCTTCATTGTGTCCCATAAGTTTTGGTTCAATGTGTTCTCATTGTCATTCAATTCCAGAAATTTTGCAATTTCATTTTTTATTTCATCCACTATCCATTTATTATTTAAAAGTGTGCTGTTCAGTTTCCAAGTGCCTTTGGGATTCTTGGTGGGTCTTTTATTGTTGATTTCTAGCTATATAGCATTGTGATCTGATATCATGCAGGGAATTATGTCAATCTTCCTAAATATGTGGAGGCAGTCTTTGTGATCCAGTATATGGACTATTTTGGAGAATGTTCCATGGGCTGCTGAGAAAAACTTGTAGTTTGTGGATTTATGGAAAGTTCTGTAGATGTCTGTTAGGTCTAAGTAATCTATGGTTTTGTTGAGCTCTCTTACTTCCCTGTTGAGTTTCTGTTTGGATGATCTGTCTATTACTGATAATGGTGTATTGAAGTCCCCAGCTATGATGGTATTGGTGATTCTTTCTGTTTTATTGTTACGTAGGTTTTGTTTTATGAACTGTGATGCCTCTGTGTTTGGTGCATACAGATTTATGATTGCAATATCCTCTTGATGGATTGTTCCCTTGATAAGTAGGAAGTTGTCTTCTTTGTCTTTTTGATTAGTTTTTGTTTGAAGTCTATTTTATCCAATATTAATATAGCTATCCCTGCTTGTTTCTTATTCACATTTGCTTGGAATATTGTTTTCCACCCTTTCACCCTGAGTAGGTGTCTGTCTTTAGTTGTGAGGTAGGTTTCTTGAAGGCAACAGATTGAGGGGTCTAATTTTTTGATCCATCCTGTTAGCTTGTGTCTCTTGATGGGCGAATTAAGTCAATTAATATTTATGGTAAATACTGTGGGATTTGATTTGATCCCTGCCATATTATGATGGTAGATGTGTTGATGTTTTCATGGACTTTGAAGCTTTTTGTGCCTACTCTGAGTTTGGTTATTGTGATCTGCTTCTTGTAGGCATTTGAGTTTGATTATTTGTTTCTTCTCTGTGGAGAATTTCCTGAAATACTCTTTGTAGGTTTGGTTGTGTTCATATAGTTGTAAAGCTGAGATTTGTTATGGAACATTTTTCTTTCACCAACTATTATGAGGGATACTTTTGCTGGGTAGAATAGTTTGTGTTGGAAGCCACAGGTTCTTAGACTTTTCAGTGTTTATGTCCAGGCCCTTTTAGCTTTCAGGCTTTCCATTGAGAAGTCTGAGGTAATTCTGACGGGGTTACCTTTGAAAGTGGTGTGCTGTTTTTCCCTACCTGCTTTTAGGATTTTCTCTTTGGTGTCAATGTTTAGAGTCCTAATGACAATATGTCTTGGAGAGTTTCTCCTTTGGTCCAGTCTGTTTGGAGTTCTGTTGGCGTCTTGTATCTTGATGGGCCTTTCTTTTAAGAAGCTGGGGAAGTTTTCTTCAAATATTTTGTTAAATAAGTTCTCCATGCCTTTGGTCTGAATTTCTTCTCCTTCTGGTATTCCAATGATCCTGATATTAGGACATTAAGTGTATCCCACAGTTCCCTCTTGTTCTGTTCACAGAAACTTTTGAACTTACTGAAATTTTTGAACTCTCAAACTGTTTCTTCCATCTTGTCTTCCAGATCAGAGTTTCTATCTTCCACTTGGCTGACTCTATTCTTGAGGGCTTCTAGAGAGTTTTGTACTTGTTCAATTAAGTTTGCATTTTCTACTACTTTTCTATGTATCATTTCCATCACTCTGTCATGCTCCCTTTTCACATCGTTTTCTGATTTTCTTGATGATTCTTGGAATTCATCCTTGCATTTCTTTATGTTTTCATTTAGCATGGCCAGCTGATTTTTTAGATCTTTTTTATTTTTTCACTCTCCCTCAATTCTCTTAACTATCTTTGAACTCCTTTCAATTGCTTATCTATTAGTTCTAGCTTAGTGATGGCAGCATCCATACAATTATTAGTCCTTTTTTGCTTTCCTGCAAGTTCTACCAGTAGGTTGGTCAGGGTTGTTTGCTCATAGCTTCAATTTGATGTTCTGATCCTAATTATCCTTCTATGTTTTGGTTAGATGTATTCATTGTAGGACTGGGTGATGTTACTGGATTTTCTTGCATTTTATTTTTCATGTTATTTCTTTTGCACTGTGGTCTGCCCATGACAGTATATGGGCACGTAGGTGGGTGGTTCAGCCTGGGCTCAAGCACAGTGTGAGTCTGAGGCAGCCTGGGGCAGTTGCCATGCAGCCTGGGCTTTGGCTCTCACTTGCCAAAGCCGCCTATCTACTGCCTGGCATGGTTGCCAAAGCTGCCTGCATTCTGAAGTGGTAATGTGCCAAAACTTCCTGCATTCGAGCTAGGAGGGACACTAAGTTATCAAGCACTTATTCAGCCCAAACTCTGGCTGGGAACACTGAGACCTGGAAGCAGTTTGTTCTCCCCAGCCACAGGACAATGGCAGATGGCTGGCACAGCAGACAGGTAGGGGATGGCACCCAAGCTGGCACAAGTGAGAGTCACAGTCTGAGATTGTGTGGCAGTTCCTGTGGGTCTGGGTTAGCTGCATGTGTAGTGGTAGGAGCAGTATGTGAGTGAGTGGGCAGAGCAGGCTAAACTTCCACACGCAGGGATCGATCTGCGCACAGCTTTGCTATGGATATGGGGAGGGGTGGGATACCCACTCCTGAGGGAATCAGGGATTCCCTGTTATAGCCAGGAGCCACTGAATGCGTGGTGGCCAGAGCAGTAGATGGGCGAGTGTGTGGAGCAGTCTAACCTTCTGTATGCAGGGATCGATCGGCGTGCAGTGGCAGTGGCAGCAGACACAAGGTCTATTCAGGGGGATAGGTGAGCTACCTGCCCACGAGGGGATCCATGATTCCCTGTTTCCCCCCCTCCTGCCCTCTCACTGACCATCTATTGGAGATTGCTCTCCCCTAAAAGCCCCAGTGTCCCCTTAATGTCTTGCCTTTCTTTCCCTGGGATTTGCAGCACAGCTAGGCGGTTGCCATCTTGGCCGGAAGTGTCTCTTGAATTTTTCCTGAGGATTAGGATACCCTCACTCTCAGCTCTGTCCATTTTGTTCTGGAGATATCTGTCAGTTCTCTCTCTCTCTCAAGAACTTACAAATTCTTTTTAAACATGGATTTCTAGGATATATTAGGTCACCTTGGCTTCCTCTCTTTATTCTCCCCTCTTCTAGGTTACCTCTGTTTATTCACCTCCTCCCTTCCCAGAAAGAAATCAGTATGAGTTAGTAGGTATAGTAGAGCATGACTGTATCTGAAGAACAAGCTGCAGCCAGCACAGTGGAACCTACACCACCTGTTTAAAATTGTTGTTAAGAGAATCAAATGAGACAGCATGTAGTGCCCCTGTGAGAGCTGTAAACACTGGACCAAAATGAGAGTGCATTATTAGGCATATGTGGTCTGGTAGTGCCTTACAGATGGCAGTCACCTGTCATTAAGAAAATGATCTTTAAGCCAAAACTGAAACTGTAATGGCTTTAGAGGCTCCTTGGGCAGTTGTGAAATGTCAGCTCTGTTCTTTGTACCTTCAAAGGCACAGATTTTCATGTGTGTTTGCTGTTGGACAGAACTGGCTACAGGCATCCTGCTTGCAGGAGCATTAGTTTGGCAAGAGTTCTTCCTGTCCTGGGCCACATGTTTGAAACATGTCCTTGCCAACCTGTTTCATCAGGGATACTGAACACAGATTGCTTTGCTGAAAGGCCTACACTGGAATAGAACAGAGCTGAACAGACATTTATCTTTTCACAGGGCAAATCGATGAGTAATTTTCTAGTTTGAATGCTGTATTTAACACTCTTTCAGGGGAGTTGCTGTCAAACATAACCTATTCCAAGGTGGCTTTAATAAAGAGATTATTAAAAACTCTTATTTAATCGGGAGGCAGAGGTAGGAGGATTGCCATGAGTTCAAGGCCACCCTGAGATGACAGAGTTAATTCCAGGTCAGCCTGGACCAGTGTGAGACCCTACCTCAAAAAAAAAAAAACAACAACAAAAAAAAAACTCTTATTTAAGATTTCGGGAACCCACCTTAAACATTTTCAGGGGCTTCTTGCCCCATGTCCCCTGGCTATCACATGCAGCTTTTTTGAAGTGGAGGAGGGACTGACCACACAAATTCCTATGGATAGAATTCTGTCAGTGCCAATGACAAGAAGGCAGGTTTTTTTTATTTTTTTTATTTTTTTTAATTGTATGAAATTAAATGCACAAGCTTTCTCCTGTACTACACATCAAAGTCAAGGGCATATGAGCATATCACCTTCTCCACTATTGGCCTGTTGCCCAAGGCAAATCGGGAGAAGTGAGTCAGGAAATGAAAATAGCAACTAAGTCTGACGTTTACATATATGGAGCAGAGCAATAAAGACTTTAACCAAAATTTTAGAAACATTTTTAGATTGTTTTCACTGTTGCTGCTCTGCGTAACAGGTTAGGGAGTTAATGTTTGAGATGACTGTTATTTTATTTCTAGAAGCAAAGGGGTCATCCTGTAGGACAAGCAGCAAACCAATGGTGGTGCCCAGCCTTTCAAATCTCTGAGGTTCCTATTGTCTGATTTTCAGCAACTTGCTCCGAGCAATTCTCTCTGTAACCTGTAGATGGCAATGTTGCACCAAGAACCTCTCCTCAAGGCCCATCCTGCAGTGTGGCCAACCTAGGCTGGAGGCTGAACTCTTGAAAATCCTGTTTTAAGTTTCTCTGGTTGGTCATAGCCAAGAAGTTCTCCTCCTGGGTCCCCTGCTCACTCATCAGTCTCTCTGGGAGCAGGAAGGGAAACCCTAGCAAAATTCTCTCCCTCCTCCTCACTCCCCATTTTTTGGGGGCCATGATTAATGGCATTCTGGAACAATGGAGAGGGAGAAGTCACCTTCAGTGAAACAATGGATAAATTAAATGTAACTGCAAACCTCTTTAGTGAGGGCAGCCTTGCAAATTTGTTTTCCCTTCCTTCCCACTATTCTGCCCCCCTACTATGGGATTGGAGGCAGGCCCAGTGAGTTCATTAATCAAGCTACTTCACAGTGGCTGATGAATTTTAACAGTAAACTGTCACTTACAATGCTTTGCTGTCTCCTGTATCCCTGAGCACTGGTTATTTCATCTTAGCCAATTAATCAAGACAGCCACACTGCTACCCAGGAGTTTATTAGTGGAAAACAGGCTGTTTCTTCTCCAGAGAAAAGCTTTTCTGTATTTCTTTTTTTTTTATTTTCTTAAAAATTTTGAAATTTTTATTAACATTTTCCAAGATTATAAAAAAAATCCCATGATAATTCCCTCCCTCCCCCCACCCCTTTCCCCTTTGAAATTCCATTCTCCATCATATTACCTACCCATTACAATCATTGTACTTACATATATACAATATCAACCTATTAAGTACCCTCCTCCCTTCCTTTCTCTTCCCTTTATATCTCCTTTTTAAATTACTGGCCTCTGCTACTAAGTATTTTCCTTCTCATGCAGAAGCCCAATCATCTGTAGCTAGGATCCACATATCAGAGAGAACATGTGGTACTTTGCTTTCTGGGCCTGGGTTACCTCACTTAGTATAATCCTTTCCAGGTCCATCCATTTTTCTGCAAATTTCATAACTTCATTTTTCTTTACCGCTGAGTAGAACTCCACTGTATAAATGTGCCACATCTTCATTATCCACTCATCAGTTGAGGGACATCTAGGCTGCTTCCATTTCCTAGCTATTATAAATTGAACAGCAATAAACATGATTGAGCACCGAATTCTAAGCAAATGAGATGAGTCCTTCGGATATATGCCTAGGAGTGCTATAGCTGGGTCATATGGTAGATCAATCTTTAGCTGTTTTAGGAACCTCCACACTGATTTCCACAATGGCTTGACCAGATTGCATTCCCACCAGCAGTGTAGAAGGGTTTCTCTTTTTCCACATCCCCGCCAACATTTATGATCATTTGTTTTCATGATGGTGGCAATCTGACAGGAATGAGATGGAATCTCAATATAGTTTTAATCTTCTATGATTTTGTTGAATGACGCCTATTATGCCTTTGAAGTGAAATTCTTCTCCTTCTACTATGCCCTGAATTCTTATATTTGATATTTTCATAGTGTCCCGAATATCTTGAAATTCCCACTCATACTTTTCTATAAGTTTGTCTTGCTCTTTATTGGACTTTATTAGATCTGCCACCTGGTCTTCTAGCTTAGATATTCTGTCCTCTCCTTCATCCATCCTACTAGTGAGATTTTCTACAGTTTTTTATTTCTTTAACTGTGTTCTTCATTGCTAGTAATTCTGACTGGTTTTTCTTTATTATTTCTATTTTCTTATTTATGTCTTGTATTGCCTTCTTTATTTCATTAAATTGGTGTCCTGTGTCTTCTTTGATTCCTTTAATTTCCTCTTTGATTTCTTCTTTGATCCCTCTGATTTGTTCTTTGATCTCTTTGAACATATTTACAATCATTCTTTTGAAATCTTTCTCAGGCATTTCCTCTAACTCGTTCTCACTGGAGGTCATTTCTGATGCATTAATACTTTTAGGTGGGTTTATATCGTCTTGCTTTTTAGTGTTTCTTGTGTTATAATGTATATATTTTTGCATCTTGGATTAAGTCAATGCTTGGATTTTCTAGCTATCTGGGTATTCTTAGCTGTATCAATTGATTTGATGTTATATATTTTCAGGGTAGGAGCTTAAGGTGTTAGGTGTGGCTCTTAAGACTCTCAGAGTATCTACAAAGGTGTTCGTAGGGGTTGAGTTTCCCTGCTATGGGATTATTCAACTAGGCTGAGTGGAATAAAATATAGGTAGATTCTAAAATTTAAACACTGTACACATTCAATCAAAAGCAGCCCCAAGTATGTATGCAAGAGTAGTTATTGTAATGACCAGATTCTCTATCAACAAAGAGGTTAAGATTTCTGGTCTTTTGAGGGATGCAAGTCAGCTTGTGACCAAGTGAGACCCTTCCCTGTTGCAATCCCAGTTACCTTGGATGATTTTGGTCTCAGTCAAGTTGCTGCCTGGGTCATCGGGCTGCTGTTCTGATTTCTGGAGCTGGGCACTGACTTTTCCTGCAGGGCAAACCGAGCCTGGCTAGTGTGGCTCTGCAGATCAGCACCCCCGCTATTGGAACTGCTGCTGTTAAAGCTGCAGCACTGGGTCTGTAGCCACTGTTGCTGAAGCTGCTGCTGCTGGGTCCACCGCTCCTGCTGCCTCTGCTGCTGCTGCTGCTGTAGCTGCCACTGCTGGAGCCACCACTGCTGCTGAAGCTGCTGCTGCGGGGTCCACCGCTGCTGCTGCCACTGAAGCTGCTGCTGCGGGATCTGCCACTGCTGCCACTACTGGATCTGCTGTTGCTGGGGCCATCCTTCCCAGTGCCGGAGCCACTGATGTTGCTGCCAGACTCTGCTCCTGCTTGGGTCCTGCTGTCAGCTCAAGTTGGTGGGGCCGGGTCCCGGGACCTCTGCTCTGTTCACTAGAGTGGGGCTCAGGCAGTGGGGGAGGGGAGGGAGCCACAGCTGCTCTAGTTCTCTCGCTGTTCCATGTGTTCTTCTACCTCGTGGTCTGCTCCTCTGTTGCTCACTGCCGCTCTCCCTTCACGTTTCTTGAGTTGTGGAGAGCTCCGGTGTGAGTGGAAGCTCCCGCACCTGGCTTTTCCTGTAGCTGGAGCCAAGCCTGGCGGCTTTCTCGCTTGCCACCGCCGTGGTTGGCGGAGCTGCCGGGGCTGCTTTTGCCGGCCTGTGAAGGCTCTGGATGCTCTGGATCTCTTCTACTTCTCCGTTGCTGCTTCAATTTCCTATACACCTCCCTTTTCAGTAATAGTGTGTATTTTGCTGAGTTTTTTTGGTCTCTTTCCCCCCCTAGCTTGCTTTGGCATGGTACCTATGCCACTATCTTAACTGGAAGTCTTTTCTGTATTTCTAATAGGACAGAACTTTTTGTTTTGTTTTAAAGGGTTTTTTTTGTTTATTTGTTTTTTGTTTTTTTTTTTTTTCCTGTTTGACATAGCAAGTCACTACTTTCTCTTCTAGCTTCATAGGACCATCATTTGTCATGCTTTTCTCCCAAGTTTCATTGCCTTTCTTTTGCTGTAAGAGCTTCAGCATTGTGAATGGCAATGCTGACATCAGTGAACTGAGACAAACCTTCCCAGTGCATTGATTGTCAAACAACCATCACTAGAATTATTTTAAAGATCTCGTCAAAAATATGCATGCACCCTGGCCAGTGAAACATTTCCCCTCAAGCCTGAGTACCAACATTCAATCATTATTGTATGTATATACATATATATATATATATAATATATATACACACATGCATACATACACACACAAACACACACAAATAGCCTTCGTGGTCTTCTATAATCTGAGAGCTCTGACCATAAGATACAAGTACATGTAAATTTTAAAGAAGCTCTCTGAGAGTTATCTAAAACAACAACAGAACCAGGTAGACAGAAACTGCACCAAATGAGGTAGAACTATAAGGATGGGCCTAAATGTCCTGTGACCTCCACAATCATGCTATAGCACATGTATACATATGTAGTCACACTAGATAAATAAATAACAATAAAATACATAAACATGTTGGTGGGTTGTATCAAAACCAAATTACCAACAAATTTTTGGTTTATTTAGCATGGACATTTAAGCTTTTGTGTACAATTTTGGCCTTAAGTGATAGCCACTGCTCACTGAGAATGGAGATACTCACATATAGAATTAAGAAATTAGGCAATTATTTTAGTACTTGCATAATCTTCTATGACTTCCCAAATGAGGTACTTTGAGGAGCTATGAGGGCTGAATTATTAACATCTGTACAGTTTCAGGATTGTGCAGCAATTTTACCTGCTCTTCTTTTTACTACCCTGCCTCAAAGTAGGCAGTTTTGGTGGTCAGCTATTTGCATAATATATTTTTTCTATTCTTTACTCATTTATTTCAACAAACATTTATTGAACATTTTCCTCTGAGCCTGATTATATCTGTGCCATCAGGGTTCTTAAAATTCAGCAAAATAATTACACAAATTATATTTCATTACAGTTATGATAAGTATTATGAAGGAAAAATACAAAGTGCTATGAGACCATTTAATGTAGAAACTGAATTCTGCCTGAATGCTAGAAATAGTAGCCTAGGAAGTGCCATTTACTGTGAGATCTAAGAGTTAATAAGGATTAGCCTGGTAAGGTAGAATGGAGAGAGATGGACAAAGCCAGGGGGCTGGGGTGATAGATGCAGAGAGAAAATGGCTGTGTAAAGGGCCATCTAGATGGTGGTTTATGGTGGATATGAGGAAGAGGCTTGTGGGAGAATGCTGCTATTAGAGGCTATACAGTAAGTAAGGACAAGATAACATGGGGATTTGTGGGTCATTTTGGGGACTTTATCTGAAAATCAAAGTAATGCTGTTGTATAATTTTAAAAAGTGAATTTAATGCATAAGTAGTTCTTATAAAATATCAGTTAGGAAATAATTTCCAGAATGCATAGAAGCAATGATGGCAAAAATTAACAGTCAACTTTCTCAGGACACTGGAAATTGGCCAAAGGCTTGCAAGTGTGAAGATGCTTTGGATAAGAAAAATAGCTGCAATTGAGTGAGTTGGTAGTATTTTGACATGTCCTATTCCACTCTATCCTTCCTCAAATCCCAGTAGTCTTTGTAATTAGCAATTTGCAATCATGGTAGCTATACATCCAGAAGGCTGTCAGGTTTCCAAGCTTTCTGCTGCTTCAAAAGCTCTGTTCCCTGAGAGTTGTAACTATCCAACTTACCTTGTAGCTAGCGCTCTGCTTCACAGGTGTGTGTCTTTGACCTCACCCCAAGATGGTTAGTTGACAAGGCCTGACAGTCTTTAACATCACAGCTGTTTAAGGTGATGACTGGCAGGAGCAATCAAGAGGCTGGAGAAAGTCCAAAAGGAACATCTGAGTAATGAGATACTGATGAGAGCATTGGGAGCTCTGATAGGTTCCTGGAGTTTTCAATGTTATGTGTATACAAAGGTCTGACAGTGTGACAGATCTTCCTCATAACTTTCTTTTAAAAACTTTAAAAAAAATTTATTTATTTATTTGAGTGTGACAGAGAGAGAAAGACATACACACACACACACACACACACACAGAGAGAGAGAGAGAGAGAGAGAGAGAGAGAGAAGAGGGAGAGAGGGAGGGAATGGGTGCTCCAGGGCTTCCAGCCACTGCTAATGAACTCCAGATGTGTGTGCCCCTGATGCATCTGGCTAATGTGGGTTCTGGGGAATTGAGCCTTGAATCTGGGTCCTTAGGCTTCACAGGCAAGTGCTTAACTGCTAAGCCATCTCTCCAGCCCCTTTCTCATAACTTTCTATCTCACCTTCTGGGGACTGCTTAACCTTATGTCTTGTGTATAGGCCTAGAAGCAGTGATGGGTGGGCACTGATGGCCATTAGCATGTTCATTCTGTTTCCTCAGACAGTACAGGATTAATTCCCTCAGGAAAGGGTGGAGACAACACTACTTCAGGGCTTGGGGATGGGGATACTACAACTGCTAAGGGTGGAAGGCTACTTTTTCAGGGAAAATATCTTAACCAATGTCCCAGATTTATCAAGTTCTTCCCACATATCTCCATCCCAAGTTACAGGATCCCACTCTTTTCCAAGCAGTGCCTTCACCTTAACTGCTGATATCCTTTGAGACTGGGACTTAAACTTGAGTTGCAAGTTAGCCAATCATGCAGTGAGGCCTTGGGTTCAGTTTTCTGCAACTTGAGCACTATGGCACCGAGTGGGAAGACTCTCCTCCTCTAGGGCATACTTAGGAGCCTTCAGATCATGGATATGGGTCTTGGGCTGAGAATTTTCCTTTATAAACTTCTACTTTCCCCTTCATAATTAGAATCAACCAACCAACAGCATCATTTATCTTACTTTTTCACAAATGTATTATACAGGGAGTCATTAAATCCCTGGTATCACAATCTATATTAGTCAGGGTTCTCTAGAGGAATAAAACCAATAGAATGACTTGGTATTAAAAAGAGAATATTGGATTAGCTTAAGGCAGTCTAAGAACAGCTGACTGCAGGCTTGAGTGTCAAGGAACCCATAGCTGTTCAGTCCATGTGGCTGGATGTCAAGGCAGTCAAATTCTGGTATTGATAGCCTAAAGGGTTCAGTTCCTGGAGAGCTGCTAGTCTTCAGTCCATGCTGGACAGTTGAGGAAACTTGTTTTCAATGTTGGTGAAAGATAGCTGAATAGGACAGATACATATATAAAAGTAGGCACTTACCAGCAAGTAGCATAGGTAGCCAGGCAGTTAAAAAAGGACTGCTTCTTCCCAGTGCTTCATTATATATTGACCACCACTATATATGAGGAAGGTTGCCCATTCTGGAGGAAGGATTTCCTCCTTCAGTCAATCTTTTCTGGAAGCAACCTCCGAGAGTTTCCCAAGAGTAATTTCTGGATTCCTAATCTGATCAAGTTGACAACAGAACTTAACCAACACAAACAGGTTCCTGGAGGTTTTCAACACTTTCCAGTAATTCTGAGGCTCCTTGATTTAAGAAAGGATTTAGAATTGGGAATCTTTCAACTCTGGCTGACCATAAGGACCAGTCTAAGTAGGAGTAAAAGCTAGGCCATATTTCTGAACATTCAGACTATGCACCCAAAGACATATAGGATTCCATTGCCAAAGATGGAACAATTAGTAGCACAAGAGTTTTGATAAAAGCAGTGTTTGACCATTAGCTAAACACTGAGCTAACTGAGGTTCAATCAGAGAAGAAGCATAACAACTAACAAAACATGACAGACATTTGAGAAGTTAGTGAAGCAGCTTCTTAAATAGAGCAGCATTAAGAGGCATGCACACAAAAAAGCTCCTGCTGATGGGAGCCTTGGAGGCCTGAGTTCCAGAGCATTTTCCAAAGATATTATTTAGTGTTCAGTTTTAAACCATAAAACAAGATATAAAAGTAGTCTGTATGTCAGTGGTGTTGGAGATGGGGAGGCACAGTGAAGAGGAACTGGTGCAGCAGCTGTCTGGATATTAGGTCTTTAACTCAGACTTTACCTTTATTATTTTTTTTTAAATACTAACCTGGGGCTGGAGAGATGAATTAATGGTTAAGGGGCTTTCCTGCAGAGCCAAAGGACCAAGGTTCAATTGCCTAGCACCCACATTAGCCAGATGCATAAGGTGGCACATGTATGTGAAGTTTGTTTGCAGTGGCTGAAAGCCCTGGTATGACAGTACTGCTAAAGACACCATATACTGTTGGTATGGAATGTGGAATGATCTGGTTGGAATATAGAGGAGAGCTAGTCCCAAGACAGTTCATCTAGTGCCAGAAGGTGCTACATGAGCAACTGGGGAAAATGGCCAACATCAGTCCAAGCAACTCGAGGTCTAAGGTACTCAGCAGCAAACAACCTGATATGATGCTCACACAAGTGCAATAGTGGCACACAGCCATGGAGGGTAACCAATTGCTCTTGGATTGGCTAACAGATCCACTCAGTGGAAAGGAAACCACAGGGGAACTGGGAAATAAGTCAGAATAATATCCAAATAATGAGTTCACTCTCCAATATCCAGCTCCCACCAATCTTTGACTATTAAATTGTCCCTAAATTAACAATGGTTATCCCATTTAACTGACACTAACTTCACTCTCTATTGGAGAATCTGCTTAACTTTTTCGGATGGATGCAGAACCTGAGGAGAAAAATCAGCCCATTACACTTCACCAGGGCCCCAACTGAAACCATATGGCAATTGGGGAAATGAGAAAGAGTGCTGCTTTCTTGGTAAACCTGATATCAACATAAGGCTGAAGAAGATAGACACAGGGGACACTCAATTCCTACCAAATCATAGATCCAGAGACAAAAAGGCTCCCAAGAGCCCATCACTGAAGTAGATTGAAAATGAACCCAACATGGGTCAGGGAAATTTGTGGAAGAGGGGGTGGAAAGTTTGTTAGAGCCATAAGTTGGGACATTATGAGCAGAGATAATTGCCTCTTCCTCATAACTGATGGCTACCCCCATAATGCAAGATCCATAATCCCCATGGAGATAGCTGGCATCCCCAAGGAGGAGGGTCCCTTTAAAGGGTGGGGGATAGGGATGAGGGTAACATACTGAGTATTACATACTGAGTATGCTTACAAACTGAGTATGTCTATAATCAAAAAAAATAAATAAATAAAAAGAAAGAATATTTGAAAATATAATGGCCCAAAACTTGCTAAATTGGGGCCACATTGTAAGACATTCAAGAAACAGGGTGATCTCCAAGTACCTTTTGGCCAAACATATTCCTAGGTAGATGCATTACATTTGATGTGCTTGAAATGAATTGTGAAACAGTAAGAGGAAACAACTTGCTGCATGAAGGAGATCCCCAGTATTATCCATGAAGTTTTCTTCAAGAGCCCTGAAAATCTTAAAACAAAGAAATCAATGAACTAGAAATGGCAGTCCAAAAATGTTTGTAATTAATTGATTTTTATGATGCAAAATGAAAATGTAAATTATTCAAAGTAATGGAATTATATCAATTCACATGAAAAAGGATGGATTTGAGTATGTGATATAAAAATAACTGAAAATGCCTTATAAAGCTAAAACTATAAACCCTTAGAAGCAAACATGAAAATAAATCTCTGTGATTTTTAATTGGGTGAAGAATTAATTAATTATGACACTAATAATACAAGATATACAAGATATAATAATATACAAAAGAAAGATATCGCTTTGATTTATTTAAAATTAAAAATGGGGCTGGAAAGGGTTTGATTCTCCAAGTCCCACATAAGCCAGATGCACAAGATGATGCTTGCATCTGGAGTTTGTTTGAAGTGGTTAGAGGCCCTGGCACACCCATTCTCTCCCTCCACCCACATCTGTATCTTTAATAAATAAATAAACAAAAATTAATATTTGAAATTAAAATGTATTTTCCCTGAAAGACATTACTAAGAATGGAAAAGGACAATCCACAAAATGGTAGAAAATATTTTTAAATCTTTATTGTGTAGAATGCAACTATTTATTCCTAGAGGCTGGCTGGAAGTAATTGCTAATGGGTACAGGGTCTCTTTTTGAAGTGATAATGATATTATAATATTATATTGGTTGAATAATTTGGGGGCTATATTTAAACCTATTGAATTACAAAAGCAGACTTTATGTACTTGACATATCTCAAAACCCTTATAGGAGGAAAAAGTTGGATTTTTTTTTAGCCACACAACAAATACCATCTTATGTCTAGCTATATCCTAGGTTGTATTAAGCCATAAATTCCCCAAATCTTTACTTCTTTATAAGTTCGTGATCTGTTAAATTGGACTACCTTAGTGAGAAATTTAGTTTTACACAATTATTTTTTTAAATATTTTTGGTTTTGGATTGAGTATCAGCTTTATTTTGTGTTATTTCTTTGATCCCTGCAATCAATAATACAGCATTAATGAATCCATTTTATGGTATATTTCATCTTTTAATTATTTAATATCTATTCATTTAGTATTTTTAGTATACAAAATCCTGTCTTATACACTTCAGGACATTCCAAAAATAATATAGCATGTGACCCATATTATATGCATCTTTTTTAAATACAAGTGATAGTATCTCAAATTATGTGGCTCATCAAACCCAAAGATAGCCTGAATAACACAAGACAGGCTGATTGTACAGGATTATGCTGAACCTCAAAAATCTTAATCAGGGACTCACCTTCCATTCAGATTGCCTTGCTGTTTGGTTGTACTTTGTGGTGGGGGAGGGGGCTCCTTCATGTCTGTTCACTGCATCTGGGCTCTATCTCCATGGTAGGAAACCCAGCCATTGACAAGTCACAAAATTTATATTCTGTGGTTTCTTCACTAAGACTCTTTTTGCGGGGGGGCGGGGGGGGAGGCTTCAAGGTAGGGTCTCACTCTAGCCCAGGCTGACGTGGATTTCACTGTGTAGTCTCAGGGTAGCCTAGAACTCACAGCGATCCTCCTTCCTCTGACTCCTGAGTGCTGGGATTAAAGGCGTGTGCCACCATGCCCAGCTCATTAAGACTTTTTGATAGTATTTTTTTCCAAATACTATACATCAAGAGGAAATGCCTTATCATCCTAGCTGGGATCTACCACATACCTATGTGACAAATATGGTGGGGTGAGAGTGAATAAAAATTGCTGCTCTTGTGGAAGCCAAGTAGATGAAAGCTGGCATTATCCAGATACAGGTTTGAGTAAGATGAGTGTATGAGTGTATATACCATGGTGACCTTCAGCCAAAGAGTTTGTCTTTGGAGAAAGACTTATCTTGGGCAGTTGCTTTGTCATTCTGGTCCCTAGACCCTTTTTTATTTATATTTGAGATGGTGTTTCACTAAGTTGACCAGCCTAGCCTGAACTCACTCTGTAGCCCAGGCAGTTCTTAAAGTTGTAATTGTCCTGCCACAGCCCCCTGAGTAGCTGAGATTACTGGCCAGTGCCATTAGACCTGATTCTTTTTCCCTTTATAAGTATGTTTTATTCTATTTTAGTCTCCACAATAAAAATAGCATGAATAATAATCCTGTAATCACTGCAATTGATAATATAGCATAAAGCTATAATTAAAAAATGCACATGCTATTCTCACACAGTCTCATTTCTTCCCTTGACCATGGAAATGAATAAATATATATAATCACATGAGAGTTGTTTCCACAGAACAACACTGCATTGTACATACTATGTTGAAACTTGATTTTCTTAATACTGTGGCAGTGTCATTCTCTAAAATCAGCAATTGTAACTGTAGAACATTTTGAATATCTTCTTATATTCTTGTTGCCAATGAAAAATTTTCCTTTGTGAGTTACAAAGACATATAGAAGTATGACAAAAGAGAGAGATCTACCTATTCATTTTCCTTTTCTACTTTTTTTATTCTGGAAGAATTATTTGTGTATCATTGAATAATTATTTCTCTGTTATATACATTGTGGAGTATCTCTATCCTAATGTATGTGGATTTTCCTACACGAATACATACATATACACAGGTTTGTGATATCTATCAACATAGATAGCTATATAGATATATAGGTGTATAAAGTATAATTTTAAGCTGTTGAGTTTAAAAAAATCAATAG
Source organism: Jaculus jaculus (assembly GCF_020740685.1). Classification (NCBI taxonomy): domain Eukaryota; kingdom Metazoa; phylum Chordata; class Mammalia; order Rodentia; family Dipodidae; genus Jaculus; species Jaculus jaculus. Next base: position 61,399,982 of record NC_059110.1, on the reverse strand, counting down.
ACAGGAACCCAATGCAGTTTATTGGATGCTTTCATTTTGAGAGTGTACATGTAGGCTTGATGAATTAAAAACGATTAAATGAATGATATTTCAGTAAGTGGAATTTTATTAATAATTTCCATCTCTTTAAATAGGTCTGTAATATATTCAATAGCAGCTGCTCAAATAGGAAAAGTGTTTGAAAAATGTTGGTCTAATACACGTGATTCATTTTGTGGTAGAAACAAAAAATTTTAGAAGGTATTATTGAAATAACATGCTTTATTTAGTCTCTGCTATTGAAGATTAGCAAAGTTTAGAGAACTGCAAAAAAAATAAAGTATGTTATAGAAAGCACACAATGAGAACAAAGTGAATATGTCTCTATAAGTTACTGACTTCTACCTTGATGTGCATTCCCACAAACTCTTGCATAGCTTTGTCAAAAAAAACTAATCTTTGTGTAGAACACTAACTGTTTACTGTGTTGTTATGAATACTATGGGGAAGCCATGGACATGGATGTGTATCTCTGTGGCAGGATATAGAGACCTTTGGGTATATGCCCATGAATAGTACAGCTGTGACTGCAATACTTACAATAGTTAGGAAGTACAATCAGTCCAGATGTACATTTACTGATGAATGGGTAATGAAAATGTGGTACATGTACATAGTGGAGGCTTACTCACCTGTTTTAAAAGTTATGCAGGGAAAAAGATGGAATTGGAAAAAATTGTACTAAGTGACATAACTCAGGCACGGAAAGCAGAAATCACATGTTCTCTTTCCTATGTAGTTGCTAGCTTTTAATGTTTTTATTCATTTAAATAAGTGGATCTTTGAGTGAATTCAGGCTATAATTCAATGCAGGGGATGACAAGAGGGGAACAAGAGGTGATTAGAAACAGGAGGACAAAAAGAAGTATGTAGTATAAAAGAAAGGAGGGTATGTTTTTTTGTGAGGGTACATGTAAGGAGGGAGTGGAGGACGTAGCAGGAAAGGAGACAAAACACAAAATTTGCAGAAGCACCATGATTAAACCTAATTCTGTATACATGCTAATAAAAAAATAAATTTAAACAAAGTACAATTGAGAGTAAAATCACCCTAACCAAGAATATTTTAATCTCTCTTAAGACCAGATAAGATCTCTGGTAAAATGCACTATATTTTTACAAACTGTTATCTTCATAGCAACATAGCCTGATGAAAAGGTTTGGATATATAATGGCTCTGAATGTTCATGTGTTCAAATCTTGGTCTAGCTGGCAGTTGTAGAAAGTGACTTGATCATATAGATACCATACCCATCAATGGATTAAACTCTTTATGAATTTATAGCCAAATGAGCTATTAGGAGATGAGGCCTGGTTGGAAGAGGTAGCTCACTGTTACATATCTTTGATGGGTATGTCTTGTTTCTTTTCCCTTCCTGAGTCACTCTGTTTCCTGGACAACATTCATCAGGTATTTTTTTTTAATTTATTTTGTTTATTTAAGAGAGAGATAGAAGATGGAGAAAGACAGAGAATAAGAGAGAATGGGCATGCCAGGGCCTTCAGCCACTGCAAACAAACTCCAGATGAATGTGCCCCCTTGTGCATCTGGCTTACCTGGGTCCTGGGAATTGAACCTGGGTCCTTTGGCTTTGTAGGCAAACGCCTTAACCACTAAGCCATCTCTCCAGCCCTCATCAGGTATTTTATTACAACTGAAAATTGATTTTTACACCCTATGTAAAAACAATGACATTACAATAAATAGATTGTATCCAGTGGATTATTAAGATAACTTGGAAACACCTGCAGGAATTCCAGTAATAGGGAAGTATGTATAAGGGATGTGATCTGGAGAAGGGAAAATAACATATTTAAAGTAGCTGTTAAGTGGAACCAGCTGTAAGTTTCAGTCTTTAAGGAACAGGGTTTTCAGATACAAAGCCATATTTCATCAGTATAATAGTGATGGAGGCAAGAGATACTTTAATTCTTAGAATGAGACAGTCTTGAGGATGCCTCTTTTCTCCTGGTTACTATGACTTGGGCATCCAGTCAGAGAAATACTGGGAAGTGGAGGCTTTTGAGGACATTTTGTAAGTGGAAGGAAGAAGATTTGCTATTTTATTGGCTAATATTAAATGTACTCCTCAGACACATAGCATGTTGTGCTGATCCTAAACACTTGATTCAAACTTGATTAATCATAGGAATGAAGTCATTTCTGCTGAGAATGATTACTCACTTGACTCTGCCACATTGGGCTCACAGAAAATCTGGTATTAGAGCACGTTTCAGTTGCTGTTTCTCTCCACAGGCAGTGAGCTAACCCAGTGGTAAACATGGTATCTGCTCCAGCACTGGATTTGGTAAGTCTCAGCCACATGAGTAAATGGAAGCCTGCAATGGTGGCATGGTAAGAAGGCTTTAACATTTATAGATGGTCTGAGCAGTGCCCAAGTACTGCCAAAGATTGCAGACCCATTATGAGGACTCTTTAATTACTCTAGAAACTCTCAAGACAAATGATCAGAAGATCTTAAATGGTAATGATCTGGAAAATGGAAAGGGAATGGAAACTGAAAATAATAACCCCAGATCTACAAAATTAGCCTTATAAGTAAGCTAACTAGAGGGAGGAAAGTCAGTCATCCTTGGAGAAAAAAGATTAAATTCACCTGAGTACAGGTCAAGTTCTATTACTTAATACATTAATTTTGAAAGTACTTTTTTCATTTACAAAATTGTATCTTAAGGAGACTTATATACTTTTAATTTTAAGGTATGTTTCACACTGTAAGAACACCATATAAAGAAAAAAAAACCCCAGAATTTTCAAGAATATAGTATTGGAAAGTTCACAGAAAACTGGAATTTCTGATTTAGGTATTATCTTCACCTTGTATAGAGTAAGTGGGTCTCTAGGTTTTACTTCTCTCATATATTCAAAAGATAACACTGCACCCAACTTATGGCTCTAATGTTTTTTCCACCCCCTCTTCCACAAAATTTCTCTGAGCCATGTTGGGTTCATTTTTGGTCTGCTTCAGTGATGAGGTGTTGGAGGCCTCTGAGCCACATGTTGGGTCAGGATATGCAGAGAGATTTATCATACCCATAACTGTGGGCTAACTCCACAATGCATGACCCATATACCTCAACAAGGAGGGGCCAATGGGGAGGGGGTAGGTCACAGATGAGCCTAATAATGGTACCAAACTGCCTGTATTTGCTGAATAGAAAACTAATAAAAAAATAAAAAAAATAACAATGCAAATGTGCTCCATTATATTCTTCCTAACTGAAATATTCCATAATTGTATGATATTCATTGTTATAGCTTATGTCTTACTGGTTCACTGACAATGTCATAAGGAACAGAAAAGTATAATGTCACATGGTTTACAATAATTAAATTTAAAATAGACAAAATGTTAATGTCAACAGAGCACATATAGATTTATATTAATTAGAAATCTGGAGAGAATTAGACATGGACATGAGTGTCTACCAAACTCTCTTTGCTTTGTACAGGTAAGATTCTTTGTAATTTTAGTGAAGAATTTTATAGTTTACAAAGTGCTTCCACCATATCTCCTCATTAAGTGATCACCACTGACTACCCTGGAAGGTCATCATAGTGAAATTCATTTTAGAAAGAATGTCCAAGGGTAACAAATGTCATCATGGAGCTACATAACTAATAAAGTGATGGCTCCTTGTGTTGATTCTTTCTCTAACTCAGAAGATCTTCAAGCATAAGATTTTTTATACAATACATTTAGAAACCTCTGAGCACTCTTATGAAGTATTTCTCAATATTCCCTATGTCAGATGCAATAAAATATCAGTGAAGTGAAGTAACTTATCCAAACTCTCAGACCTATGAAGTGACTGAATTGAGATTCCACCAGTTATGGTTTGAAAGTAAAATGTCTCCCATAGGCTTATTGTGTGAACCCTTGCTCCCCAGCTAGTGGTTCTCTTTTGGAAGATAATGTAAGCTTTAGGAAGTAGAGTTTTGCCAGAGAAAGTGAGTGACTGGGAGAGGGCCTTGAAGTGTTTTAGCCTAGTCCATTGCCTGTCCATCCTTTTAGATTCCTGACTAATACAATGTGGCCAGCTAGACTCCCAAGTCCTGCTGCCTTCCTTACCATGATGGAAAGTATCCTCTACCCAAAATAAGTCCTTTCCTTCCTTAAACTTCTTCCAGCCAGGTGTTTCATCATAGAAAGTGAAGTAACTAACACACTATACAAAACCAAAATCCAAAGATCATCATAAAGAACTATCTTCCCAAGGACTGTGGGAAATATGTGTCCAATACTTTTAGGGAATTATATAAAACAATAGATATGTGGGGACAATGCAGTAAGAAAAATCATACAGTAAGTTATAAATTTAATTGTTTCTATCTTAAATATAGGACAAAGTACACACACATATAAACATTTATATATATATATATATATATATATATATATATATACCACATATATACACATATGTACATCACATATCACATATATGTATTTAGATAATGCTGTATCATCCTGGGAAGACATGGCTGATTCTGGTGTTATTGGTGCCTCTGATGTATAAATTCAAAACTCATGTTTGAATGTTTTGATGTAGGTGTCCAGGTAATGTATCTGACATAAAATCTCATCTTTATAGAGAATATTTTTTCATAGAGAATTTGATCCTAATTTAGTGATACATAAAAGTTAAGGCATTAACATAAGGATACAAAGTATTTTATATGTAAGGAATGGGTCATTCCTCTCAGGGAAAAGCTGTAGGTATGCATGATTTTGAAACTGATGATGTTTTCTAGTTTATTTTTTCCCTCTTGTGTCACAAATAATGGCCTATCATATCTTTATGGATATTTGATGTTACAGTCAGCTCCAAGTTGCTGGGACAAACATCCAAATCAGGCATGTGTTATAGGAGGAAGAATTTGCTTCAGCTTACAGATCTAAGGGAAAGTTCCATCAGTGAGAGAAGAAACTGGCATCCCTCCATAAATCCAAGCAGAGAGAGGCACCAGCAAACAACCAGTGCCAAAAGAGAGCACTAAGGGGCAGCAAACAGTAGGGAACTGAAGCAAGGAACAGGGACCCAGGCAGAACACCTTTGGCCTGGAGTTCAGATCTGTCCCCAGTAACACCTTAGGGCTGATCCCAGGATCCACCAGAAGTGACAACTCTTCTAGCCAGGTGGCTGGAATTTCAAGTTATGAGCTTTAATAAAACATCTGATTCTACTGGCAGACATACCTTCAAACTACCACAGTCCATAAACTGCATCCCTTAACTATAAAAGTGTTGATATTGTATCCTACTTCACTTTATTATAAATTAATATATTTTATTAAAATCAGTTATGTGCCATTTTTAAACTTAACAATTATGTTCTATAAAATTTGGAATCATTACTTGTTGGCCAAGTGATTTCTAAATTCCATAACCCTAGGATTGCTATCCCCTAGCCTATTCTTTATTAGTACCAACATCTTGCTTTGAAGGTCAATCATTCCAAAGCATTGGCATCATTATTCTCTCCTGTTGAAAATTCACTTTAAAAAATAAAGTTTGGAAATCTGCCTTTATCTACTGGGAATCCTGTCTTGTCCATAAAAGGGAACTCTGTCACCATTTTTAAGTTTTAGATGCTCTTCAGATATTCCAAACATTTTAATGTTGATTCTTTCTGCTTTGCTAGACCTTCTGTCTTTTCTTTAGGCCCTAATGGAATTACAAACTGACTTAATCTTCCTCCTCACTCATTATTGTATAACCAAAAACAACAATGACACGAAGATACTACATAGAAGGGAAAAATAATTTCCTAATTTTGCTCTTGGAATATGTGTGTGTGTGTATGTGTACATATATACATATATTTATGCCCAAGTGTTAAAGGATAAAGTTAAAGGATAAATGGCTGTTATACATCCTACAATTTGGATAGTCAGGAAGAATAGTTACAATCTGTTTCTAAGAGATGCTTATAAAACTTAGTAATATCATACCATAAAAATATAATACCTTAGCTTTTAGTGAAAATATAGGGTTTGGAGTCAATAATGTCTAAATCAAATTCAAATCAGTTTGACCAAATAATAGCTCCATAACTTTGTAAGAATTCATTTTTGTAACCAATTTTTCCTCTGATTACGTGCGTTGCAAAGGGTTACATAAAGATAAAATGAAATGTGTATATTTGAAAATGTCAACCTACCATAGCCTTTATGTAGGACTTTTGATGCTTACTTCTTGACTGTTTAACACATTATGTTTGACAAAACCTGTCTCTCTTCTGAACGACTTTCTCTTAATTTTGTAAGAAAGAACATCCTAGTCCCTGTCTTCACCTGGTATCTTACCCTATAGAAACAGAAGGAAAATTGCTTTATTCTTCACATGTCCATCCCAGTGACCTTGTGAGCTCTCTAAGCTTCTTCACAGAGACTTCTGCCAAACTCACCCAAGAAAAACTCTGATAGTAAGCTCAATGGAGAAAATGCTTAGAGCTAAAAGAGATTAGAATAGTAATTCTACCTTATTAAACTCTTCTGGTGGTATAATGGTAATAGAGTATCTTGTTCTAAATAATATTTTATTATAAAAAAATTCCCAATACTCTATGCTAAATGTCCTCTAATAGTTTAAAAAGACTTATGTACTGAGAAATGGCCCTGATATCATGGCAAATTATGTAAGTAGTATTTTTCTTTCCAATGGAGGAGCCAGATATAAATACTTGCATATGCTATGAATCTGCATAAACAGGGATTTAGAAGTTCTGTACAGTCCTATGCAGAAAGTGATCTGATGCTAATTTTGGTAATATAGAAATGAGGAACAAATGGGTTGAAAGGAGATAGAGTGCACAACTTAAACAGTTGTACATTCTGTATTATTGAGCATACCAAACTTAAGAATAAGATACTACCTCAAAAATTAAAGTACTTTAGTTTGCAAGTGTTGCATGGGAAATATATGTACAAAGGGTAAAAGTATAATGATATATTTCCAAAGATGAATATGCATAACCAATACAAGTTAAAGAAAAAAGAACTTTTGGATTTTGATGGCAAAAATAAGATAGTAAATTTTGCAAGTTTAATTTTCATGTTTTTCCTGGCCTCCTTCATTAAGGAACTACCTGTGCTCCCTTTAATGTGTTAGCTCATTCTCAAAAGCCCAGTTCCTTCATTTTTCCATTAGGCATTCATTACTACACGTTTGTCTTTTTGGCCATGATGAATTTTGTCTCAACAGTAAATTGACCACTAAAGTACCACATTTACACAAAATTACAAATAAACGCATTGCTGTTAGAAATCACCCAACCAAGAGCAGCTTCTGAGAAAAAGAGATTTATTTTGGCTTACAGGCTCGAGGGGAAGCTCCACGATGGCAGGGGAAAACGATGGCATGAGCAGAGGGTGGACATCACCCCCTGGCCAATATAAGGTGGACCACAGCAACAGGAGAGTGTGCCAAACACTGGCAAGGGGAAACTGGCTATAAAGCCCATAAGCCCGCCCCTCAAAATACATTTCCTCCACGAGGATTTAATTCCCAAGTCTCCATCAGCTGGGAACCTAGCATTCAGAACACCTAAGTTTATGGAGGACACCTGAATCAAGCCACCACATTCCGCCCCTGGCCCCCATAAACTGATATCCATACATGATGTAAAATACAATGCATTCATCTCATTTTAAAAGTCCCCATAGTTTTTATCAATCCCAATGATGTTCATACATCCCCATATTCCAAGATCTTTTTTTTTAAAATTTTTATTTATTTATTTCAGAGTGACAGACACAGAGAGAAAGACAGATAGAGGGAGAGAGAGAATGGGTGCACCAGGGCTTCTATCCTCTGCAAACAAACTCCAGACACGTGCGCCCCCTTGTGCACCTGGCTAACGTGGTACCTGGGGAACCGAGCCTCGAACTGGGGTCCTTAGGCTTCACAGGCAAGCGCTTAACCGCTAAGCCATCTCTCCAGCCCTATTCCAAGATCTTTTAACTGAGCCATAATACCAAAAAATTACCTCAAAAAATCCATAATGACACAGAATAAATGCTCACACTGCAATAGATGGCATTGAGCATAGCAAAGAAACATTCAACCAATACAAGATTTAAAACAACCAGGGCAAACATCAAACTTTGTAGCTTCAAGTCCAGCAACTCTAGCCAGTGACAAATCTCCAAGTCCAATAATTCCAACCAGAAACAAGTCTCTGGCATTCCAATTCCACCTCTCCAGCTAGGCTACTCACAGTCCTGAAAAACTTCATCGGGGCTGGCAGCTCTTGGCAGTGGGTCTCCACTGCAAGCCACAGTTCATCCTCATGGCCCCATGGGGTCTCTATGCAGGCAACCAGCAAACCTGCTTCACACTGCCCATGGCCATTTCCAAAACACAAGACCGTGTTGCAAACTCAATGACCCTCTCTCCAGCATTTCTTATACTCCACGATACCAGGTATGGTGCCAATTTGTTAATCCATGGGGGAATAAAGCAGACTTTGAAACACAAGACACTCCTTGAGCACTCAGACCCTTTCAAAAGAGTCTACATTCTTCTTGTTGCCCCAGTGCATGTCAGCTAGCCCAGTCTCAAAGGCTGCAATCTCTCAGTTGCAGCTGAATGGGCAACAGTTCACGCAAAGATTTTTCTTTCTGTGCCATATCCCTCTGGACACACCAGTTCATTTCTACGCAAAGCAACCCTGCACAACTTCTCAGGACATGGGCACAAGAGCAAGCTTCTCACACAGACTGCTAGCCCAGTCCAAGCAAAGCTCTTTCTCACCCTCATAAGCCAAACCTCACAGTCCATAGTTCTGACCATAATAGTCCATCAAAGTGTACTTACAGCACCGCAAGGCATCTCTTAGGCCAAGGTTTCAAATCTTCCCATATTCCTCTTGAAAATCAGCTCCAAAAGGCCAAAGCCACACAGTCAGGTGTCTAGCAGCAACCCCACTCCTGGCACCACTTTACTGTTGCAGTCCGGTTTGCATTGCTGGTAGAAATCACCCAACCAAGAGCAGCTTCTGGGAAAAGGAGATTTATTTTGGTTTACAGGCTCGAGGGGAAGCTCCACAATGGCAGGGAAAAATGATGGCATGAGCAGAGGGTGGACAACACCCCCTGGCCAACAGAAGGTGGACCACAGCAACAGGAGGGTGTGCCAAACACTAGCATGGGGAAACTGGCTATAAAGCCCATAAGCCCACCCCCCAAAATGCACTTCCTTCAGAAGAATTTAATTCCCAAATCTCCATCAGCTGGGAACCTAGCATTCAGAACACCTAAGTTTATGGGGGGACACCTGAATCAAACCACCACAATGTATAACAATAGAGACCTAGATTCTCACCAATGGATGACATGGTGGAGCATGCCCTGCACTCAGGAGGCAGAGGTAGTTGGATTTCTGAGTTCGAGGCCAGCCTGAAACTACATAGTGAATTTTGGTCATTCTAAGTTACAGTGAAACCCTACCTTAAAATATATATATGTAGAAAAGATACTAAGAATATATTTTCCAAAATAAACAAAGGACTGGTCACTTTCTGACTGAATGGCCATTGGGTCCCCATCTCCTGGATTCACTGAGTCCAAGGGTGTATATGTAGTGTAGTGAGACCCAAAGAGATAAACCACCATCATATTTCAGTAAAGGCCCAGGTAAAATCACAGAGGAAGTGGGGAGACATTAAGAGTGTTGCTTCCATGGTGAGCCTGACAAGCAGTTCCAGGGTGAAAGAGACAGTTGCTGATAATACTCAACACATACCAAAGCAGAAATCCAGAAGCTCCTAAGAGGTCAACTCAGAGGTAGAGTTAAAACATAAGCAGCAAGGTCAGGGGATTGTGCTGAACAGAGGGCAGAGACATTGTAAGAGCCACAAGATGGGGTGTTGTGCCCAGAGGCATTACCTATCCCCCAATAATTTAGTGCTGCTCCCACAACACATAATTCACAACCGTATGGGGAATACCAGCAATCCCACTGAGGAGAGCCCCCTGCAGAATGGGGGCAGGGAGTAGGGAAAAGAACATACCAACACATGATGTATTCACACAAAGTATGTGCTTACTTAAAAGAAAACATGGGATATTGTTACATGCTACAGAATTAAAGAATTTTGAAAGCATTATGCTGAATGAAAGAAGTCAGCTCCAGAATACTAATTTACATTGTATATTCCTTTCTATAGCAAATGACCAAATAGACAAATATATAAAGTCAGGAAGTGGATTTGTGGCTGTCTAGGGACAGAAAAAAATAAATAAGGAGTGATTAATTGGTAAGAAGTTTCTTTTGGCAATAATGAAAATGTTCTAAAATTGATAACTTTGCATTATACTGTGAATGCTATAGTTAGGGCATGAAGTGTCCCCCAAAAGGCTTCTTTGCTAAAGCTTAGTCTTTGGCTGGTATCAGAAGGTCAATGGCTTATATAAGTCAGTAAGTTTACTGAAGGTTTCATTCATAGATGGGTTCACAATTTTTTGACATTATTGGGAGATAGTGTAAACTTGACCAAGAGTGTTCACTGTTGCTAAGCCCTCGCCACACTTCTCCACAGAAGAAATATAGAGTCCTGTGGAGATGTATTTTATTAACCATCAGTTATGTTTCACATTGCATGCTATGATTATTTCAGTGTTTGTTAGTGAGACATAAAAGTAGGGATATTATCAAGTACTGCATTTTCTCTTTCTTGTAAACAGTATCTGGCCTAGAATTCAAGCATCCTGCATCATCCTGCCCAGTGCTGGGGTGATAGGCATTCAGACCATGTCCAGCTCTTAGAGCATGCAACATTGTGTGAGAAAGGCAAACACAAGAGGTCTGCTGATTTACAAAATTCCCTCATGTTAGTCTAATACTATGGGTATTGGTTTTGAAATAAGACAGACTTGGGGTATAGTCATGGCTCTACCCTTTATTGGCCATGTAGTCTCATGCAAGTCCCAAAGCTACTTTCTGCTTCAGCTTCCATATCTTGCAGATTAAAATGAAAATAGTTTTTATGATAATGATAATACCAATGGTGAGGAGATAGTAATGGTAATGGTTGTGGTGATGTTTAAATGAAAGCATTCTCTTGAAAGGTCATTTTATTTATGATCTTAATTCATTCCTGATAACCTTTCCTCTAACTGAAAAGCTATTAAATATAAATATAGGGCTGGAGAGATGGCTTAGCAGTTAAACGCTTGCCTGTGAAGCCTAAGGACCCCGGTTCGAGGCTCGGTTCCCCAGGTCCCGCGTTAGCCAGATGCACAAGGGGGCGCACGCGTCTGGAGTTCGTTTGCAGAGGCTGGAGGCCCTGGCGTGCCCATTCTCTCTCTCTCTCTATCTGTTTTTCTCTCTGTGTCTGTCACTCTCAAATAAATAAAAATAAATAAATAAATAAATAAATAAATAAATATAAATATAGTTCAGTTAGTTTTAATGGGGAAATTATGATGCTTTTAATTCTAATATAAGGAAGACATTTTAAAAATATAGAATAAATCAGTTGCCTAATGAAAGCAGTGTTACATAAGTGATAAACAACATTTTAAATGTAAATTAGCATGGTGTGTATGTAAAATTTGCAGTAACAAAAGTTTATTATTTGCTGAAGGGGTAAGGGAAGATAATATAAATAAAGTACAGAGAATCATTCTTTAGAAGTTCATTATATTTAAGCTACTATATTCAATGCAGCTTGTGGCTATCTTGCCTGAAAACTAAGTTGCATAAATTTCTATCACAGAAAATCCCTTTCATTTTTTTTTTTGTTGTTGTTTCAAAACAAAAGCTACAACAATAGTGATTTATTTCACACAGTCTCCTTATCACTTCCTTCACAGAGCTGATACAGAGACACCTAAAAAGTTATTCCTCTACAGTCAGTTAATCTCTGCATTATTTGCACTTAATTGTAGCCACAGGGCCACAAATCAATTGTAACATTATCTGTAACAATTGATTTACCAAAGTTATGAATTATGTTGGGCATCCTCTCATCAGAGAATCTAGAGGTATTGGTTTATTATCTTTGAACTTTCTTTTGTTAATCTTTTGATTTTTTGAATTTTGAAACCCTTGTGGATAGCATATATTCAGAACAAACTGAAGTATCTTAGTTCATGCTTGTGTGTAGGGTGTGAGGCAGGATCCCACTCTAGCCCACACACCTGGAACTTACACGGTAGCGCTGACTGGACTCAAACTCATGGTAACCATCTTGCCTAAGCCTCCTAAGTGCTGTGACACACCTGACCATTTTGTCAACTCTCCTGTCATCTAGATGAAAGCAAAATAATTTAATTTCATTCAAAATACAACTCAACTTCATTTATTCATTCTGATATTCTCTAACTGGAGACTTCATTTATAGGTAATTTGGTGAATATATCTTTGCTAAAGCCATCATATTGAAATATTACCCTCTATGCTGTATTTGTTTAATGCATTTTGGAATGTAAAAAATTCTTGCATGGAAAACAAGAATCACCCCCCCACACAAAAGTACCCAACCTGACTTTTTAAAAGGATCTCATTATTTAACTATTGTTGTAGTCCGGTTCACATTGCTGGTAGAAATCACCCAACCAAGAGCAGCTTCTGGGAAAAAGAGATTTATTTTGGTTTACAGGCTAGAGGGGAAGCTCCATGATGGCAGGGGAAAACGATGGCATGAGCAGAGGGTGGACATCACCCCCTGGCCAGCATAAGATGGACCACAGTAACAGAAGGGTGTGCCAAACACTGGCAGGGGGAAACTGGCTATAAAGTCCATAAGCCCGACCCCAACAATACATAACCTCCAGGAGGTGTTAATTCCCAAATCTCCATCAGCTGGGAACCTAGCATTCAGAACACCTAAGTTTAGGGGGACACCTGAATCAAACCACCACATCCCGCCCCTGGACCCCATAAACTGATATCCATACATGATGTAAAACAGAATGCTTTCAGTCTGACTTTAAAAACCCCTATAGTTTTTATCAATTCAAATGATGTTCATACATCCCCCATAGTCCAAGATCTCTTAACTGAGCCATAATACTAAAAAATAACCTCAAAAAACCCATAATGACACAGAATAAATATTCACACTACAAAAGATGGCATTGGGCATAGCAAAGAAACATTCAACCAATACAAGATTTAAAACAACCAGGGCACACATCAAACTCTGTAGCTTCAAGTCCACCAACTCGAGCCAGTGACAAATCTTCAAGTCTGATAATTCTAACCAGCAATAAGTCTCTGGCATTCCAGTTCCACCCCTCCAGCTAGGCTACTCACAGTCCTGGAAAACTTCATCGGGGCCAGCAGCTCCTTGGCAGCCATCTCATGGTCCCGGCATCTCCACTGGGTCTCCACTGCAATCCATGGTTCATCCTCATGGCCCCATGGGGTCTCTATGCAGGCAACCAGCAAACCTGCTTCACACTGCCCATGGCCATTTCCAAAACACAAGACCGTGTTGCAAATGCAATGACCCTCTTTCCAGCATTTCTTATATTCCATGATACCAGGTAGGGTGCCAATTTGTTAATCCAGGGGGGAATAAAGCAGACTTTGAAGAACAGGACACTCCTTGAGCACTCAGGCCCCTTCTAAAGAGTCTACATTCTTCTTGTTGCCCCAGTGCATGTCAGCTAGCCCAGTCTTAAAGATTGTAATCTCTTAGTTGCAGCTGAACGGGCAGCAGTTCACCCAAAGATTTTCCTTTCTGTGCCATATTCCTCTGCTCACAACAGTTCATTTCTACGCAAAGCAACCCTGCACAACTTCTCAGGACATGGGCATAAGAGCAAGCTTCTCACACAAACTGCTAGCCCAGTCCAAGCAAAGCTCCTTCTTATCCTTATAAGCCAAACCTCACAGTCCATAGTTCTTATTGCCTTCAGGTCTTTCAGCTCTGACCAGGATAGACCATCAAGCTGTACTTACAGCACTGCAAAGCATCTCTTAGGCCAAGGTTTCAAATCCTGCCACATTCCTCTTGAAAATCAGTTCCAAAAGACCAAAGCCACACAGTCAGGTGTCTAGCAGCAGTCCCACTCCTCGGTACCACTTTCCTGTTGCAGTCCGGTTCACATTGCTGGTAGAAATCACCCAACCAAGAGCAGCTTCTGGGAAAAAGAGATTTATTTTGGCTTACAGGCTCGAGGGGTAGCTCCACGATGGCAGGGGAAAATGATGGCATGAGCAGAGGGTGGACATCACCCCCTGGCCAACATAAGATGGACCACAGCAACAGAAGGGTGTGCCAAACACTGGCAAGGGGGAAACTGGCTATAAAGCCCATAAGCCCGCCCCCAACAATACATTCCCTCCAGGAGGTGTTAATTCCCAAATCTCCATCAGCTGGGAACCTAGCATTCAGAACACCTAAGTTTATGGGGGACACCTGAATCAAACCACCACAACTATCTTATTGTTTAACTGAATAGTTAGCTGTGCTAAAACCCATATTTATCAGACTTGTAAGTACCAGAGTGGTAGCTTAGATCAAAATGCTTTTATTTGGGCTGGAGAGATGGCTTAGTGGTTAAGCGCTTGCCTGTGAAGCTTGAGGACCCAAGTTCGAGGCTCAATTCCCTAGGACCCACATTAGCCAGATGCACAAGGGGTGCACACATCTGGAGTTCGTTTGCAGTGGCTGGAGGCCCTGGCACTCCCATTCTCTCTCTTTATCTGCCTCTTTCTCTCTCTGTCTGTCACTTTCAAATAAATAAATTTAAAAATTTTTAAAATACCTTTATTTGTTATCAATCTTTCTCTTTCTAGTGTTTTTTTTGACATATTCCTCCTATCTCCAGGTATTAGATTGAACCTTCAACATCACAGAATACATTTCAGAATGAGTCCAATACCTCCCAACGCCAAATACTTCTTCAAACTATGCAAAATATTTTCTTCCACCTTTGCAAACACTCAAACTGACTTCAAAATTGCATCTAAAGTGTGAAATTATACTGAGAAAACTAAAATATTTCACAGGCCTGTCATAGTGTTTCCCAACCTCTTTCTGAAGTAGAAATGAATAAGCACTCCTTCAGAAGAAAAAAGAAGAAGAAAAAAAACAGTGAATTAGCTATCCAGGTTTACAAAAGCTGGATACCAACAATGTTCCTGGTAATTCTGTTACCTTGTTTGTGAATGGTGTTCTACCTCAAAAAGAAATAAGAAAGAAAGACAGAAGGAAAGAAAGAAAGAAAGAAAGAAAGAAAGAAAGAAAGAAAGAAAGAAAGAAAGAAAGAAAGAAAGGAAAAAAGAAAGGGAGAAAAAGGAAAAAATAGGGAATTTAATACAGGAACATACTGTAATTTGATCATGTTTTCATCAAATTATCCTCCTTTTCTCACTCTCTTCTTACCCACCGCACCCCCCCCCCATTCCATCTAATTCCATTGAGGACTTCTCTCTTTCCTTTTGTCCTCTGCTGCTCTCTATGTCAAAAATGCTTGCGAGCTTAGAACAGAGCAGGTATTGTGAAGGTATTAATCAACATCTATGGGGTCATGAGTACACCAGTCAGGGGAAAGAGGATAAGCACACATATTCTATCTCATGTTCCTAACTGAAAATAATTAAATTAGTTTGTAAGTTGTAGTTAGCATCTATAGCACATGTTATGAAGCTAATTACATTTTAATTTCATAAGCAGAACTGTGAGAAGATATAGGCAGAGATTTTCTGATTTCTAAAATTTTGTGAGCAGTAAAAACACTTGGAAATAGAATAATAATAGATGAACACTGAATTCCGAGAATGTAGACAGGATGAAATATCTGAAAGTTCAAATTGAAGGAGAGAAGTAAGACTATATATAAGTTCAATGATAAGACAAGGCCACACTTCTCTCTTTGTAAGAAAGAAGTGTTTTTTTTTTTTTTAATTGTAGAACATTTTTCTTTCCTGCAATAGTATTCTGATCAAATACATTTACACCCCATTTCTCTGCCTTTTCTATAAGAGTTCAAAGTTAGAATTCAGGAAAGAAGGATTGAGAAGGCTGTTCCTTTACTCCACATACCATCTGGACTTCAAAAGTAAAACTACGCCCTTCTGTTCATGCTTCTACATGCTAAATTTTAAATATTTCTTTGTTCCCTTGTGCAAACATAATGTTTTATCTTACAGAAAAGTATCTTTGAGTTTTATTGTCATCCTTTACACCAGAATTTCACAAATACAGGGGCATTATTGGTACAATATTTGTTGTACCTGAGTAAGTAACTTGAAGAGAAAGGTAACTAGCCTTAGGATTTTTCAACTTTTCTATTTTTTCTGTGCATGTTATATAAAACAGAACAAATAGCACTTTCATTATGATCTAAGAGGATGCTAAATAGGGAATGTTTCACTACAGGAATAAAGGATAGAAAAGGGGTGATGACATAGGGACTGGAAATGTTTAATCATGTGGGTAGAAAACCAAAAAGACAAAAATCCCTAGAAAAAGTTTCAACTACTTTTAACTGTGCTGGCATATAGAAATATTTACTAATATGAGTTTCTGTTCTGTGAGGTTACCTTCAACACACAGAAATTCATGAAAAATAATTAAATTTATTTGACTATCATGTTCTGGTGTACCTATTGCTTCCTCTCTGGATTTGGCTGTAAAAAATGCCTGCATTAAATAATAGTGTACTTACTTACACAACGAGTGTGTTGTGATTTGAATGTAAATGGCCCCATGGCCTCAGATATTTTTTATTAAGCTTCCTACTTAATCTCTAGCAGGCAAAGCCCTGTTGTCATTGGGTCAGATCTTGAGTTCAGTCCTAAGGTGTTTTCAGAGTCAGCTTGTACTTACTGGTGCTAGCTGTGTATAAGGAAGCACCTTGAGTTCTAGCTATATTTTATGTCTTTTATATGGATTGATGATGAATGAGGCTACTTTTTATGCCACAAGGAAAATTACCCTGGAATCTGTAAGTCTAAAATAAATCCTTTCTTACCATAAGATGCTTCTATTTGTCTCAGTAATGAGATCACTGCAACAGAAAATTGGTACCAAAAGGGGGGCCTTTGCTGCAATGAATCATTTTTGATCTTTCGGAATGTGTTTGTGGGAAGAATGTGGAAGGATTTTGTACTTTGGACTAGAGAAGGGTTTTAGTACTGAAAGCAGAGCTATATAGGCTATTCTTATAAGAGTTTGAAAGTGCTAAATATGGAGAGAAATGTGGACTGTGAAATTTATGAAATTTCAAAGGGGAAGGAGTAAAGATTGTTAGAACAGGGATACTGGTGGGAATAAGTTAAAAACTTGAATTATCCCTATTAATATTCTTATTCTTCTAGGAAGTATCCTTATGGTTTCTCTGTGTCACATGACTTTCTAGAAGAAATTCTTCTTTTCTGAGTTTGAACTTCTGTTGGTAGGGTCCCATATGCACTAAGATCATAATATCAGCATGATTACAAGGAAGCAATGGACACCAAAGTCAATAGCTACAGGTTTATCTTGATCAATTCAGTAGTAAGGAAATATCACTGCATCTTAAGTAACATCAGATCATCATAATTAGGGGTCAAGAAAGTACCAAAATGCTTATTACTTAAAGCTGATGGGAACTAAGTGTTCAGAAATATAAAGAATAGCAATTGGGCTGCAGAAATGACTTAGCAGTTAAGGCATTTGCCTGCAAAGCCAAAGTACCCAGGTTCAATTCCCAGGACCCCTGTAAGCCAGATGCCCAAGGTAGTGCATGTGTCTGGACTTCATTTGCAGCAGCTGGAAGCTTGGCACACCTATTCTCTCTCACTCTGTCTCTTTCTCTCTCTATTTCTCCCTCCCTCCCTCTCTCTCTCTCAAATAAGTAAATAAAAATAAAATATATAATAAAAAACAGTTATTTTTCTGGAAAAATAATAAGTCTGTAGAAAGACTGACTCACCTGGCACAGGAAAGTGCTATCCACTGAATACTGGATATTTTAATCTGAGTCACAGTCCAATGAGATTAGAACATATTTGTCTAAGAAGACTTAAGGGCTAATGACAAGCCAGTAGTTACAAAACTTAACACCATGGTCAGTCACTCCACCTATGATTCCATTTCTTTGTCTGAATTCCAAATCTGGGAAAAGAAAGTTGTGATCTGATAGCAGTAAGCAATAGCTTCTCTGAGACCAAAATTAGAAGGAGTGAATTTAGAATCCCTCATGTCTTAAGGTTTTGTTAATAGGTAAGGATCAAAATATTGTGTCTTTAATAGGTATAGGGAAGTCTGGAGGACACATGAGAATCAGGAGAAAGAGTGGGCCATTGGTGGAGGATAAAGGAACTGAGTAAAAGTACTTGTACTTTTATGTTCATCCAGTTATCTAGATGGATGCCTCATAGCACTGTGATTATTCACCACTGTTTTCTCAGCTACTACATGAATATTTCACACAAGTTTTTGTAGTCAGCTCCACATTGCTGTAACAAACATCAAATAAGACAGTTTATGAGAACAGGGTGTTTACTTCGGGCTTACAAAGTCCAGGGAGAATGGCATGAATGGCTGAAGAACTGATTGTCTTTAATATATACAAGCAGAGAAACAGCATCAACAGCCAACACCACAAAACACCAACATCCAGAGATCAAACTCTTCTCTCTATACCTTTGGGCTGAAGTTCAGATCCACCCCAAATACATCTTAGTGTTACATTACAGTGTCCTCCCCAGTGTCATCTTCTTCATCTGGACAGCTGGTAACTCAAGTTATAAGCCATATTTTATAAAAACATGAGTCTGTGGGGCAACACATTCAAATTTTATAATATTCAAACTGCCACATTTTGTTATAAGGATGAAAATGCAAAAGAGCTGATGGATGCATTTGATATTTTCCAGACATTTGGAAATTATGTTAGCAGAGTACAGAAAAAGAGAATGATAAACAAAGGCCATTAGAGGGTCAACTTTGGGTCCTTGGTGGCTTTCAAGCATATAAATGATTTTTCTTTTTCTTTTTCTTTTTATTGGTCTTGTACTCAGTGTATACAGTCAAGTTGGTATCATTGGTAGCCCTACCCCATATCCTCTCCCCTCCATAGGGAGCTTCCTCATTGGGGAATATGGTTGTGCATTGTAGGGTTAGCCATCAATTATGGGCAGGAGGCAATATCTCTGTGTATCATGACCCAATGTCTGGCTCTGACATTTTTTTCGCCCTCTCTTCCACAAATTTCCCTGAGCCATGTTAGGTTCATTTTAGGTCTGCTTCAGTTATGAGGTCTTGGGAGCCTCTGTGTCTTTGGATGTTTGGTTTGATAGGAGTTGAGTGTTCTGAGTGTCTATCTCCTTCAACCTTGTGCTGGTATCAGCTTCACCAAGAAAGCAGTACTCATTTCACCAATTATTCTTAGTTTCAGCTGGGGCCTGTTTGAGGTGTGATGGGCTGGCTCACTCCCTAGAATATGTGTCCATCTGAAAAAGAGAAGCAAATTCTCCAATGGAAAATGAATTTAATGTCAGATAAATGGGGTAACATCTATCTTTTTGCTAGAATTTAAAATGTTTAGGCCTTCTTGTAGCCCATGATTGGTGGGAGCTTGGTAGTGGAGAATGGGCTCATTTTGGATATGATTCTGATTTGATTCCAAGCTCCTGCTTTGGAATCCATTCCACTAAACAGATCAGTTAACCAAATAAGGAGCAGTTGGTTTCCCACCATGGCTATGGACCACTATTGCAGTGGTGTGAGAATCACGTTAGTTTATTTGTGGCTGAGTGGTTTATACCTTTATACCATGAGTTGCTTGGACAGATATTGGTCATTTTACCCCAGTCACTCATGTAACACCTTTGGCATTAGATGAGCTAACTGTCTAGGAACTGACTCTCTTACAGCTTCCAGCCATGTCATTCCATGTTCTGTACCATCAGCGTATGGTATCTTCAGCAGTAGGGTCTTACCACTTACCTTTGACAGGTCATAAAGTACTCTGAGAGAAATCTGTTTTCTTTTGGGAAATCTTCTATTGTCTCTCAACAACACAATGAAATTTGAAGAAAAATGGTAGAACCTGGAACAGATCATTCTCAGTGAACTCACCCAATCACAGAAAGATAATCACCATACAGTCTCACTCATCTATGGCTCCTAACCTGAATCTACCCAAGATGGCAACATACCTAACAATCATCTTGAGGACTGGACAACAAGGTAGGTGGGGAGGGAAGGCAGGGTAAGTCTGGGGGTGGGAGACACAAATCTGGACCCAAATGGAAATGTTACCAAAAAATACTACATCCCTCAAAGACAGGCTTGAATGGTCAAAACTTCCCCAGGCCCTTAGAAGGAAGACCTAAATCACAAGGCCCTGGAGAGTGTAAGATGAAGACTGACCTCAATCTTATGTTTCTGTTTCTCTCTCTCTCCTTCTTCTCTCTCATCTCTCTATCTCTTTTATATTACTTATCTTTTTCTTCCTTCTCTTCTTGGGTGCTGACCTATAACTCCTAGCACTGGCATGTGACTATCATTTTCTTTTTTTAAATTTTCTTTTCTTTTCTTTTCACAATTTTTATTAACATTTTCCATAATTATAAAAAATATCCCATGGTAATACCTCCCCCCCACACACACATACCCCTTTGAAATTCCATTCTTCATCATATTACCTCCCCATCTCAATCATTGTGCTTACATATGTGACTATCATTTTCAATGATTTTTCTTTTTATTTCTTTTTATTTTTTTAAATTTAATTTATTAGTTTTCTTTTCAGCAAATACAGGCAGTTTGGTACCATTGTTTAGGCTCCTCTGTGATCTACCCCCTCCCATTAGACCCTCCTTGTTGGTGTAAGTGGGTCATGCATTGTGGAGTTAGTCCACAGTTATTGGTACCATAAATGTGTCTGCATATCATGACCCAACATGTGACTCTGACATTCTTTCCACCCTCTCTTCCCCAAAATTTCCCTGAGCCATGTTGGGTTCATTTTTGGTCTGCTTCAGTGCTGAGGTGTTGGGGGCCTCTGAGGCTCTGGCTCTCTGATTTGGTAGGAGTTCATTTTTCTCTGTGTTGGTCTCCTTCCCCTTTGTGCTGGTATCCGGTTCATCAGGAAAACATCACCCTTGCTTGTTTCACCAATTATCCTTAGTTTCAGTCAGGCCCCTTTTGAGGTATGTTGGGGCAGCTCTCTTCTTAGGATCTGCATCTATCTGAAAAAGAGAAGCAGATTCTCCAACAGAGAGTAAGTTAGCACCTGGAAAATTGAGATAACACTTACTTTTTTGATAGAGAGTTTAATAGATGTAGGCCCTCTTGTACCCCATGATTGATGGTAGCTTGATATTGGAAAATGGGCTTATGTTTGGGTATGGTATTGACTTGTTTCCCAGCTCCAGCTATGGGTCTCCAGCTAGGGTATCAGTTAGCCAAATCAAGAGCAGTTGGTTTCCCACCATGGCTGTGTGACACTATTGCACTTGTGTGGGCATCACATCAGGTTATTTGCTGCTAATTAGGTTAGACCATGAGTTGCTTGGACAGATATTGGTCATTTCCCCCAGTCGCCCATATAGCACCTTCTGGCACTAGACATGCTGACTATCTGGGGACTGACTCTCTCCTGGCTTCCAGCCATGCCATTCCATTTTACATGTCAGCTGCATATGGAGTCTTCAGCAATAGGGTCTTACCACTGACCTTTGGTAGGTCATCAAGTACTCTGACAGAAGTCTGTCTTTGTTTTGGGAAACCTTGTAGGTTTCTCTGATCAAAAGCTCATTGTGGATGATAGCCCCAAGCTGGTAGTGGGGGTTACAGGTCAGTGCCCACTAAGAAATTGAGGAAAAACATAACTCATATACAATAGTTAGAGCAGAGAGAGAGAGAAGGGAAAGGGGGAGAGGGAGGGAGGGAAGATGTAGAAGATTTAGGTTAGTCTTCATCCTATCCTCTCCAGTGTCTTGTGGTTCAGGTGTTTCCTGTAAGGGTCTAGTGAAGGTTCAGTAATTTGTTTTGCCTTTTAGGAAGTAGAATTTTATGGTACCATTGCCGCTTGGGTCCAGATTAGTGTTTCCCACCTCTTCGATGCCCTCCCCTTCCTCCCCATCCATCGTATTGTCTAGTCCATGAGGTGCTTGATGGGTATGTAAGGTATCTTGGTAGATTCAGGTTAGGTGTTGTAGATGAATTTTGGGGGCTGGAGAGATGGCTTAGTGATTAAGGCCTATGCCTGCAAAGCCTAAAGATCCAAGGTATATTCCCCAGGTCCCACATAAGCCAGATGGAAATGGTGATGCCTATGTCTGCAGTTCATTTGCAGTGGCTGGAAGCCCTGGTGGTCCATTATCACTGTCTCTCTCTTTCTCTCTCTTCCTCTGTCTTTAACAAATAAATAAAATAAATCTTAAAAAAAGCATTGTGAATCTCATTTAATTTTAATGCTAATTTCCCTTCATCATTAATAAAATGTTATGCTTGATGACATTATATTTTTTCAATTGTTGGCTTCTTAAAATGCAATGTCAGTTACTAAAAAGTGAACAGATAATACAAAGTTCTGGTATTGTCCCACTTGAATTTCTCTTATTACTCTTATCTTTCCAAGCAGCTAATATAATTCAGATCTCATGAAAATGAACAGCAAATGAGTATTAAGAGCTATTTACCACAATAACAGGCTGTTCTGAAAGTCTATCGCTGGCAATCTGGAAAGCACAGAGAACACTGTGTGTGTGTGTGTGTGTGTGTGTGTGTGTGTGTGTGTGTGTGTTTACAAAAGTATGAATGGAGGAGTAAATGCATGTTAAAATAATACATTTTAAGATTTTACATTTCCAATGCAGATGGTGCATTATATGTCTTGGTAATCTTTCCTTGCATTGTGTTCTACTATGAAAAAGACTTGTGCTAAATGATTTGAAGAATGCATTTAATTTAATTCCCTTCATAATTTACAAGGTCAGTTATACAAGTTCTATGCCACAGGTAAAATAAATAAATAAAGCCAAATAAGGCAGTTTTTGTAAGGCCATACCATTTTAAGTCACCATGTTAGTAACAAAATCTAACTATGCTTGGGACTTTTTTCCCCACCTATGGACATAAAAATGAGTATTATATGGCTTGGACTGCCAACAGGAGACAAGGTATGTTGTCTGTATTAATCATATTTGCTATTTAGTAAAAGCATCTTAGTGGCTTACTGTGGTTGTTTGAATAAATGTGCCCCCAACATATTCAGGAGTTTTATTAAAGCTTCTTAGATTTCCAGTTACCTGTATGGAGGAGATGGCACTAGGTGGATCTTATGTTCCAGCCCTAAGGTATGGTGGTGGATCTGGAATTCCATTCTGAGGATACACAAAGTACCTGATTTCTGCCTGCAATTCCTAAGTGTGCTTGTGTGTAATGTGGCTTTTGGTGTTTTGGCTTGTAGCTTCTCTTTCTTTGCTTGGTTTTGAAAACACAGGCCAAACTTCTTCTGTCATTATGGAATGTCCCCTGGATCTATCTGTAAGCTTCACTAAATATTTCCTCCTCAATGAGTATTCCTGGTTTGGAAGTCCAACTCAGCTATGTGAGGCAGTCTACTTATAAAATAGCAATTAAGTTTCATCACTGTTGTTCTTCTTGTCATGTGGTACATCCCTTCTTTAGGTGAGTAGAATTGAGGTTTTTCTCAGCCTATTGCATTCCAGAGTCCAGACTAGAGGAGCAAGGTATCTTCTTGGATTTATCAAATGAAATCTCAGTTAGGCAAACACATTTCAAGTTTCTCCTTAAATCCAGTCTGCTATCACTCCACTGAAATGTCTGAACTGTCCCCAAAACATTGAAGGATGTCAACTGGGAATTTTTGAGTACATTACTTTTTTTTTCTTATAAGAGCACAACTTAAAGGGCATGATCAATTAGTAATGCTAGAAACAATAAGTCAAATACAGTATGTTTTTTATTATGGACACCATAACAATGTAAACATTGAACTTTGCAATCTAGGTGAAATAAATTTATATGGTATTAAGAGGCATGGAGATGATAATATGTTACATTTTATGTCCAAATTTTAATTTAAAACTGAAAGATTCTGATATGTTTCCCAGCTCCAGCTATGGGTTCAGTTCCACTGAGCAGATCAGTTAGCCAAATCAAGAGCAGCTGGTTTCCCACCATGGCTATGCACCACTATTGCACTTGTGTGAACATCACGTCAGGTTGTTTGCTACCAAGTAGGTTAGACATTGAATTGCTTGAACAGATATTGGTCATCCCCCCCCCCCCCAGTCACTCATGTAGCACATTCTGGCACTAGACACTAACTGTCTGGGGACTGACTCTCTTCCAGCTTCCAGCCATATTACTCCATGTTATGTGCCAACAGCATATAGTGTCTTTAGCAATATAGTCTTACCACTAACCTTTGGTGGGTCTTCAAGTACTCTGACAGAAATCTGTCTTCTTTTAGCTGGAAATGAGTCAGAATTATATCCAAAACTGTGCCTGCTCTCCATTATCATGCTCCCACCAATTGTGGGCTACAAGAGGGCCTACATCTATCAAATTCTTTCTAAAAAAATCAATGGTTATCCCATTTATCAGGTTCTAACTTTACTCTCAGTAGGAGAATTTGCTTCTCTTTTTCACATAGACACAGATCCTAAGGAGAGAATCATCCCATCAATACCTCAAAAGGGCCCCAGCTGAAACTAAGAACAAGTGGGGGGAAACAAGCAAGAGTGCTGTTTTCATGGTGAGCCTGCTACCAGCACAAGGGTGAAGGAGATCTACACAGAGAACAATCAACTCCTACCAAACCAGATATCCAGAGACACAGAGGCTCCCCAGACATCATCACTGAAACTGACCTAAAATGAACCAAACAAGGCCCAGGGAAATTTGCAGAAGAGGGGTAGAAAGAATGTCAGAGCCAACATTGGGTCATGGTACACAGAGACTTTGCCTCCTACCTTACTTATGGAAAACCCCACAATGCATGACCCATATTCCCTCCTGAGGGGGAAGGACAGGGAGGAGGCTAATAATAGTACCAACTTGACTGTATTCGCTGAGTACAAAACTAATAAAAAAAAACTGAAAGATTATTGTGTAAACATTAACAATGATGATTTAGAAGGTAGGCAGCTAATTGTAACTGCTGGGTGAGATTTGAGACATTTTGTATCAGAATCATTTTCCAGAATTGGTCAGGACACTGGAACATCCTAGATGAAGGATATTTTACTAATTGTATGTGTGATTAATAGCTTGAATTTATTTCATTTTAAATTTCTGTCTACTTATAAATGACTATGACCTGGTTTTCACAATATATTCATCCCCAGATGATGGCAATTTGGGAATTAAAGCCTCCTGGAGGCAGTTTATTGTTAGAGGCAGTCTTATGGATGTTATAGCCAGCTTCCTCTTGCCAGTGCTTGGCACACTCTTTTGTTGCTTTTGTCCATCTGCTGTTGCCAGGCGGTAATGGCCACTCTCTTCTCATGTCATTGCTTTCCCCTGCCATCAGGGAGTTTCCTCTTGAGTCTGTAATCCAAATTAAACTATTTTATTTTCTCCAAAAGCTGTTCTTGGTTGGTGCTTTCTGTCAGCAATGCAAACCTGACTACAACAGGCTTATATAAAGGTAAAAAACATCAATAAGCAAACAAGCAAATAATTCTACAGCTTAATTTAAGTTACAAATAAACATTCAGAATAATAAAATAGATTAAAGATAATGGTAGTACCTTAGTGGAACATCTGTTTTAGGTAAGAGGAAAATTTTGTACAATAATAAACACATAGATTAAACTATTGGGTTAATTTTGCAATGAGTTTTGGACAAAAATGTACCCATTAGAAAATAAAACATGATTTGGTAGAAGGTGGTTTGATGTACTTAAAGAATAACAAATGAGTAACTTACAGAGAAAAGTCCATGTTTCATAAAAGAAAATAATGTAAACTAGATTTGTGATAATAAAGATGGACTCATTAATTGAATTAAGCTAGGCACAGAAATACATGTATGTATTCATGACATATCAAAAATTCTTTGAGGAGCTATATACATAGCTCAGTCGCTGAAGGTACTTGCATGCAAAGCCTGTCAATGTCGGCTATACTCCCCAGTAGTCATGTAAAATCAGAAGCAAAGAGTCACATGAGTATGTTTCCAAAGATAATAGAATGAGGTGCCAGGGGAATTTGGAGCTTTTGGGCCCAGTTAATCTGACATTTGAAGAGGCAAAAGACCATGTCTCAAAGAAGGTGGAGCACAGATACCTTGAGGTTTTCCTCTGACCTCCACATGTTTGCCATGAGTACACCCATACACACATAAATAAAAATAAATAATATTCTTACTAGGACTTTGTTTCATCTCTTTTGTCTTGTCTTTTTAATATTTTATTTATTTAGTCAATTATTTATTTGAGATAGAGTGAGACACAGAGAGAGAGAGAGAAAGAAAGAGAGAGAGAGAGAGAGAGAAGGATATTCCAGGGCCTCTAGCTATTGCAAACAAACTCTAGACACATGTGCCATCTTGTGTATCTGGATTTATGTGGGTACTGGAGAATCAAACCTCAGTCCTTTAGCTTTGTAGGTGAGTACCTTAACCATTAAGCCATTTTTCACCTAACACTTGACTTCTTAATAACCTATTTCTGGGTATTTTTTTCTTCTTTCCTTCTCATATACACTCCTCTTTTCCATTGCATCATCTGAGCCTATATTCAGATAGATTGTTATAATGACTACTGGCTGTGATATAGCCTTTACTGAAGAAGAACAGTAAACACTTGATTCAATTTCTATCAGCTGCAGGGAAAGAGTAAATTCCATGTACTTAAGAGTACTTTTGTGATTTGTCACTGCTGACTTTGTTGGCCTGATCTTTCCTAACCTCCCTCCTTCCCACAGTTCTGCAGCCATATTGAACTATTTGGTGTTTCTATAATGCTGTGCTCCTTCAGACCTTCATTGATACTATTTATCCTTTCAGCTAACTTCCTTGATAGGTTTTGGGAACCAGTGTGGTTTGTCTCTGCCAATGGCTTGATCTCAATCTCTCATTCTATTTCCACAGCACATAGTATGTTGCAGTGTAACTGTCTTTTCAATTATTTGTTTCCCACTAGACTGTGAAGTCCCTGAGCACTTGGAGTATGTTATTAATCTTTAAGTTTCTTATATGCAGAAATCCTATATAATTCATCAGTCCTATTACATTGAACATAACCAAAGGAAATGAAATAAATATGTCAGAGAGACATCCTCCCATGTTTATTTCAGCACTATTCATAGTATCTAGCATATGTAAGCATCCTGAGTGTCCATAGGGGATGGATGAAAGCATAAAAAAAAAACATATTGCATGTATATCCATAACAGGATACTATTCAGCAATTTGAAAGAATAAAACACTTTCTGTGGTGGTTTGAATATATGTCCCCCATATGCAGGTATTTCATTAAAGCTTGTAACTTGGCTCTTCAGCTTCCTGGCTGGAAGATCCCTGAGTCAAGCCCTAAGTGTCACGGAGGTAAATCTTAATTTCAGCACAAATATTTGAGCTGTGACAGGCTCCTTGCTGCTTGCTACTCTTTGGTGTGTGTTGTTTAGTTTGGTGATGTTTTTTCCCCTCTACTTGGATCTATGAAAGGGGGAAAGATTCTTCTGCCATCTACGAGGCTTTCCCTGGATCTATAAGTTTTAAATAAACACCTTTCTCCCATAAACCGTGTCTGGTTAAGATGTTCACCTCATAAATGCAAAGATGACTACAATACTGTCATTTGTGACAATAAAGATGGACTCATTAATTGAATTAAGCTAGGCACAGAAATACAAGCACTATGGAATTTCAAATATTTGATGTCATTGATTATACATGAAGTTCACAAAAAAGCACAGTGTTTGAAAGAATGCTTGATTCTGAGCTGTGCACCTCATCATTAAGTAGTAAGTGGCACATAAGTATTCATCCTAATCAATTTATAAATCTGGTAATTGATTTATAATTTAAGGGCATCACTCGAAGTTGGCAGAAATTGTTGAATTTTGCAAAGTCTTTCTTCCTTGCTTTATTGCTTGGCTGCAATTAGGTGAGTGCCTTCCCTCTATCATCTTCCATGGTGATGTTTCTGCTTTATCAATGACTTATCTCCATAAAGTCCTTCCATAGTGATATCTCTGATTTGTCATGACTTTGCTCCATCAGGTCCTTTCATCATGGGTCTTCTCATTTTTCACAGGTCTAAAAAATCAGTAGAATCAGGCAATTATAGACAGGCATTTCTGGAACTATAAACTAAAATCCTGTCCATCTTGCTTGTATCCGGTATTTTGCCACATCAATGGAAACATTGATAAATACATGTATAATCTTTTAAAAAGAAGATCTAGTGAATAGTCCTTGCCAAAGCACACAGTAGAATTGTCCTTATCAGAGACTGACTTGGGTAAGAGAGAATAGAGCATGGTCCATTGGCAAGTACATACTCAGGATAAACATATTCAGCTATGCTATTGTACAGAAGTATATTGATGATTAACAATGTTATATCATATAAATCAAAGGGGTTACGAAGCAGGTTTTGAATGCTGTCAGGAAAAATACATGATAAATGTCTGAGATGATAGATTAGTTAATATCCTGAGTTGATCATTATACAATATCTATTTGTACTGAAATAACACACTGCATCCCATAAATATGTACAGTTATTACCCAGTAACTAAAAGAATAAAATTCTACATAAAAATACATATCCCTGTATCTTATAGTAATATGAGAGAACCACATTCCCTGTGACAGTATCCTTTGTTGAGGATATACTGAAAAATAAGACACACTTAAAAAATGCAAATGCTACACATAGATCCATGGGATTCTTTCTGCAACAACAGTTGATTTCCTTGTTTACATCAAACTTAAAATTTACAGTTGTTATTTGGGTCCTATGAAATGTGACAGAAATCTCATTGTTAACTGGAGGATATTTGGGGCTCGTTTTCTCTCCCTTGATCACTGAGTATTGTTTTATCTTTCTTTTGAAAGAAGAGGAATTGAAAAGAACTGAGAAGCAGTTGGAGATCTTTTCTTCTTAGCATAACTGTTGAGGTAAGCACTATTTCATCTTAGACATGAAAACATGAGTTCTAAACAGATTAAGTGATATGCATGGGCAAATAATTGAATCAAGAGATGGCACCAAATGCAAATCTGAAGTTGCTAAAATAATTTTCTTTGAACAGTCTCCTCATTAAGCATTGTCTAAGTAAAAAAAATAAAAAGTAAATTCTGATGTACAATATCATAGAAAAAAAACCACACACACATGTTGGAAAATATTTCATTTTGTGAATTTCAGAAATAACATATCTATTACATCTATTAAATGGTTAAGCATAATTTCTAGCATTAGGGTATGGAGAAAGTCTTCACAAATTCCTCATTGAATACCCATAACTCATCTGATCTATGGGCAAATTCATGTTTACAATAGAAATCTCATTTAGATGCACAGTGTTAGCAATATTTATAAGACAAATGAATTTAATAACTTAGCTTGAAATGACCATTTTCTGTCATTGTCATCATAACGATAACACATGGCTATCTTCCTCCTGGTTCAATCATACTGCTCAGTGGAATCATTATATACAAACTTTCTATTATTGGATATGAGGTTATTAATGTTTTTTTATTAATCCTGAAATATTAAAAAAGAGAAACTGCCTTCTCAACCCAGTTCAGGATCTCTGGCAGAAAATGCAAGGCTTCAAGGGTGATACGTCTTGTTCAGTTAACACTCAAAAACTGAGGAAATCTGCATTGCGTTTTCCTATTTTTTTAAATTTAAAAAATTTTTTTATTAGTTAGTTTTGTATTCAGCAAATACAGTCAGTTTGGTACCATTATTAGGCTCATCCATGACCTACTCCCACCCCTTGACGCTCCTTGTTGAGCTAAATGGGTCATGCATTGTGGAGTTAGTCCACAGTTATGGGTAGGATTAATGACTCTGCATATCATGACCCAACCTGTAGTTAGTATTTGTTGGCCCCTTCAATATTTTAGGTAATGCTTATGTTCTTTCTTTAAATTCATTATCATATTTCAAAATTTGTATATTTTTGAGGTAGGTGCTTTCTAACAAAATCACAGTTTAAAAGTTAATAACTCCAAGTTTGAATTTTCAATAATATGTAAGATTTGGATATTTACTTTCTCACTAAAAATTCCAGGCTTACTCATGCTTTGTAATAATACTCTCAAAGGCATGTGACCTGAATCAGGAAACATAATTTTAGCTTTAGTCCTCAGGGAACCTAGTTTGATTCTCATGAGCTTTGTGCCCTCAGGCATGTTAAATTTCCTCTCTGAACCTGTTTCCCATGTATTACTGGGAATGGATGATGAGAAAAATTATTTCTGAAGTGTCCTGCAACTGGGCAATTACATGATAGAAACACCTGAAACTCATAACAGGGCATAGTAATTTCATTTCCTAAGATCATTCTGGCATAAATGTCAGAGCTTGCTCCATCATAAAATTTTCAGATAAAATTTCATTTTCACGTAATATTTTGCCTATGCTAACTATCAAATTCTACAGAATTCTTTCAGAGTTCAGGTTGGATTTTCTTAACCCAAGTCTAGAATACTTAGCATGAAGTATGTATACATATTTATGGAAGCCACAGGACAGGAAGGTCAAAATTTATTTTTCTGTTTTTATTATTTATTTATTTATTTACTTATTTATGTGTATTATGGTATATACTAGTGCCTGATGCACACATATGTGAAGGGCAAAGGAGACTATGAGACTATCCAATGCCCTTTCTATTGTTCATCTGCTTTGTATTCTTTGATGTAGTGATTTGTACTGAACACGGCACCATCATTTTTGGCCAAAGAGAAAGCTCTATTTATTCACTGAGCCAACTGCAAACACACATAACTGTCTTTTCAGACCAGGTATTCTGTTATAAAATTTGCCAGTAAGGAATTCAAAGCCAGAAGGGCTCAAAGGATAATGAAATATATAGATAATTTTGTCACTTAAATCAATTTCTCCAACGCTGGACTTGCCACATACTGGACTTAACATGTTTTAATTTGTGGTGTCTAGATGCATCAGTTTCACAATCATCATTGTTATTCTGTGAGGTCTTGAAGTCCAAGATAGTGGAGGCAATGGTCTTCATGACTTTTATGGTATTAGAACAAGATGGATTGTTATAAATTCAAATTAGTGGTGTGGAGAGATAGCTCAGTGGTTAAATGAGTGTTGCAGTCACATTTGCATTGCTGGAAGAAATCACCTAACCAAAAGCAGCTTGTGAGAAAAAGAGGTTTATTTTAGCTTAAAGGCACAAGGGGCAGCTCCACGATGTCAGGGGAAAATATGGCATGAGTGGAGGGTGAACATCACCCCTTGGCCCACATAAGGTGGACATCAAGAACAGGAGAGTGTGCCAAACACTGGCAAGGGAAATTGGCTATAACACCCATAAGCCCACCCCCAACAATACACTCTCTCCAGGAGTTATTAATTCCCAAATGTCCATCAGCTGAGAACCTACTATTCAGGACACCTAAGTTTATGGAGGTCACCTGAATCAAACCACCACAGTGAGCTTCCAGCCCAAATGTGAGATCCTGAGAGAGCCTGCGATGGTAAGAGTTTGAGTCTCCAGATCACATATAAATATTTGCATGTGGCTGCATTCACCTCTCTCTAGTCTCACAGGAAGCACAGATTCAACAATCAGTGGAACCCTATAAGCTCTGGTATCATTAACCGGACTCCAGCTCAAGAAATTAGACCAGGTAAAAAAGAGATGGTACAGTACACCAAACATTTGGTTTCAGCCACCATTGGTGAGAGATCCCACCACAGGTAAGCTTATAAGACACCTCATATTCACCCCCCACCCTCTCTCTCTCTCTCTCTCTCTCTCTCTCTCTCTCACACACACACACACACACACACATACACACTAAACACCCAAACTTCCCAAACACCACTATGGTATGGTTTCTTTAACATGCTTTTACTTCTTTAACTTGGCTGAGTTACATCATCTTGTACTGTATTTATAAGCATGCATTTATTTTATGTTTCCAACTTGGACTCAAATTGATGAAAATTTTCAAATATTTTGAAGGAGGGAGTACAGATAGATTTTTTTCCAGTTACCAAGCACTCACCCGATCATGTGTTTAGTTGAATTAAAGATCTTCAGTATCATTTACTTTTATTTCCAGCACCTTATGTCAGGTCAATAGGAATAGCTTATATGAAGCAAAAACATTTGCTAGTACTTGTGGAGCCACTAATGATCTCACTGATTTCTCAAAAATGTAAAGTCTCCAACTCCATTTTACAAATGAGAAAACTGAATGAAAAAAATAAGGATTTTACTTCAGAATGAAAGACTAGTTAACAAGTAAAATATAAAATATGTTTATTTTGATTTAAAAATTTATGACTTTCCTATGATGTCACAATACCTGGTAACTAGAAAAGATATCAGCAAAAATATTCTATACCCTTAGGTAAATCTTCATAGGTGACTATGAACTACTTGTATTCTTTTTTTTTTTTTTATTAACATTTTCCATGATTATAAAATATATCCCATGGTAATTCCCTCCCTCCCCACCCCCACACTTTCCCGTTTGAAATTCCATTCTCCATCATATTACCTCCCCATTACAATCATTGTAATTACATATATACAATATCAACCTATTAAGTATCCTCCTCCCTTCCTTTCTCCACCCTTTATGTCTCCTTTTCAACTTACTGGCCTCTGCTACTAAGTATTTTCATTCTCACGCAAAAGCCCAGTCATCTGTAGCTAGGATCCACATATGAGAGAGAACATGTGGCGCTTGGCTTTCTGGGCCTGGGTTACCTGACTTAGTATAATACTTTCCAGGTCCATCCATTTTTCTGCAAATTTCATAACTTCATTTTTCTTTACCGCTGAGTAGAACTCCATTGTATAAATGTACCACATCTTCATTATCCACTCATCTGTTGAGGGACATCTAGGCTGGTTCCATTTCCCAGCTATTATAAATTGAGCAGCAATAAACATGGTTGAGCATGTACTTCTAAAGAAATGAGATGAGTCCTTTGGATATATGCCTAGGAGTGCTATAGCTGGGTCATATGGTAGATCAATCTCTAGCTGCTTTAGGAACCTCCACACTGTTTTCCACAATGGCTGGACCAGATTGCATTCCCACCAGCAGTGCAGAAGGGTTCCGTTTTTCCACATCCCCGCCAACATTTATAATCATTTGTTTTCATGATGGTGGCCAATCTGACAGGAGTGAGATGGAATCTCAATGTAGTTTTAATCTGCATTTCCCTGATGACTAGTGACGTAGAACATTTTTTTAGATGCTTATATGCCATTCGTATTTCTTCCTTTGAGAACTCTCTATTTAGCTCCTTAGCCCATTTTTTGATTGGCTTGTTTGATTCCTTATTATTTAACTTTTTGAGTTCTTTGTATATCCTAGATATTAATCCTCTATCAGATATGTAGCTGGCGAAGATTTTTTCCCATTCTGTAGGTTGCCTCTTTGCTTTTTTCACTGTGTCCTTTGCGGTGCAAAATCTTTGTAATTTCATTAGGTCCCAGTGGTTAATCTGTGGTTTATTACCTGAGCAATTGGGGTTGTATTCAGAAAATCATTGCCAAAACCAATATGTTGAAGGGTTTCCCCTACTTTTTCCTCTAGCAGTTTCAAAGTTTCCAGTCTGATGTTAAGGTCTTTAATCCATTTGGACTTAATTCTTGTGCATGGCGAGAGAGAAGAATCTATTTTCATCCTTCTGAAGATATTTATCCAGTTTTCAAAACACCATTTGCTGAAGAGGCTGTCTCTTCTCCAATGGGTATTTTTGGCATTTTTATCGAATATCAGGGGGCTATAGCTACTTGGGCTTACATCTGGGTCCTCTATTCTGTTCCACTGATCTACATGTCTGTTTTTGTGCCAGTACCATGCTGTTTTTGTTACTATGGCTCTGTAGTATAGGTTAAAATCAGGTATGGTGATACCACCAGCCTCTTTTTTGTTGCTCAGTATTATTTTAGATATTCGAGGTTTTTTGTGATTCCAAATGAATTTTTGGATTGTTTTTTCTATTTCCATGAAGAAAGCCTTTGGAATTTTGATAGGGATTGCATTAAATGTGTAGATTGCTTTAGGTAAGATTGCCATTTTCACGATATTGATTCTCCCAAGCCAGGAACAAGGGATGTTTCTCCACTTTCTAGTGTCTTCTGCAATTTCTCGCTTGAGTGTTTTAAAGTTCTCATTGTATAAGTTCTTTACTTCCTTGGTTAGGTTTATTCCAAGGTATTTTATTTTTTTTGATGCAATTGTGAATGGGAGTGATTCTCTGATTTCATCCTCTGTGTGTTTGTTGTTAGCATATATGAAGGCTACTGATTTCTGTGTATTTATTTTGTATCCTGCTACATTGCTGTAGGTTTTGATCAGCTCTAACAGCTTGCTAGTAGACTCTTTAGGGTCCTTTATGTATAGAATCATGTCATCTGCAAATAATGATAACTTGATTTCTTCCTTTCCAATTTGTATCCCTTTTATGTGTGTCTCTTGTCTTATTGCTGTGGCTAAGACTTCCAAAACTATATTAAATAGTAGTGGGGACAGTGGACACCCTTGTCTTGTTCCTGATTTTAGTGGAAAAGCTTCCAGTTTTTCCCCATTTAGTAATATGTTGGCTGTAGGCTTGTCATAAATAGCCTTTATTATATTGAAATATGTTCCTTCTATTCCCAGTCTCTGTAGGACTTTTATCATGAAGGGATGTTGGATTTTGTCAAATGCTTTCTCTGCATCTAATGAGATGATCATGTGATTTTTGTCCTTCAACCCGTTTATGTAATGTATTACATTTATAGATTTGCGTATGTTGAACCATCCCTGCATCTCTGGGATAAAGCCTACTTGGTCAGGGTGAATGATCTTTTTGATATACTCTTGTATCCTGTTTGCCAATATTTTGTTGAGAATTTTTGCATCTATGTTCATGAGGGAGATTGGTCTGTAATTTTCTTTTTTTGTTCTATCTTTGCCTGGTTTTGGTATCAGGGTGATGCTGGCCTCATAGAAAGAGTTTGGTAGAATTCCTTCTTTTTCTATTTCGTGGAAAAGCTTAAGAAGCAATGGTGTTAGCTCTTCCTTAAAAGTCTGGTAAAATTCAGCCATGAATCCATCCAGGCCTGGGCTTTTTTTAGTTGGGAGATTATTGATAACTGTTCGGATCTCCTTGTTTGTTATAGGTCTATTTAAGTGATGAATCTCATTTTGATTTAATTTAGGTAGGTCATATAGATCAAGGAAATCATCCATTTCTTTCAGATTTTCATACTTTGTGGAGTATATGCTTTTATAGTATGTCCCTATAATTTTTTGAATTTCTCTGGAATCTGTTGTGATGTTACCTTGTTCATCTCTGATTTTATTAATTTGTGTCTCTTCTCTCTTTCTTTTGGTCAGATTTGCTAAGGGTTTATCAATCTTGTTTATCCTTTCAAAGAACCAACTCTTTGTTTCATTAATTCTTTGGATTGTTCTTTTTGTTTCTATTTCATTAATTTCTGCCCTAATCTTTATCATTTCTTCCCGTCTACTAATTTTTGGTTTGCCTTGTTCTTCTTTTTCCAAGGCTTTAAGGCGAAGCATTAGGTCGTTTACTTGCGACCTTTCTAATTTCTTAATATAGGCACTTAAGGCTATAAATTTACCTCTTAGAACTGCCTTCATTGTGTCCCAGAGATTTTGGTATGTTGTGTTCTCATTATCATTTGACTCTATAAATTTTTTTGATTTCCTTTTTGATTTCTTCATTGACCCACTCATCATTAAGTAGTGTATTGTTTAGTTTCCATGATTTTGTGTATGCTCTACAGCCTTTCTTTCTTGCTACTGATTTGTAGTTTAATTCCATTGTGGTCAGATAGAATGCAAGGAATTATTTCAATTTTCCTGAATTTGTTAAGATTTGCTTTGTGTCCTAATATACGGTCTATTTTAGAGAATGTTCCATGTGCTGCTGAAAAGAATGTATATTCTGCAGCCTTTGGATGAAATGTCCTGTATATATCTGTTAGGTCCATTCCTTCTAAGACCTCATTTAGTCTAGATGCCTCTCTGTTTATTCTTTCCCTGGATGACCTGTCAATTGATGAGAGTGGGGTGTTAAAGTCACCCACCACCACTGTGTTTGGTGTTATCTGTGACCTTAGTTCTAATAGTGTTTGTTTGACGAATTTGGGAGCCCCCATGTTAGGTGCATATATCTTTAGGATTGTAATGTCCTCCTGTTGGAGTGTGCCCTTAATCAATATAAAGTGACCTTCCTTATCTTTCTTGACTAACGTCGGACTAAAGTCTACCCTGTCTGATATTAGGATAGCAACCCCTGCTTGTTTTCTAGGCCCATTTGCTTGAAACACCGTCTTCCAACCTTTCACCCTAAGATAATGTCTATCCTTTGTAGAAAGGTGAGTTTCTTGGAGACAACAAATTGTAGGATCCTGCTTTTTAACCCAGTCTGCAAATCCATGTCTTTTCGTTGGGGCATTGAGACCGTTGATATTAAGAGATATTATTGAAAGGTGTGTGTTTATGTTTGCCATTTTTGTGTGTGTGTGTTACTTGTTCTACCTGTGCTCTCTTCTGTTAACTGGTATTTGAGTATAGCTGGTTTTTTCTAGGTTCCTTATATGTGTGCTTTTCCTTTTCTTCAGCATGGAGGATTCTATCAAGTATTTTCTGTAGAGCTGGTTTTGTGTTCAAATACTCCTTTAACCTGCTTTTGTCATGGAATGTCTTTATTTCTCCATCTGTTTGAATGGATAACTTTGCAGGATAAAGTAACCTTGGTTGACAGCTGTTATCTTTCAGAACTTGGAATATATCACTCCAAGCCCTTCTGGCTTTAAAAGTTTGTGTTGAATAATCTGCTGTAATACTGATGGGCTTGCTTTTGTAGGTAACTTGATTTTTCTCTCTAACTGCTTTCAATATTTTTTCTTTGGTTTGTGTGTTTGGAAGTTTAATTATAATGTGGCAAGGAGAGGTTCTTTCTGGGTTTTGTCTGGCTGGGGTTCTAAAGGCTTCCTTTATCTGTATTGGCACCTCTTTCCCAATTTGGGGGAAATTTTCCTCTATGATTTTGTTGAAGATGCCTACTATGCCTCTGGAGTGGATTTCTTCTCCTTCTACTATGCCCTGAATTCTTATATTGGATCTTTTCATAGTGTCCCGAATATCTTGAAATTCCCACATACTTTTCTATAAGTTTGTCTTTCTCTTTGTTGGACTGCATTAGGTCTGCCTCCTGGTCTTCTAGCTTAGATATTCTGTCCTCTCCCTCATCCATCCTACTGGTGAGATTTTCTACAGAGTTTTTTATTTCATTAACTGTGTTCTTCATTGCTAGTAATTCTGACTGGTTTTTCTTTATTATTTCTATTTCCCTATTTATGTCTTGTATTGCCTTCTTTATTTCATTAAATTGGTGTCCTGCCTCTTCTTTGATTCCTTTGATTTCCTCTTTGATTTCTTCTTTGATTATTTTCATGTGTTCTTTGACCTCTTTGAACACATTTATAATTATTCTTTTGAACTCTTTCTCAGGTATTTCCTCTAACTCTTTCTCACTGGAGGACATTTCTGATGCATTAATACTTTTAGGTGAATTTATATCGTCTTGCTTTTTAGTGTTTCTTGTTTTATAATGTATATATTTTTGCATCTTGGATTAAGTTAATGCTTGGATTTTCTAGCTAGCTGTGTATTCTTAGCTGTATCAATTGATTTGATGTAATATATTTTCAGTGTAGGACCTTAAGGTATTAGGTGTGGCTCTTAAGACTCTCAGAGTATCTACAAAGATGTTCTTAGGGGTTGAGTTTCCCTGCTATAGGAGTATTCAAGCAGGCTGAGTGGAATAAAATACAGGTAGATTCTAAAATTTAACTAAACACTGTACACATTCAATCAAAAACAGCCCCGAGTATGTATGCAAGAGTAGTTATTATAATGGCCAGATCCTCTATCAACAAAGAGGTTTAGATTTCTGGTTTGTTGAGGTATCCAAGTCAGCTTGTGACCAAGTGAGACCCTTCCCTGGTGCAATCCCAGTTACCTTGGGTGATTTTGGTCTCAGTAAAGTTGCTGCCTGGGTCATCGGGCTGTTGTTCTGATTTCTGGAGCTGGGCACTTGCTTTTCCTATGGGGCAAACTGAGCTGCTGCTGGTGCCTCTGCTGATGTCGTAGCTGCCACCACCAGAGCCACCACCGCTGCTGAAGCAGCTGCTGCCGTGTCCACCGCCACTGCTCCCCCCGAAGCCGCTGCTGCGGGATCTGCCGCCGCTGCCGCTCCTGGGTCCGCTGCTGCTGGGGCCGCTGGTACCGGTGCTGGAGCCGCTGAAGTTGCTGCCGAACTCTGCTCCTGCTTGGGTCTCGCCGTCAGCCCAAGTTGGAGTTGCCGGTCCCGGGCCGCTGCTGTGTTCGCTGGAGCTGGGTTCAGGCCGTGGGGGAGGGGAGGTAAGGGAGCCGCGGCTGCTCTGGTTGTCTCGCTGTTCCATGTGTGCTTCTACCTCGCGGTCTTCTCCGCTGCTCGCTGCCGCTCTCCCCTCACGTTTCCCGAGTTGCGGAGAGTGCGGTGCGAGGGGAAAATTCCGCACCTGGCTTCTCCTGCGGCTCGAGCTGAGAGTCTGGCGGTTTTCTGCTGCGCCGCGGCCGAGCTGCCGGAGCCGCCCTTCCCGCCTGTGCAGGCTCTGGATGCTCTATAACTCTTCCACTTCTCCGCTGCCGCCTCAATTTCCTATACACCTCACTTTTTAGTAAAAGTGTGTATTCTGCTGAGTTTTTTAGGTCTTTTTCCCCCCTAGGCTGCTTTGGCATAGTACCTACACCGCCATCTTAACCAGAAGTCTACTTGTATTCTTATAACAATTTGTTTCAGTGCCTGATTATATCTAGGGCTTAGTACTTGCTAGGCAAGTGCACTACTATTACATAGTAGTAGTATTTTATATATTTTATATAAATAAACCCATATAACATATTAACTCAAATAATATATACAAATATTACATTTATAGCTCAAAATTTTATAAAGTGAGCACATATATCTAAGTAACACTTCACAATGTTGGAAACTGTAAGCTTTCCTAATCCATCTATTTCCTCAGAGGTCATTATAATTCTCACTTCTTTAATCAAAGGTCATTGTTACAACTTTTCAACTTTAGAATACATGCAAACATGTACTGTGGATTCTTTTTTTTTTTAGTAGTAAGAACATATTTTGTATGGATACATCACATGTGGTTACCATCTTCTCCCTGCCCACATTCCACAAGGGGCATTCCTCAATGGAGTTTCTGTATCCCCTTTGAGGTTGTGGATTATGTGTTGTGAGAACAGCAGTCAGTTATTGGGGGGGCAGGTAGTGCTTCTGAGCATGCATGATATCAGAATCTGTGACTCTTACACTCTTTCTGCTCCCTCTTCCGCAAAATTCCCTGAGCCTTGGTTGGTGTGTTTTAAGTCTATTTCAGTGATGAGCTTAGGAGCCTCTGGATTTCTGCTTTGGTCTCTGTGCATCTCTTTCCACCTTGGCACTGTTTGTCAGGCTCACCATGGAAGCATCACTCTTAACTCATTTCCCCACTTCCTCTGTGGTTTCACCTGGGCCTTGACTGAGATGCAAGGGGTAGTTTAACTCCTTGGAACTCACTACCATCTGAAAAGGAAAGAGATTCTCCAGTGGAATGTAAATTCAGCATATGTTAAATTGAATAAGTGTTATTAATTTTGGGAGAGTTCAATAGATATAGCTCCTCTTGTAGGCAAAGATTACTGGGAGCTTGATATTAGAGATTATAATCTTTGTCTCCACAGGATTCAGACATGGTTTCCAGTTCCAGATATGGATACCTTTACACTGAGTGGATCTCTTAGCCAATTAGAAATACACTGGTTACAAACCAAGGCTGTGTGCCCCAATTCCCCTGGTGTGTACTTTCTTATCAGAATGGTTGCTGCTGAGTAGCTTAGACCCATGCTTGCTCACAATATTGTTGGCCACTTTCCCCCAGCAGGTCATGTAGGGCCTTCCAGTACTAGATGGGCTGACAGGGGACTGGATCCCTTCTGGATTCCAGCCAGGTCTCTCTATGTTCTGTGCCAATACCATATAGTATCTTCAGCAATATGGTCTTACCTTTTACCTCAGGCAAATAATCAAGTGTTTTGACAGAAGCATGACTTGTGTAGGGGACCTCAAAGTCTCTCTAATCAACAGGTCAATGTAGGTAGCATCTATTTCTTGTACTATGAAAAACAGGTCAGAGCCAAAGTTGTTTTTTAAGGTTAGGCTTCATCCAACCCTCTCCATGACCCTTCTTTTCAGGCATTAACACTGTCCTCCTATTGAGGGTTA
Organism: Jaculus jaculus; assembly: GCF_020740685.1. NCBI lineage: Eukaryota > Metazoa > Chordata > Mammalia > Rodentia > Dipodidae > Jaculus > Jaculus jaculus. The sequence goes on along the minus strand of NC_059110.1, from coordinate 61,359,465 downwards.
GATATCTTTTAGTCTACTTTCAAGGAAGAAGGTTTCTATGGCACCAATTCATTTTGGGTTTAGTGTTATTCCTCCTATCCTCCCATTCCCCTCCATCTAACCCTTTCCATGACTATTGTCTGGGCATCAAATTGCCTATCCAGTATGCCAGCAACTCAAGCTGATCTTGATCAGGAACCACAGATGAGTGAGAACATGCATATGTCTTTCTGTGATTGGGTGTGTTTCCTAAGTATAATCTGTTCAAAGTCCATCCATTTTCCTATAAATTTTCTTGTATCATTTTTATTACTGTTGAGTAGCATTTCATTGTATATAAGTAGCAGAACTTCGTTATCCATTCTTCCAATAATGGACACCTGTGTTGATTCCAGTTCTTAGCTATTATAAATTGAGCAGGTATAAACATGGTTGAACAAATATCTGTGTAAGAAAGCATAGGACATTTGGGGTGAATGCCCAGCAAGGGAATAACTGTATTTGTTGGTACTTATGCATTCATCTTTTTCAGGAATCTCTATATTGATTTTCACAGGGGTTGTATAAGTTTGCATTTCCACCAACAGTAAATATGGGTTCCTATTTACACACATCCCCACTAACATTTGTTGTTGTTTGACTTTTTAATTATTTTAATTTGATATGGACATATTTAGTATATAAATAACACATGTTGGTACCATCCTTCCCCTCCTCCCTGCCCCTTTTCTGAAGAGGCCTTCCTCATTGGAGATCCATGTCAACCCCATGGGGATTGTGGGTGATGCATTATTGGTGGGAGAGAACTTCTTTGTGCAAAATGTCCCAACATTTGGCTCTAATAATCTTTCCTCCCCCCTCTTCTGCAAATTTCCCTGAGCCATGCTGGGAGCAATTTAAGTCTACTTCAGTGATGGGCAATTTACGAGCCTCTGGATCTCTGCTTTGGTAGGTGTTAAGTGTCATCAGTATCTATCTCCACCACCATTGTGCTGATATCAGATTCATTAAGAAAGCAGCACTCTTCCTCACTTCCTCAATTCTTCTGTGGTTTTAGCTGTGGCTGGGGTAGAATGCACCGGGTTGTTTGTCTGTTTATGTCCAGCTCCCATCTGAAAAAGAGAAGCATATTCTCTACTGGAGAATGGAGTCAACACCCATTAAATGGGATAACCATTATTAATTTAGAGAGAATTTAAAGGGTGTAGACCCTCTTATAGTCTAAGGTTAGTGGGAGCTTGACAATTAAAAGCAGAATCATTATCTGAATATGATTCTGACTTGTTTCCCAGTTCCAGATATGGTTTTCTTTCCACTGAGTGGATCTGTTAGCCAATTCAAGAGCAGTTGGTTACCCACCATGATTGTGTGCCACTATTTCACTTGTGTGAGCATCATATTAGGTTGTTTGCTTCTGAGTAGCTTAGCCTTTGAGTGCTTGCATAGATGTTGTCCACTTTCCCGAGGTAGTTCATGTAGCACCTTCTAGCACTAGATGGGCTAAATGTCTCAAGACTGGCTCTCCTCCGGAGTCCAAACAGATCTCTCCATGATCTGTGCTGAATGCATATGATGTTTTTAGTAGTAAAGTTTTACCATTAAACTTTGGTGGGTAATGCTCTAACAGAAATCTGTCTTATTTGTTTTGGGAGATCTAGTAGGTCTCTCTGCTGAGCAGCTCATTATGGATGTAGACCACACCTTTGTACAGGGAAAAGGTAGACAAAAAGGACAGAGAAGAAAAAAAAAAAAAAACATGATAAATTTGAGATTAGGTTTCATCTCCCCCTGTCCAGTGACCTTTGAATCAGGTGTTCCCATAAATGTTGTTTCATTTTTAATGATTATCATTCTTACTGGAGTAAGGTAGAATCTCATAGTTGTTTGAACTTTCATTTCCCTGATGGTTAGGTATATGGAACATTTTCGTAAGTGTAAGTTAGACCTTTATATTTCTTCCTCTGAGAACTCCCTTTTTAATTATCTGCCCTACTTTTGGAGTGGGTTGTTTGACTTTTTATTTTATTTAGTTCTTGGTAGAATATAGATATCAGGCCTTTGTCAGAGGTATAGCCAGTGAAAATTTTCTCCCATTCTATGGGTAATCTATTTGCTTTGGTGATGGTATGCTTGCAAAAGCTTTATACCTTCATGAGATCCCATTGGTTGATTGTTTAATTTCCAGGGCTACTGGGATATTGTTCAGGAAGTCCTTCCCCACTCTCATAGTATGGAGTGTTCTTCCTATTTTTTCTTCCAGTAGTTGAAGAGTTTCAGGTCTTATATTGAAGTCCTTAATCTATTTGAAGTTGATTTTTGTGCACAGTGAGATAAGTGGGTCATTTCATTTTTCTACATGTGGCTACTCAATTTATCTGGCACTATTTGTTGAAGACTCTTTTCTCCTGTCTGCATTACTGGCATATTTGTCAAAGATCAAGTAGCTATAGCAATTTGGCCTAAAGTTTGGGTCTTCAATTCTTTTCATTTTATGCATATTTCTATTTTTATGCTAGTACCATGCTGTTTTTTGTTAATATTGCTTTGTAGTATAGATTTATATTGGGAATGGTGATATTTCCAGAGGTGTTTCTTTTGGCTGAGGTTATGTTTGGATGTCTGAGGACACTGCCATTCCATATGAATTTTGAAGTCATTTTATCTATCTCTGTGAAGATTGATGCTGGAATTATTATTATTATTGCACTAATTCTGTATATTGTTTTTGGTAGAGTTGCCCTTTTTACAATATAAATTCTGGCTATCCAGGAGCATGAGAGGACTTTCCATCTTCTCAAGTCCTCATCAGCTTTACTTATTTGTTCTTATGTTTTCATTATGTAGGTCTTTCACATTCTTCTTCAGTGTTATTTCAAGGCATTTGACTGTTTTGGTGACTATTGAAAATAAAATTGGCACACTGATTTTTTTTCTCTGTATATTTGTTCTTTGCATATGGAAAGGCTCCTAATGTTTGTTTGTTGATTTTGAATCCTGCCATTTTGCTGAATGAATTAGCTACCTTTAGAAGCCTCAAGATGGATAATTTCAGTAGGGTTAACTTGACTTATCCTTTCCTATTTGGATAGTTTTATTTCTTTATCCTGTCTTATTGCTTAGGCTAGGATGTCAAGTACAATGTCCAAGAGTATTGTTGAGAGTGGGGACCCCTGCCTTCTTCCTGATCTTAATGGGAACTCTATAAATCTTTCCCAATTAAGTATTATTTGGGCTTTAAGTGATATATGCATATACAAATATCTTTTATTGTGTTGAGCTATAAATAGCCCATGCCTATTCTCTCCAGTGTTTTGATCATGGAGAGATGTTGTATTTGTCAAAGATCTTCTCTGCATCTATTGAAATGATCATGTGCTTTTTGTGATTAACCTTATTTATGCAATTTATTATATTGACTGATTTCCTATGTTGAACCATCCCTGCATTTCTGGAATGAATCCACCTTGATCAAAGTGGATAATGCATCTGTTGTGTTGTTGAATTCGATTTATGAAGATTTTTGTTTAGGATCATTGCCTTTAAGTTCATCAGGTTATAGTTTTCTTTTCTTGTAGAGCTCTGGCATTAGGGTGATGCTAACTTCATAGAGGGAGTGAAACAGTTTGAGAAAATTGGTTTCAGTTCTTCAATAAAGGATTGATATAATTCAGCTGCAAAGCCATCCTGTCCTGGACTTTTCCTTTGCTTTGTTCCCCCCCCCCCCCCCATGGAAAAACCCTCTTTGTTTATTTGATTAAACAAAAATGAAATAAGCTGCACAGGAACAATTTTAAGGTCCTTTTCACAGGTTTTTGATTACCTTTTCAACTTTGATGAATGTGATAGTTTCATTTAGGAGATTAGTCGGCTTTGAGTTGAGTTTTGACATGTAATATATGTCTAGGAATTCTTCCATTTCTTACTGGTTATCCAATTTTGTGGAGTAGAGGTTTTGGAAGTATGTCCTGATGATTCTTCCAGTTTTATTAATGTTTGTTGTCACCTCTCCCTTTTCATTTCTGATTTTGTTAATTCAAAACTTTTCTTTTTTGTTTGATTAAATTGGCCAAGGGTTTTATCAATCTTGTTTATTTTTTTCAAAGAAACAGCACTTCATTTCATGGCTTTTCTTAATTGTTTCCTTAGTTTCCAATTCATTAATTTCTGCACAGATCTTCATTACTTCTTTTCATCCTGAGCTTAGGGTTGGATTATTCTAGTTTTTCCAGTGCTTTTAGGTGGATTGTTAGGCTATTAATTTGGGGTGTCTCTGTCTTTGTTTTGAAGGCATTTAGAATTTTCCCCTTAAGACTGAATTCATTATGTTTATTAAGTGTTGGTAGGTTGCATTTTCATTATCATTCAATTCTAAAAAGTTTACAATTTCACTTTTACTTTCTTCCACATACCATTTATTGATTAAAAAATATGTTGTTAAATCTCCATGAGCAGGTGAAATTCCTAATGTGACTCTTATCATTAATTTTTAGCTTTAAAGCATTGTGACCTGATATGATGAAGTTACTTCAATTTTTCTGTATTTATAGAGGCATGAAATTTTCCCTGGGCTGCTGAGAAGAATGTGTATTCTATAGGATTGGGATGAAAAGTTCTATAGATGTCAGTTAGGCCTAGTTGAATGATTGTGTTGTTGAGCTCTATTATTTTCCTGTGGATTTTCTGCTGGGATAATCTGTGTATTGATAACAGTGGGTGTTTAAGTCCCTAGCTATGATTATGTTGGTGTTTATTTCTGGTTTGTTATCAATAGATTTTGTTCTATAAACGGTGGTGTACCTGTGTTTGGTACATATAGATTTATGATTATGATGTCCTCATGTTGGATTATTCCCTTCATAATTAAGAAATGATCTTCTATATCCATTTTGAATTCTTTTGGTTGGAAGTCTATTTTATCAGATACTAATATATCAACACCTGCTTTTTTTTTAAAATTTATATTTGCTTGGAATATCATTTTCTATCCTTTCACCTCAAGGAAGTGTCTGTCATTAGGGGTGAGGTGGGGTTCTTGAAGATATCAGATAGAAGGGTTCTTTCTTTTATCTACCCTATTGAAGTGTGTAGCTTGATGGGTGAGTAAAGAGCATTAATGTTTATGGTTATAATTGTGAGATTTAATTTTATCCCTGTCATGATGGGGTGCTTTATGGGATTTTGTATTTCTTGTACTACGTACATTTGTGAGCCTCCTCTAATTTTACTTATTGTGATCTTCTTGTACAGTATTGAGTTTTTTGGGTTTTTTTTGTCTCTTCTGTGTGGATTATTCCCTGAAGTATTCTCTGTAGGTTTAGCTTTCTATTCATATAATTATAGGGCTGACTTTTTCATGGACAGTTTTTATTTCACCATCTATTATGAGGGATATTTTCACTGCATACAGTAGTTGGAGTTGGAAGCCACAGTTTTCAGGGGTTTCCATTGATAATTCTGAGGCAATTCTAATGGGATTGCCTTTGTATGTGGTGAGTTGTTTCTCTCTTGTTCCTTTCAGCATTGTTTCTTTGTTTTCACTTTTAAGAGGTTTCACTATGAGTTGGCTTAGGGAGTTTTTTGGGAGATTCTTATATCTGGATGGGCCTCTCTTTTGTGAAACTGGAAAAGTTTTCTTCAATAATTTTGTTGAATATGTTCTCTATGTCTTTGGTCTGGATTTCTTTCCCTTCTGGTATGCCCATGATCCAGAAGTTTGGTCATTTCAGAGCATCCCACAGTTCCCTTTTATTCTGTTTTCATGATTTTTTTTTAACTTCACAAAGCTTCTGGACTCCCAGTCAGTTTCTTCTGTTTTGTCTTCCAGATCAGTGGTTCTGTCTTCCACATGGGTGACTCTGTTAGTGAGGGTTTCTTGAGAAGTTTGTAAAATCTCTATTTGATTTTTATTTTATGCTGTGTTTATTTGCATCATGTTTATCTCTTTTATGAGATATAATTTCTGTACAAAGTTTGATTTTATTGATACTTCCTGGAATTCACTTGATCAACTCTTTTTTTTTTTCTTTAAGTCTAATTTTGTTTATTTCTTTCTTTTTTTTTTTTTTGTTTAGTTTTGTATTCAGCAAATACAGGCAGTGTGGTACCATTATTAGGCTCATCCGTAGCCTACCCCATCCCCATTGCCCCCTCCTTGTGATTAAGCTTAATCAGCTGGTTATTGTTATCTCCTATTTGTTGACTCACTTTCAATTCATTTATGTATCTTTTAAGGCTACTTCAGATGTCTTTTCTCAAGAAAGACAGATGGACATACTTGATTTTCCTAAGAGTAGTGTGTGCATCAATATTGCCAAGAGTTGCCAACCAGTGAATCCAGTTTGAGCCATAGTTTTTGGTGTAACCAAGTGTTCCCAGTACAGAGTGGCCAGAAGACTCTATGACAAGCCACATAACTTAACATAAAAATTCTGTCATGGATTGAGGTATGACAGGGATTCTAAATGGATCAGATATTCCCTGCATGTAAAGGTTTCCTCTCAGGAGTCAGACTGGATCCAGGTATATTTACCCCTAGGTGTACACTAAGTCTTTAAAAATGATTTTTTTTAATATATTAACTAAATAAATAAAAAGTCCTTTTTTACCCTATATGTATATATATATATTTTTGGTTTTATGAGGTAGAGTTTCACCCTAGCAAGGCTGACCTGGGATTCACTATGCAGTCTGAGGGTGGACTTGAACTTCCAGTGATCCTCTTACCTCTGCCTCCCCAATGGTGGGATTAAAGGCATGCACCACCACACCTGGGTACATTAATTTCTTAGTAATGTTTTCACTAGAGATCAAAGTGTTTTGCTTTCTGTTTACCTTACAGATCCCTTATTTGCCTACTGGCTTACATAGTATCTAATGAGAAGTCTACGGTCATTCTTATCATTGTAGCTTCATAGTTAATGTTTTGCTTTCTCTGGATGTCATTAATATGAACACCAATATAGAAAACTTTTGTTCTCAGCACAATGAATATGATTTGTCTAATGTATATTATATGAGTTTGTAGACTATAATTTTCTGACATCTATAAAGTAAGATTTCTCTCCATGACCTCACTATTCCTTATCTGCTCTCAGATGTTCTTTGTCTTTGTTCTTCAATATTTTACTATGACTTTTCTACATATCTTTGATATGTATATGCATATACATATGTGTAGAGCATAATGTATATACTATTGTGTGTATATAAGTATGTATGTATATGTCATTATATATGTATATATGTATACACACATATATGTATCATATATATATATATATATATATGTGTGTGTATGTATATATATATATATACTTCTTCTGTCTCATGTTGTATCATGGATCTGAATTTATAATTTATTTTTGTGTGTATTTGTATGTGTTCATGTTCACATATGTGTAGGCACATTTGTGTGGGGGTGTGCATGCATATGTGTGCGTATCTGTTGATGTTAGAGGTTGGCATGGAGTACCTTCATAAATTGCTTCTCCACTTTATTTATGAGGTGGGGTGTCACATTTGAACAGAGAGCTCATTAATTCAATTAGCATATCATGCAAGCTTGCCCCTCAGCTTCCTGTATTTCTGTCTCTTGAGTGCTGGCACTGTAGGTAGGCTGCCATGCCCACTAAAAATTTATATAGGCAATGAGGATCTGAACTCTGATTATAACATTTGAATATCAAATGCTTTATCCATTGATTCATCTCCCCAACCCTGATTTATAATTTATATATAAACTATTTTTGTTCAATTTGCTCTTTGTGTTTACATTGGAACTTAAAAAAATTGTTAGGTTCTCTCCTTTTGCTAACTGCTTTTTGAAGGGTAAATATCCTTCTTTTCTCATTAGTAAAAATTTTATTTTTAAAAAATTTTACTTATTTGCTAGGAGAGAGAAAGAGAGAGAGAGAATGGGCATAACAGGGCCTCTATCCACTGCAAATGAACTCCAGATGCATTTTCCCCCTTGGGCATCTGGTTTACTTGGGTCCTGGGGAATTGAACCTAGGTCCTTTGGCTTTGTAGGCAAATGCCTTAAACACTAAGCCTTCTCTTCATTCCCACTAGTAACAACTCTCTTATTCCATCTTTTTTTTCTTTTGGTCATAGCAAATTTTATAATCAGATAAGATAAAATTATACACATAATGTGTTCAGCTATATTACAAAAGCCTGGGTTTTGCCTTTTGAACAAACATCCTAAGTGACTAAAATAATAATGTCTAGCACACTAACAACAGCATCTAGTGTTAGAATTAATAAAGTATTCCTACCACCTTATGCCTTAAATAGTTATGACAATACTTGTCTTAGCAATTTCAGCTGTACTTTCCTAAATTACCATAATTAAATGTCACCTGTGCTGTGCACAATTGTCATTTCCTAACCCCTAAGAAGGGCTGATAGCTGTTATGGTTTTACTAGGTTTAAGGACTTCTGTGGATTGTAACATTTTTAATGACCAAGCAAATCTAGGGCAAGTGATCATCATACTAGATGTTGAGTGTAAAGATATACCCTATGTTTAGGCAAAGGTATCTGTACTAGTTAGTGTTCTCTGTCAACGTCTCTCAAAAAAAATCTGTTGGGGAACTTAAGCATACCTCTGTGTATGTCCTTGAGAGCATTTGTAGAGGATTGACTGAGGGGGAAGCTCTCACCTTGAATATGAGAGGCATCATATGAGTAAAGGTCCAGAAGGAAGAAAAGATAAAAGATGCAAAAGCTAAGGAGCACCAGAATTCTCTTCATCTCTTCTTCCTGTCTACTATTATGTAAATAGAGGTTCTGAGCCACATGCTTTTACAACTCTGGTTCTGCTTATGCCCACAAGGTCAAATGAACATGGACTGACTAAATTCCTGAAACTGTTAAGTTTAAATAAATCCATCTTCTCTTTAAGTTGTTCTTCCTTTTATTTTATCACAGCAGTACAAATGATGACATACCATTTCACAATGTGACTACATGATGGTGTGTGTGAAATAGAGCAGTTAGGAAGCAATTCCACTTATAGCAGGTATACTCAAAGCCTAGGGACTATAGAGGCAGCAGTGTTTATTAGTGTATAGCAACAGTGATGTTCTGACCAAAACTTCTATAATTTCACACATTTCTATGAATTAAGCCACTCAGATCCTTAATATTCTTATAATGTGCTTCATTTTTTCTTAATTAGTAATGGGACATTCCTGTTGATTGTAGACAAGATTCCTCTGATACAAATTTTACACTCTTGAATCAATTTTGAAGAGGATATGCTGTTAAAAATATAAAATCATATTCTAGTTGTTATACATGTTGTGTTCTCTTCAAACATGTTCCTATGGCATGATAGGCAGAAATGAATTTAGTTTCTTTATAGGATAAAGTATAACTGATTATGCATAAGCCAGTTTGAATAAAATGAAATATTTTTTAAAATGTAATGAAATCTGACAGGTTTCCCTAATGAGCCATTTATGCCTATAGGGAGAAAATCAAACTGATCATAGAATTTTTCTTTAGATTGGGGTAACATTCTCTACATAAGACTTCAATCCTTTAACAGGTGTTTAAGAGGATTACTTACCAGTAAGTTTTTGATATACAATGAAAAACCACATCAAATGAATTATAAATAGTAGAAAAGTGTTCATTGCAAATGTATGTGAATTTATCCTGGATTAAATAGGGGTTATCTTAGTTTTGGGTGTTTTCTGCTGGGATGAATAGGGTCATCCATGTATCCCCCATAATCCAATATGGTAGCCCAAGGATACTTTCATGGTGGTTGCAGAAAGGCAGAAGAGAAAACAGAAAAAAAGAGATAGTTTTCTCAAACTCAAAATTAGAACTGGTACATTTTACCTCATTTTCTAAATTTCTCATAGCCACGGTCTGAATCATAAGCAAGCCACACATTATGTATAGAGGTAGAATACAAGTTAAAGTCAGTGGGCAAAGGGAATGGATGGAAAGAAGGTTGGGGTTTCAGATGTTTGTAATTATCATCCTGGATATATGAAACTACATAATGCTGAAAAGAATTTTTAGCAGATGAAGTTAAGTGTTAATACATCCCCTAACTTTCCTGTGATCGAACCAATTTGCATTTTGCATAAGTAACCTTGAATTTGTCATCCAGAAATACTTCTTTGTGTGGAGACACCAGCTTAGCCAGATGGTCAGACTGCTAACCACCTGTATCATTTGATTAGGAGTGGATCTCCCAAATTTAATTTAAAATTTAAGTCTCCAGTCTGCCTGCCTTCACTGCCTTGAGTAGGAATTCCTGAATTGATTGCAATTCCTAGTCCCAGTGAGTGGGCCCTCTTGTATTCAGTACTACTAGTACAACCCTGGCCTACATAGGGAGCAGCCCCAATTGGCCTTAACCTCACTCCTGGGCAGGCCTGCCTTTTTTGCCCTATCAGAAACACCACAGCTAAACACACTTCCAAACCCTGAGCACTGACTAGACTGCCCATAGTCCACATGAGCACTTCCCCCACTGACTCAGTTTTTTGGGTAGAACCTAGCATGCCCATAATTATATTGGGGATTAGGCTCATTTGGCACTAACCATAATTCCCTGCCTGCATGCCTATGTCACCCTGAATAGGAATCACACAAGTTGGTTACACTGCCCAGCTCAGGTGCATTGAGAGTCTTTAGGAACAAGGAAGAACCTGCTCAGCTAACAGATCTGCAGACAGACTGCCCCATTTCAAAACCACCTGGATGACCAGACCACTTAACACAGGTTCCCAAAGAATTACTGTTGCAGCAGCCTTAGCAAGACTAAAGGAATATCTCCAGGTGAGCAAACACCAATGCAAAATAAATAACACCAAAACAAAAAGGATAAGACATCCCCACCAAGAATGCCTAGTACCCATGTGGAAACCTCCAATAAAAACTACTTAGAAGAAACTTCAAATAAATATTAAAAATGCAATTATGGTAAACATATACAATAAACTTAGTGAAGCCATGAACAAATGCTTGAATAAAATATAAGAGAATCAAAAAAATTCAATAGACAACTTAATGAAATGGAAGAGAATAAAAAGAACTCAATATATGGCTGAATGTAACAGATAATAATCAATGACAACAACAAAAGGGTGTACAGTATAATGAACTCAGAGAGGACATGACCAAATTCAGGCCTGAACTCTAAGAGACAATAAATAAGTCAAACCAAGAAATAAAGATGGAATTCAACAAAGAGGTGGAGATACTGAATGAAATATCATATTTATAAGAATCTCAAGAAACTGGCACTAGTAAGATCAATCTTATAGAGGAACAATTCTCAGGACTTATAGTAATGAAAGAAGAAATGAAATAGATTAGGATGTCAAAATCACTGATAAGCTCAAAAAATATATTAAGATACATAGGGAAAATGAGGAATACTTTAAAATACTCCAAACATTTGAGTCATAGGCATAAAGAAGGAGAACAATGGCCAATGGCATGGCATAGAGAATACCTTAAATAAAATTATTGAAGAAAAATTTCCGAATCCTATCCAGGAATTCTAAAATACAGAAGCATTTGGAATGGTATGTTTCAAATTTTGAAAGATTATAGCTGTCAACTAAACTACTATAATCAGAAAAATTGTCCTTCATAATAGAAGATAATTTCTATGATAAAAGTCAGATTTATGGATATATGGGCACTAGCATTAGATGATTCATCTCTATCACAGGATCATAAGAAGTATTAGATTAAATATGAGAGCTCATCCCACAGCTTGTTAGAAAACCTTCTCCAAAAAGATGGCAGTAGACATTGAAGAGTCTCAAAGCTCACTGAAGCACGCAATGAGAGAATGTTAAGAGCTTAACACTGAATAAAATTTATAACAAGCTTTCCAAGAGTCAGGAAACATTGTGGCAAAAGGGGATGGAAAGAATAAAAAAGACAGGATAAGAATGTATACTCTGAGGCATTTTCCCCTCTACAGAGGATGACTTGTGCATTTATGACCCCACACTGATTAAGAATAACCCCAATGATTAGGACCATTAGTGGAATGGGGATAGGGGAGAGGAGCATCAGTATAATTGGATGGAAATATAACTAATATGTAATATGTTCATGTAACAAATGGTCTCAATAATTCAAAATCAGTCCCATCATACAGAGTATAGCAAGTTAATTCCAGAATGATGGTTCTTCAAGGTGATGCCTTGTACAGGTAATTAGGATTATATGACATAAGAGTGTAGCTCCCACTACTGGATCCTAAAGGCTTTATTAGAAGACTGATACAGACATTCACACCCCCCCCCACACACACACTACTCCTATACCCTTGCCACATGATGTCTTGCATTCATCTTCTGGAACTTTGCCAGCCAAAAGAATACCGATAAATATAGCTCCTTGCCTTTGAACCAGGACTGTGATCCAAACTAAATGACCATTTTCACTTTATAAAATAATTTTCCTCAGGTATTCTATACTAATGACAAGCTGACTAATAAAACTCTGTTTGGATATCCGTTCTCTATGTGTCTCCTCAGAACTTTCACTTAACTGCTTTTGTTAGGATATCCATCGTCTGGGTTTCTGCATTTTGTTTGTTTGTTTGGTTGATTAGTTTGCTTTGTCCTAAATTACTCAAGTCTTTGGACAAAAGTCTGGGAAGCCTTCCCTGATCACCTGCCTCAAATGACAGCACTACAATCTCTCTTTTCCTTAATTCTTCTTTTTTAAAATTTATTGACACTTTATATATACATATAGTATATTTTTTCATGACCCTTCCTATTCCCCTTCTTTGACCCCTGTTTTTGCCCCCTTCAAATGAGCCCCTTCTTCCCATAGTACCTTTTCTACTTTGATGTCTTTTTGTTAACTCAGTATGACCCACCGAGTTTAATTAGGGCTGTCTACATGGGCGGCGAGGGGGGAAGGGTTTTTACAAGTTCATGAAATGCATGTGGGGCCTATCAGTAGCCACATGGCTGCATAAAATACCTCCTATCCTGCCAGTCCCCATTAACTGCCTATGATTCCACAGAGAAGGATGTGAGCCTATGTCATCCACCATCATCCACTACAGAATAATCATAGATCTATTGTTGTGCAGATTGTAACAACCACTCTGAGGTGAAAAATGAAACAATCATGTTATGTCTGGATCCCTAGGTTCCTCAGGACTCCTTCCCAACCTCTGGCTATTGCATTTTTTCCACCCTTTTTTCTGCACTGTTCTCTGAGTCTTATGGTGTGTGTGTGCAGGGCGTGGGGGATTGGGGGGGTGGGTGATGTTGTCTCACTTACAGAATTTGATCTCTTGCCAACTACATGCTCATGATGAAACTTGAAACTTTGTGTATTAATTATTCATTATTCTGAGCATTTAGGAGTTTCCCACCCCTAGAACTCCCTTGTTTTTTTTTTTTTTTTTTTTTTTTTTTTTTTTTTTTTTTTTTTTGGTGGTTGTTGTTCCTATGACAAAGCATGTATTTCCTGACATGTCTAAGGGAGAGGTACAACAAGCTGATCACAGAACAAAAAGTCCAAAAGTTCTCAATAATCTCTGGCAAACCTGGGTCATTCAAAAACTGCAGAACAAAACAAGAAAAACATTTGCTATAGGGAAAATGCTTACTATTTGTTAGAATAAACCAGACATGAAATCCAGTGAGCGTAATTCTTAATGTCAGAGTCCCTTTTCAGAAACATGTAGAGGCTCTTTGTCATACTTGCCGGCTTTTTCTTCTACCCTTCTCAGAGGCTAAGTATGAGAGAGCAGCCACTTGAGCTATTTTGATCACTGATGCTTTATGTTCTCACCACAATGAGTAACATGTTGTAATATTAAATATTACCTAAAAAGTCTGCTGGGCTCCTTCACGCTCAGGTAGTGCCAAGGGAAGAACCAGGCCTGCTGGTTCCTCCCCATGAGTGTAGGACGACCCAGAAACCTCTCCTGGCCACCAGAGAAAAACCACACTGAGTTTGGAGTATTTTCCAAGCAGGAACTCACTTTATTGTTATAGGTGGGTGTTTATATAATGTTGAGAAGGAAGGTGGAGACTTTAGGGTGGGGTGAGATGTAAGGGCCAGTAGCATACCAAGACCTCTGAGATGATTGGTTCTAAGTGCACAGGGGGACTCTAACTTCCTGTATGGAAGTGGCAGGCCAGAGGCCATTTGGCCCCCTGCTGAGTCATAGCTGGGTGGAGGCAGTTAGGCTCAGGAAGTTCCACTAGGCCTCAAGTCCGGGCCTCTCAAGGCCCAACAAAAGTCTTTGGCTCAAATGACATCATTAGTAAACCATGACATAATAAATTATTCTTGTTCACTAATAATAGCTACTAAATTTTATGTTGCCTCTCATAATAATTCTTTTTTCCTTATGTTTTATGACTGTACAGGAGGTAGCCAGCCAATAACTAACTTCCAAACATAGTTGCACTATCTTTGTATTAAATGGTCATCCACATACAATTTTAACAGTCATTGATACCACAATATGAAGACATATTAGTATGGAATCATCGAATTGATATATAATAGAACTTAAAACTTCTTTTGTTTGATCCAGATCTCACTTCTCATACTGCGTAGGGAAAGAGATTGCTTCACATTTTTTCACACTTATAAACACACTGACCAGCTATTCTGCTGTTTCACTGAAGTATTTTAATTCTCACAACTGAGTAAATTAAGTACTGACTTGAGTATACTTATAGATGAAACTAGAGATCTGAGACTAAGCCTGATCAAGATCTCATAGATATCAGGTAGTAAGTTTTGTGTTTTAGTAGAGGCAGTAAAATTCTGTAAAGCTAGTGTCTTAAGCTGAAAGGCCCAAGAATTCACAAGCCCAGAAATACTATCACGCTCCAAAGGGAGCTTAAGTGGGCCCCTGCATACCTCAAACTCCAGGCTTTACTCTCTGTTGGAAGCAAGTAAAGAATCCCTCTTCTCATTATATCAGAGCCCGCTCCTAATATAAAACTAGATAAAAAGGGCATGAGATAGCCCTCAAGGATGGGAAATGAGTAATGAAGTGAACCACTTATTTGGTTTCTGTATATAGCCTGCACCATAAGCCTTAATAGCCCACACCATAAGCCTTAGTAGCCCACACCATAAGCCTTAGCAGCCTGCCTCAGACCACCAAGGTCATAGGTGACTGATACCACACTCTGCTACCCCCACCCAAGGACCTGCGCAAATGCTGACCTCCAAGGTCATAGGAGACTGATTGGTCCACAAGGGGCTTGAACAAATTAAACTAATTGGCTTAGAAACTATGGAGTGGCACAAACTGACTGGCTCGCACCCTGCGGGCTCCTGATGTTAAAAAAATGATTGGTCTAATACACAGGCTTTGTTAGAAACCCTATAAAAACTGTCCCGTTCCTGCATTCAGGGCTCTGCAGTCCTCTACCCCTGTGTGGTGTACGACTGTGGGCCCCAGCGCGCTTGGAATAAAATACTCTTGCAGTTTGCATCAAGACCGCTTCTCGTGAGTGATTTGGGGTGTCACCATATCCAGGCAGAGCGTGGGGTACCCATCTTAGGGTTCCTTCAAAGCAAGAATCTAAGTGATCTCTTTGGGTGTACAGGAAAAAAGAAAACATTACTTGCAGATAGATAAAACTCATCATATGGGTGAAATTAAGTTCAGACCTAATAAAACAAGCATAAACCATAAGGATTAGAATGACTCAGTCAACTTTTCTAAAACAAAAAAAGAACAGTATTTAGCATCAAAAATTACATTTGGATAAAAATGTCACAATTTTACATCAAAGATACAGACAAGAAAAGAAACAAAAAATAAACAGTCAAATTGAACTTTATAAGTAAACTTTAATACATAAAAATACACCATGAACATTTGTAGTGCAAAAGTTCACTAAACATAGTTGTATTAAATAAAATATTTGTAAGTTACCAAAGAATTAATATAAAGACCATATAGATAATTCTTAAAACACAAATCCACTAACAACTTGATTAAAAAATGACCAAAGAACTTGAGAAGACCTTTCTCCAAGAAGATATACAAGTTGCCAACAAATCTATCAAACTAAGTTTGGGAAAAATGCAAACCATAACCATAATGAAATATTACCACAAAGACATTAATATGGTTGTGATTAAAATGCAAACAAAAGGAAAGAGAAAAACCAAACAATAGGAGAGAGCAAACACTGAGGATGAGGTGTAATTGGAGCCCTTTCATACTATGACCTGGAGTGTGGAATGATGAGCTGCTATGGAAAGAAACATTCTTGTTCCTTTTAGACTTAAATATAATTACCATGTAAGCTAGAAATTAAATTTCTGAATATGCATCCAAAAGAATTGACAAGCAGTGTCTTTCAAGGGATTTTGGAGGCACCTATGTTAATCTCAGCATTATTCAAAATAGAGAAAATGTGTAGGCCCTCTTGTAGCCCACAATTGATAGTAGCTTGATAATAGAGAGTAGGCTTATGTTTGGATATGGTTCTGACTTGTTTCCAGGCTCCAGCTATGGGTCCCGTACCACTGAGGAGATCAGTTAGCCGAATCAAGAGCAGTGGCTCCCCATCATGGCTGTGTGCCACTATTGCACTTGTGTGGGAATCACAACATGTTATTTTCTGCTAAGTAGGTTATACAATTAGTTGCTTGGACAAATATTGGTCATTTCCCCCCAGTTGCCCATGTAGCACCTTCTGGCACTAGACATGCTGACTGTCTGGGGAATGACTTTCTTCCAGCTTCCAGCCATGCCATGCCATTCCATTTTATGTGCTGACCACATAAGGTGTCTTCAGCAGTAGAGTCTCATTGTGGGCTAACTCCACAATGCATGACCCATATACCTCAACAAGAAGGGGCCAAGGGGAGGGGGTAGATTATGGATGAGCCTAATAATGGTACCAAACTGACTGTATTTGCTAAATATAAAACTAACTAATAAAAAATTTAAAAAAGTTTAATTAAAAACTTAGAAAAAGATAAAGAAAATGTACAAGAGAACCAAGTGTCTGAAAATAGATAATTCTATAAGTGCAACATGACAGTGTAATAAAAACATAAACTTAATATTATTCAGCCTTAAAATGAAGGAAGGAAAATCTCTCATAAACTACAATATGGATGAACACTATGCTTGCAGATGCTTGGCACAAAAAGATAGCTATCAATCTTATGATTGCTTCACTGTGCAGCTTGAAGTCAAGTCTCCAGAATCTGACGACGGAATAATCAAGGTAGATGATGGAAGAAGGGAATGGAGAGTTATTGTTTAATGTTGAAAATTTCTGTTTCTTGGATAATGAGATGAACTTAGAAGATGGCTAAAGATGGCGGTTATTATATATACATATAGCATCACTGAGTCACACAGTTACAAATGTTCATTATTGGGCACTTCTGGTTAAGATGGTGGCATAGGAACCATGCCAAAGCAGCCTAGGGGAGAAAAAGCCAGAGAAAACCCAGCAAAATACACACTTTTACTAAAAAGTGAGGTGTATAAGAAATTAAAATGGCAGCAGAGAAGTAGGAGAGATCCAGAGCATCCAGAGCCCACACAGGCAGGCTGAGGCAGCTCCGGCAGTGGTGGCCCCAGCTCTGGCAGTGTGAGTGGCTCCAGTTCCAGCCACAACAGCAGCGGGTCTGGCACCTGCAACAGCGGCTCCAGCAGCAGCAGTGGTGGACCTAGCAATGGCAGCTTCAGCAGAAGCAGCAGTGGTTGCAGCAGCAGGGGTGCCGATCTTCAGGGCCACAATTGCCAGGCTCAATTTGCCCCACAGGAAAGGCCAGTGGCCAGCTCCAGAAATCAGAACAGTGGTCCAGCAACCCAGCCAGCCTACTTGACTGAGACCAAAATTATCCAAAATGGTAACTGTGACTGCACCAGGGAAGGGTCTCACTTGGTCACAAGCTGACTTGGAACCCTAAACAGACCAGAAATCTTAACCTCTTTGTTGATAGATGATCTGGTTGTCATAATACCTACTCTTGCATAAATACTCAGTGCTGTTTTTGATTGAATATGTACAGTGTTTCATTAAATTTTGGAATCTACCTGTATTTTGTTCCATTCAGCCTACATGAATTCTCCCATAGCTGGCAAACACAGTCCATAGGAACACTTTTCTATATATTCTGAGAGTGTTAAGAGCCACACCTAACATCTTAATCTCCTACACTGAAGATATATAATATCAGATCAATTGATACAGCCAAGAATACCCAGCTAACTAGAAAATCCCAGCATTATCTTAATCCAAGATGCAAAAATATATACATTATAACACAAGAAACACCAAAAATCAAGACAACATAAATCCACCAAAAAGTATTAATGCATCAGAAATGACCTCCAGTGAGAATGAGTTAGAGGAAATGCCTGAAAAGGATTTCAAAAGAATGATTGTAAATATGTTAAAAGAAGTCAAAGAAGAAATCAAAGGAATCAAAGAGGAAATCAAAGGACTCAAAGAAGAAATCAAAGGAATCAAAGAAGACACAGGACACCAATTTAATGAAATAAAGAAGTCAATACGAAACATAAATAAGGAAATAGAAATAATAAAGAAAAACCAGTCAGAATTACTAGAAATGAAGAACACAGTTAATGAAATAAGAAACTCTGTAGAAAATCTTACCAGTAGAATGGATAAATGAGAGGACAGAAGATCTAAGGTAGAAAACCAGGTGGCAGATCTAATACAGTCCAACAAAGAGAGAGACAAATTAATAGAAAAGCATGAGTGGGAATTTCAAGATATTCAGGACACTATGAAAAGATCAAACATAAGAATTCAGGGCATAGTAGAAGGAGAAAAATTTCACTCCACAGGCATAGTAGGCATCCTCAACAAAATCATAGAAGAAAACTTCCCCCAAATTGGGAAAGAGGTGCCAATGCAGATACAGGAAGCCGTTAGGACACCAGCCAGACAAAACCTGGATAGAACCTCTCCTAGCCATATTATAATCAAACTACCAAACACACAATCCAAAGAAAAAATATTGAAAGCAGTTAGAGACAAAAATCATGTTATCTACAAAGGCAAGTCCATCAGGATTACAGCAGATTACTCAACACAAACTTTAAAAGCCAGAAGGGCTTGGAGGGATGTATTTCAAATTCTGAAAAATAACAACTGTCAACTAAGGTTACTTTATCCTGCAAAGCTTTCCATTCAAATAGACAGAGAAATAAGGACATTCCATGACAAAAGCAGGCTAAAGGAGTATTTGAAAACAAAACCAGCTCTACAGAAAATACTCGAAGGAATCCTCCATGCCAAAATCCTCCATGACAAAATCCAACATCCCTTGATGATAGAAGTCCTAGAGAGACTGGGAATAGAAGGAACATATCTCAATATAATAAAGGTTATTTATGACAAGCCTACAGCCAACATATTACTAAATGGGGAAAAACTGGAAGCTTTTCCACTAAAATCAGGAAGATGACAAGGGTGTACACTGTCCCCACTTTTATTTAATATAGTTCTGGAAGTCTTAGCCATAGCAATAAGGCACGAGACGCACATAAAAGGGATACATATTGAAAAGGAAGCGATAAAGTTATCATTATTTGCAGATGACATGATTTTATATATAAAGGACCCTAAAGACTCTACTAGCAAACCGTTAGAGCTGATAAACACCTACAGCCATGTAGCAGGATACAAACTAAATACACAGAAATCAGTAGTCTTCATATATGCTAACAACAAGCACACAGAGGATGAAATCAGAGAATCATTTCCATTCACAATTGCATAAAAAAAATAAAGTACCTTGCAATAAACTTAACCAAGGAAGTAAAGAATCTCTACAATGAGAACTTTAAAACACTCAAGCGAGAAATTGCAGAAGACACTAAGAAGTGGAAAAACATCCCTTGTTCCTGGATTGGAAGAATCAATATTGTGAAAATGGCAATCTTACCTAAAGCAATCTACACATTTAATTCAATCCTTATCAAAATTCCAAAGGCATTATTCATGGAAAAAGAAAAAAACAATCCAAAAATTCATTTGGAATCACAAAAAACCTCGAATATCTAAAATAATACTGAGCAACAAAAATAAGGCTGGTGGTCTCACCATATCTGATTTTAACCTATACTACAGAGCCATAGTAACAAAAACAGCATGGTACTGGCACAAAAAAATGAAATGAATGTGAAAATTTGATCCAATGGAATGAAACTTGAAAGACTAAGGAAATGCATGATCGTAACCTATTAAGAATGTGAAATAGGTCACTATGACAAATGTGGGATCTATCAAAATTAGCCTTATTGTGTGGAATAGCAGCAACTTCACTAATCTTGTGAACTGGCAAAATGACAAAAGATTTATTCTGTAGACCCCAATGAGTGTTAAGAGGATATTTAATTTTAAATGTGCCCTGTGAAAATCAGTATCTAGGGTGAGCCTAAAAGTACACACCCATTACAGGAATACTTAAAATTTTAAAGCATTATGTTTAAACTATAAATATAATAAATGCCTATTACATCAAGTTTATACAATCCATCTTATATCTTCATGGTAATGATACAGCTCACTTCAATATATGGTCAATTCTGCTTACCAAGTCATGAAATCATATTAACTCTCTTGTTGGATACCCAAAACAATCATGAGATTGGACCTATTATTATTGGAGAACCTGTGAAAACAAGATGCGATAGAATTAGGTCACATGTCCACTCAGAGAATTGAAGCTACTAGTGTCTCACCAAGGAAGCTGGACTATCTGTCTCTCTGCTGTACAATAATGCTTCTGTGATCCTGCTAATTAGGGTTAAATAGGTAGGTGTTATTGTCATCATTCATCGTCATCATTTCCAAGGAAATATTAAGGTAGGTAGCAAAAGATGCTCTGCATACTATTTAGAGTCAAAATTCTTTGATGTGCACTGATATTCTGTTACTGCTTCAGACTTGAACATAATAAATTAATTTGTATGATCTCAACCTGCATAATCTACAGAATGGCTATATCAATTTCTACCTAGCACTATTTTAGGTGGATTAAACAAGACATTGAATAAAATCCTATAAAGGAAAGTGGCCTGTTCACAATAAAGTCCCTGCTTGGCCCCTGCCAACATCCATATGGTGCAGGATAATGCATTGTAACATGTCTTGTGAAGATTTTGTGCTACTGTGCTCAATAAAGTGTGCTGCATTCATTTTTAATTTGCTGTGGTGCTCACTAAATAAAACACTCAAAATCCCAGTTTACTTTCTCTAATGTTTGAGCTTTCAGGTCTTCTGTTTCTCTATATAGGTTTTACTTCCTTTTTATGCTCTGCTTACTCTCTGCTAAATGTCATCTGGAAGCAAGAAGTGCACATGGACAGTTGTTTAAAAATGATACAACTACGACTGTTCTAAAAGGAGGGAAGGGACTGAAGAGATGCCTTAGTGACTAAAGACACTTGGTTTCAAAGCCTCATGGTCTGTATTTGATTTCCAAGCAAGTTTGCATTGGCAGAAGGCTCTCGTACACCCATATACACTCTCTCTTTGCTTGGGCCACAGGGACACACTTGAATCTGGCTTTCCCTGAAAGGGGGTGGGGTGTAGGGACATAAAACTGTTTCTTGGACTGAGGGAACTTTTCTGCTTTCCTCTGCCTCATAGTTTATGGTAAATTATTTGATTACATGCAGATTTTCATCTTGTTCCTGAATCTACCATGTGTGTATTTTCCTTACACTTCAAATCTACCATGTGAGTGCTGGCACTTGGGTCCTTTGACTTGCAGGCAAGTGCCTTATTTGCTAAGCCATAGCTCTGGCCTCTGTGATTTCTTTAAACTCAAGGTAACCATGAATGTAGCTCTCTTCATTACTCATTTCTACTCTGAATTTCTTGGTCTCTGTTTTGATATCTGCCCTCTCATTTTTTCCCCCTTGAACTTCATTGTTTGTCCTCCTAACTCCTCTAAAATCACATGGCAGAGGCCATGTGGTTTCCTCCTACATCTTCCTACACAGCTCCTACATTCTGCTTTCCATGTGCTTGCAGTTTTACTATAATTTCTCTTTGAAAGTTTCAGTTTCTCTTAAGTCCAGATGTTTGCAGGTTTACCCTAGTTTCACGTTAAAAGCTTGTTTCTCTTAAGTCCATGTGCTTGCAGCTCTACTCCAATTTTCCCTCCAAACCTCCATTTTGCTGAAATAAACCCCTCATTTTGTGATTTTTTCCATTCAAAAAACTTTATACTTCATAATGTATCCTTTAGTCATTCTTTATTAATTTTTTTATTGAAGATAGGATAAAACCCAAAACTTGGGGTTCTTAAATTCTGGGAGACCTCTCCTGAACCCCCAAATCCTGCATCATCATGTTTGCTAAAAAGTTGTGTAAGCACTGGAGCATCCAAATAAGCTTTTCATGGTTAAGTACAATAACTCTAAGAATGAAACATAAAAGGGTGGTGGAAAGGGACACATAATGGAATCAGGGAGTTACATCTCTACATAGTCACTCATTTATTGATGTTTGAAGAATGGTCTATAAGGCAGCAACACGGGGCAAGGATAGCTGAGGGCACAATGTGCCTTTGTGAAAAAAAAATATATATAACATATATATATAAAACAGCTGGACTGATTTGATTTACTGCTGTGTGCACAATATATGAAAACCTGGGTAAGTATTTAACTTTATTTGACAGCTTTTTATGTATAAAATGATAACTTTATGGCATTTAAAAATAATTTATAATATACATTGTGCTTAATCTGCATTACATAGTTTTTGATCCTGGCTCCTATGTTTTAAACTTTTTTATTTAAGTTGTTTTAGTAATTAACTAAAAGTTTTGTATGGAGACAACACATGTTAGTACCATCATTTCCTTCCTCCCTGTCCCCATTCTACAGAGGGCCATCCTCAGTAGGATTTCTGATATTTACCATGGTGTTGTGAGTTATGAATTGTGAGAGCAATAGTCAGATATTTTTTTGGGGGGGGTGGCAATGCCTCTGGATATTCCTTTCCTCCATGTGGCTCTTACAACCTTTCTGCCCCCTCTTCTGAAAAATTCCCTGAGCCTTGGTGGGTATCTTTTGAGTATACTTTAATGTTGAGCTCTCAGTGGCTTCTGGATTTCTGCTTTGACATGTTTTGAGTATCCTCACTTTTGGTCTCCATCACCCAGTCACTGGTTGCCAGGCTCACCATGGAACAGCACTCTTGTTCATCTCACCAATTCTATCTGGCCCTAGATAATGTGGAAGGAGTGGTTTATCTCTTAACAGGGAGTTAGCTTGTCTTACTGATAGAATTTTGTTGTCCTTGGTTCTCACAGGCTTCTGAAAAATAAAAACAGATTCTCCAATGAAGAATAATATCAGTGTAGATTCAAGGGAATAAGCATTTGTTAATTTAGAGATATTTTGGTGGCTCTATTTGGGCCAAAGACTAGTGCGATCTTCTTGCTGGAGTCCATAATCTTGGTTTCCATAGGATTCTGTCTTGATTCCCAGTTCCAGTTGTGGGTTCCCTTTAATTAAGCAGTTCTGTTAGCCAATCAGAGAGCCAGTGGTTACACACCTAAGCTGGGTGCCCCTATTGCATAGGTGTGTACATTTTGTAAGGCTGATTGTTTTTGAACAGCAGTGTCCCATGCTTGCTCACAATGTTGTTGGCCATTTTCCCACAACAGCTCATGTAGTTCTTTCCAGCACTGTATGGGCTAACCATCAGAGAACTGGCTTCCTTCCAGATTCCAGCCAAATCTCTTGATGTTCTGTGTCAGCAGCATGTGGTGTCTTTAGGAATAGGATTTTACCTTTTGTCCAAGTGAGTTGTCCCAAACTGTTTCTTCTGTCATGTCTTCCAGCTCTGATGTTCTGTCCTCCACATGATTAACTAATTAGTGAATGCTTCTAGAAACATTTTCCCATTTCAAATTTGTTTGCAAGGTAGGGTCTCACTCTGGTCCAGGCTGACCTGGAATTCACTATGTATTCTCAGGGTGGCCTCGAACTCACAGAGATCCTCCAACCTCTGCCTCCCAAGTGCTGGGATTAAAGGTGTGTGCCATCACACCCAGCTTTGGTTTGTATTTTTTATTCCATTTTTCTGTATTGTATTCATCCCTTCTTCAAGTTTCAAATTCAGGTCATTTTTTTAAAATTTTCTTAATTATTCCTGGAATTCATCATTTTGTTTAATTATATCTTCATTAAGCTAAACTAGCTGGCTATTGAAGTCCTGTATATCTTGGCTCACCTTCAGTTCATTTATTTCTCTTTTGAGCTCTCTCTGGCCTTTATCAATTAAATTAAGCCTAGTGAAGACATCTGTGTGCATTTCATTTATGCAGTTGTTGATTTTTTGTTGACTTGCTACCAGTTCTGCAATTTCCTTAGCTAAGTTCTCATATCTTATTGTGTTTTCATTTTGGGAATATATTCCTGTTGCCTCCTCTATTTTTTCAATAGAGATTTCCACTGTGGGATTAGGCAACCTTGTTGGAGACCTCTTAGTTTTTTTTTTATCATCTTTGTTTGCTTGTTTGTTTGAATTGGGGTCTACCAGTCTCAGTGTGGGAGTCTTATTTAATCAGGAAGCAGGAATTTCCCTTTGTTGTGTCTTCAATGAGTGTTCTGTTGTGTTTGAATATATAGGCATATGATGGCTTTGTATTTAGGGATTTGCAAGTGGTGGAGTAAGTACACCAGCAGCTCTGGTCTGGTGCTTATTACCAAAGATGCCTTTAGGGCTCTGGTATCTCCTCCACCTGATCTCAGCTGTATCTTGCCTATGACTCAGGGGACTTAGCATTTTTATTTGCTTCTCTGCCATACCCAAATGGGGATATTCTGGAGGATTCACTGGCTTTTTCCTGGCTAGTGGTTGCCAGATCCTCTGAGCACCCTTTCTCAGGCTGAAGTGATATCCCAAGTTGTCACTGGGAGGGAGATAGGGCAGTGAATAGAAGGTGGGGATTGTTGGGTTACCCAGTCCATCTAGGTCAGGGAGTTGGTTGGTGTCGGGGAAACAGGGGCTCTGGCCTAGATGTGCACACAAGGGTCCCTATCAGCAGCATACTTTGTGGAGGGGCTATGTACTGGTCCGGTAAGACCAGGAAGTGTGAGCGCCAATGTGGTGAGGCAAAGACTAATGTGCAGGCTGAGGGCTGCAGTCAGGGGAACATGTAGACGCTTCAAGAAGCACAGTTAGGGGAACCTGCAGGGGCGTCACAGTGGCAAGGCAGATATATATATGGGTAGAGGGGCTCAGTCAAATGCAGGTCAAGGGGCACAGTCAAGGGAACCTGTGGACAGTGCAACCGTGAACCTGGTCTGGGAGACGGGTGCACAGGCCAACAACAGCAAGCGGTGAGCGGGACCTGAGGGTCTAGTGGGCTATCTAAGTATAAGGGAATTAGCAGATTCCTGGCTGTGCCCCATACTCTTTCCTCACCCTTGCTGCCCAGTGGATGTCTGCTATGACCTACATGTACTGGTGCCCCACAATACCCCAGGAGCTGAAGCTGGTTTGAATTATTTCTTTAGTAAACTCAAACTAATTTCCAAACTTTGAGGAACAGATGGACCTGCTGTAGCTTGATGGCCCAGAATCTCTCTCCTCTATCCCTGGAGTCTGGAATTTAGAAACAGTTTAGGCGAGTCAGGATCCTTGAATTTTCAGTGGTCCTCAAAAGGATGCCATTTTGAGCTAAGGGTACACTAGAATGTATGGGTACATTTTTGGTTATTACATCTGTAGGTCAAGCACTACTTGTATTTGAATAGAAGCCAGAATAATGCTAAAATGCATATCCCCACAATAAATAATTGTACAGTTGAAAACCTCGCACTCCATTCTCTGTGATGTTCCTTTGAATACATTTATCTTCATGTCTGATATCTTCCCACTGTGTGAATATCTCCTCAGAGCAATGTACAGAAAAGACAGGGCACAAAAACATTCTGACAATTTTAAGGAGGTTAAGCAGCAATGCACAACATATGGGATATTTCATTAACAGCATAACTTCAATTGTCTGGGGAGTGATTTGGGAAGTAAGATTCCTCTGGTGCAATAAGACATATGATTGCAGTTCAGCAAGCATGCCCAGAACATCAGGATGCTTGGAGAAACTGGAGAGCTCAAATTATCTTGGTGCAAAGAATTTTCTTTTTTTATCCTCTCCTTTCTTTCCCTGTCTTCTTCACTACCTTGCTTTTCTTCTACCATTCTTTCTTGTCCTCCTTTTGCTCCTCCTCCTCTTCTTCTCTACTTGGAAAATTCACCAAAAGGCTTTTCCACCAGAGTATAAGGATTATTGTGACCTAACCAATTTGGGATCTCCTCCTGATGAGAGAAGATATGGAATTAAGATACTTTTCTTTCCCTCTGTAAAAGCAAACCCTCTGAATATTATTGCATCACTATTGAATTTAAAGAATTCTTAAAAAGAAACAAAGCTAAGCATATTTTTTTTTCATTTTTTCAGCCTATACCCATTTCTCTTCTCAAACACTTAAAGACACTCTGACATTAAATTGGGGAGTTCTAGGTAAACATTTATTGAAGAGAAATCAAAACTACAGGAGTGAGTAAATGGAGGATACATGAACTATACATAAAGCTAGAACACTGACAACCAACATTTGACCTGCTACAATTTGGGACCAAGCAATGAAGGCTGAGCTTTCGTCCTTACCTGCTTTATATAGGAAGGCCTTCCTTAATTTACCCACCAACAGTCTATCTGTGCCAGCAGCCACCAATGAGGGTACACAGCATAATACTTTTTCTCAAATAACTGCTTATCTTTGAGGGTCAGTCAAATAAAAGTGATAGTGAATGGATCTCTTTTACAGCAAGCTCTGTTAAAACAGCTTCTGGCTTTCATTTGGTTGACCTTCTCTATTTCCATAGGAATTCTATACTTTTTGGTGAGTGTGTTGTATACACATGTGGAGGTCAGAGGACAACTTCAGATGTTGGTTCTTGCCTTCCACATATTTTGAGGCAGTGTCACATTATTCACCCCTGCTTTTTCACCTGACTAGCTTTCAAAAAATGCGGGTGGATTCTTTTGTCTCTATGTGCCCTTTTGCTCCAAGTGTAGCTGGGATTATAAACACCTGCCACAGTGTCTGGCTTCTTACCTGGCTGCTAGTGTTCTGAACTTGGGTATTACTGTTTGTATGGCAAGAGCCACACAAAGTTAAAAGACACAGTGATTCATTCCACAGGACTCAATATTTTAAATAAAATTACTTTCAGTGTGTTCATTCCTTTGCCACTGTGTAGTCTGGCTCAAGGGAATTAATCAGTTTATGAGGAATTAATCAGCTATGAGGTGACAGAACCACATATTGAAATACAGTCCTGATGGCTGTGTATTCAATAGTTTGTACATGTACATTCATTATGTGAAGTTTATACAAGAACTACCTAGTGACTACAGAATAATCATCATCACGATTGAAGCTGTGGAGATGGTAAAGTTATTGGTTGCCACACAAATATGAGGACCTGAGTTCATATCTCTAATACCTGCATAAAAGCTGGATGTGCTGGTGCCTGTCTTTATTCCCAGAGCTGAAGAGGCAGGCTTAAGAGGATCTCTGGGATTGCTGGTCAGCTCTTCTAGCCAAATTGGAAATTCCAGGTTTATCAAATACCTGTCTCAAAAAATAACATTAATTCTCATCACATTAGAGTAATGTAGCATTGTACTCACTTATAGGATGAAGAAACGAGGTCTTCATGACAAAATTACTTAGAGTGTACAATCAAACAGTATCTGCACTGGGATTTGAACCCAGAATAACAGTTAATACCTTCTTTTTCCTAATATCTGCCTCTTATATTTAATTTTCTAGGTCCAATCTTCTGGTTTTGTGTCATGTTTGTGTCTCACACTCATGCAGAGGCTTGCCATAACTGACTTTCTAAATATCTTAGCTTGCTTTTCCCATGTTATTTCTGGCCATTTCATGGTCATATTATAAGTTACTTTTTGGCAAACATAGATAACAAAAGCCTTTAAATAGTCTGTCTCCTAAGACATGAAGGGCAATGGTGTTATTTTTAAGTTGTATTACAGCAGGTGAAAAAGGAAATGCCTTAAATCTAAACAACCTGTCCCAGGACACTGTTAACACACCTATATAAATCAATATGGTGTATTTGTGTCCTTTCCTTACTTGAGGCTAGCTGGAAAACCATTAGCCAGTTATTCATCACAGTTTGGTTGAACTCATTTTCCTGTCACATTAATATTTCTAAGTGGACTGGAGAAATAGCACAGTATTTTAGGTGCTTGCCTGCAAAGCCAAAGGACATAGGTTAAGTTCCCCAGGGCCCATGTAAGCCAGATGCAAAAATAGTGCATGCCTCTGGAGTTGATTTATAGTGTCTGGGCTCCCTAGCAGGCCCATTCCCTCTCTCTCTCCCTCTCTCTCTCTCTCTCTCCTTCTACTTATCTTTCTCAAATTTATGAAGAAATAACATGTCATTTTTAATTCCTAAGTGAAGTGTTGGAAGGATTGCTTAGTGGTTAAGGCATTTGCCTGTGAAACCTAAGGACCTAAGTGTGACTCCCCAGTACCCCTATAAGCCAGATGCACATGGTGGCACATGCATCTGAGTTTATTTGCAGTGGCATGAGACCCTGGAATGCCCTCTCTCTCTCTCTCTCTGTCACTCTCTAACAAATAAAATAAAATGTTTGTGTGTTTATTTAAAAAATTCAAAGTGAAATGTGCAATTGGGTTTCTTGATGTGACAAAAAGAAAATGAGCAGAATTGAAAGTCAAAAAGGAAAGTGAGAGGCCAGTGCAGTCCACAGTGAGAGTGCATCAAAATGGAACTCAAAATTGATAATGTCCAGAATGCCAAATAAACTGGCAATGAGACCCAAGAAGATAAAATAATAATAATAAAAATACAAAGAATGACT
The DNA here is from genome assembly GCF_020740685.1 of Jaculus jaculus. Lineage (NCBI taxonomy): Eukaryota > Metazoa > Chordata > Mammalia > Rodentia > Dipodidae > Jaculus > Jaculus jaculus. Next base: position 61,330,554 of record NC_059110.1, on the reverse strand, counting down.
CCAAGCTGAGGTCTGGAGAGGAAATTTCATTTTCATCCTGAATAATGATATGGAAATACATCTGTTTAGCCAAGCTCATGCTGGGGAAAAGAAGCAAAACCAAAACCTTTTTTATTTTTTTTAATTTTTATTTATTTATTTGAGAGTGACAGACACAGAGAGAAAGACAGATAGAGGGAGAGAGAGAGAATGGGCGTGCCAGGGCTTCCAGCCTCTGCAAACGAACTCCAGATGCGTGCGCCCCCTTGTGCATCTGGCTAACGTGGGACCTGGGGAACCGAGCCTCGAACTGGGGTCCTTAGGCTTCACAGGCAAGTGCTTAACCGCTAAGCCATCTCTCCAGCCCAACCAAAACCTTTTTGAAAGATCAGAAGTCCTTCAGTTTGTAGGTGGCCTGGAGATACTTCCTAAACTCATTACCATGTAGCAGTCTTACCCATTCAGATTTTTTCAGTGTTGATGACGAACCTTTGTGTAATATATGTGGAACTGTTAGGACACTGCTGTTGTTGAATAAAACAATGGCAGAGATGGGACTAAAATATAGATGTACACTTTATCATTTGGCATTTTACAAGTTCACACAATAAATATTGCATGCTCACAGTCTTCCGAAAATGCACATGCTGCAAGGAGGGACTGCACTAAGGGGTACATATCATTGGTTTTATTGGACACTATTTCTTGTTATAGCCCAGTTCTAGAAATAGCTTCAAAGATGAGACTTTGCAAAGTCTAAATTGAAAATATCTGACAACAAAACTAAGCTGCCTTAATAGAATTCCAAAGTTACAGCTGTCTGCATGTACTTACCTAGTGGAAGTTGGAAGAATAGGAGAATAAATTACCCTCAGCAAACTCGTTATATGCTGGCATGAGTCTATTCTCTTGGGCTCCACCTTATTCATTAAATACCTCCCATTATGCCCTTCCTCTGAACATTGTTGTATTGGGCATTAATTCTTAACACATGAATGTTGGAGGAGGGATGAAATGGCAATTCAGACCATATTATAAATCAAGATTATATTTTAAATATATTTTATTTATTTACTTGAGAGAGAGAGAAAGGGAGAGGGAGAGAGAGAATGGGCATTCCAGGGCTTCGAGATGCTGCAAACAAACTCCAGATGCATGTACCTCCTTGTGAATCTAGCTTATGTGGGTCCTGGAGAATTGAACTGGAGTCCTTTGGCTTTGCAAGCAAAGGCCTTAACCTCTAAGCCATCTTCTCCAGCCCCCAAGATTATGATTTGAAATCTACTAATGAGTTCTAGATGGTTTCTACTTCCACTAATTGCAGTCTTCTTGGCACACCAAATTTGCCTTAAAATTTTAAGGAATGACTTAATGAAGATGCACATGTAAGACTACTTTCAGAAGCTTGGATTTAATGGTAGTACCCTTGATTAGCATGTGTAAGACTTTTGGTTTGCAAAGGAAAGAGGAATCAAGAATTTTCTTTCATCTTAAATCTGCCAGTTATAAATAACATTCAATCAGTTAAAAATAAGTAAATTTTCATGGACAATCTCTGAAATATTCTTATTTAGTACAGGTCTTTGCAAAAGTAAACATATTTGGGCTGGAGAGATGGCTTTGGTGAAGGTATTTGCCTGTGAAGCCTAAGGACACAGGTTTGATTCCCATTGCCCATATAAAGCCAGATGCACAAGGTGGCACATGTGTCTGGAGTTTGTTCATTGTAGCGGCTAGAGGCCCTGGTACACCCATTCTCTCTCTTTATCTGACTCTTCCTCTTTCTTCCTCTCTCTCTCAAATAAATATATAAAATAAAATATTTAAAATAACTAAATATATTAATTAACACAAATGCTCTGAAAGCTTGAAAAATTAAAGAAATATAAGGGCACATAAAGTAATTTGATGTTACTGAATAATCTATATACTAGCAATCTTTTTTCTTTCTAAATTGATAATGGAAAGGAGTATATTTCCAATGGTGACTATGTATTTATTTTATTCTTTAGTTTCTCTCAGGTTTTGCTTGGAATGTATTGAAATTACATAATTAATATCTAATACATCCTATCAGTTCTATCCTTATATTCTTTGAACTACATGTAACTCAATATTAGTTAAGTCTTATGTCTCTTAAGAACTCTTAATTTTATTTTAGAAAAGAAAATGTTGGCTACTTTAGGCAATAAGAACAAAATCAAAAGATGACAAAAAGCAATTTATAGGATCAAAAGAATATATATAACAATTATGTCCAGGAAAGCTTAGAAAAAAGAAGACTGAACAGACTCAATGTTGAGTGCAGTACAATACATACAGGTGATATGTATATCAAATGTCTTCAGTTTGCTCTTTGTATATTTTTTCCTCTTTTTAAATATTATATTTTTATTGACTTATTTTAGAGAGAGAACTGGAGAGGGTAGGATCAAGACTGACCTAAATCTCCTACATCTTCCCTCCCTCCCTCTCTCTCTCTCCCCTCTATCTCTCTCCTCTCTAACTCTTGTATATTAGTTATGTTTTTCCTCAGTTTCTTAGTGGACACTGACCTGTAACCCCCACTTCCAGCTTGGGCCTACCATCCACAATGAGCTTTTGATCAGAGAAACCTACAAGGTTTCCCAAAACAATGACAGACTTCTGTCAGAGTACTTGATGACCCACCAAAGGCCAGTGGTAAGACCCTATTGCTGAAGACTCCATATGCAGCTGAAGCGTAAAATGGAATGACATGGCTGGAAGCCAGGAGAGAGTCAGTCCCCAGACAGTCAGCCTGTCTAGTGCCAGAAGGCGCTACATAGGCGACTGGGGGAAATGACCAAGATCTGTCCAAGCAACACATTGTTTAACCTAATTAGCAACAAATAACTGGATGTGATGCCCACACAAGTGCAATAGTGGTACACAGCCATGGTGAGGAATCAATTGCTCTTGATTTGGCTAACCCATCCATTCATTGGTACTAGACCCATAGCTGGAGCTGGGAAACAAGTCAGAACCATACCCAAACACAAGCCCACTCTACAATATCAAGCTACCATCAATCACGGGGTATAAGAGGGCCTAAACCTATCATACTGTCTATCAAAAAAGTAAGTGTTATCTCAATCTTCCAGGTGCTAACTTACTCTCCGCTGGAGAATCTGCTTCTCTTTTCCAGATAGATGCAGGTCCTAAGAAGAGAGCTGCCCCAACATACCTCAAAAGGGGCCCAACTGAAACTAAGGACAACTGGCGAAATTAGCAAGAGTGATGTTTTCCTGTGAAACGGATACCAGCACAAAGGGGAAGGAGATCAAGGCAGAGAAAAATGAACTCCTACCAAATCAGAGAGCCAGAGCCTCAGAGGCCCCCAACACCTCAGCACTGAAGCAGACCAAAAATGAACCCAACATGGCTCAGGGAAATTTTGCGGAAGAGGGGACGGAAAGAATGTCAGAGTCACATGTTGGGTCATGATTTGCAGAGACATTTATCATACCAATAACTGGGGGCTAACTCCACAATGCAGGACCCATTTTCATTAACAAGGAGGGTCTAATGGGAGGGGGTAGATCACAAATGAGCCTAAATAATGGTACCAAACTGCCTGTATTTACTGAAAAGAAAACTAATAAATTAAATTAAAAAAAATAATAATAATAAATAATTATTTGGCTGGGCGTGGTGGTGCACACCTTTAATCCAAGCACTAGGGAGGAAGAGGTAGTAGAATTGTGGCAAGTTCAAGTTCACCCTGAGACTACATAGTGAATTCAAGATCAGCTTGAGCTAGAATGAGACCCTATCTCAACCCCCACCCCAAACAAAAAGAAAATAAATGTTTATAAATCTTTGTTAACAATGGCAAGTGGAGCATACATTTCAATGTATGTATAAATCTGTAATCTGCAGCTGTGTTCAAGACTAAGAAATCTGTGAATTAAATAACTATATATTTATAAAGCATATACATATATTTCATTCAGAATCTATTATGCTGGGTCATTCCATGTTCATTTTCTCAAAATGTGATACCATTATAAAGTTACATATCACAAATGTGTCTGCTACAAAGCAGTCATTGAATAAAATACAAATAGGATTACCTTATCTGAAATAGACTGTATCTGAATTTTAGATAGAAATAAGCCAGTTCATAGAACCATAAAAAGCAACCAAATTTGGAATTTACTAACCAAACATATATATATATATATATATATATATATATATATATATATATATATATATATATATATATATATATATATATATTATTCAGAATCCTTGTGTGGGAGGATGTGTGGAAAGATCATTGTTAGTGTGAGCATTATAACTAGATTATTCAGTTGAAGTTAGAAAAACACAAAAACTTCAACTATTGTAACAATAGTGTCAGAAGACATTACGAAGAAACTTTGAAGCTGAAGAGATGACTCAGAATGTAAAGGCACTTGCTTGCAATGCCAGATGGTTTGAACTCCATTCCCCAGTACCTATGGAAAAATCAGATGTATAAAGTGTAGCATGAGTCCTAGAGTTTATTTGCAGTGCTTGGAGGCTATGATGAACATACTCTCTCTTCCTTCTTTCTTCCCTCTCTGCTTGGTAATAAATAAATAAAATATTTTAAAAAAATAGAAAAAAAGAAAAGGGAAAAGTAAATGATGTCTCAGATGCGATTAATGAGAACTTCCTTTAGTTTAGTTTTGAATGAGAGAATAGGTTATTCCTCGATGGATCTGTCATTCCCAGTGAATATACATTTAGCTGACAACATGGTTAAAAGTCATATCTTTCATCTTGTTAAAATGCAATTAAGAATTACCACTGCTCTCTAAACAGGATAGCATTAAATGCTTTGCCTCAAATAGTAGAAAATCCAGGGACTACAAATATTCTATTTATTAGGCCTTTGAAATTTAATATTTGAAGAACACAAATTGCAATGGTAAGGCTGTAAAGAGAAATTCCCAATTTGCTTCAAAGAAATGCCAATTAACAATGATGACAATGTTATTTATACTAATTGAGATTAAGTCAGATGAAATGGCAACATAAGTAATCACTTGAAGTGCTGTATTATGCATTAGACTGTTCTTTGTAAACATCTCTCCTGGAATTAAAAAGTAATTAGTAGCATTTATTCATTTAATTCAGTCTCATTAGGATTTTCAAAAATCTACAGACCTACTGTGAAAGCTCTTTTCATTTTGATGTGAAAAAACACATTCCTTTTCCTCTTTTGCATCCTCTTCTCCAGCTGTTTCTATTTCTTTCTCCATCTCTACCCTCTGTTAGAGAGAAAAGTGGCATAATTAGAAGCAATAGGTAGAAATTTACTTGAATTGGATTAATATAAAAACACAATCTGTCATAATTTAAGAAAGATACATTTTACTCTAAATTCCTTTCTGTTTTGTAGGAAAGAGGCAAGTAGTTTTTGTTAATTTCTAAAAAGAAGAGATTTTTTTTATTTTTACTTTTTTATACTTCTATGTATGCAATCTCTTCAGAATGTATCTCTAAAGAAAAACAATTAAAATTGACATTTAAGATATAGAAAATTAAATTTATTACAAGGGCTTCATGATAACTAGTGATAATGTCTTGTCTTACATGTTTTATAAAAGGAGGGACTCAAATCAAGAAAGTTTATTTCCACCCTAAAAATGCTGCTAACAGAATGGTATGATTTGGTGCTTAATTTTCTTCTGCATTAGGGCTTTTGATGGATATTTTTAGAAATTATCCTCCATATATACACTTCTTATGATTATGGTTCCAAATTCCTTTAAAAACAAAAGCTTAAACACAAGACAAATTTATTATCTTAGTTGAGCATAAATTTTAAATGAATGTTACTGGTTTAAAAATCAAGATATAACTATAGGTAGGTGTCTATGAAGACTCCACTTGAAATTCCATTTAAATTTTTTTTTTGTATATTTTTATTTATTTTTTTGAGAGCAACAGGCAGAGAAGGAGGCAGATAGAGAGAGAGAGAGAGAATGGGCATACCAGGGTTTTCAGTCACTGCAAACAAACTCCACATGCGTGTGCCACTTGTGCATCTGGCTAACGTAGGTCCTGGGGAATCAAGCCTCAAATGGGGTCCTTAGACTTCACAGGCAAGCACTTAACTGCTTAGCCATCTTTCCAGTCCCTGAAATTCCATTTTTGATCTTTTCTGCCTATAGAAATGGCTTTTAGTCCTCGGCCTCTGGCCTCATCATTTCTTCAAAGACAATGATTATATCAGTTTAAAATCTGCTTCTGTTGTAATTTCTCCTCTTCTGGTTCTGACTTCAACTCTTCCTTTTATATGAATAATGTCTCTTACATTATCATTAAACTCATCTGAGCAATGAAGAACATTCTCTCTTGTTTTAAGTTGGTTAACAATCTTCATTTCTTTGAAACTTTGATTTCCTCTCATCACATATTAGCATCAGGGTTCATCATCCTTACACCCCTGGTGCATTAGAGATATTAAGCATCACTGAAGCTGTGAAAAGCAATAATTCCTAGATCCTTCTCAGACTAAACCTAAGTCCATATCTCTTAGGATTTTTCAAAGATGCCTCAAATGTCTTTTTAAAAAGACAGGCAAGAATGTATCTAATGGGAATGTAACTAACAGAAACAACAAGCAATTTAATTTTAATTCAGGCTACAATAACACTGCAATAAAGAAGGCTGCATTATAAGGAAACATCACTAATCATGGCAAAGTTGCTTCAGATAATAACTTTCCTTTATTTATGGAATAGACAGAGACTAGCAAAAGTGAAGGAGAAGGAGGAAAGAAAGTGCCAGGGAGGTAAATATGAACATAAACATAACATACATATATATATATATATATATATATAATGTTAATATGTTCTATGTATATATGTACTATGTTAATATGTAATATATATATATATATATATATACACACACACAAATATATGTTTTAGATATATAATGTATATGTATATATGTACATTACATATATACATATGTGTATATATATATGTATACATTATATATCTAAAACATATATTTGTGTGTAAATGTTCTAATATTATATATATTATATATATATATCAAAATGGCATATATATAATAGAAATGTATACATATATTAAAATGCCATAATGAATTACATTATATCTGCCAATTTAAAAATATATGTGTATAAAAAAATCAAGACTTCCAGTCAAGATGGCATCCGCCTAACCATGCCTTACTTCCAGGAAAAGGAAAGGCACGAACTTTAGGTTTCATATTTTTTCTTTTCTTAAAAAATGTATTATTTTTATTTATTTATTTAAGGTAATGGAAAGAAGCAGAGTGAGAGAGAGAGAGAAAGAGAAAGACTGAGAGAGAATGGGTGTGTCAGGGCTTCCAGCCACTGCAAATGAACTCCAGAAGCATGCAAGACCTTGTGCGTCTGGTTTAAGTGGGTCCTGGTCAATGGAACCGAGGTCCTTTAGCTAAGCTGTATCTAAAGCCCATTTATTGAGGTTTTTAGTAATTTGCAGATCCTAGTAAACATCCAGTCAGAGTGTGCTGATGAGCACAGTAGGGAATCCACTGATTCCCACACTCTTGGGTAGCCCATCAGTCCCCAATCCATTCAAACTGCTGTCCAAGCCACAGTTCCAGCAGCAGGGCTCTTCCTACACTAACTGCAGGCTAAGTGGGCCAAGGCAAGCAGGCTAACATAGCTCTACATGTGAATGCCTTCCCACTCTCCAAGGCTCCCCCACCCCCTGTGCACAGACCCAGGCCAGCAGTCTTAGGCTTTCTTGCTAACAAGGAGCTCCACACATGGACAGCCTATTCACTGCTACCCATCATACCCCTCCACCCCTGTGTGTGAACCCAGGCAAGCAGGATAGCATCCCCCCCCCGCCCTAGGTTTCCAGCCACAGGGGACCTGCATCAGGCTAGTGTTCCCCCACACAGCCATAAGGGACCTCGATGCTCCACCACCCCTCCCTGCAATCCCTGGCCAGCAGCCTAGCATTCTGCCCCCCTAGGCTTCCCCATTTTCCCCCTTCTTAGGTGTTCAACACCCCATCGGTATGTTAGCTAACCTGCAACAATCCCATAAAACCTCCCTTTCTTGCCTTAGGAACCAGAAGATCCATACACCGCCTGCTATACCCTCAGCATCAGAGAACCACCACAAATTCCCATCCTCTCCCCTTCTACAGCCCAGCCTCAACACCAGTCTGCTTTAACCCATTCCCCCATCCCTTGTTCCCTCAGGCCACCTGACTACACTGTCCCATATCCCAAACCACCAAACAACAAGCTCCTTCATCAGGTCTGCAGGTCCCCACCAGAGCCTCATTGGTTTCTTCCATCTGAATAGGGAGGCCCATTGCCATCAGAAACCTAGTCGAAGGTAACATAAAAGAGAATAATGAAGACATTTCAAGGGTAGACTACAGCTTCCTCCTAACTTAAATAAGATTCCTACACCGTAATAGGCAGAGCACAGCACAAAAGGAATAATATTAAGAAAAATGCAAGTAAACACAACAAGATTGGCCAATCCCACAATGGATGTCTCTAATCAAAACAAAGAGGAGACGATAGGATCAGAACCTCAAAATGAAGATCCAAGCTATGCAACCCTGGCCAAACAAATACCAGAATTTGAAGAAAATCAATGAAGGGCAAATGATTTTATGAATGTTATCCTTGCTAGATTAGACCTAACAGAAAAAAAAAAAAACAGGAAGTATTACAAAGACATTTACATGACCTGAAGGACAGTGAGGAAAAAAAAATAGACATCAATGCCAGCTGGATAAGCTGAATGAAGCCATAAATAAATTCAAAGGTTAATTCCCAAGAAGCATTAAGAAAATCAGAAAATGATCTGAAAATGGAACTAGACAGAGGGTTGAAAACTGTACATAAAAAATGCATTAAAAAATTCAAACCAAATTGAACAACTCTATAGAAGCACTCAAGAATAGAATCAGCTATGTGGGCAATAGAAACTTCAGAACTGAAAGACAAAACAGAAGAAACAGGTTATGAGTCCAAAAGTTTCAATAACTTAAAAATTTTGTGAACAAAACATGAAAGAACTGTGGAAAACCTTAAATATTCCAACATTCAGGTCATGGGGATACCAGAAGGGGAAAAATTTCAACCCAAAGGTACAGAGAAGTTATTCAACAAAATTACTGAAGAAAACTTTCCCACTCTCTCAAAAGAAAGTCCCATCAAGTTACAAAAAGCTAACAAAACTCCAAACAGAGTGGACCAAAGGAGAAATTCTCCAAGACATATTATCATTAAGACTCTAAATATCAATACTAAAGAGAAAGTCCTAAAAGAATCTAAAGAGAAAAAAACACATTACATATAAAGTCTTAGAACTTATGGCTTCCAACCCAAACCACTCTACCCATCAAAAGTGTTGCTCACAATAGATGGTGAAAGAGAAACTTTCCACAATAACGCTCAGCTTTCAACTGTATGAACACAAAGCTAAACCTGCAGAAAGTACATCTGGGAATTTTCCACAGAGAAGACTCAAATAACCAACCACAAGTGCCTGCAAGAAGCAGATTACAATAACAAAACTCAGGGAAGGCACAAAAAAATCTACAAAGTCCAAGAAAACCGCAAACCACATGAACCACCATGATACTGCAGGGATTAAATCAAACCTCACACTCATTACCCTAAATGTTAATAATCTTAATTGAACCATCAAAACACATAAGCTAACAGGTTGGATCAGAAAATTAGACCCCTCAATCTGCTGCCTTCAAGAAACCCACCTTACCACCAAAGACAGACACCTTTTCAGGTGTGAAAGGGTGGAAAATGATATTCTAAGCAAATGGAAATAAGAAACAAGAAGGCATAGCTATACTAATATTGGATAAAATAGACCTCAATCCAAAAGTAATCAAAAAAGATAAAGAAGGCCACTTCTTACTTATCAAGGAAATGATCCAACAAGAGGATATCACAATCATCAATCTTTATGCACCAAACACAGGTATGCTATAATTCATAAAACAAGACCTATTTGCCAAAAAAAAAAAAAAAACAGAAATAGCCACCAACATCATCATAGTTGGGGACTTCAATACTCCACTATCATTAATAGATAGATCTTCCAAACAGAAAATTAACAGGGAAGTAAGAAATCTCTACAAAACCATAGATCAATTAGACTTAAGGGGGATCTACAGAACATTGTACCCAAAAGCCAGAGATTATACATTCTTGGACACATACCACCTACCAAAGCTAAACTCAGTGCAGATTAATCTCCTAATTAGACCTATTATATCCAGGGAGGTGGAAAAGATAATTAAAAACCTCTCCCAATCTCCCAAAAGAAGAGTCCATAACCAAATCGCTTCTCAGCTGAATTCTATCAAACATTTATAAAAGTGAAACAAAATTTCTCAAATTGTGCCACACAATGGCAGAACAGGGAAAGCTTCCAAATGCCTCCTATGAAGCTAGTATCACCCTAATACCAAAACCAGGCAGAGATGTCACAAGAAAAGAAAACTGCAGGCCTAGTTCCCTGATGAACTTAGACACAAAGGTCCTGAACAAATCCTCGCAAACCAAATTCAACAACACATCAAAAGCATTATCCATCTTGATCAAGTAGCCTTCATCCCAGGAAATCATGGGTGGTTCAACATATGGAAATTCATCAATATAATACACCACATGAATAAACTTAAACACAAAAACCACATGGTCATTTTGACAGATGTAGAAAGGGCCTTTGGCAAAATACAACATCACTTCATAATCAAAACACTGGAGAGAATAGACATGGATGGTTTATATCTCAACATAATGAAGGCTATATATGAAGCTCTTAAAGCCCAAATAATAGTTATTGGGGAAGATTGAATGAATTCTCATCATGATCAGGAATAAGGCAAGGGTGTCCACCCTCACCTCTGCTCTTCAACATAGTACTGGAAGTCCAAGCTCAATCAATAAGACAGAAGAAAAAAAAAAATAAAATGTATACAAATTGGAAAGGAAGAAAGTAAATTAGCTCTATTCACAGATGACATGGTTCTATATATAAGTGACCCAAGAAACTCCATCTCAAAACCCTTAAAGGTGATTAATTCCTCCAACAAGTAACAGGATACAAAATTGATGCACAAAATCAGTAGCCTTTCTATATGTAAAAGACAAATATACAGAAAAAGAAATAAGCAACATTGTCCTATTTTCAATAGCAACAACAAAATAATAAAATTCCTTGGGATAACATTAACCAAGGATGTGGAAGACCTGTACAATGAACACATAAAAACAATCAAGAAATTGAGGAGGACTTGAGAAAATGGAAAGATCTCCCACGCTCCTGGATAGGCAGAATTAACATTGTGAAAATGGCAATCTTACCAAAGGCAATGTACAGATTTAATGCAATACCAATAAAAATCCCAACATTTTTCTTTACAGAGATAAAAAAAAATGATCTCAAAATTTATATGGAATGGCAGAAGGCCTCAGATAGCCAAGCATAACCTCAGCCAAAGAAACACCTCTGGAGGCATCACCATACCTGATCTATAGCTACATTACAAAGCCATAGTAATATAAACAACATGGTACTGGCACAAAAACAAGATTATAGATCAATGTACCAGAATTGTGGATCCAGTCTTTTGGTCAAGTAACTACAACTACTTGATATTTGACAACAATGTAGGCTGGAAAAAAATTTTGATCCACACATCTTGCTTTGCACAAAAATCAATTCCAAATGGATCAAAGACCACAATATAAGACTGAAAACTCTGCTACTATTAGAAGAAATAATAGGAGTAACTTTCTTGACATCGGAGTGGGATAAAGACTTCTTCGACAAAACCCCAGTAGCTCAGGAACTTAAACAATCACTCAACCATTGGGATCTCATGAAGCTAAAATGGTTTTCTCAGAAATAAACAAACAATAGGCAGCCAAAAGGTTACTCACAGAATGGGAGAAACATTTTGCCAGCTATACAACTGACAGAGGCTTAATTTCTAGAATCTCCAAAGAATTCAAAATCCTAAACAATAAAAATTCACACAACCCACTTACAAAATGGGGCAGAGAACTATATGGGGAGTTCTCAGAGGAAGACTACAAATGGCAGACACTGAAACTTAAGAAAATGTTCATCATACCTAATCATCAGGGAAATGCAAATTAAAACAATTGAGATTCCACCTTACTCCATTAAAGATAGCAAATATTAAAAAATCTCATGAAATCAAATGCTGGTGAGGATGAAGAGAAATAGGAACCTTCATACACTTTTGGTGGGAATGTAAAATGGTATAGCCACTAAGGAAAGCAATGTGGACACTCCTGAAAAGGTTGACTATACAGTTACCATAACACCCAGTTATTCCCTTACTGAGCATTTAGCTAAAAGCTCCATGCCTCAGTTCAGAGAAATTTGCTTAGCCATGGTTATAGCTGCTCAATTAATAATAGCTAAGAGCTGGAATCAACCTAGTTGTCCATCATTAGAAAAACTGATAACCAAGATGTGTCATGTCTACACAATGGAATTCTACACAGCTGTAGGGAAAATAATGCAATTAAATTTGAAGAAAACTTGGAACATATCATTCTCAGTTAACTCACTCAATCACATAAAGATAATCATTGCATGATAACACTCATCTGTGGCTCCTAACCTCAATCTGCCTGATATGCTGACATACCTAATAAACAGCTCAAGGACCAGACAATAGGGAGGCTGTGGTAGAAAGGGAAGTCACAAAACTGACCCCAAATGGCAATGGTACCATAAAATTCTATATTATGATAGAAAGACTAAAATTTGAACTTTCATCAGGTCCTTAGATGTAACACCTGTATCACAGGGCCCTAGAGAGGGTATGAGGAAGACTAACCTTAGTCTTCTCTTGTTTATCTCTCTCTCTCTCCCCTTCTCTTTCTCTTTTATATTACCTGTCCTTTTCTTCCTTCTTTTCCCTTGGCACTGCCCTTTATCTCCCAGTACCAGCATGTGGTAAGCATTGACATGAACTGTTGATAGGAAAGACCTACAAGGTTTCCCAAAAGAAGACAGATTTCTGTCAGACTACTTAGTTACCCACCAAAAGTTAATGGTAAGAGCATACTGCTGAAGACAACATATGCCGTTGGTATGGATCATGGATTGACGTTGGTTGGAATTGGGAAAGGAGACAGTCCTCAGACAGTTAGCCCATCTAGGGCAGGAAGGTACAACATGAGAGACTGGGGTAAAATGACCAGCCTTTGTCCAAGTACCTTGTGGTCTAAGCTACTCAGCAGCAAACACCCTGACCTGATACTCACACAAGTGAAATAGTGGCACACAGTCATGGTGGGTAACCAACCACTCAGTGGAACAGAACCCATAAGTGGAACTGGGAAACAAGTCAGAACCATATCCAAAATGAGCCCACTCTCCAATACCAAGTTCCCACCAATCATGAACTTCAAGAGGACCTATACCTATTAAATGCTCTCTAAAATAATAATGGTTATTCCATGTATCTGATGCTGACTTCACTCTCTGTTGGAAAATTTGCTTCTCTTTTTCAGATGGACACAGATCCTGAGGAGAGAATCAGCCCCTTACACCTCACTAGGGCCCCAACTAAAACCAAGCATGAATCAGACCATCACACCTCACCAGGGCTCCAGTAGAAACTATAGAGTAATTGGGGAAATGAGGAAGAGTGCTGCTTTCTTGGTATGCCTGGTACCAGCAAAAGGGTGAAGGAGGTAGGCACAGAGAATAGTCAACTCCTACCAAACCAGATATCCAAAGACACAGAGGGACCCATGACCTCCTCACTTAAGTAGACCTAAAATGAACCCAACATGTCTCAGGGAACTTTGTGGAAGAGGGGGTGGAATGATTGATAGAGACACAAGTTGGGACATTATTCACAGAGACATTGCTTCTTCCCCATAACTGATGGCTAACCCCACAATGCATGACCCACATTCCCCAATGAGTAGGATCCACTGAAAGGGGGAAGGACAGGGAAGAGGCTAACTATGACACCAACATGGTGGTATACACCCTGTGTACATAACTAATAAAAGGTAGTTCCTGTGTCTTCAGTGACCTTTCACCTAACCTACGTGTATCTACTCATTCTTGTTGAGCACTTGTTCAATGTGAGGCATAGGTCTAGTTCTCAAAGTCATACTAATGAATGAAAAGGGCAAATAAATCTTGCTTTTTCAGTGTCACATTATCGTATGTTCATGAGGATGACAGAGAATGTAATAAGTAAATGTGAAGGTAAAACTTGTGGGATGGTGGTGGAAGGTGTGGACAGAAAAGTGGCCAGAACTATAAAGAAAGTGTATTTAAAATTGTTCAGGATGTGCTCAGGAAAGGCCTCATAGCTTAACTGGCTTGGGAGCACATCATGGTAAGTGCTCTAGTTGTTCATGTGGAACAACTAGAAGCACAGCCTGATAGAGGAAGAATAAATGCAAAGGCTCTGGTAAAAGCTCTTGCATAATATATTGAGTAAAGTGAGCTGGGGATATCTCATGGAAGAGCAAGTCAAACAGCTAGCTTTCTGACAAAGAACAATGTGAAGACTTTGTCTTTTATGACAGGTTAAATGGAATTAGAATGTGGAAAGGCAGCATCTGTTCTTTGTTTCACAAAGATCACTCTGGATGTTCCATTGAAAACAAGATATGGATAGGATAATGAGAGCAGAGAGGTTATCTATAGAAATAATGATGGCTTGGTCCAGCTTTATACAAGAAGGAGTAGTGAGAAGTGGTCACAAAGACACTAGATAGAATACCTGTAGGTTGAAAGAATAGGGACCTAGGATGCAGGACGATAAACACAGTACAGCTAAATGTAGCCATTTATCAACTGGTAAAATAAGACAGCCAATTATCATCCTGGAAACTGATCAAATTTGATTGACATTTACTCTCACTGAAGACTGATTTAAAAAAAATAGAGATGGAATAAAATGCATGGTGAAGGAAGACTAACACAAAGGAAAAACCCATCACAAGTGTGCAGAATTAATGTGGATGGTTTCCTACTGTGACTTGGCTGACATCAATTGCATTTGCACAGGACCAAATCTTCATATACTCTTACCAATTATAGTTCAAGATTTATTACTCTATTTAAAAATGTGAGAAGCATCTGAGAAGGCACTTTTTAAACTCAGAAGTTGTTCACTTTCATTCTGGTATATTTCCTTATTAGTAATATTATTATAGAATTTTTGAAGTTGGGTGTGGTTGTGCATACCTTTAATCCTAGCACTTGGGAGGCAGAGATAGGAGGATTGTATGAGTTCAAGGCCACCATGAGACTACATTGTGAATTCCAGGTCAGTCTGGGCTACAGTAAGACTACCTCAAAAAGCCAAAGGAAAAAGTAAGTTCAAATTCTTTCTCCATGTGTTTTCTCTACTTTTCCAAAGGTGGATGGAGCAGTATCTGCTATCCTCTGTGTTTTAGCAAACCTACTCCTTCTCAACCAAGGATTGGATTTAATTTTCCTCTCCTTAAATGTAGTTAGTCTTTTAATTGGTTCCAACCAACAGAATATGACTGAAAAGATGGTGTGTGTTTCTCAAGGAAAGATCCTAAAGGTGAAACCCTAGCACTGTGAACTTCGGAGTGATGAGTTTTGGTCTTTTGAGGCTCTTTTGCTATGGATGAAGTGCTGGCCACATAGATATGGTCCCTGAAGTATTATAGCCCCTGACCAGATCAGGTTGAGTCAGCATGAAACTCCTGGCATGCTAGT
This sequence comes from Jaculus jaculus, assembly GCF_020740685.1. Classification (NCBI taxonomy): domain Eukaryota; kingdom Metazoa; phylum Chordata; class Mammalia; order Rodentia; family Dipodidae; genus Jaculus; species Jaculus jaculus. The sequence continues at coordinate 61,314,776 of NC_059110.1, read as the reverse complement.
GATGATGCTTTCATACTTCATACTTTTACTGTTACTTTTCATACTTTTCATACTTCATATTTTCATACTTTTAGGAGCTTAGACTCCCAGTTTTAAGTGTTCTTAGCTGATGCTCTAGATGATGTGGAGTGGGATCAAAATGTATACATGTATGAGAGTGCAAAAACTTTCTGAAACAACAGAGGAATTTGGAAAGGAGCATGAGTATTGCTTTCCTGGTGAACCTGATAATAAGCACAAAGGTGAATGACATAGACACTGAGGACAACCAACACCTACCAAAACAGAGATACAGAGGCTCCTAAGAGCCCATCACTGAAGTAGACTTAAAACACAACCAACATGGATTAGGAAATTTTGTGGAAGGGGAGGCAGAATAATTGTTAGAGCCTCAAGTAGGGACATTAAGCACAGAGGCATTGCTTCTCCCCCATAACTGTATGCCCCTACAGTGCATGACCCATAATCACCACAGGGATGAACAGCATAACCAATAGGAGGGTCCCTTTGGAAAATAAGTAGGAATGAAGGAAAGGATGGTACCAACATGTGCTGTTAACGTACTAATTATGTCCATTACTAATAAAAAATAAATTTAAAAATATTCTGGAGAATAGATAAACATTGCTTTCTGTAATCTCTTCACAACTCAGATGAAGCTAATAACAATCTGTGAACATAATAAAATAAGGATTTTATGCCATGATTTTAAGATGAGTATTACATAAATAATAATAAGTATATAAATGAGTATAACTATTATATTATTAGTTATATACTATGAAATATATAGATATACTAAGTTACCTTATGCTAGGAAAACTTATAAAATAAAATACGATATACTGAGTGCTCCTAGGGAATGCATTTAAAACACTTTAAAGCAATTAGGAGGCATTAAGTATTTTAATCCTCATTTAAAACCTGGAAGAAGTAGTATTACTAAGCCTAAGTTTGCAGATAAATAAACTGAAATGCAAAAGAAATAAGTGGATTTTCTCAGGTTTGTTCATAGCAAGTATACTTGGAGTTGAACCCAGGTAGCATGGCTCTAAAGTCTTCAGCTTTAAGATATAGGAGTTATAGAAAGGTGAAAATAATTTGGAGAAGCAGTTATAATTTGACCCATGCTTGCAGCCTTTAGCCTGCAGTCACTTCCTTCCCAGAACCTTGATTTTGAATTGGTACTATTATCATTTGAATCTCATTCTGGCTAGCCATAGGTAAAGGTCAAATGAGGAACACTTTTTGAGCTTGGGTAAGTATAAGGTGTTGTTCCTCTCACCATGAAATAACTTAGAGAATCTGACATTTAATGTGCTTAGACATACAATTTGCTTTTTGAGATTGAAAAACGCAACAACCAATGAGACCCTGATTTAAAAAAAATCACTGAACTTGAAGCAAACTATCAAAGAACCAACAATCATATCAATGAAATTGAACAGAATCATCACCTAGAGCATTCAGCCTTTGACAGTAGGCTTAACTCAATTGAAGAAACCTCCAAAGAGATATGAATAATTTGAAGGTAAGTCAAGAAATGGAAGACTTCAACAATCAACAATCAGTTAATTAAGCTTAATAAAGACTTGATTGAATATAAGAATGAACTATAGGAAGCATTAAGAAAATCAGAATTTGAATGGAAATCATACCTCAAAAAAGAGATGGAAGTGATACAAAATAACACAACAACAAAAAAATCAAATAGAATTTACATAAACCTCTCTAGAATTTCTCACTAACAGAGTTACTCTTGTGGAAGACAGAACCTCTAACCTGGAAGATCAGACAGAAGAAATTGATCGAGGTGCCAAAAACTTTTCTAAGTTAAAAAAAAAAAAAATCAAATGAACAGAATATGAGGGAATTGTGTGATACCCTAAAATGAACAAACATCCCTGATAATGGATATACCAGAAGAAGAGGAAATACAGGTCATAGGCATATAAAACATACTAAACAAAATTGTTGAAGAAAAATTTCCAGCTCTTGTAAAAAAAGAGGCCCATCCAGATACATGAAGCTCACAGAACACCAAACAAGCAGGACCAAATAAGTAACTCTGCAAGACACATCATAGTTTAAACTTGGACCATGAAAACAAAAAAAGAGTGCTAAAAGCAGAAAGAGAGAAACAATTCACAACATACAAAGGCAATCCCATTAGAACAACATAACATTTGTAGATGGAAATCCTGAAAGCCAGAGGGCCTGGAATGGAATACTTCAACATCTGAAAGACTCTGGTTTCCAACCCCAAATACATTACCAAGCAAAAGTTTTCCTCATAATAGATGGTGAAAGAAAAACTTTCCATGAAAAAGTCAATTTATGATTATATGAACACAATGCCAAACCTCCAAGAGAATACTTGAGGGAATACTCCACACAGAACAGTCAAACAACCAATCTCAATAGCCAACAATAAGAAGATCACAATAACACAAACAAGCCAGACTCAAAAACAGTACATAACACAAGTAAACACCTAACCCCATAAAACACCTCATCATAGCAAGTATTAATTCAAACTTCACAGTAATAACCTTGAATATCAATGGTCTTAACTCACCCATAAAAAGACACAGGCTATCAGGAAGGATCAAAAAAGTTGACCCTTATATCAGCTCTCTTCAAGAGACTGACTTCACCACTAAAGATAGATACTTCCTCTGGGTGAAAAGTTGGAAAATGATATTCCCAGTAAATGGAAATTAAAAAAAAAAAAAAAAAAAAAAAAAACAGGACTTCTGGTTAAGATGGTGGCATAGGTACCACGCCAAAGCAACCTAGGGGGGAAAAAAGACCAAAAAAACTCAGCAAAATATACACATTTACTAAAAAGTGAGGTGTATAGGAAATTGAAGCAGCAGCGGAGAAGTAGAAGATATCCAGAGCATCCAGATCCTGCACAGGCCGGCAAAAGCAGCTCCATCAGCTCTGCCAACCACAGCGGCGGCGGCGCATCAGAAAGCCACCAGGCTCGACTTCAGACACAGGAAAAGCCAGGTGCGGGAGCTTCCCCTCACACCAGCGCTCTCCGTAACTCACGAAATGGGAAGGGAGAGCAGCAGTGAGCAACAGAGGAGCAGACCGCGAGGTAGAAGAACACGTGAGCAGTGAGAGAACCAGAGCAGCTGCGGCTCCCTCCCCTCCCCCACTGCCTGAGCCCAGCTCCGGCAAACAGAGCAGCGGTCCCAGGACCCAGCCACACCAACTTGAGCCAACAGCGGGACCTAAGCAGGAGCAGAGTTCGGCAGCAACATCAGGGGCTCCAGCACCGGTAACAGCAGCCCCAGCAGTAGCAGCTACAGTCGCAGCAGCAGCGGCAGACCCAGCAGAAGCAGACCCAGGAGTGGCAGCAGTGGCAGACGCAGGAGCAGCAGCAGCAGCAGACACAGCAGCAGCAGCTTCTGTGGGAGCAGCAGCAGTGGACACAGCAGCAGCAGTGGTGGCTCCAGCAGTGGCAGCTACAGCAGCAGCAGAGGCAGCAGCAGCAGAGGGTCCAGCAGCAGCACCTTCAGAAGCAGCAGCTACAGACCCAGCAGTTGCAGATTGAGCAGCAGTTCCAGCAGCAGGGGTGCTGATCTGCAGGGCCACACTTGTCAGGCTTGGTTTGCCCTGCAGGAAAAGTCAGTGCCGAGCTCCAGAAATCAGAACAGCAGCCCGATGACCCAGGCAGCAATTTGACTGAGACCAAAATCATCCAAGGTAACTGGGATTGCACCAGGAAAGGGTCTCACTTGGTTGCAAGTTGACTTGGATCCCTCAACAGACCAGGAATCTTAACCTCTTTGTTGATAGAGGATCTGGTCATTATAATAACTACTCTTGCATACATACTCGGGGCTGTTTTTGATTGAATGTGTACAGTGTTTAGTTAAGCTTTAGAATCTTCCTGTATTTTATTCCACTCAGCCTGCTTGAATACTCCTATGGCAGGGAAAAGCAACCCCTAAGAACATCTTTGTAAGTACTCTGAGAGTCTTAAGAGCCACACCTAACACCTTAAGCACCTACCCTGAAAATATATTACATCAAATCAATTGATACAGCTAAGAATACACAGCTGGCTAGAAAATCCAAGCATTAACTTAATCCAAGATGCAAAAATATATACATTATAACACAAGAAACACTAAAAAGCAAGACGATATAAATCCACCTAAAAGTATTAATGCATCAGAAATGTCCTCCAGCAAGAACGAGTTAGAGGAAATGCCAGAGAAAGAGTTCAAAAGAATGATTATAAATATATTCAAAGAGGTCAAAGAACAAATCAAAAGAAACAAAGAAGACATCAAAGAGGAGATCAAAGGAATCAAAGAAGATGCAGGACACCAATTTAATGAAATAAAGAAGGCAATACAAGACATAAATAAGAAAATAGAAATAATAAAGAAAAAACAGTCAGAATTACTAGCAATGAAGAACACAGTTAATGAAATAAAAATCTCTGTAGAAAATCTCACCAGTAGGATGGATGAGGGAGAGGACAGAATATCTAAGCTACAAGACCAGGTGGAAGATCTAATACAGTCCAGTTTTGGAAGTCTTAGCCATAGCAATAAGGCAAGAGACACACATAAAAGGGATACAAATTGGAAAGGAAGAGATCAAGTTATCATTATTTGCAGATGACATGATTCTATACATAAAGGACCCTAAAGATTCTACTAGCAAACTGTTAGAGCTGATCAAAACCTATAGTAATGTAGCAGGATACAAAATAAATACACAGAAATCAGTAGCCTTCATATATGCTAACAACAAGCACACAGAGGATGAAATCAGAGAATCACTCCCAATCACAGTTGCACCAAAAAAAAAAAAAAATACCTTGGAATAAACCTAACCATGGAAGTAAAAATCTCTGCAATGAGAACTTTAAAACGCTCAAGCGAGAAATTGCAGAAGACACTAGAAAGTGGAGAAACATCCCCTGTTCCTGGATTGGAAGAATCAATATTGTGAAAATGGCAATCTTACCTAAAGCAATCTATGCATTTCATGCAATCCCTATCAAAATTCCAAAGGCTTTCTTCATGGAAATAGAAAAAACAATCCAAAAATTCATTTGGAATCACAAAAAACCTCGAATATCTAAAATAATACTGAGCAACAAAAAAGAGGCTGGTGGTATCACCATACCTGATTTTAACCTATACTACAGAGCCATAGTAACAAAAACAGCATGGTACTGGCACAAAAACAGACATGTAGATCAGTGGAACAGAATAGAAGACCCAGATATAAGCCCAAGTAGCTATAGCCCCCTGATATTCGATAAAAATGCCAAAAATTCTCATTGGAGAAGAGACAGCCTCTTCAGCAAATGGTGTTGGGAAAACTGGATATGTATCTGTAGAAGGATGAAAATAGAGCCTCCTATCTCTCCATGCACTTGAATTAAGTCCAAATGGATTAAAGACCTTAACATTAGACCTAAAACTCTAAAACTTCTAGAAGTAAATGTAGGGGAAACCCTTCAACATATTGGTTTTGGCAAAGACTTTCTGATTATAACCTCAATTACTCAGGCAGTAAAACCAGAGATTAACCACTGGGATCTTATGAAATTACAAAGATTTTGTACTGCAAAGGATACTATGAATAAATCAAAGAGGCAACCTACAGAATGGGAAAAAATCTTCGCCAGCTATATATCTGATAGAGGATTAATATCTAGGATATATGAAGAACTCAAAAAGTTAAATAATAAGGAATCAAACAAGCCAATCAAAAAATGGGCTATGGGGCTAAATAGAGCATTCTCAAAGGAAGAAATACAAATGGCATATAAGCATCTAAAGAAATGTTCTACATCACTAGTCATCAGGGAAATGCAGATAAAAACTACATTGAGATTCCATCTCACTCCTGTCAGATTGGCCACCATCATGAAAACAAATGATCATAAATGTTGCAGGGATGTGGAAAAAAAGGAACCCTTCTACACTGCTGGTGGGAATGCAATCTGGTCCAGCCATTGTGGAAAATGGTGTGGAGGTTCCTAAAACAGGTAAAGATTGATCTACCATATGACCCAGCTATATCACTCCTAGGCATATATCCGAAGGACTCATCTCATTTCCTTAGAAGTACGTCTTCAACCATGTTTATTGCTGCTCAATTTATAATAGCCAGGAAATGGAACCAGCCTAGATTCCCTCAACTGATGAGTGGATCATGAAGATGTGGCACATTTGTACAATGGAGTTCTACTCAGTGGTAAATAAAAATGAAGTTATGAAATTTGCAGAAAAATGGATGGACCTGGAATGGATTATACTATGTGATGTAACCCAGATCTAGAAAGCCAAGTACCACATGTTCTCTCTCATATGTGGATCCTAGCTACAGATGATTGGGCTTCTGTGTGAGAATGAAAATACTTAGTAGCAGAGGCCAGTAAGTCGAAAAGGAGACATAAAGGAAAGAGAAAGGAAGGGATGAGGATACTTAATAGGTTGATATTGTATATATGTAATTACAATGATTGTAATGGGGAGGCAATATGATGGAGAATGGAATTTCAAATGGGAAAGTGTGGGGGTGGGGATGGAGGGAATTGCCATGGGATATATTTTGTAATCATGGAAAATGTTAATAAAAATTAAAAAAAACAAGTGGGTATTGCTATGTTAATATCTGATAAAATAGACTTGAACTAAAAGTAATAAAAACAGACAAAGAAGGTCACTTCTTACTTATCAAAGAAGTGATACAACATGAGCACATCACAATGATAAATATATAGGCACCAAACATAGGTGCACCATAGTTTATAAAACAAAACATACTCAACAATAAAACAGAAATAAATACCAATACCATCATTGTTGGAGACTTCAATGCTCCACTATTATCAGTAGACAGATCATTCAAGCATAAAATCAGCAGGAAAAAAATAGAGCTTAGTAACATCATAGATCAACTAGATTTAACTAATATCAACAAAACTTTCTGCCCCAACACGACAGAATAGACATTCTTCTCAACAGCCCACAGAACCTTCTCCAAAACTGACTGTATATTAGGCCATAGAACATGTCTTTATAAAGTTAGGAAAATTGAAGTAACTTCCTGCATCATGTCAGATCACAATTCTTTAAAGCTATCAATTACCAACATGAGACACATCAAGAACTCTCCCAACTCCTGGAGACTAAGTAACACACTTTTAAACCATGAATGGCTTTGTAGAAGTTTGGTAGGATTCCTTCTTTTTCTATTTTATGGAAAAGCTTAAGAAGCAATGGCATTCGTTCTTCCTTGAAGGTTTGGTAAAATTCAGCAGTGAATCCATGTGGGCCTGGATATTTTTTGTTTGGGAGATTTTTGATAGCTGCTCGGATCTCCATGCTGGTTATAGGTCTATTTAAGTTATTAATCTCATCTTGATTTAATTTATGTAGGTCATATAAATCAAGGAAATTATCCATTTCTTTCAGATTTTCATACTGAGTGGAGTATATGTTTTTATAGTATGTCCCTATGATTTTTTGAATTTCTCTGTCATCTGTTGTGATGTTGTCTTTTTCATCTCTAATTTTATTAATTTGTGTCTCTTCTCTCTTTCTTTGGGTCAGATTTGCTAAGGATTTATCAATCTTGTTTATCCTTTCAAAGAACCAACTCTTTGTTTCATTGATTCTTTGGATTATTTTTTTGTTGTTTGTTTGTTTGTTTTTGTTTCATTAATTTCTGTCCTAATCTTTAACATCTTCTGGTCTGCTGATTTGGGGTTTGCCTTGTTCTTCTTTTTCCATGCTTTAAGGTGAAGCATTAGGTTGTTCACGTGTGACCTTTCTAATTTATTAATATAGGCACTTAAAGCTATAAATTTACCTCTTAAGTCTGCCTTCATTGTGTCCCAGAGATTTTGGTATGTTGTGTTCTCATTATCATTTCACTCTATGAATTTTTTATTTCCTTCTTGATTTCTTCATTGACCCATTCATCATTTAGTAGTGTATTGTTTCTATGATTTTGTGTATGATCTCTAGCTTTTCTTGTAGTTTGATTCCACTGTGTTCTGATAGAATGCAAGGAATTATTTCAATCTTCCTGTATTTGTTAAAATTTGCTTTGTGTCCTAATATATGGTCTATTTTAAAGAATGTTCCATGTGCTGCTGAAAAGAATGTATATTCTGCAGCATTTGGGTTAAATGTGCTGTATATATCCATTAGGTCCATTCCTTCTATGATCTCATTTATCCCAGATGCCTCTCTGTTTATTTTTTCCGGGGATGACCTGTCAATTGAGGAAAGTAGGGTATGGAAATCCCCCACTACCACTGTGTTTGGTGTTATCTGTGACCTTAGTTCTAATAGGGTTTATTTGATGAATTTGGGAGCCCCCATGTTAGGTGAATATATGTTTAGGATTGTAATATCCTCCTGTTGGGGAGTGTGCCCTTAATCAATATAAAGTGACCTTCCTTATCTTTCTTGACTAACGTTGGACTGAAGTCTACCTTTTCAGATATAAAGATAGCAACCCCTGCTTGTTTTCTAGGCCCATTTACTTGAAACACCATTTTCCAACCTTTCACCCTAAGATAATTGTCTATCCTTTGTAGAAAGGTGAGTTTCTTGGAGACAACAAATTGTAGGATCCTGCTTTTTAACCCAGTCTGCAAACCTATGTCTTTTGGTTGGGGCAAAAATAGCAATCTTACCAAAAGCAATCTATGCATTTAATGCAATCCCCATCAAAATTCCAATGGCATTCTTCAAAGAAATAGAAAAAAAAATTCAAAAATTCATTTGCAATCACAAAAAACCTCGAATATCTAAAATAATGCTGAGCAACAAAAATGAGGCTGGTGGCATCACTATACCTGATTTTAACCTATACTACAGAGCCATAGTAACAAAAATAGCATGGTACTGGCACAAAAGCAGACACGTAGATCAATGGAACAGAATAGAGGACCCAGATGCAAGTCCAGATAGCTATAGCTACCTGATATTCTATAAAAATGCCAAAAATACTCATTGGAGAAAATATAGCCTCTTCAGCAATTGGTGTTGGGAAAACTGGATACATATCTGTAGAAAGATGAGAATAGATTCTTCTCTCTCTCCGTGCACAAGAATTAAGTCCAAATGGATTAAAGACCTTAACATCAATCAAACAAAGAGCTGGTTATTTGAAAAAAAAAAATATGACAAACCATTTGCCAAAGCAATCAAGAAAAAAAAACCCAGAAGTCTCAAATCACCCAAATCAGAAATAAAAAAGGAGAGATCACTACAGACATCAATGAAATTGGAGCAATCATCAGGGAATACTTCCAAAACCTCTATTCCACAAAATTAAATAATCTGGAAGAAATGTATAAATTCTTAGATACATACCACCTACCAAACTAAACTTAGAGCAGATTAATCTCTTAAAAAATATATCATATCAATGGAGATAAAAAGGTAATCAAACACCTCCCCCAAAAGAAAAAGTCCAGGATCAGATGGCTTCTTAGCTGAATTATATCAAACCTTCATAAAAGAACTGAAACCATTTTTTTTTCAATCTAATCCTGCAAAATTAGAGACCAAGGAATCCTCCCCAACTCCTTTGTCTAAATACCAAAACCAGACAGAGAAGCAACAGTGAAACAAAATTTTAGGCCTATATCCCTAATGAACTTAGATGCAAATATCCTGATCAAAATTCTTGCAAACTGAATTCAACAACACATCAAAAGCATTATATACCTTGATCAAGTATGCTTCATCCTAGGTATGCTGGATGGTTTAACATACAGAAATGTGTCAACATAATACACCACATAAGTAGACTGAAACATAAAAACCACATGATCATCTCAATTGATGCAGTGAAGGCCTTTGACAAAATAAAACACCACTTCATGATCAAAACACTGAAAAGAATAGGCATGGAGGGTTTATATCTCAACACAATAACAGCTATATCTAGAGCTCCTAAAGCCCAAATAATTCTTAATGGGGAAAAGAGTTTCCACTGAGTTCAGGAACAAGACAGGGTTACCAACCCTCACTACTGCTCTTCAGCATAGTATTAGAAATATTAGCCCAAAAAATAAGTCAGGTGAAAGAAATAAAAGGAATAAAAATTGGAAAGGAAGAAGTGAAGTTAGACCTATTTACAGATAACATGATCCTATATATAAGTGACTCGAAAGACTCCATCCCAGAACTTCTAACAGTGATAAATTCCTTCAGCAAAGTGGCAGGATACAAAATCAATCCACAAAAATCAGGAGTTTTTCTATATGAAAATGTCAAGTATACAAAGAAAGGAATCAATAAGTCTTTCCCATTTTCAATAGCAAAAACAATAAAAACTTAAATACCTTAGAATAACAATAACAAAGGATATGAAAAAACTATATAATGAAAACATCAAAACATTCAGGAAACAAACAGAGGAGGACTTGAGAATATGGAAGGACCTCCCATTTTCCTGGATAGGTAGAATTAATATTGTGAAAATGGTGATTCTACCAAAAGCAATATACAGTTTTAGTGCAATGCAAATAAAAATACTAGCATCATTCTTCACTGAGACTGAAAAAGTTATCTCAAAACTAATATGCAATGCCAGAATGCCTCAGATATCCAAGCATATCCTCAGCAAAAGAAACACCACTGGTGATATCACCATACCTGATCTAAAGTTATATTACAAAGCCATAGTAACAAGAAGAGCATAGCACTGTAATAAAAATCAGAAACATAGGCCAATGGAACAGAACTGAAGACCCAGACTTTAGGTCAAACAGTTACAACTGCTTGATCTTTGAAAAAGGTGCCAATAATATAGACTGGATAAAATACAACATCTTCATCAAATGGTGTTGGACAAATTGAATGACAATATGTAGAAAAATTAAAAATTATATTAGACCCCCTCATTTTGCCATACGCAAAAGTCAAGTCCAAGTGGATTAAAGACATCAATATAAGACCTGAAACACTTCAACTACGGGAAGTAAAAATAGGAAGGACTTTCCATGTTATAGGACTGGAAGAGACTTCCTTAACAAAACCACAGTAGCCAAGGAAATTAAACAAGCCCTCAACTAACTGGATCTCATGATGCTAAAAAGCTTTTGCCCAGACAAAGATACCATAAGCAGAGCTAGTAGATTACCCACTGAATGAGAGAAAATCTTTGCCAGCTATACCACTGACAGAACCCTAATATCTAGAATCTACAAAGAACTTGAAAAATTAAACTATAAAAAAAATTCCAACAACCCACTACAAAAGTGGGGCAGAGAACTAAATAGGAAGTTCTCAGAGGAAAAAATATAAGCGGATAACACACAGTTCAGAAAATGTTCAAAATCCCTAACCATTAGTGAAATGCAAATTAAAACAACTATGAGATTTCACCTTATCCCAGTAAGGATAGCAAACATTAAAAAAAAATTAGGGCTGGAGAGATGGCTTAGCCGTTAAGTGCTTGCCTGTGAAGCCTAAGGACCCCTGTTCGAAGCTCGGTTCCCTAGGTCCCACGTTAGCCAGATGCACAAGGGGGCGCAAGCGTCTGGAGTTCGTTTGCAGTGGCTGGAAGCCCTGGCTCGCCCATTCTCTCTCTCTCTCCCTCTATCTGTCTTTCTCTCTGTATGTTACTCTCAAATAAATAAATAAAAAATGAACAAAAAATATTTTAAAATATTAAATGAAAACAAATGTTGGTGAGGCTTTGGAGAAATAGGAACCCTCATTCACTGTTGGTGGTCATGTAATCTGGTACAACTACTATGGAAATCAACATGGAGACTCCTGAAAAGGACGAATATACAGTTCCCAGCAGACCCTGTTATTCTCTTACTTAGAATTTACCCCAAAAGCTCCACATCTAAGTTCAGAAATATTTGTTCAATCATGTTTATACTTGTTCAATTCATAATAGCTAAAAACTAGACTCAACTCAGGTGCCCATCATTGGATGAATGGAAAACCAAGATGAGGTATATTTACACGAGATTGAACTTTCAATCTGAAGCCATTTTATCCTACCCACTTTTCTGATAAATAAGCCCCATGTGGCAGAAAATCTAGATTCTCATTGATTCTCTTATTTACTCAGCAGTAGTGATGTCCTCAATGGCATACTCTCCTGGATGGAGAAGGAAGAAATGTACTTTCTATCACTTTCCCTTACAGTTCCAATGGGTCTCTGTTTTCAGTCCTGACCACATGCTTTGAACATAAATTATGATTGCCATTTAACACCAAGACTGAGACAGTCCTGATCCACTCAGCCTGCTTACAACAGAAGTTCTGATTTATCTTGCTAATAATTCAAGACTTTCCACACACATTCTGATTCATTCTTGTACTTTTATCCCTTTTCTTCAATTCTTACTCTTTTACATAGGCCCAGTGTTTCTTGATACTGAAGACAGAGCCAGCTTCTTTGGTTTAATCTTAAGTACTTTCTCTAACATAAGCAGGTCTTACACTAATTTTACTTGTTCAGTGGGTGTCTCTTCTGTTTCTGGGAACCCACTTTATCAGCATATCAAGACCTAGGCAGGATCATCATGTGTGGGAATTGAACAATAACATGCTATCATATTAATTCCGATATGGTTGTGTGTTGGGTGAGTCATTAAATCTTGTTTCTTTTCTTGCTTCAGTTTTAAAAAGACTATGTTTGTTTGTTTTAATTTAATGTCCATTTAATTAACTTGACTGTTGTAATAGGATAGCTAAAAGTGTATATATTCTATGAATTCAAAATTCTACTAGTGTATTTAGATTCTCCAAAAAATTCATGTAAACAAATTTATTTCAGGTAGTGAGTAGTAGTGATAAGAGATAGCATAGAACTAAAATAGGAATGAGAAAGACCTGTCATACAGGAGAGAGAGTTGAAATGGATTTTATAGATTATAAGGAAGAAGTCTGGGATATGTAAAGGAATTTGATGACCATTAAAGAACTGAAAAACAGGCCTTCTAAATGTGGCTGGTATTCATTCCTAGGAAGGGAAAGGGCATGGGGTTGGTGCAGTTATATTTGCATCTAGATTTATGTGGGTATTGGGGAATTGAGCCTAGGATTTGCTTCACAGAGGTAGAAATAACTCAGCAAGCTCTTAGAGATTGAATAAATAATGACGGATTTAAAAAGTCAAACTTACTTATATCAGTCAACATTCAGTTCTGACTGGTGAATCAAGTATGCCTGTAAGAAAAAACACCTGAATTGCACCTTCTGTTCAGTTGCTGGTGACTTTAATACCTTTATAAGCTTTTGCAACAAGTCACAGCACTTATTTAAATTTACATCACCATTGCATCTGAGCACTGAGAGGCTAATGTTATCAGTATGATATTGATGAGTAGACTTCTGCCTAGAGAGAGGAAAAGTGCCAAGCTGTTTGGTGTCCTCTTAAGTACATGCTGATTTTGGCCTTTGATTCTACATTTATAGTAAGAGTTTATTGTATTTTCTGATGACAAATGCCCATGTAAAATAAAAATCAAATAATATACTATAAAAGTACAGAAAAATTTTATTCCACCCTGAGACTCAGTTATAATAGTTAATTTCCTTACAGACTTCAGGATAATTTTGATATTTAATATTATTTCAGATACTAGATTATTATATATATAGTATATGTAATGTATAATAATATACAACTATATTAATATAAATATGTTGTAAATAATATGTATTATATATTTTATAATTATAACCTACTTATTTATAAATAAAACTTACTCATATAGATATAGATATAGATATCTACATATATAAAATCATGCTATGTTTAATGTCATATGTATATATACATACATACATATGCACACACATTCATATGTATATATATATACATATATATATTTTATATACATATCCATATATATATATTTTATATACATATCCATATATATATTTTATATACATATCCATATATATATACTTTTTATATATATATATATATATATATATATATATATATATATATATATATATACTTTTTTCTCCAATTTAAAAAATATTTTTATAAGTCACCTTTTTGTTGCTGTGACCAAATAACTGAAAATAAGCAATAGAAGGAATAAAGTAAGAGTTTATATCACTTCATAATTTGAGATTACAGTATATCATGGTGAGAAAAGCATGGTGGTGTGATCTTCAGGCAGCTGGGCACATTCAGTCCACAGTGAGGAAGCAGAAAGTGATGACTGTTTTTGTTCACCCAGCTTTCTCCTTTTCTATATAGTTCATTATCACAGTTTATGAAATAGTGCCACCCTTATTTAAAGTGGGTCTTCCCACCTCAATTTAATCTAACCTAGATAAGCCTTCATAGGCATGCAAGAAGGCTCATTTCACAGGTGATTGTAGGTACTGTCAAGTTAAGGATAAATAGAAATCATCTCCAAAAGCAAACACAAATACAGGTGGATTTTATGTGTGTGCATGTGGGTGGGTGTACATGTTCATGTGTGGTCAGGTTCACATGTTTAAATGTGTGCATGTGAAGATAGATAGATAGATGATAGATAGATAGATAGATAGATAGATAGATAGATAGATAGATAGATAGATAGATGGATGCATGTGGAGGTCAGCAGCCAACCTCAGGTATGATTCCCCCCATGAGTCATGTAACATTATTATTATTTTATTTTATTTTTTGGTTTTTTTGAGGTAGGGTCTCACTCTTGCTCAAGCTGACCTGGAATTCACTATATTGTCTCAGGGTGGCCTCGAACTCATAGTGATCCTCCTACCTCTTCCTCCCAAGTGCTGAGATTAAAGGCATGTGCCACCATGTCTGGCTTCATCAATCTTTTTTTATGAAACAGGGTCTTTGTGGTCTGGAGCTTCCCTTGGACTGGCCAGCCGGAGAACCCAGTGAGCTTCCTGTCTCTATTTCCCTGATACTGAGGTTAAAAATGTGTTCACACCCAACAATTTAACATGGGAACTGGAGAACAAATTCAGGCCCTCACACTTGTATGTCCAATACTTTACCAACAGAGCTACATCCCAAAGCTTCTTATGTGATTTTTAAAATGATGTGACAAATATTAATAGATCACTTGCCTTATTCATATTTTCAGGTTGTTCATATGCATATATTTACATAATATTTCTAAAGTTATTAATGGAAAATATTGAGGTTTGTGGTTTTTCCCTATCACAATGATCCAACAAGTAATATTTTCTAAACTCATTGTTTGTGTATATATGTTTTTAAGAATAGATTACTGATATATTTTATAATCATGGAAAATGTTAATAAAAATTTAAAAAAAATAAATATAAAAAACCTTGAAAAAAAAAATAGATTACTGACTTCCGGTCAAGATGGCGACCGCCTAGCTGCACTACAAACAACAAGGAAAAAAAAGGCAAGTATTCAAGGGAAATTAGGAACTTTTTGCAAGAGGGAGGGCACAGATTGGGGTAAAAGAGGAAAGCACACACACCCGCCACCCACGTACCGCAACCTCGCCTGCCCCAACCAGCCGCGACCCATCACATCCAGCGCGGCCCGGCACCCTGGTGCGCACCAAGCCCCACATGCCCAGGTGGCCCTGTGCCCCACGCCCGCGCAACCCCGGGCTGAGACCTCCTACCTTGCCCTTGTTCTCTGATCCGGCGAGTAGACCAGCCACGTGGTGCTCGGTTCGCAGGCCTGTGGGGGCCACCCCTGCCGTGAGTAGGTGGCTGCCAGATCCCCTGCTGCTGTGCTCACATCACTTGCCACCAGTCAGCCTCTGCTGTGTCCTGATTCCGTACCCACATCATCTGCCTCTGCACTACAATTGCACGTTCAGTGGGCCCACTCCCACAGCAAAGGTCACACAAGTCCACACTGAGTCACTAGCACCGGTGCAGGTGCTATCCCCTACCTGTATATCGCCACCCATCCCCCACTCCCTTGAGGCGGGAGAGCACAGACTGTTTACAGACCCCAGAGTACCCAGCAAGAGTCTGGGCACTTTCAGGGCTTGCTACCTCAGTCCCCTTTCAAGCTCAAAGGCAGGCAGCTTAGGTGCATTACTGGGTGAGAATTCAGGCAACTTTGGTGCCCCTGTCAGGCTATAGATAGGCGGCTTTGGCAAGAGTGAGCAAAAACCCAGGCTGTTTGCATCTGCCCAGGCTGCCTTGTATTTGCATTAAGATAGATCCCAGGCTGCTCCACCCACCTCCTTGCCCATAAACTGACATGGGTAGACCACAGTGAAAAAAGAAATAACACGAAAAATAAAATGGAAGAAAATCCAGACAGATCACCCAGTCCAACAAGGATCACAACTAACCAAAACATAGAAGAGTGTTTAGGATCAGAACATCAAGGGGAAGCAATGCACAATGCAACCCTGACCAAACTACTGCTAGAACTGACAGGAAAGCTACAAAGGATAGATAATTGTATGGATGCTACCATCACTAAGCTAGAGCAATATGATAAGACACTGGAAGGAATTCAAAGAGAGCTAAGAGAGTTGAGGGAGAGTGAAGAAAAAGAGGACCTTAAAAATCAGCTGGCCACACTAAATGAAAACATAAAAAAATGCAAGGATGATTTCCAAGAATCATCAAGAAAATCACAAAATGAGACAAAAAGGGAGCTGGACAAAGCGATGGAAGTGATACATAGGAAAGTAGTAGAAAATGCAAACTTAATTGAACAAGTCCAAAACTCACTAGAGGATCTCAAGAATAGAGTCATAGAAGTGGAAGATATAAATTCTGATCTGGAAGACAGGATGGAAGAAACAGTTCAAGAGTCCAAAAATTTCAGTAAGTTCAAAAGTTCCTGTGAACAGAACATGAGAGAATTGTGGGATACACTTAAATGTCCTAATATCAGAATCACTGGAATACCAGAAGGAGAAGAATTTCAGACCAAAGGCATGGAGAACTTATTTAACACAATAATTGAAGAAAACTTCCCCCGTCTCTTAAAAGAAAGGCCCATCCAGATTCAAGAAGCAAACAGAACTCCTAACCGACTAGACCAAAGGAGAAACTCCCCAAGACATATTGTCATTAAGACTCTAAACATTGACACCAAGGCAAAATCCTAAAAGCAGCTAGGGAAAAACAGCACACCACTTTCAAAGGAAACCCCATCAGAATTACTTCAGACTTCTCAATGGACCCTGAGACCAGAAAGGCCTGGAATGAAACTCTCCAAACTCTAACAAACTATGCCTTCCAACCCAAACTACTCTACCGGGCAAAAGTCTCCCTTACAATAGATGGTGAAAGGAAAACTTTCCATGACAAAACTCAGCTTTACAATTATATGAACACAAAACCAAACCTACAGAAAGTACTCTAGGAAATTCTCCACAGAGAAGAAACAAATAACCAAACACAAATGACTACAAGAAGCAGATCACAGCAACCAAACCCAGAGTAGATAGAAAAAAAAAAAAATTAAATTCCATGGAAATGCCAACACACCTCTACCACCACAACATGACAGGGATTAAATCAAATCTCACAGTCATCACCCTAAACATTAATGGCCTTAATTCACCCATCAAGAAACACAGGCTAACAGGGTGGGTCAAAAAATTAGACCCCTCAATCTGCTGCCTTCAAGAAACGTACCTTACCACTAAAGGCAGAAACCTCCTCAGGGTGAAAGGGTGGAAAACAATATTCCAAGCAAATGGGAATAAGAAACAAGCAGGTGTAGCTATATTAATATCAGATAAAGTTGAATTCAAACCAAAAACAATCAAAAAAGACAAAGAAGGGTACTTCCAACTTACAAAGGGAACAATCCATCAAGAGGATATTACAATCATAAATCTGTATGCACCAAACACAGGGGCATCACAGTTCAAAAAACAAAACCTACTTGACAATAAAACAAAAATAACCACCAATACCATCATAGCTGGGGACTTTAACACACCATTATCAGTAATAGATCATCCAAACAGAAGCTCAACAGGAAAGTAAGAGAGCTCAACAAAACCATAGAGCACTTAGACCTAACAGACATCTAGAGAACTTTCCATCCCACATCCACAGACTGCACATTCTTCTCAGCAGCCCATGGAACATTTTCTAAAATAGACCATATACTGGGTCACAAAGATATCCTCCACATATTTAGGAAAATCGACATAATTCCCTGCATGACATCAGATTATAATGCTATATTCCTAGAAATCAACAACAAAAAAACCAACAAGAACCCCAATGGCAACTGGAAAATGAACAGCACACTCTTAAACAATAAATAGGTAGTGGATGAAATAAAAAATGAAATTGCAAAATTCCTGGAATTGAATGACAATGAGAACACATCATACCAAAACTTATGGGACACCATGAAGGCAGTCCTCAGGGGAAAATTCATAGCACTCAATGCCTTCATAAAAAAGACAGAAAGATCCCAAATCAATAGCCTAACCATCCCCCTAAAGACATTGGAAAAACAAGAAAAATCCAACCCAAAGAGCTCCAGAAGGAAAGAAATAATTAAAATCAGAGCAGAAATTAATGAATTGGAAACAAAGGAAACAATTAAGGCAATTGACAAAACAAAGAGTTGGTTCTTTGAAAAAATAAACAAGATTGACAAACCTCTGGCCAATTTCATCAAGGAAAAAAAGGAGAGACTCCAAATTAACAAAATTCAAAATGAAAAAGGAGAGATCACAACAGACATCGGTGAAATCAGCAGAATCATCAGGACTTATTTCAAAAACCTCTACTCCACAAAACTGGAAAATTTGGAGGAGATGGATAAATTCCTGGCCACATATCATCTACAAAAGCTAAACTCAGAGCAGATTAACCACCTCAATGAACCCATCACACACATGGGGATTTAAAAAGTAATAAAAAACCTCCCAAAAAAGAAGAGTCCAGGACCAGATGGATTCCCAGATGAATTTTATCAAACCTTCATGGAAGAACTCAAACCAATATTCCTAAAACTGTGCCACACAATTGAAGAACAGGGAAAGCTACCCAACTCCTTCTATGAAGCTAGTATCGCCCTAATCCCAAAACCAGGCAGATATGCCACAAGGAAAGAAAACTATCGGCCTATTTCCCTAATGAACATAGACGCAAAGATCCTCAACCAAATACTCGCAAACCGAATCCAACAACACATCAAAAGCATTACCCACCTTGACCAAGTGGGACTTATCCCAGGAACACAAGGGTGGTTCAACATACGAAAATCTGGCAATGTAATACACCACATAAACAAGTTTAAACATAAAAATCACATGATCATTTCGATAGATGCAGAAAAGGCCTTTGACAAGATACAACATCAATTCATGATCAAAACATTGGAGAGAATTGGCATGGCCGGTTCACATCTTAACATAATAAAGACAATATACAAAGCTCCAAAGGCCCAAATAATACTTAATGGAGAGAGACTGGAGTCATTCCCATTGAGAGCAGGAACAAGACAGGGATGTCCTCTCTCACCTCTGCTTTTCAATATAGTTCTGGAAGTCCTAGCCCAAGCAATAAGGCAGGAGAAGGAAATAAAATGGATACAAGTTGGAAAGGAAGAAGTTAAGTTAGCTCTATTCGCTGATGACATGATTGTATATGTAAGAGACCCAAGAGACTCCATCCCAAAACTCCTGAAGGTGATTAACTCGTATAGCAAAGTAGCAGGATACAAAATCAATGCACAAAAATCGGTAGCAATTCCTGTATGCAAATGACAAAGATACAGAAAAAGAAATAAAGGACATAGTCCCATTTTCAATAGCAACAAAAAAAATAAAATACCTTGGAACAACGTTAAGGAAGGAAGTAAAAGATCTATACAACGAAAATATAAAAACTCTCAAAAAAGAAATTGAGGAGGACTTGAAAAGATGGAAAGACCTCCCATGCAACTGGATAGGCAGAATTAACATTGTGAAGATGACAATCCTACCAAAAGCAATATATAGATTTAATGCAATTCCAATTAAAATCCCTACAGTGTTCTTCACAGAGATAGAAAAAATGATCTTAAATTTCATATGGAAAGGCAGAAGGCCTCGCATATCCAAACATATCCTCAGCAAAAGAAATACCTCTGGTGGCATCACCATACCCGATATAAAGCTATATTACAAAGCCATAGTAATAAAAACAGCATGGTACTGGCATAAAAACAGGAGTATAGACCAATGTATTAGACTTGAGGACCCGGATTTTTGGCCAAGCAACTATACCTACTTGATATTCGACAAAGGCCCAAACAATATAGACTGGAAAAAAGATAGCATCTTCAACAAATTGTGCTGGACAAAGTGGATAACCACATACAGGAAACTAAAACTTTTTCACCATGCACAACACTCAAATCCAAATGGATCAAAGACCTCAACATAAGACCAGAAACTCGAAAACTACTGGAAGAAAATTTAGGAAGTACTTTCCATGATATAGTAATGGAAAAAGACTTCCTGAATAAAACCCCAGTGGCTCAAGTTCTTAAACAGTCACTCAACCATTGGGATCATATGAAGCTGAAGAGTTTCTTTACAGACAAGCATATAATAAGCAAAGCCAATAGAATATCCACAGAATGGGAGAAAATATTTGCAGGTTATCCAACTGATAGAGGCCTTATCTGTAGAATATATAAAGAACTCAAAATTCTAAACAATAAGAAGACAAATACCCCACTCACAAAATGGGGCACAGTGTTAAAAAGGCAATTCACAGAGGAAGAGATACAAATGGCAAACACCCACCTAAGAAAATGTTCATCATCCCTAATCATCAGAGAAATCAAATTAAAACATCTATGAGATTCCACCTTACCCCAATAAGGATAGCCAACATGAAGGTTAAAGGAAAATAAATGCTGGTGAGGATGTGGAGAATCAGGGACACTCATTCACTGTTGGTGGGAATGCAGGATGGTACAACCACTTTGGAAAGCAATATGGAGACTCCTGAAAAAGCTGACTATAGAAATACCAACAGACCCAGTTATACCATTACTGGGCATCTACCCTAAAAACTTCAAACCAAAAGCCAGAAAGATTTGCTCAACCATGTTTGTAGCAGCTCAATTCATAATAGCTAAAAGCTGGAACCAACCCAAATGTCCATCATTAGAAGAATGGATAACAAAGATGTGGTATATCTACACAATGGAATTCTATACAGCAGTAAGAAAAAACGACATAAAGAAATTTGAGGAAAAATGGTTGAACCTGGAACAGATCATTCTCAGCGAACTTACCCAATCACAGAAAAAAAATCGACACATAGTCTCACTCATCTGCAACACCTAACCTGAATCTGCCCAAGATGCCTTACATACCCAGCAAGCACCTCATGGACTAGATAATAAGATGGATGGGAGGGCAGGGAGGGAATCAAAGGGTTGAAAACAGTAATCCGGACCCAAACAGCAATGGTACCATAAAATTCTACTTCCTAAAAGACAGACCAAATGGCTGAACCTTCACTAGACCCTTACAGGAAACACCTGAACCACAAGACACTGGAGAGGGTAAGATCAACACTGACCTAAATCTCCTACATCTTCCTTCCCTCCCTCTCCCCCTCTCCCCTCTATCTCTCTCCTCTCTAACTCTTGTATATTAGTTATCTTTTTCCTCAATTTGTTAGTGGACACTGACCTGTAACCCCCACTTCCAGCTTGGGCCTACCATCCACAATGAGCTTTTGATCAGAGAAACCTACAAGGTTTCCCAAAACAATGACAGACTTCTGTCAGAGTACTTGATGACCCTCCAAAGGCCAGTGGTAAGACCCTATTGCTGAAGACTCCATATGCAGCTGACGTGTTAAATGGGATGACATGGCTGTAAACCAGGAGAGAGTTAGTCCCCAGTCAGTGTGTCTAGTGCCAGAAGGCGCTACATAGGCGACTGGGGGAAATGACCAAGATCTGTCCAAGCAACACATTGTTTAACCTAATTAGCAACAAATAACTGGATGTGATGCCCACACAAGTGCAATAGTGGTACACAGCCATGGTGAGGAATCAATTGCTCTTGATTTGGCTAACCCATCCATTCATTGGTACTAGACCCATAGCTGGAGCTGGGAAACAAGTCAGAACCATACCCAAACACAAGCCCACTCTACAATATCAAGCTACCATCAATCACAGGTTATAAGAGGGCCTAAACCTATCATACTGTCTATCAAAAAAGTAAGAGTTATCTCAATTTTTTCAGGTGCTAACTTACTCTCCGCTGGAGAATCTGCTTCTCTTTTCCAGATAGAGGCAGATCCTAAGAAGAGAGCTGCCCCAACATACCTCAAAAGGGGCTCAACTGAAACTAAGGACAACTGGCGAAATAAGCAAGGGTGATGTTTTCCTGTGAACTGGATACCAGCACAAAGGGGAAGGAGATCAACGCAGAGAAAAATCAACTACCAAATCAGAGAGCCAGAGCCTCAGAGGCCCCCAACACCTCAGCACTGAAGCAGACCAAAAATGAACCCAACATGGCTCAGGGAAATTTTGCGGAAAAGGGGGCGGAAAGAATGTCAGAGTCACATGTTGGGTCATGATTTGCAGAGACATTTATCATACCCATAACTGGGGGCTAACTCCACAATGCACGATCCATTTTCATTAACAAGGAGGGTCTAATGGGAGGGGGTAGATCACAGATGAGCCTAAATAATGGTACCAAACTGCCTGTATTTACTGAAATGAAAACTAATAAATTAAATTTAAAAAAAGAATAGATTACTGGGATTAAAGTTGATATGTCAAAGGAAATTATCTATGTAAAATTTTATATTGAAAATTTTCTTTGAAAGACATCTCCTCAGTTCATGTGTACACCAACTGTGACACCATTGTGAATACTTTTCTCCTTTAAGATGGCATCTCAATGTTGGTTTAATTTACATATAATTTTTAGCCAAGGTTAATAATTTAACATCTTAGTCTGACTAGTTCATTTCCTCTGATACTTTATTCCTTTTTTGTAGGAATGGCTTATCTTAATGCTAATATTTTGTTTTTATAATTTTAAAAATAATTTTTATTGGGAACTTCAATAATATTAAACATACTGTGGGTCTTCCTCAGAGCGGTTGTCTGTAATCACTCTGGGGTCATGAATGCATCAGTCAGTTCATGTCAGTACAGTGCTTATATCCTGTAGCTCTTACTGTTTTTCTACCCCCTCTTCTAAAATGTTTCCTGAGCCCTGGAGAGCATGTTAGAAATATCCCTATGTTTATATAAATTCAACAGGTTATTTTAAAAACTGGCACTAACTTTTGATGTGGTTTGAAGAGATTTTTATATCCTGATGGAACTGAGGGTATTGACCCCTAAAGACTAAGGAACCATTGGCTCTTCTGCTGTGGTTGCTTCCTCTCAGCTATTATTGAATGATTCTTGTTTATGATTCAAATTCTGTAAACCATTTCAGGATCACTTTGAGATGAGATGAGCTAGAGTAATACAAAATATATCTGGCAATGCCAATAAACCTTTATTTATCAAGCAACTTGCTTCTAGGGAGCTTGAAGTAACTTTTGTACATAATTCCATGAATCCTCCTGTTATTTGGAAGGAAGGTAGAATACACAGTGGCCTTCGCTGAAAGATGGAGGTAATCCCTCATCATGTAGTGATGTGGTATGTTTTGATGGACATCAGATCATAAACTAGGACTCTGTGATTTTAAAATCTCGCTCTCAACAACTAACATGGCTCATAGGTAGGAGCTGACAAAATAAAAGCATCTATCAGGAAAAGAAATGAAGAGTGACAAATAAGGGTATAGGAAGGGGAAAAATTACCCATGAGTAGAGCATTTGTCATTATAGGAAGCCTGGCACTAACTATGTAACAAAGCTTTGGAGAAAGAGGAATTTCAATGTAGAGATGCTCAATGACAGCAAATGTTAATTTAAGAAGGCTACAGGCTGTGGAGTGTTCTGGCAGGTAGGTTGTCATTAAGTGTTTAAACAAATCAATAGTGTGGTGGGAAAAGAGACTGCAATGAATTTTATACTGAACTGGAATACAGATACTAGATCCAACAAGATAAAGCTGAGCTTAAATATCATGTTCAGTAACATAAGCCAACAGAGAAAGTCTCACATGTTCTCTCCTATGTACAACCAATGCTTAAAAAATATAATGACATGAAAGTAGAAGAGATGCATTTAGAAAGGAGAATACCATTCCACTGAGTGGATCAGTTAGCCAAATCAAGAGTGGTTGGTTTCTAACCATGGCTGTGCACCACTATTGCCCTTGTGTGAGCATCATGACAGGTTATTTGTTGCTAAGTAGGTTAGACCATAAGTTGCTTGGACAGGTATTGGTCATTTTCCCCAAGTCACCCATGTAGCACCTTCTAGCACTAGACATTCTGACTGTCTGGGGAGTGACTCTCTTCCAGCTTTCAGCCTTGCCATTCCATTTTACGTGTCAGCCACATATAGTGTCTTCAGCAGTAGGGTCTTACAACTAACCTTTAGTGGGTCATCAAGTACTCTGACAGAAGTCTGTTTTTCTTTTAGGAAATCTTGTAGTCCCTCTGATCAAAAGCTCATTGTGGATGATAGCCCCATGCTGGCACTGGGAATTACTGGTCAGTGCCCCCTAAGAGAAGGAATAAAATGATAACTAATATAAAAGAGTTAGAGTTAGAGAGAGAGAGAGAGAGAGAGAGAGAGAGAGCGAGAGAGAGAGAGAATATAGAAGATTAAGGTCAGTCTTCATCATACCCTCTCCAGTGTGCCTTGTGGCACAGGTGTACCCTATAAGGGCCTAGTGAAGGTTCAACCACTTAGTCTGCTTTGTAGGATGTAGAATTTTATGGTACCATTGTCATTTGGGTCTAGATTTTTGTCTCCCATCCACTCTTTTGCCCTCCCCTCCCTCTCTATCCACCTTATTGTCTAGTCCTTGAGATGCTTGCTGGGTATGTCAGCATCTTGGGTAGATTCAGGTCAGGTGCTCTAGATGAGTGATACTATGCAGCGATTATCTTTCTGTGATTGGGTAAGTTCACTGAGAATGATCTGGAAGTTCAAGCATTTTTCTTCAAATTTCATTGTGTCATTTTTTTCTTACTGCTGTGTAGAATTCCATACCACATCTTAGCTATCCACTTTTCTAGTGATGGACATCTGGGTTGATACCAGCTCTTAGCTATTACAAATTGAGCTTCTAAAAACATGGTTGAGAATAATCTCTCTGGACTGAGGTTTAAAGGTTTTAGGGTACATACGCAGAAAGGGAATAACTTGTTCTGTTGGTAAGTCTATAGTCAGCTTTTTTAGGAGTCTCAAAATTGATTTCCAAAGTGGTTATACCATGCTACATTCCCATCAACAGTGGATGAGTGTTCCTATTTCTCCACATCCTCACCAGAATAAATTTTCATTTGATTTTTTGAAGTTTGCTATCCTTTCTGGGATAAGGTGGAATTGCATAGTTGTTTTAATTTGCATTTCCCTGATGATTAGGGATGATGAACACTTTCTTAAGTTTGTGTTTGACATTTGTATTTCTGCCTGTGTGAACTGTCTGTCTAGCTCTTTGCCCCATTTTGTGAGTGGGTTGTTTTACTTTTTATTATTTAAGTTTTTGAGTTCTTCATAGATTCTAGAGATTAGTTCTCTGTCAGTTAGATAATCAACAAATATTTTCTCCCATTCTGTGGGTAATCTATTGGCTTTGTTTATTGTATGCTTGTCTGTAAAGAAACTCTTCAGGTTCATGTCATCCCGTTGGTTGAGTGACTGTTTAAGATCATGTGTTACTAGGATTTTGTTCAGGAAGTCTTTTGGCTGGAGCTGGGAAACAAGTCAGAACCATATCCAAACATAAGCCCACTCTCCATTATCAAGCTACCACCAATTGTGGGCTACAAGAGGGCCTACACCTATTAAATTCTATATAAATAAAATAAGGGTTATCCCATTTGTCTGGTGCTAACTTTACTCTCTGTTGGAGAATCTGCTTCCCTTTTTCAGATAGATGCAGATCCTAAGGAAAGAACCACCACATCACACCTCTAAAGGGCCCCAGCTGAAACTAAGAATATTTGGTGAAACAAGCAAGGATGCTGTTTTCTTGGTGAACTCTTACCAGCACAAGGGTGAAGGAGATCAACACAGAGAACAATCAACACCTACCAAATAAGATATCCAGAGACACAGTGGCTCCCAACACCTCATCACTGAAGCAGAGCAAAAATGAACCCAACATGGCTCTGGGAAATTTTGTGGAAGAGGGGGCAGAAATAATTTCAGAGCCACAACTTGGGTCATGATACGCAGAGAAATTTATCCTACCCATAACTGTGGGCTTACTCCACAATGCATGACCCATATACCTCAACCAGGAGGGGCCTGGGGAGGGGTTAGGACATGGACAAGCCTAACAATGGTACCAACTTGACTGTATTCACCGAGTACAAAACAAATTAATAAAAATTAAATAAATTAAATTTAAAATAAATAAATTTATTAATAAAAAGAATACATTCAAGAAAAGAAAGAGAGAGAGAGGGAGGGAGAAAGAAAGAAAGAGAGAAAGAAAGAAAGAAAGAAAGAAAGAAAGAAAGAAAGAAAGAAAGAAAGAAAGAAGAAAGAAGAAAAGAAGAAAGAAAGAAAAGAGAATACCAATAGGAAATGGTGGGAGGAAAACAGACAACATTGGGATATAAGTATACAAGTATACAAAATATACAAGCAAATGTCATAATGAAGCCAGTTATCATTTTCTACAGTAAATATGCAGCAATTGAAAACCTAAAATGTATTTAACAATTTTTGTCTTTACTGACCTTTATACATATTTCTTTTAATTTTTAAATTTATTTATTTTCAAGAAGAGAGACAGAACAGAGAGAGAGAGAGAGAGAAGAGAAAATAAATGAGTGCGCTAGACACTCTAGCTGCTGCAAATGAAGTGTGGATGCATGCACCACTTTGTTAGTCTGGCTTTACATAAGTATTGGCAAATTGTACTCAGGTCATTAGGGTTTCCATATAAATTCCTTAACTGCTGAGAAGTCTCTCCACCCCAAGTTTTATATTTTTGGACACAAAGAAAAATGCTTATCACTAATTATGATTTTGTTTAGAATCTCAATTCACTGTGGTTGGTAACTTGCCATTTCATATTCAGCTGGGTTAGGAAATTTTATTATAGTGGAGGAGAGGGTGAATAGCAAATACAGCCATCTAAGCAGCAGAAGAAGACTTGTCTGCTCCAGATCCTTGTGGATTTCATGATGCCCATATATTCCATCCAGTAGTACTTGTTACCTGTTGGCCATATACTATCTATAGTAGTATGGGTTTCCATGAATTTGCCTCAACTAGCTTTTGTGGCTATAATAAAACTACTGGAAGTTTTTAGAACTTCCAGGACATTCTTTACACCAGTATCCTCTTTAATCATTTTCCTTCCACACCAGTAACATTCACCACAATGTGGAGAATGGGATGAACTTTCTTGAGTTAAATATCTGAAAAATGTACAGTTTTTCTCTAAAAAGAACTCTTATTTCCATAATTTGTGCCAATGGTGAGAGTCTCTTTTTCATGTCTATTAGCATAGAAGCAATGTTATCATAAAGCACAAATACAGATTCAGCTATTTTTACTAGACCTTTATATCAATTTCCAAGGGTTATTACTTTTAGGTCGGTGTGGTTTAAGTGTGGCACAATTCTAGCTGGTTGAATTTCCAACCACTGACCTTTCATGGGCACATACATTTTCTGTGGTTTGTTATGAAAAGATTAAAAAAAAAAAAACAAAACAGCCTTTGACTATTTTAGTTACCATATATCCAGGCCTCTGCTATTTCAACAAGGAGGCACGTTCTGATTTTGTATTTTCTGATGTAATTTCTGACTCTAATCCCCAACAAATGCATGGGAATGATTATAAATACTATTTTTTTTTGTCAACTTAATGTTGTTGTTCAGCTTAAAAGCTAACTTTGATTTCTTATCCCATTTTCCTATTTATAGCAGGTAATCCAGCAGCCATATCTCTTCATAAAATTCTAGAAAGTGGCATGAACTCTTGCTTGGATGCCATAATTTTATAGAGGTTAACTTCATATCTAGGCTACAAATCTCATACTGTTTCAAAACATATAATGCATGTTTACTTGTGTAGGGTCTAGGGTTGTCTATCTTCTGTAATAGTAGGCAACATAGTGATCCCAGCACAAGCAAGAACGCATACTGGAGAGGGTTGGTAGTACTGGGGAAAGGGAGGGGGAACCCTGCACACCATCTGGGAACAGAAGAAACGCTACTGAACCTTGGCTGTATCTTCCGAGCCTGCTGCAGACAGTGCTCTACAATGAGGAACAGCAGGAAGAAAATGGACAAAATTGTGGTCTCTACTAGCCAGGAAGAAGTCAGGGTAGGGCATAGACATCAAAACATCTGTGATGACCTGAAGCAGAAGAGGTGAGGACATGTAAAAGCCATCAAAAAGGAGATTATTGTCCTTGTGAGGGACCATGTTGATTCTGAGGGCCTGCTTCCTGGCCCAAGTCCGTGTTCTGCCTGCTTCAGAAGAGATACAGCTGAGTATAAACAAATATATTGATTTTGCAGTGGTCCACTGAGACTATTATTATTTTTACATTGAAAACAAGGGTCCACAAATTGGAAGTCATTGATATGAGATATTATGGAACAGAGCTAGGGTTCAAATGAAGGTCTTGCTGATTCTAAAACCCATGTCTGTTTGTTGTTTTTTTTTTTTTTTTCAATTTTTCTCTGAAAGCTGTGGTCTTCTGCTTGGGGAAGTCTGACTGTCTATACTTTAACACTATTCTCTGATACTTGTCATCTTTCACTAGAAAAGAATGATACTTCCCTGCCCTGTTAAAGTCATCCCTTCCCATGGATTTTGCTTTGGCTAAATAATATAGATGTGTTGCTTCACCTGTAAGAACCAGGTTGTGGTTCACTGTGTGATTTACCCCTCTACCCCAATACCAGCAATGTTACAGCTGCTTAGTCAATCTGAATTCCAAGATGGGAATAAAGGAAAGTGAAAATGTAGTTATTCTGTAAAGACCATGTGGATAGAAGTAAACCGTATTGGGTCATTATGAAAATATTTATGACTACAACAAACTATTGCTATCAGAAGTTTATTTTATTTTTATTAATATTTTTTGTTCATTTTTATTTATTTATTTGAGAGTGATAGAGAGGGAAAGAAAGAGACAGATAGAGAGATAATGGGCGTGCCAGGGCTTCCAGCCACTGCAAACGAACTCCAGACGCGTGCGCCCCCTTGTGCATCTGGATAACGTGGGTCCTAGAGAATCGAGCCTCGAACTGGGGTCCTTAGGCTTCACAGGCAAGCGCTTAACTGCTAGGTCATCTCTCCAGCCCCAGAAGTTTATTTTTTACTATAGTATTAATTTGTTTTTTCTGACTGATTTATTAGCTAGGACTAGAGATAAAGAAAAAGCAGAATCTATAGTTGAAGCCATACAGGATGCAGCAGACACATATCTGCCATCTAAGATCTACTAGGCAGTATATCACATGATCAAACTTCATGGCTCCAGAACTAAATCACTACCTTT
This sequence comes from Jaculus jaculus, assembly GCF_020740685.1. Taxonomy (NCBI): domain Eukaryota; kingdom Metazoa; phylum Chordata; class Mammalia; order Rodentia; family Dipodidae; genus Jaculus; species Jaculus jaculus. The sequence goes on along the minus strand of NC_059110.1, from coordinate 61,285,202 downwards.
ATAAAACACCCAACTAATGACCACAATAGAGCATCCTCCAGGAATATTCTGGACTTATAAAGATACTACCCTGGTGAACAGGAGAGATCCTCTTACATCATACTAAATCTACATTTGAAGTGATTTATTCTGCACAGAAATAATTATTTTCTAGATTACAGATTCAAATCTAGAGAATCAAAACAAATGAAAATTTAACATGCACATTTTTAAAATAGCATACTTTCAGCCCAGAGCTCAGAGGTTGGAGATTGGAAAGAAAATTTTCATTCTGATTAACAAAGAAAAGAAGGTAAAACACCTTAACTTGTGTGTTCATGTTTCCAGGAAATGCACAGGTTTGTGAGCAGTTAACTTGTGCATGACCATAGTGCTCACACTTTCTCCTTGTATTCGTCTGTAATGGCTATCTTTACTTAGGTCACTAGTTACTTTGATGAAAGTCAATCTTCTAGCTATTTGGACAAGCTAGGAATTTTGCTATATAGATACCAAGAAACCTCTCTAGAAGAGTATATCAACTCTGTCTTAAATGTTTTTGCTGTGTTCTAGGAATTACTGATGAAGACATCATTGTGTTGCAAATAACTCCCATATCTTTGCTCTCTTCAAGTGCCACATATCTGCCTAAAAGGCTTTCACTCACATATTCTCAGTTGATTCAAATGATACCCTTAGCAGGCAAATGAAATTGCTACATAATTGTGTCACTATCTCTCCAAGTATTTTGGAGAACAAATTCTAATTCTTACTGAATTACAAATTACATTCTTCTTCCAGTGCCTAAAGATTTGTTTCCCACACTCAAGGAATTTGACAGTATTATTTCTACACCTGGGATTCTTCTTTAAAATAATTTTATTTATTTATTTGAGAGAGAGAGAGAGAGAGGAGGGTGGGGGTGGGATAGGATGGGTGCACCAGGACATCCAACCAATGCAAAAACAAACAAACAAACTTAAACAAACCTCCAGATACATGTGCCACTTTGGGCATATGGTTTTGCTTACATACTGGGTAATTGGACCTGGGCCCATTGGCTATGCTAGCAAGAGCTATAATGCTAACCTGTCTCTTCAGCCTAACACCTGGAATTCTTTCTCCCACAATATCCTTCTGAACATTAAGGTTCTATCCTAAAAAATCATTCACTAAAGGTGTTTTTTGTCACCCATTAATGTGTCAAAGGAGCATCTTTGTATTGAGAACTTTCGTATGTGAACATTTTGCAAGTTGGTGATATTCCTATTCATTGAGATCCATCCTCACTGAGGTTACTAGCAATCACTGTTGGGTCATGAATTCACCAGTTTCCATGGGTTATAGGCAGTGCCTCAGAGTATACCCTCCCACCCTGTCTGCTCTGGCTGCTAACATATGAACCTTCCCTAGGGAAATAGAAGTAAACACTGAAGAGACTCAAAATTCATCAAAGCAGAAAATCAGAGGCTGCAGGGCTCAACACGAAAAGAAACTTATGATAGGAACCTCTCTTTAGGTTTTGTTTGGGCTGTTGATGTGACTTTACAGCCAGCATACTTGTTGAATTTGTTGTCATTGTCATAATTTTCTCCCTATGTGTACCCTATCTGATTTCCCAGTGAGAACCTGAACTCAAGATGGAAATGAATTGTTTTGATATTTAACCACTGAATCTATAGCCCTGACAATATTGATTATAGAGAGCAATTCAATGATTATTTATTGTGGAAATGAATTAAAGATTTTATATCCTCTTTATGCATGAACAAATAAGACTCTGAAATGAAAATGGGTTTTCCATGGTATATTGGATTGATTAATGTTACAAAAAGGATCTGCAGCCTTTGATGTTGGATCATACTTGAATTAATTGTTCATTTCTCATATACCAACTATTTACTCATTCCCAAGCTGAGTGTTAACAATAGAAGGAAAGGCAACAAAAGCTTATGTTCTAGTGGTATTGGGTAACATTAATCACTGAATCAGGAAAAAAAAAAAACAAAGTTAAATAAATACAATTATGCTAAATAATATCAATGAGGAAAATAAATGGTAGGATCATTAAGGAATTTGATCTAGTCTGAGGAGAAAGCACTCAGAAAAATGTTTCCTAAAAATTCCATAGCAATGAATACTTTAAGGTGTTCAGTATAAGAAGGCAAGGAAGAACATTCATCCCAAAAGAAAGAATATTTTCCAAAGCCCCATTATGAGAGGCAGAACATTCCTCAGGAACTGAAATAAAGCAATGATATTACCAGGCTCGATAATGCCATGGTCAGAGAGGTTAAATAAGGAGTGCTTTTGCACAGCCATGCAAGTATTATTAAGAATTTAAATCATCAATTGAAGGACTTTAAGAACAGATGGCACAATAAGATTTTCTATAGGCATAGTGTATTCTGACAATTGTGTGAGGAAGCAGAAACACAGACTATAAGGATATATACTGTATATCCTGACTGTACAGCAACAAGAGATAAAGGCAAGAGATGGTAGTAATTTGGACTATTGAAAAGAGATTGAATATCTCTATCAAAGCTGGCAAATATTTGTTGTCCTTTGTCCTTCCATTGTGCATAGTGATGCATAATTGCTGTAGCCATCATCATGATCTTGATAAACAGGAATCAGGTGGCAGGAGCCTTGTAAAGTTTAAGTTTTGTTGCCAAATTGTTAAGATCAGAAATCAAGCAGGATACATGCCTCCTGGGGGGGGGGGGTTGTTGAGGTGTTTCCATAAAGGATTAAGGGCAAGAGGAAGATGCTCCTTCAGAATAGGTGGCTCTTCCTGTGATGGAACCCATATAAAGAAGCTCTAAGAAAGTTTCCTACTTAGCTGCCAATTCATCCATCCTGTTTCTTCCATCCTATGGACATAGAAACACAGCTTTGTCAGCCTCCAAATGATGCCAGTGGCTCTGCAGGAATCCTCCTTAGCTTCGCTGCCAGAATAGGACTGCAGAGGTATCCAGTCTCATGGACTGAGCAGCTAACATGCTCTCCAAGTCTCTAGTCTGATGACATTGTTGGACTGTTCAGCCAAAATCCTTTAAGTTAATCTAATGAATCTCTTATAATGCATACTCATTCTACCAATTCTGTTCCTATAAAGAACCTGATTAATACAAGCCTCATGAAGAATAGTTCCCTCCCACCATGCTTCAAAGAAAAATAGTTCTAATCTTCCTCGGCAGTGGTTCTCAAAGTATGGTCCAGGGATTCTGGAGACCCCATGATATTACTGAACAGTATATGCCTAAGATCAAAAGATCTTCCTAAAGCTGGAATACAGTTTGTCTCTGTCCTCTGATGTATTTCATGCATTCTAAAGTGGGTTGCATGAGTATCATGCCATGTGTTATTGCAACTGACTGAAATAAGCATAAAAATCTCTGTACTTACACAAGACCATGTACAATGACAGACTTTATGTTGCACTTTTCTAACACTAAGAGTTAGTCAGGACTTTTTGGCCAATGGGCATATTCTTAACAAATGGATACTTATATAAACAAATAATATCTAAAAAATTCTATATGAATGTATTTATTCATATTCTATCTTACCTTATTCGAGATTATGAATGCACTTTGAGTAAATAGAGCCATAACATGGCAGAGCCTGCATTCATGCCCTGCACATAAAATGTTCTTGAAATATAATTCTTGAACAAATAATAGTAAAACTTCATTAATACTATAAAAGATATAATTTGGTATGAAAATTACATCAGGTTAATGTGGGAGAATATATGATGCATTGTGATGATGATGGCTTATCCATTTATCAGAGCATTAGTAGATCCCTCTGACTACAAACTTAAAATTGAAATTTCAGGTAAAGCTTAGTCTTCAGAAGCAGTGCCTATCTCATCCTATCTAATATGTGTCAAGGACGGCTTATCTTCTATTCAATTTCTTAAGAAATTTACTTGCAAAATTAAATAATACTTATCCTTCCATCCAAACTTGCAGATACAAACAGAATTGTGAGGACTGTTTACTTTCCTTCTCTAGGCCTCCAAAATTACAGGTACACCACTACATTAGATTTAAATGAGTAGGTATTAGGGAGGAGTTCTTTAAGGCTTCCATATATTTAAAAATCACTAATAAATAGAGAAAAGTAAAAATGAAGGTACAGTTTGGGATTGATGTTGAAGAACCACAAAAGGTCTGTGAGGTTAGATGCAATACTTTGGAGAAACCATGTTCTTACAAACAATCACTTGTCTTTCCTCAGGAGCCCTCATCTCAGCATTTTCAACCTCTCCATGAACATCTGGAAACGTTATCTCTGGTCACCATGCTTCATTCACCCTGGTCCCTCTTGTCATTAGGATCTTTTATATACTTGCATATCTTAGTTGAGTGATACAACAAGGACCTGAAAAAAATTACATACATATATTGTTTTCATGTCTGATATCTATCTATCTATCTATGAAAGTCTTTAATAAATTCCAAATTCTCCATATATTTGTATTCCAGCTGTGTTCTGTAGGCAAATTTTATGTGCTTATTGTCTCCAACATTCTTTTATACAAAAGATGTCTTACAACATATTAAATGAAGAAATTCTCAACATATCAAGGGTAATATTACTATTTCTTCATATACTTAAGAAATTATATCAGAATATTCACTAGAATTACATTGCATAATTTCATACAAAACTTGTATATCAGTGTCTAAGAGATTAATAGCTGGTTGGTCATGTTTGGATGCATGTGTACCTTCTGGAAATGTACATTTAAATTCCTGCTCTGAGGCTTATTTGATACATGGCATCTATATTTCAATTTTCACTTATATAAAATGAATATTATGTCTTTCTTCTTGTTTACCTTCGAGGCTGGTTTGAAGTTTAATATCCCCAAAGGCCCTTTTTAAAGCCTGAACTTCAAAGTAATTGTAAAGCTTGTTTTCTATAAGGACTCCTTCCTCTTGATTGACATATAAACAGTGAATGACCAGGTACTTCACTTTCAGGAATTGATCACATTTTGAAAGTACAAGTGCTCTATTGAGAAAAGTGGATTTCGAGTTGCTGAGATATGAAAATATTTATTTTCCAGAAAATTTCATAATATGGGGCCTTTTCCAGTAACATAGCATAAGCCATCACCACAGATTAAGTGCCCACAAGTACTGGATCAGTGACTAAGAGAGATATTTTTGACTCTTACTGGCTCTGCATGGAGGCAACAGGAATTAGCTGAGGGGAGTTCATGTCTTTCAGTTGACTCATGGTGGGTTTTAAGATACTGTCTGGTATTCTTGCTACTCCTCTTCTGTAATAATGATCAAATAGTGGGAACAGATCTTGAACATATCTCTTGCTGAAAAGAAACCCCCAAGGCTTATATCTTGAAATGTAAACTGTGCTATACAATAAGATAAGCACTGAAGGTGAATGAGGAAAAGTGCAGCTAGTGTCGTTTTATTGAGAGCCCATTCTTCTGTCCTAACTTACCTTTCTCCATCTTCATGGGGTCGTCAGGCTTGGTAAGATCTTGATGAACTAATGTTCCCTAACTTTGTTTCCGTATACAAAGCAGATTGAATTCTTTAGTCTTCAGTAGTATCTTTGTCTATGTTTTAAAGTTGTCAGATACTTTTTAGTGTGTATTTTTTGTGCATTTTGTGTTTCTTATTTCTTGCTCTTTTTAAGATGGCTTTAAACATATTTGGACTCTCATACTTTTCTGTGTAGCCATTTTAGAAGCCTGCTTCTGAGGTTTTTGTTTTGTTTTATTTTTTTGTTTTGTTTTGTTTTTGGTGGGAAGGTACTGCAGAATTTGTAACTTTAGAAAGTGATTCCTTGATCAAGCAGACTAATGCTTGCAGGATGAATAGCATGCTCCTCAATATCTTAAAGCCATGTTGGAAGAGATGGAAACATGATTGAAACTGCATTAGGCATTAAAGAGGATTTATTGACCTGGAAATTCAATAGGCACATATGCTTCATCCAGGACTCAATCTAGGGATTTAAATGATATCATCAGGACATTTCTCCAACACTAATTCTCTCACAAATAATAAGCAGAGGACTGACTTCAGATGCTTCAGACTTATATCTTACTAGATGATTAACCCCGTGGCTAGAGGACCATCCTTCTCAGCAAATGCTATACACAATATCTGGGAGGAAGGATGTGTTGTATGTGGATTTGATCATATTAAGTGAGCCATTTGAGGTTAGGAATAATATGATTGGCCAAGTCTGAGCTGTGCTTGCCTTTGTGGGGCTCATCTCCAGTCCAACTGTAGAAAGTAGTTTAATACTGAAAAAAGTGAACCCATGAATTTGTAATGGGGTCTGGTGCTGCCCAAGTAGGACCATAGACTCACAGAATGTGAGGTAAAGTTTTATTGGGTAAAAAAGAAAGAAAAGGAAAAGAGTAAAGTCTGTTATACCAGGTCTGAACCCAAGAGATTGGAATCTCAGGATGCAGACCCAACTGTTTGTAGTGCCAGCTTTTATTGGAAATAACCACTTGGTGCTTATAGGAAAAAACAAAAACAGGAATGGAGTTAAACCATAAATCACAATTCACATGTTACAGTTACAGCCATAAAGTAATTTTAAACATTGTGGGGAATTTGGTGCATTTTAGAAGGTGATAGGGAAAGGCAAAAAGGAACTTGTAAACAGTTCTGTTGGTGAGTTACTATAGAAAGCACCCGGGAGCTCGTAATGTAGGACTGAGACCACAAGTCTCCTGATGTACAGCTTATCTGCCCTTAAGGATTTTGCTCAATAAGGGTCGGGGTAATGCTATTCAGACCAGCAGAGCCTCCTGTTTATCTACCATCTCCATCTGCTTAAACAAGTGTTTCATTCCATTCTTTTATGAGCTCCTACAAGGATGTAATTTCTATTTTTCTCTAAGCTATGTATAAAGAAATGTAGAGAAATGTAACATTCTCCTCACTTTACAGAATACTGAATATGTAAAAATAGCAAGTGCTGGGCAGGCACAGAGTTCTGGAGTGAGTAGTCCAGACCCTGTTTCCAGGCTCCTCCCACCTTTCCAATCTGAGTTTCTTGCACCAACAGTGTGTGGAAGGGCATGACAGTCAGGAGTGAGTAGCACAGACCTCTGTTTCCAGCTCCTCCTACCTCTCCTGTCTGGGTTGCCTGCATGGATATTGTGTAGGCAGGAATGGAAGTCTGGCATAAGTAGACCAGACCTGTGTTTCCAGGCTCCTCCCACCTCCCTGGTCTGAGTCCCCTGTGCAGACAGTGTGCAGACACACACAGCAGTCTGAGGTAAGTGTCCCACAACCTGTTTCTGGGCTCTTCCCACCTACACTGTTTGAGTTCCCTGCAAAGTTTTCTGTGCAGGTGGGCACAGGTGGTCTGGAGTAAGTAGGCCACACCCTGTTTCTGGGCTCCTCCCATCTCCCAGGTCTTGGTCCCCTGTGCCAATCTGTACACTGGAGGGCACAGCAAGAAGTAGTCCAGATCCTGGTTCCCTTGCTCCTCCCAGACCCTTGGTTCTGACAGGTCCCATTGTACCTTGTGTAGGGAGGCCTGGTCTCTGTATGAGATGTAAAATTGGGCCTTTTGCTCTGGTATCCTCACTGGCCACTGGGTACCAATATCTCTTTCAGCTAAGTCAGAGGGTGTATGGCCAAAGGACAAAAACTTGCTTCCTCCTTAATACAATAAAGAGTCTTCCTCAAATGGGTAGATAACAACAAGAAAGCCAGGGAAAGTCAGAAAATTGAGAGATCTCCACCAAGGATGTCTAGTACTACAATGGAAGCCTCCAGTGAAATCATGGAGAAATCAACAGAAACTCATTCCTAAAATGAAAACACAACAACCAATGAGACCGTGATCAAAAAGTCACTGAACTAGCAGCAAAATATAAAAGAACCAACAATCAAATCAATGAAATTAAACAGAATTGTCTCCTATAGCATTCAGCTTTTGACAGTAAGCTTAACTTGATGGAAGCAAACATTAGAACCCTCCAAAGAGACATGAATAAATTGAAGGTGAGAAAAGAAATGAAAACTCCCAACAACTGGTTGATTAAGCTTAATGAAGATCTGATTAAAAGCAACACTGAACTCCAGGAAGCATCAAGAAAAACAGAACTTGAATTGAAATCATCCCTCAAAAAATTGATGGACAAGATGCAAAATAACAGAACAAAAAACAAAAACCAAACACAAATTATAAAAATCTCTCTAGAACCCATAACCAACACAGTTACTCATGTGGAAGAAAGAACCTCTGACCTGGAACACAAGAAAGAAGAAACTTTGCTAAGTTCAAAAAAAAATCAAGTGAACAGAATACAAGGGAAGTATGGTACACCCTAAAATGACAAAACATCCAGATAAGGTATATACCCGAATGAGAGAAAATTCAGGCCAGAGGCATAGATAATATATTCAATAAAATTACTGAAGAAAACTTTCTGAATCTCTCAAAAGACAGGTCCATCCAGATACAAGAAGCCCACAGAATACCAAACAAACAGGACCATGGAAGAAACTGTCCAAGACACATCATAGTTAAAACTCTAAAAATGAAAACAAAAAGAGAATATTAAAAGAAGAAAGAGAGAAACAATTCACAACATACAAAGACAATCCCATAAGAATTGCATCACATTTCTCACAGTGTACCTTGAAAGTCAGAAGGGCCTGGAATGGAACACTTCAAAGTCTGAAAACCTATGGCTTCCAACCCAAGCTACTCTATCCAGTAAAATATCCCCCATAATAGATGATGAAAGAAAAACTCTCCTTTAAAAAAGTCAACTCTATGATTACATAAACACAGAGCCAAACCTACAGAGAATACTTGAGGGAATATTCGTCACAGAACACTCAAACCACCAATCTCAAGAGCCAACAAGAAGAAGATCAGAATAACCAAAATTGACCAGGCTCAAAATAATACAAAACACAAGAAAGCACCCAAACCCTATAAAACACCTGATCATGGCAGGGATTAATTCAAACCTCACAGTAATAACCTTAAATATCAATGGTCTTAACTCACCCATCAAAAGACACAGGTTTTCAGGATAGACCAAAAAACTGGACCCTTCTATCTCCTATCCTCAAGAAACCCACCTCATGACTAAATATAGACACCTCATCAGGGTAAAAGTTTGGAAAATGATACTCAAAGTAAATAGAAATAAAAAACAAGTGGGTGTTGCTACATTAAAATCTGATAAAATGGACTTCAAACAAAATGTAACCAAAAAGGTCAAAGGAGGCCACTTCTTATTCATCAAGGGAATTATCCAACATGAGCACATCACAATCTAAATATATATGCACCACACACAGGTGCATCACATTTTATAAAACAAAATCAACTGAACAATATGGCAGAAATAAACACAAACATCATCATAGTCAGAGATTTCAATACTCCACTAACATCAATAGAACTATCATCCAAACAGAAAAACAACAGGGAAATAATAGGGCTCAGCAGCATCATAGATCAATTAGACCTAACAGATATCTATGGAACTTTCAACCCCAACCGTACATAATAATCATTCTTCTCAGCAGCCCATGGAACCTTCTCCAAAATAAATGATATATTAGGCCAAAAAGTGTGCCTTCATAAAGTCAGAAAAATTGAAGTAACTTCCTACATCATGTCAGATTACAATGTTTTAAACCTAGGAATTAACAACAAGAGACATATCAAGAAATCCACAAACTCCTAGAGACTACACAACACACTTTTAACAATTAATGGGTCATGGAAGTAATCAAAAAAGAAATTGTAAAATTCCTAGTACTGAAGAATAATGAAAACACAACCTACCAAAACTTATAAGACACAGCAAAGGCAGTCATAAGGGGAACATCCATAGCCCTAAGTACCTTCATTACAAAGATAGAGAGATCCCAAGTCATTAACCTGACTGTCCACCTAGAGGTACAGGAGTAAAAACAACAAACAAACAAACAAACAAAGAAGAATCCAACCCAAAGAGCTCCAGATAGAAAGAAATAACTAAGATTAGCATAGAAATTAATGAACTGGAAACTAAGAAAATAATTTTTAAAATGATAACAGGAAGAGCTGGTTCATTGAAAAAATAAACAAGATTTAGAAACTCTTGGCCAATTTGGTCAAGCAGCCCAAAGAGAGGTCTCAAATTAAACAAATCGAAAACGAAAAAGGAAAGATCATTATAGACATCAATGAAACTGGAAGAATCATCAGGACATACTTACAAAACCTCTATTCCACAGAATTAAATAATTTGGAAGAAGTGAATGAATTCTTAGACAGATACCACCTACCAATACTAAACACAGAGCAGATTAATCTCCTAAACAAATTTATCACATCCATGAAGATTTAAAAGGTAATCAAAAACCTCCCCCAAAAGAAAAGTCCAGGACCTGATGGTTTGTCAGCCAATCTCTATCAAGCCTTCATTGAAGAACTGAAACCACATTTTTCAAACTATTCCACATAATCTGAGACCAGGGAATCCTCCCAGGTTCCTTTTATGAGGCTAGAATTACCCAAACACCAAAACCAGACAGAGATGCAATGAGGAAAGAAAACAATAGGCCTATATTCCTTAACAACTTAGATGCAAAGATCCTGAACAAAATCATTGCAAACCAAATTCAACAATATATCAAATGCACTATCCACTTTGGCCAAGTAGACTTCATTCTAAGGATGCAGGGATGGTTTAACATACAAAAATCGGTCAACATAATACAACACATAAATAAACTGAACCACAAGTACCACCTGATCATCTCAATTGATCAGTTGATTCAGTGAAGGCATTTGACAAAATATGACCCAACTTCATGATCAAAACACGGGAAAGAATAGGCACAGTGGTTTTATAACTCTATCCAATAAAGGCTTATAAAGCTACTAATGACCAAATAACACTTAATAGGGAAAAACTTAAGGAGTTCCCACTGAGATCAGTAAAAAGACAGGGGTGCCCACTCTCAACACTGCTCTTCAATATAGTACTAAAAGTATCAGCCCAAGCAATAAGACAGGAGAAAAAAATAAAAGGGACTCAAATTGGAAAGGAAGAAATCAAGTTATCTCCATTTGCAGATGACATGATCCTATATATAAGTGACCTGAAAATCTCCATCCCAAAACTTCTAAAGGTGATTAATTCTTTCAGCAAAGTGGCAGGATACAAAATCAATCCAGAAAAACCAGTAGCTTTTCTATATGCAAAGGACATCTGGAGAGATCTGGAGAGTTCAATATGGGCCCTTAGTCTTCATAGAAAAGCAACTTAACAACTAAAGCCATCCCTCCAGTCCTCAAGTTTTAAACATTATTTAAATTTAAACATTATTAACTTCATGATTTTATCATTGTTACAATAAATAAAAATGAAGGATAAAAATTCTGTGTATTCAAGAATTGACTATTTTCACTTTTTCATTTCAGTCTTAAGGGAAGGAATCCTTCACTATCCAATCAGTTCACTACTGAGCAATTGATTTTCAATGGCTTCTTTTATTGAATCCCTTCAGCTATCTACAAAATTATAGGCCTTACAGCATAATTATTCTAAAGTCTTGTTTATCCATGAAAACACATTATATTGTATCTCATGTCAATGACTTTGTTGAAAGTTCTTCAATGGCATTGTGCTCTGAAGCACAATAACTAGTACAGCAAATTTCCCATCTTCTCATTATCTATCCTCCTCTACCCAGCTAAGCACTGCTGGAGAAAAAAAAGAAAGGCATGCAGAAATGTCCTACTGGGAAGGCATAGTTTCCATAAGAATAGCTTATTTCTCATTTTTATTTCAGTTTATCAAATATTCAAAGGACTGTTTTAAGTGGGATTTTTTTTTGGGGGGGGTTGCTTTTTTGAGGTAGGGTTTCACTCTAGCTCAGGCTGACCTTGAATTTCCTATGTAGTCTCAGGGTGGCCTTGAACTCAGTGATCCTCCTATCTCTGCCACCTGAGTGCTGGGATTAAAGGCATGTACCACCATGCCCAGCTGGATTTATTTTTTATATCACACAGAAGATATGAAAGATTTAAGATTTCTGTTTTCTACACAGAAAATTTTCAAAGTATTCTAACATATATATCCTGTGAAAGGTTTTTACCATAATGACTTTTCAAAGATTACACACAATGAAACTCAATTAAGACCAGGCCATAAATAAGACCTCAATGTAGAAGCAGGGAAAAGCCCTGTATATATAAGCCTATTAAATGAATCATTTATTTTGCTACTCATCTGTCATGTTTTGAAGGTCAAATAACAATCCTTATTTCTTATATACCATAAGCATGCTGTAGAATCAGAGGTTGAAGCAAGTCCTTGTGTCAAGCACTTGTGATGGGTAATTGTGTTTCCAGGAATGTTAGCTGCAGTTATGCTCACTCAGCAAAATTGAATCTTGAATCTCATGCCCTGGGAGGGCACAAAATGATGACAAAAAGCAAGAAAAATATTTCTCCTCATCTCCTGTAGGCTTTGGATAATTTCATCATATTTAAATATTTCTAGAATGTGATTAGTTTTTTTAACTTCCTGACCACATAATTATTTTTTTTAAGACAAGTTGAGGCAACATGCATAACAGTGTGGACAGGATGTGTCTCAGAAGCAGATGGATTAAGTTTGAAAATCCATTTAATCACTTGCACATTGCCTATTCTTAGACAAGTTGCTTTAGTACTATGGACCTCCTTTTCTTTGTCTGTAAATGAAAGCTAATGTTATCTATCTTAAAAAACTGCTATGAATATTTCATGGCTTAAAATGTAGAAAGTGATTTATGCAGGGCCTAATGCAGAGTAGATGTTCAATATGTGTTAATATTCATCACCGCGGCTTTGGAGTGATTCAGTCTCACCACTCTGCACATTCCATTGTATGTCTACCCCAATTTGTCTATTCTTCTATTTATGGATATTCAGAATCCTTCCCTTGCCTATGCTAGGGAGACTATGGTAATTCAGGTGAAATCCACTCTTAACAATTATTCCATGCTATACTTATTTATTGATATATTTGTTATACTGTAATTTATTAAATTGTAAACTACATGAGATGAAGTAAATAAATCATACTTGTATGTATCAATGAAATTGATTCTAAACATACTCAACCTCAATCAAGATATCAAATATTCCAAACTCCAAAAGGTTCCCTTGCATCTTTTCATTAGTAAGTTGTACCCTGACCAGCTGTGAAACTTGAAGCTTAAAGTAAAATTAAAATCATGTGGCCCTGTTTAACCATTATCAAGAACATCAAGGCAGAGAGCAGTGCATTAAGCCAAACAGAGGGCCTTTCTGTATATGACCTTCAGCTGAAGCCTCCTAACCTGAGACCATTTCTCTATTGTAACTAGTTAAATTTCCTTTTGTATCAGTTATGATTGTAGGCTTCAAATACATGGAATTTATACCGTGAATAACAATTATTTATTTTTGACTTTTTTATGTGCATTTGTATGTGTTGTGCATGCATGGGTATACCAGGACCTCTTGTAACTGCAAACTAACTCCTGATGCATGTCCTTTGTGGGTGCTGAGGAATTGAATCAGGGCTGGCAGACTTCACAAGCAAGTACGTTTAACTACTGAGCAATCATCCTAGCCCCCGTTTTTGCTTTTTTGGGGTGGAGTATGTCCCTCAATTTAACTCCATGATGTTTCTTCTTTAAGTAATATTTATTTCCTTTTTCCCATATATTCCATTGCATAAATATATTTTCCAAGTTTTTGACTCTATTAATAAATATTTAAATTGTCTACAGTTTTGTTATGCTGTGTGTGTGTATATATGTGTGTAAAGGTCAGTAGTTGATGGCAGGTGTCTTTTTCAATTGCTTTCCACTTTATTGCATGAGGCAAGGGTCTTTCATTGGAATGCAGACCTCTTTAATTTAGCTAATCTAGCTAGCAAGTTTATCCAGTAATTCTAATAGCTGGGATTATGGCTAATCCACAATACCTACCTGACATTTACATGGGTCCTGGGGATCCAGACTCCAGACCTCAGCATATTCTTTATCCATTGAACCACCAGTTTTTGCACACATATGCACACTAACTGATTTCACTAAATTAGCTATTCAGCAGAACCCTGGGACTACAGAAGCACAATGTGGCTCCCAGCTTCTGTGAGGTTGCTAGAGATCCACTGTTAGGTCCTCATTTTTGCATGTTACAGACTTCACTATCTCCTATGTACCTCCTTAAAGGCTCCTGCAGGCTGACATCAGGTCTTCTACTTGTGGGTAAGAGATGGGTCAAGGGTCACACATAGTATAAATCTTTATTGAGCATCTGTTTATTCAGTTATAGCACAAGCTATCTAACCTTTCCCAAATGTACTCCTCAGATGGCATTATCATTCTCTTGAAACTCTGTGAAAGCTGACAACTAAATTCCTGAGTATTTCCAAGTAGTGTCTGATACCACTACTATCCTAACAAAATGTTGATCATGGCTTTAGCTATCACTTTGGTACAGCTTGCTTGTTTATTTATTTATTTTTTGTTTTTCGATGTAGGGTCTCACACTAGTCCAGGCTGACCTGGAATTCACTATGTAGTCTCAGGGTGGCCTTGAACTCACAGCTATCCTCCTACCTCTGCCTTCTTTCTGAGTGCTGGGATTAAAGGTGTGTGCCACCATGCCCGGCTTAGCTTGCTTATTTGCCTGCTATGGGAGTATTCAAGTAGGTTGAGTGGACAAAATACAGATAGATTCTAAAATTTAACTAAACACTGTACACATTCAATCAAAAACAGCACTGAGTATTTATGCAAGAGTAGGTATTGTAACAACCAGATCCTCTATCAACAAAGAGGTTAAGATTCCTGGTCTGTTGAGGGTTCCAAGTCAGCTTGTGACCAAGTGAGACCCTTCCCTGGTGCAATCCCAGTTACCTTTTTGGATGATTTTGGTCTCAGTCAAGTAGGCTGGCTGGGTTGATGGACCACTGTTCTGTTTTCTGGAGCTGGCCACTGGCCTTTCCTGTGGGGCAAACCGAGCCTGGCAACTGTAGCCATGCAGATCAGCACTCCCACTGCTGGAACCACTGCTGCTGCTGAATCTGCCACTGCTGGATCCTCCACTGCTGCTGCTGAAGTTGCCCCTGCTCGATCCCCTGCTGCTGCTGCTGCTGAAGCTGCTGAAGCTGCTGAAGCTGCTGTTGCTGGATCCACCATTGCTGGAGCCACTGTTGCCAGTGCCCTGGCCGTTGTGATTGCTGCTAGAGCTGGAGCCTTGGCTTCCACTGCTGTTTCTGCTGCCGGAACCAGAGCCACTTTGGTCTGCCTGTTAGCTTGCTTGTTTGACAAATCTTTTTTTTTTTTTTAATATTTTCTTTCCTTTATTTATTTGAGAGACAGAGAAATAGGCTAGGAGAGAGAGAGTGAGTGAGAGAGAGAGAGAGGAAGAGAATGGGTGTGCCAGGGCCCCAGCCACTGCAAACAAACTCCAGATGTACTCACCCCCTTGTCCATCTGGCTTATGTGGGTCCTTTGGCTTTGCATGCAAGCACCTTAACCACTAAGCTATTTATCCATCCCTGATGAATCTTTGTTGAATAACAAATATTCAGACTCCTGAGTTAATCACCATGACAGAGTCAACCCCCAGAACTGTGCCAGGTAACATTTAAATACTTGTACTAGACCTTTACTTGGAGACAATCTTTCTGTATATATATATATTATCTCATTAAATTCTTAGAATAAAATTTATGGTCTTGATATTACAATTAAATATATACATGAGAAAACAAATATTTAAAATAGTTTTGTGGTTTGCCTTATTAATGTTTTAACAGATAGTAAATGTGATGTGCCAGACCATGTGGTGCATGCTGGAATTCCAGTAGTATAACTGGCTCATTAGATAGTTCTATTTTCAGCTTTGTCAGAAACCTCCATATTAATTTACATAGCGAATGCCCCTGCATGCATTCCTACCAACAGTAAGTCTCATGCTCACACTCTTGGCAGCATTTGTTGTTATTTGTTTTTTATGTTTGTTTATTTTGATGATAGGTATTGTGACCAGATTAAGATAGAACATCAAACAATTTTAATTTACATTTCTATGGTGACAACGATGTTAAACACATTTAAAAATATTTATTAGCCATTTTTATTTCTTCTTTGAGAACTGTCCGGGCAGTTCCATTGCTCCTCCCTTTTTTGATTGGCTTGTAATCTTGATGTTTATCTTTTTGAGTTCCTTTGCATATTCTAGATATTAATTTCCTAGGAGATGTGTACAAGGCAATGATTTTCTTGATCTGCCTCTTCACTTGATCTGCCATTTCTTATGCTATATGAAGGCTTTCTAATTTCTCATCCCATTTGTAACTTGTCTTATTCCCTGAGCAGCTGGAGTTATATTTAAAAAATACCTGTATCATATAGAGTACTTTTACTTTTTCTTTTAGCAACTTCAGAGTTTTGGGTCTAACTTTTGTTGATTTTTGTGCAAAGTCAGAGATTAAGATCTAGCTTCATTTCTCTACATGTGGGCATTCAGTTGTTCCAGAACCATATTTTGAAGATACTATCTTTTCTGCAATGAGTATTTTGGTATAAAATCATTCATGTAGCTGCAGCTTCATGGACTGATATCTGGGTCCTTTATCCTAGTCCCCTGTTCTACGTGTTTATATTTATGTCAGTGCCATGCTGTTTATATTACTATAGCTCTATAAAATGACTTGAAACCAGGAATGGTGATAACTCCAACAGCATTACTTTTTTGATCATAATAATTTTGGTTATTCAGTATCTTTTTAGCTTCCATATGAGTTTTAGGATTATTTTTTCTATTTCTGTAAAACATGGTGCTGGGATTTTGATTGGAATTGACTTAATTTCCAGGAGTTTGATAAGAAGGCTCTACTTTAGAGAGACTTGATCAGCCATGTTTATTGTCAATTCATTTGCAATAGTCATAAAATGGAACCATTATCAGATGAATGGATTTGGTACAAATGGAGATTTATTCAGCTGGAAGAAAAATAAAATTTGCATGAAAATTAATAGAGCTAGGAAAGGTCATACAAAGTGAGGTAACACATGCTCACAAAGACAAATACAACATGCTTTCTCTAACATAGATATCCTAGTTTTAAATGTCTAGGTTATTGGCTCTGAGTGTTTGTACAGACAAATAAGCTAGAAAGGGGACATGATGGGACGTTTTCTTGGGGTGTAGTATAATACATGGGGCATGAATATAGAGAGGAATAATAATGGGAGGGAAATATTTAAGAAGTTATAGGAAAAGGGAGATGAAGAGAAGGAGATTGTGGGTGCATAAATCAGAACTAGAAATATGTCAATAAGCCATATGAAGGCATATTACTTGGTAAAACATTTCAGATATATACTTTATTTTGTTTTGCTTTTTTTGAGGTAAGGTCTCTTTCTAGCCCAAGATGACCTAGAATTCAACACATAAACTCAGCCTGGTCTGGAACTCACAGAGATCCTCCTACCTCAGCCTTTTGAGTATTGGGTTTAAAGACACACCACCATGCCAAGCTCCAAACATACATTTTAAGTATTTGAATGAGGGTTCCACCTGTGAGTGAATAATGCTGCTTCCAGATGTCATGGGTTATTAATTGCAAGTTCCACTGCTAGGCATAAGATACCTCTCAATGAGCTGTTGATCAGGAAGGCTCCAAAAGCCATTAAAACAATTTAGAATATTAGCATTTATCTTAGTTGCCCATCAAAACTAGATAGTAAGTCCCTATTGCTTATGACAACACATTTCAGTTGCAGGATATGGAGGAGCTAGACTGGGACTGAGCTGGAAGCTTAAATTTGCTGATCAGCTTTCTTCATACTAGAAGGTGCTATATAAGCTTCTGGGAGAGAAAAGCATCAATGCTCCTACCAAACTGTTGACCCTGTGTATTCTAAAAGTGACATGCCAGGAAAGGTATGCCCAATGGTTCAATACTGGCATAAATGTGTTGGGAGTAACCAACTTCTTTCTGATTGGATTTGAGACCTACTCAGTAGGAGGGAATTTATGCCTGGTCCTATATATCTGGCCAAAAGCCTATGGCTAGGGACCTAGACCCTACTGGCATTTAGTATTGTGTTTTATAAATATCTACATTTGTTCCTGAAGATTAGTACTACTTGAAGGCTCAATCACAGAGGTTTCTTACTAAAATGAGCAGTGGTTCATACAAAGATGCATAGCTGGCCAAAAATACATTCAAGTATATATATATTAAGATGTCAAATAAAAAAATAGAGGAAAGAAGAAGAGCAAAGTTATAGTGTGTTTTTGCACTGCTAAAAGATTTCAGGTTAGGATCAGGTGTTATTGAGAAGAAACCAGGATTTGAACTTTAGTATTTCTAAATGGCAGTATTCAGTCCTGGGCTCTTTGCCCCTACCCCAACACATATTGTTTAGATAGCAATATGTGTGTTATATGGTGACTTTTAATTATCTTACTCTAGATGTTGTACTTGACACTTCTGGGATTACAAAAAAAAAAAAAAAAAACAAAGGAAGAAGGAGGAGGAAGAGGAGGAAGAGGAGAAGTTTTTGCATAGCAGAACTTCTTTGTACCAGCCATGTAGAAAGCATCACAGTGTGCTTGAGTGAAGCCTCATTTCAGGGTAGATATAAATTGGCTTCTTCTTAGTTATATTTTCCTGATGCCCAAGCAGTTTGGCCTAAATTAATAGATAATTACTCAGATGGTTATAAGCATTCCAGTCCATTTGGTGATCCCTTTATTGAATGAAGCAGGCTTTTCTATTCCTTTTCTGATACCACTTGTTAATAGAATAATCTCAAAGCTGTTAGCATTTAAAGAGGAACTAGACAAAGATATCTTGAATTGTCCCTTCTTCTGGCTCTTGTTGCTCATGGGACCCTAGTGTTAGCTAATTAGCCTGAAATGAATATTAAGTGCATTGATTTCTACCACATCAAGGAAGGAAGCTTTATGAAATTCATTCCAGTTACAGACTTTGGTCGTCTGAGTGCCCAAGCAATCTCTTAACTACCACAATGGCATAGAAAATATTTCAAAAGTTAAAATACACCATATATACATACACATACACCCAGGTGATATGAGAAGGATTTTTAATTTTTCTTAACATGTCCCCGAGTTAGCTCCAAACCTTCCTGCTTTGGTTTTATTTATGTAAGAACAAACCATAAAAAACAAACATTTGTTTCCTCTGCATCTACCCAATAAATGTGATAGTACCAAAGTCTAATAATGTAGGATTGGGAAGCAGTGTTCTTCTCTGGAAGCAAATAATATAGGGTTCAAATACTGAGATCTATAAAAGTGTATGTGTGTTGGGGGGGTGCAGTGAAATCTGAACAAAGAATATCCTTAACATTAGCTTTATAAACCTTTAATATGAATAAAATCCTTTAATATATTTTAGGTTATAGGATTATTAATTCATTGCATACTATATATAACATTCAATAAATTTTATTATTAATAATTAGACTGGAACAAGTATCTTGGAAAATGTCACCAAAAAAGCACAGGGGTTGATTGTTCTCTGTGTCGATCTTCTTCACCCTTGTGTTGGTACCCAGTTCACCAAGAAAACAGCACCCTTGCTTGTTTCACCAATTATTTTTAGTTTCAGCTAGGGCCCTGTGAGCTAACTCCACAATGCATGATCCATATGCCTCACAAGGAGGGGCCAGAGGGAGGGGGTAGGACATGGATGAGCCTAACAATGGTACCAACTTGACTATATTCACTGAGTAAAATCTAATTAATAAAAAAATTAAAAAGCATAGGGGTGTTTATGGTCAATTAAATGTCACAATAACTGGAAGTGAAAACATTTCATTGAGCTTGTGTTTGTTTTTCCTAAGATATAGTGAAAAGTGGTAATATAGAATGATAAAGGATTTGTGACAATAAGACATAAATTTGGACCAATATTTTATCTTTGACTTAGCAAATATTATTTAATCTCTTTAAAGTTCAACATATCTATGTCTATCATCCAGATTGATCTATCATTAATATCTATGTATTTATATCCAAGCACTACAATGTGTGGAGTCAGTGAAAAAATATTTATCAAATGCAAAGTCATCATTTCTTTAATATTTCATGGTTTGGTATTTATTTATTTATTTATTTATTTATTTATTTATTTATTTGAAAGTAGGAAGAGCTAGAAGCAAGACAGAATGAGAATGAGAGTGCCAGGGATTTCAGCCACTGCTTATATGGGTACTGGGGAATCGAACCTGTGTCCTTAGGCTTTGCATGCAAGCATCTTAACCTCAAAAACATCTCTCAAGATCCCTATCCTCTGGTTTTCTATTCTTTTTCATGGTCAAAATGTTAACATTCCTACTACTTTATAGAGTTGAGAAGGAAGGAATGATGGAAAGGAGAGAGGAAACTTACAATGGACCTGTGTAGGGGAATTCTAAGTGTTGGAAATGAGGGTAAGCTGCATTCAAATCTATAATTCTCTTTTCTCTTTATTATTTATTTGTTTACTGATTGACTTTGTATTTGTGTGTGTGTGTGTGTGTGTGTGTGTGAGGGACTCTTGCTACTATAGTCAAATACCTGTGTAGCTTCATGTGGGTGGCTGGGAATTAATACTTGGCCAGAAGGTTTTGCAAGCAAGCAACTTTAACCACTAAGCCATGTCCCTAGAGCCTGTTGTTTTTTCTATCCTTGTAAATGAGTATATCATTCCATCTAGATACACTTGGCAAGGTAATTCTCTCTCTCTCTCTCTTTTACACACACACACACACACACACACACACACACACACACACACACACACGACATTTATAGTCATTCCCTATTTCTGGCCTGTTCATGTTGATTCATCCAGGAAGATCCCATGGATTATATTTTGACTGCTAACTTGCTTCTAGCTCTTTCTGCAAATGCAAGTGTTATTAGAAGTAGAATGAAGAAATAATTAAAATAATGCATGTGCTTCTCTAAGGTTGGAAATTATCTTCTTCTAATTCCCAATAGCAAATTCAGGCTGTATGTCTTAAGACAATGTCTCTTTAAGTTTCCAGGAAAGCACCAAGGGGTTTCTCTCTAGATATTCTGAGTTGGAGTACTGCACTTCTGAGACCTTCTCAATTCCCTAGCCAATGCTTACAGCATCACAGGATGTCAAGCTCTCCTGCTGAAGCTTCAGAGCTGACTGAAGTTTCTTTAATTCCTCTCATCATCTGAGTCACACACATCTCAGTCACAGGACAGCACCTGCACCAGCAGTGGTCTTGTCATCATAACAATAAGAACAGGCTGGGAATGCAGAGGGCTACACAGAAGGAAGTCCATGCTCTACTCTCCCGAATGGGTCCTCTGGGGATGAGGAGGGCTGTCAGAAGGAGGTCCATGTTCCACTCTCCTGAAAGGAGTACTGCTGACATTCATTCTCTCCACAGAAGCCACAGTTGCTGACTTGGAGGCCTTTCATAACCTCTGGCCCCATGGTGGAGACAATGGTGTAAGAATGAGGCTCTGGTTGAAAATCAAAATCTAGGAGGAGCTCAGGTGTTGAACAGAGAGGTGCCTAGCCTCCAGTGAAGCAGTAAGTGTCTTTCTTTGTTAGTACTATCTGAGCTGTAATCTTCTAGCACATGAGGTATAATCTTCATGAGGAGGATGACAAGGAAAAAGAAGAAATGTAATAACTTGTATAATTGATATTTCCTGATGCTTAAGTAGCATGTGTCCAACAGCTATACACCTCCCAGCCTCATCATCAAACACACAGCCTTCCACCACCTAGAGGGCACCATCATCAGCCCTCCACATCACAGCTATCTCCATCAAACAGCCCTCCACCTCCTAGTCATTTCATCAAATAAAGGTAGCAAAGCACCATGAAAATGTGGAAGTTATGATATAATAGGGACAAATCTGTAGCAGGTTCTCCTGTTATGTTAGGTTTTTCAGTGCCTACTCTTCTAAGAGCCTCTCAAATTAGGCACTAACTACTGATCAATATATCCATCACTGATTTTCTGTAAGTAACCAAAAAATAAAAAAGCAACATGTCAATAAACGTATTGCCAGGCAACAAATGTAGTTAATGTGTCTATCTATGACCTGGAGAGACAATGAATTGCAAATTGTCTTATATTACCATGGACATAGTAGTGCCATTAAATCAAAATAAATATTTTGGGTATCTTTGATGTGGAAGTAGTGGGAATTGCCAGAAAATATTTTATCAATTATCGTGAAGCAGATCATATACATATATATATATATATATATATATATATATGTGGAGAGAGAGAGAGAGAGAGAGAGAGAGAGAGAGAGAGAGAGTGAGAGAGAGAGAGAGAGAGAGAGACATTCTGATTGTTATTCCCTATAGACACAACCTCAGCTTCACTGGTGGGGTTACTATAGATGCAAATTCTTTGGCACACTCCTACATGTATTGATTCAGACTCGGGATAGAAGCCAGAAACTGCTTTTTACTACTCTCTGTATAGATTTCAGAACTGTTGGCTCCCGTGGAGACAAAGAATGTGTAACTACATTTTGTTTCTGTTGCTTAGAAAGATTATTGGCAGTCTCAGAAACAAATGAGACTTAGAGAAATCAAGGTGATCATGCTTAGAGGATTTAATTAAGGGGATGGACTTGAAATCTGGGCTTAGTTTTCTTTTCCTTTCTAAAATAAGATGCACAAGGATGAGTAATATATGAAGAAAAAAATGTAGTTCAGGGTTTGATGGCTGAATGTCCAAATAGCACAGTGCCAGCCCAGTGAGGGCCTCATGGAAGATGGAATCTCAGTAGGGGTGCTTGCAAGAGTGTTCACATATAAATGCAGAAGAGGGAGAGAGACACACAGAGAGGCAAGTCTCATCTTTTTATAGCAACTCACTTTCATAGGAAGTAACCAGGTTCCCATGAGAATTACCTTGTTCATTGCAAATCGCAGGACCCCTAAGGACTTGATCACCTACCACTCAGCCCTATCTAGCAAATATCCAATACAGCACCACCTCCAAGAGGTATAAGCCTGGAGCACATGAAACCATTATTGATTTTTGTTTTGCAATTTTATCATCATTATTATTAAAAACATATTTCGTATGTATAAACCATGTTTTGGTACCTTCTTTTCCCTTGTCCCTGCCTTTATTCTGCTGGGGGCACTCCTCAGTGGGGTTGCAGATATTCGTTAGGGAGTTGTGGGACCAATAGACAATTTTTGGGAGGAGAGGATAGGGAATGCCTCTGGGCATAATGTCTCAACCTGTGGCTCTTACAATCTTTATATGCCTTCTTATACAAAGTTTTCTGAGCTGTGGTAGGTGTGTTTTAAGTCTACTTTAGTAATGAGCTCTTAGGAGCCTCTGGATCTCTGCTTTGGTAGGTGTTGAGTGTACTTAGCATCTGTTTTCTTCATTCTGGCACTGATTATCAGGTTTAGCATGGAAACATTACTCTTGCTGGTCTCCCCAATTCCTCTCTAGATTCAGGTGTGGCCTGGCTGAAGAGTTAAGAGTACTTTATCTACTTGGGTCTGTCTACTCCGTGTGTGCACTCTCCGGAACCTGTTCTTGAACTACTGTTCTTTTGAGGACAAGCTACATTCAAACCATAGCCTTTACATTCCAGCCAGGTTTGGAGGGAGTGGTTGCTATTTTTGCCCCATTTTTTAGATGGAGCAATGCTTAGAAAACAAAGACTTCAGGACACGACTTTAGAGAGGATAGTGACCCGAGCCTCAAAGCAAAACCAATAGCTATTGTTATCGTCATTATCATTATCACCATCCTCTTCCTTTAAGTCTATTACAATACTCGCAAAATCAAGTACAATTTCCCACACAAGCACATACAACTGCAGGATGTCTTTGAGGTGACAATGTCATATACATATAGTATTTGATGTTATTTTTAGCAACACATCTGTGGCAGCCAGGTTTGCAATGCTGGCAAAAAACACCCTACCAAGAGCAATTTGTGAGAAAAAAGAATACTTTGGCTTACATATTCAAGGAGCAGCTCCATGATGGCAGGAGAAAATGATGGCATGGGAAGAAGGTAGACATCACCTCCCTGCCAACATCAGGTAGACAATAGCAACAGGAGAGTGTCCCAAACACTGGCAAGAGGAAGCTAGCTAATATCACCCATTAACCTTTCCCCAACAATACACCACCTCCATTGCCATCATCTGGGGACCTAGCATTCAGAACACCTAAGCTCTGGGAGGGGATCTGAATCAAACCACCACAACATCAAAACTATAAGTCAAACAACATGACTATCTGCTCCTCATTACTTCTCCACTTAATGTAGAAATACAAAATCCTAATAGTGACCTATGTAATAATGTCCTGCTTCTTTCCTCTTCATTTGCTTAGCTTCAGATATACTGACTTTATTTCTTTTCACACAGAATAACAAGCATGTTTTTCATGAGGGTCTTTGCACTGATTGTCCTCACTATTTTCTCTGTTTTGAATAAGTGTCCCCCAAAGGTGTTAAAGGCTTGGTCTTCAGCTCATGGTATGATTAAAAGTTAGAGGAGCCTTTAAAATGGGAATCACAGTAGAAGATCGAGTCGTTGGGTAGAAACCTTAAGGACAACTAAGGGGTCCTGGACCCTTTCTATGTTGTTTTTGCTTTTTGCCCATGAAAGCTTCCAATTTACCACATATTTCCTTCCATAGTTTCTTCCTACAAGACTACATGCAATGAGACCAATCAAGCAGTCATGGACTGGAACTTCTGAAAACATGAGATCAGAAAAACACTTCTACATTGATTATCTCAGGTTCTAGTTTCAAGCGAAGAAATTTGATTGAATTAATATTTCCTAAATATGTTTATGCAGAGGCTGAATTGTCAGGTATACTGTCTCACTTTATTTAATACTACATATCACAACCACAGCTACCCCAGGAATCATTACAGGCATTCACATAAGGTGGTTACTGTTTTTACAATTTGTTAACTAAAGACATGCCACTTATATCACAGAGATTTTAACCCAACATCCTAGTGAAATGATGGCATTGATTTTTAGGAAAAGTCAGCCATCTGGTTATTGTCATCAGTAATTGGCTAGAGAATTTTAACTGTGAGTCCATCTTTATTTTTGAAAGACGTTGTAGAAGAGTTTCTGATAAAATTAATCTAATGAAAAATGAATCCCATGAATTGCACCTTGAGATCGCAAAATCTCCAAATTCTTATTGAATTGCTACATGTATCATATTTTTCTTAACTGCCTGAGCCACTTTACTGTCAAAGGGCATCAGGAAGGAAGTAATAAATCTCACTTTTTATTACTATTATTTTTTTAATTTAATGTATTCATTTATTTGAGAGAAAGACAAAGAATGAGACAGACAAGAGAGAGAAAGAGAGAGAGGTTTTACATTATTTTGATCTCACCCTAGGTTTTTAGTTAGAAGGGTTTTGCTCCATGTACTTCTGATCCAGATTGACTGAGAGGTGATGGTGGAATGTTCAAAAGAAACTACAGTGGCTCTTTGTACATGGAGTCTTTCTGAGATGTGAATACAGAGAGCTTTGGGTACTTGGGATACTTTTGTTGCTAAGGAAACTCAACTCTTTTCAAGTACGGTTATATTGGAAAGAGTGGCAATGTTGGGAAGCCATTGTTAGGCCCTCCTAGACCAAATGTACACACCTTTTAAGTTAAAACTTTATTTCAAAATCTAAAGGCTGCTTCTATGGATTTTTGTATTAGAGCCTCTTGACAGAGCAGTGGGATTCTTTGGAACCTATGCCAGCTGTGTGCACATGAAGTAGGCCAGCCCCCATCAGAGGCACAATGAGCAGTAAACCTGCTGTGATTTTGGTGGAGTTGAGTAGGATGTGGAAAGGAAAGGTTAGGTCTTTCAGAAGACAAAGCAAAAATGCACACATAAGGACATATGAAATAATCTGATAGAGAGAAGGGCTGTTATCATCACTATGTCAGTCAGTCATATATTTGGTTTATTATAGAATTGCTTGACATAATTTTTTATTGTTCTGGTTTTACATCTTAAGATGAACCTGTATCTAATTGTATAAGAGCTGTTGTACTAATCTCTTGTACTATAAAATTCAAAGCACTGGGAAGATGGAATAAATGTAGTCACAAATACATGACTGCCTGATAAAACATCCAAAAATTATTTTCATTATGCATATATTTTACAGTTTTTCCCTTTGTCTTTCACTTTTTATTTAGAACTTTGGAATTATGAAAACATTCTGTATAGAATTTTTGTGACCTAAACTTGTTTACTGCCAAAACATGTCATCTCTGCAAATAGAGTTTTGCTAAAGAAAGGCACTTCAGGGAGGCAGGTAGCTGCTGGCTGTGCCCACATGTGCACCACTGGTTCATATGCACGAAGAAAGCATCAGGTAAGGGTCTGGCAAGATTGCTCAGTGGTTAAAGACATTTGCTCACAAAGCCTTACAGCCTGGATTTGGTTGTAAAGCAAGATAGAAAGTGGCACATGCAACTGGAGTTGGTAGCAGCAAGAGACACTGGAATGCTCATTTTCTTTCTCTCTTTCAAATAAATAGATATTTTTTAAACTGTAAAAAACATGAAATGACTGTTTCTCTTGAATGACACTTAGAATGACTAAACAGCTGACATAGTGATTAAAACAACTCTTCTCTTCATCACTTCATGTCTCATATCCCTATGTGTACATTTCTCCTCCATCTTCTCAAAAGAGCTAACTCTCCCTATATACATACAAAGTTAGGCAAACATATTTTCCACAGGTGTTATCAATACTAACATGAGTTTTGAAATTTTTTAAAAATTTTATTGTCATATGTATTTACATGATGTGTGACATCTTAAAATGGTTTTCATGGATATATAACATTCCAGTGAGTTGTCATATCACAGTGCATTAGTCCATTTTCTGTTATTAAACTAAATGCCTGAGGCTGGAAAAAGAAATTATGTGTTATTTACTTCAAAATTTTAAAGATGGAAATTACAAGCATTGTGGCCCCTTTCTGTGGAGGGAGTCCCATCTGTGCTTCCTTATGGGTGAGCGAAAGGACGTGTCATAGTGGGAGTATCTGTGAGAGTGAGAGATCTTGTGGGAGGGAGACAGAGGAGTAAAGGGGGCTATTTTGCAGCAACCTATTCTCAGAACAACTGACCCATTTCCTTTGAGAGCTACATTATCCCCTGCAATTATTATCATTGCTAATGTTGCAGGCAATATCTTAACTGAAGGAAAAATAGGAGTGTAATCAAGTACTTGATCAAAACAATGGCATTTATGAGGATATTACTAACATTTTCATCATGTCATGTGTTCTTATTTATTGCTTCTCAAATGGACAGATCTACATTGTAATAGTATCAGAAATTTTACAAATTTCACAGCTCCCTCATCATTGGCAATTGCTATTCATGTTAAAAATGTATCTGTTGTATAGCAATGAAATGCAGCATCACTGTTTTAACTTGCATTTATTTGATTATTTACATGACTGAACAATCCTTTGTGAAGTCATTTAGAATTTCAATTTCCTTTTTTATCATGAAAATATGCAGATTTTCTTAAGAAAATAATTTTATCATTTCTAGTATCCACAAAAGATACATGCATATATGTAAAAACATGCCCTGCTTATATGCTTATATATAGATATGTGTAAAATTTTAAATATGTGTGTATATTTCACTTTAGTGAATGATTAATTTATTGCACGGCACATGACAATTTAGATTATTCTTTTCTCAGAAAGGATACTGAAATATCTAATATACAACTGAGAGCCAAAAGTTTTTCATTTATTTAAATGAGATAATCTATTATATATTCATTTCATTTTTAAGGTCATAATAACTGAATGAAGCAGTCTACCTGGTCTAGTTAAGGATTTGTAGTTAGAATCTCACTGGTCAGGATGATGAATCTAAATACAAAAAAATGAGGCCCAGGAATTTAAGTAATAGGTTTAATAGCTCATAAATCCATAGTGCTGGCACCTGGTACCATGCATCAGCCTATGAGAAGGAAAGTTAGAGTTAAGTACAAGATCTTAATGCTGACCTTGACACAACTCATTACAGCAAAAATATGCTGGTGACCTCAGCAGCTTCCACGTAGGGTCCCACTATTTAGTTGCAGCCATCTTTTTTTTTTTTTCCATTTTATAAATGTTCATGTAAATATGTATACAAATTTTACAAAATGTATAAACTGAGTTTTGAAGAGAAAAGTATATCTTGTAGTATTCAGTCACAGATGGCATCATGGGTAGCTTTTCATGAGATAAGTAGCCTGTACAAACACTAAACTTAGCCTCTGATTTTAAAATTTTTTTTATTAAACTAGTTTTTTTTTATTTATTTAAGAGAAAGAGAGACAGAGAAAAAATTGGGCATGCCAGGGCCTTGAGCCACTATAAGTTAAGAAATTAATATCATAGAGATTAATGTTCTAGTCAGATGGGAACAAGGAATTAAATTATGTAATCACTATGTTTTTATTATTATTATTATTATTCTGTACAGTGGGAAGTTACAAAATAACTTGACTAACTATGATGTTTTAGATGGTGGTTTTCCAGGGAAGTGATTTCTTGCAAAAATCAGGGTGATTGTAAGTAGGAACTGCTTAACTGAAGAGAATATTAGGCATGAAACTGACAGCATAGATGGTGAAATGTATCTATAAGCATCTGAGAGGATAGTATTGCTGGAGCAAGGTAGGAAGAATGAGTGGGGTCAAAGGGACAAGAGAAGTGGGTAGGACATTCACATATACAACCTTAAGTGTTATGATAAGTATTTACCACTTATCCTAAGACTGATGGAAGGAAAAGACATGACTTTGTTGTTTTATATGTGAGCATACATTTAAATTTTATCTACGTAATTAGATGAGAATAACTTAATACTGTCGTTCCAGACAGAGTTGTTACTTTCATGTCAAGCTGTAACACCATGTTACTATTCACATAGTTCTCTGAATTTGAAATCACATGAAGCCAAGTATGGTGGCACACACCTTTAATCCCAGCACTCAAGAGGCAAAGGTAGAAAGGTAGGAGAATCACTGTGATTTCAAAGCTATGTCTGGAACAAGAGAGTGAGATCCAGGTTAGCCTGGGCTAGAGTGAGGACCTACCTCAAAAACAACAACAAAAGCACATGGATTTATGAAGAAGTTTACATAAAGTAGAGGTACTCTGTATGTGCTAAACTTTAAGGATACTGATCCATCACATTTAAAAGGCAGAGTCTGGACTGGAGAGATGGCTTAGCAGTTAAGCGCTTGCCTGTGAAGCCTAAGGATCCCGGTTCCAGGGTCGATTCCTCAGGTCCCACATTAGCCAGATGCACAAGGGGGCGCATGCATCTGGAGTTCGTTTGCAGTGGCTGGAGGCCCTGATGCGCCCATTCTCTCTCTATCTGCCTCTTTCTCTCTGTCTGTTGCTCTCAAATAAATAAATAAAAATAAACAAAAGTAAATTTTTAAAGGGCAGAGTCTAAACAACTGATTATCTATCACATATGTTCTTTCCTTTGGCAAGTGTTTGGCTATGTGTCATCTTTCAACAGAAGTTAGCCCTGTGCATTTTGCAACTGAGAATAGAGCAGGGAACAAAAACTAATATAAAAGAAAGGTCTATCCTACTCTAATAGAGCTCTTTCTTTCTTTTGTTCTTCAAATTGTTGCTGAAGACTTTTCACTTGTTATAAAGTCCTGTATTCATTTTGGTGGGCTCTGCAATTCACGTATTTACTTTTTCATTTTTATTTGATTTTGTTAACAATTCTCTATGGAAGTAGAAATAAAGGAAGCGAAGTTTAGAACTGAAGTCTTGTACTCAGAAAGACTAGGCTTTACCATTTATTAACACTTTTTTGCTGAATAGTTTTCATATGTCATTTTAAATTTAAAAGCACACTGACTTACTTTGAACATTCATTAGAGAGAATATGAATAACCAATGAACCTATCAAGGAAAGAATACATTTGGCAAATACTTCAAGACTATGAGGATGTGTGTGTGTGTGTGTGTGTGTGTGTGTGTGTGTGTGTGTGTCAATTTTGTGTATTCATATTCTGATATGGGTGGATGAAAGGATGTACATATATGCATGTATGTGTGGAGGCCAGAGGATCTTGGCTATTATCCTGAGGTAGGAAAATCACATATTTTGTTGAGGCAGGGTCTCTCATTGGTCTGGATCTTACCAATTTGACTGGCTGGTCAGAGACTTTCATATCATCTTGTCTCTAGTAGTACATATGTATGTCACTTTTTTATCTGGTTTCTGGGGATTGAACTAAGGTCTTCTTGATTATAAGGCAAGAACTTCATCCTCTGAATTATCTCCCCAGCCCACAACTAAGATTTATAAAGCCCAGGATGTCAGTATTCTTAAGTAGGACACAGAAAATAACAATATATTATACTTATTTAATCCTTTATATATTATCTAATTTTTACTGAGCATATAATAAAGACTTTTTTATTTATAGAAGAAGGAAAACTAGGTTCAGAAAGTTGAAGATTTTTTTTAAGGTCACACACCTAAGTGTAAAATGTAAGCCAATGATGCTGATCAGAAACTTCTTTGGTAAATATCAAAACTGCTTTTATTTTCCTGATGCAGAAATTCTGCAAACCTCTAAAAGGTAGGGCAATTTCCATGCATCTAAATACCTTGCCTTATTTAAATTTAGCAAAATTTCCTGTTGAAAGAGCTGTCTGGCCTGAGAAAACATTTTCTTTTATTTTTTAATGGAAAAGGAAGCCTGCTGATTAAAACAGAGTAATAGTTAGAAAGCTTCCTCTTGACAGAGCATTTGCTTTCTCATTTTCTAATGAACTACCCCCACAAAGAAATTCATTAAATTTCAAGGCACAAGGCTCCCTAGAGACCTCCCCACCTCCACGTTCACTTTCTAAAATGTTCATCATTTAGAAACCTATATGTCTGCCAAACTCACTGCCTAAATCTCTTTGAATCCTATGCTCACCAATAATTCTTTGTTCTCTCTTCCAGACAAAAGGAGTTTTGACTACAGATAAATAGAAAGACAATCTTCTCTTACTATAGATAGGGAACACTTTGCTGATGAGATGGAAAATACAGTAATTTCTAGTATTATACTATTATTCTGATTGTTATTATTATAATTACAAGTTACTTTGGGTCATGGCTTATTGGATGGTAAAGACAAAGGTTTTTTTTGTTTTGTTTTGTTTTTTTTTCTTCTAATAAGAAAAACATTGTAAAACTGATATTTTTTCCTTAAGGAAAGCAGGTGCATTTCATGATAACTATTTTTTAAACATTCAAATTGACAATTTTCATACATGAACATAATGAAATGTAACCAAAACTCCCCTTAACTCTTTCTTTATCCCCTGGTTTGCTGAATTTCCACCTCTTTCAAATAAGGCCCTTTTCTATTTTGAAGGCTATTTTGTCTCCATCGTACATATCAGAATGTTGATGTCAATTTTGTGTAGGTATTCTGGACTTAGTGGCAGCCAGTAGGAAGTCATAACATAATGGTTAGTCATGTAAAGACATTAGTGTACCAAGATTCCCTCCCTATCCTCTGGCTGTTACATTGTTCGTGCTTTCCTGAAACTATTTTCGTAACACTTTTAGTCTCATTAGATATATTTTTTTAAACATTTCACTTTAATTTTTAATGCTCACCTTTTTTTTTTTTTTTTTTTTTTTTTTTTACTTTACAGTCTCAAATGCCCATTTGAAATAAAGGTTTATTTTCCTTCTTGACCCTGCAGCGGCTCAGCCTTTTTCATTCCACTTGCAAAACACAGATGCACTTTATATATATATATGTACTTTACTGCAGTAACTTCTTGAATATCGGGATGAGAGGAGAGATTAGTTAAATGCCTAAGTTTCTATTCACTAAGTTACTTGGGATTGCTTTTTACTCATGTGGATCTTGTGCTTGGTGGGGACTGGTAATAATCTTTTATTTAATGACCTCATACTGATGGAGTTTAAAATCTAAGCAACACCACTAGATACTTAGTTGTTTGTGATTCTCAGACCTTTAGTCCTGTTGGTGTTGTCTTGTTGTTTTCTCTGAATGCATGTCTTCTTGCCTCTTGCTCCACATTTCCTGAGTAAGCCTAGAGTGCCAAGCACATCCATACCTGTGACCTCAGGCTGGTAACTTTGAACATTGGTGAATCTGTTTTGTCTATCTGCCTGTTCTACTGTGTTTAGCCTTCTCGAGGCTCTTTTCTTTGCTCTGGGAACACTGTGCTGGTTAGTTAAACAGATGGGGAGTGACGAATGGTAGTGGTGGGAATTGCACTGGGTGTATAAGGTGAGAGGGTCTGTGCTCTCTTACACCCAAACAATTAGCCTTTGTTTGCCTTCAAGGAACCAACCTGTGGGACAGGTCAGGTCACTTGGACAGATTTGATCCAATTCTGTTTTGATGGCCCCACCTTCTTAGCCTTTAGCTCAAGACCTCATAGACTGGAATAGTCCCAAGACCACCCTATTATGGTATGTAGATGATTTTCTGTTTTGTGGGGCCTTTGAAAAAAAGATCTCTTGAGAAACCGGGGACCTTCTCAACCCCTTGTCTATGTGGAGATATAAGATGACAAGGGAAAAGGCTCATCTTTGCCATTCTAAGGTCACTTATTTTACTAGAAGTTTGAAAGAGAAAGCAAAGCTTGAGTTCAGAAAAGATTCAGCCTATTCTAGCCTCCCCTTTTTCTCAGACTATAAAACACTGAAGAGCTTTCTTTGGAGTTGCCGGCTTCTATAGAGTTTGGATGCTGGGATTTATAGAGCTAGCAAGACCCCTTTACCAACTTCTTAAAAAGGCATGGAAGTTACTCATCTCCTTTGTCATGGGAGCCTGAGGTACATAGCTTCTTTAAACAACTTATGGATGCACTGACTCAGGATTCTGCTTTAGAATTACCTATCCAACCTTGTATTTTTCTTTATGTGACTGAGAAAAAAGGTGTTGCCTTGGGTATCCTGACCTAGCCATTGGGACCAATGACCTAA
This sequence comes from Jaculus jaculus, assembly GCF_020740685.1. NCBI lineage: Eukaryota > Metazoa > Chordata > Mammalia > Rodentia > Dipodidae > Jaculus > Jaculus jaculus. The sequence continues at coordinate 61,252,130 of NC_059110.1, read as the reverse complement.
CCAATGGGATATCTCACCAAGGAATTAGACTCAGTAGCCAAGGGAGGCCAAGATGCCTAAGAACAATTGCATCAGTGGGTCCCCTAATCTAGAGCTCATAAACTGACCATGGGAAGGCCACTTACTGTGTAAATTCCTCATGACATAGGAATCATTCTCAACTCCAATGAGCCCATGTTCTGTCTGACAGTCACATGGCAAAATATCAGGCCCTTCTGATGGAGGAAACTCATGTTCCCAGTAGGGTTTGTTCCTCCCTTGACCCAGCTACTTATCTCCAAGATGAAGTAACAATAGAAATCCTTACTTGCTTGGGTTTCTTTGGAGCACCCTAACAACACACCATAAATGTGGTGGTTTAAACAACAGAACTCTCTTCTCTTTCATTTCCCAATGCTGTATGTCCATGGTCAAAGAACAATTTCTCAATTAGGCAATTTCTCTCGCAGAGACTTACTTCTGTGCCTATTCTGAGCCTCTGATGGTGGCTAATGATCATTGGTAGCTTGAATTTCCTCTGCATGTCTCCCTGCATGTCTCTAATCCTGCCTTTGTGGACACATGATCTTTTTGGATGCTCCTCCCTTTGTCTTCTAAGGGCCTATTCCATTTAGAAACCATTCTACTTCAGCCGGCCTTACCATTGTCATGTTAGCAATGGCTTTCTTTTCTACATAAACTCACATTCTGAGGTACTAGGCTCAAGATTTCCTCATATCTTTGTTGGCCTGAGACAAGCTTATTTTTCAGCAGCTTCCATATTTGACTACTGAGTCTAATAGCTTTAAAAAAAACCTGTATAGTTGCATGATCTTTTCCTTCCCCAAATGGAATATAAGGAAATAAGGTATAATTTATTCATGTGTATTATTTTATTCAGGCATGATAGATAGTAGGCTCCATTGCTTTCCATTTTAAAAACAAGGCAGTTGATAATGGTGGTGATGAGATACTACTTCTCTGTCATACATCAAGTGGTGTGGTTCACCTAATAGCAGCTCTAACTTTCAGATGTGCATATCAATAAACAGAAATGTCCTCCCTGTCCTCCCCTCTCTGCATATACTAAGTACAAAACTAATAAAAAAGGAACTACACACCAAAATTAATTTCTAAATACAACAGAAAGAAGGTCAGCTCTTTTGAAAATTAAATTTTGCCTAAGAAGAACTTGATTACAAAATGCAACATAATGAAACCTAGTACTTTCTATACTAATAAAAATAATAAATAAAATTAAAAGAAAAAGAAACAAAATTTCTTTTATGTAACTCATAGTGTCTTTGTATATTAATATTTATAACCTTGATTATGGTAATAAGGATGTTCAATGCTTTTTGTGTGTAACTATACTAGGCTCTGGTATGCTTTGCATACAATGTCAAATCTAATTTTTAAAGCTAGGCACATGCTTTTTTTTATTTTTTAACACTTTTACCTTTGAACTAGTTTTAGCCTTAAAGGAAAGCTATAAAAATACAAAATTTCCATCTGTCTCTCATGACACTTTCCTTAATCTTGTATTTTATACAACTTTAGTAAAATTACCAGGGACAGGGAATAAAGTTGATTTAGCATAATTAACTAAGTTACAAAAGATTCTTATTTTGCCAGTTTCCCATTGGGATCCTCTCTAGGATTTTTCATTGCACTATTTCATCTTGGTTTCCTACAGTCTGTCAAATCTCATTCATTTTCTTTTCTATGTCCTTGCCACTTCTGAGGATAATCTAGCAATGATTTTGTCATACGTCTTTGAACATTGAGGAAATGTTTCCCAGAATTTTCCACTGTGAAGTTAGGATGTTTCTCCTTTTTTCAGACTGTAGACGTTGAATTGAAGTCAAGATTTGTTTTTCATATTTAATGAGTTCTGGGTTCAACCTCCTATATAAATATATATACTTGTTGCTGTGACCAAACATCTGACAATAAATAACTTAGGGAAGGAAAAAGTTTATTCTGACTTACAGTTTTGAGGAGTTACACTCCATTATGGTAGGAAGGAACAGCAGATAGGAACAGGAAGTTAACTTCTCACACTGAATCTATATTCAGGAAGCGGATAAACAAAATGAAGTGGGGCCCATCTATAAAATGTCAAGCCTTTCACTAGTGACCTATTTCCTCCAGCAAGGCTCTGCCTCCTCAAGTTTCCACAACCTTCCTAAATAGCACTAATATTGTGAAACCAAGAATTCAAACCCAAGGCCTACGGGGAACATTTTATATGGAAACCACAACACCCTACTACTTGCAGATGAAGAAAGTATATGTTATTTGAAATTGTACTGTGTAGGATATTTGTTTCTTCCATTTCTTTAAATATTTAATTACTTTTTAGGTCCTTATGGGCATATAGATTTTGTTTTATAGTATATGCTATAATCCATTGCTTCCCAATATTTTTCAGTAGAATTCAGTATGAAGGTACCTCTAGAAAATAAAACTAGAATTACCATATCCAACTTTACAAATCCTGGTCATATATCTAAAAGAAAAAAAAAATCAAAGGCAGCAATTAACTGAAATTCTTGAACATTCGTGTTTATTGTGGCATTATTTACAAAACCCATATTCAGTGAAGGTGTCTATCAAAATTTGAATGGATGAAGGAAATATATTTTCTGTACTAAATGGAGTTTTTCTCAGCCAGAAAGAGAATAAAATAATGTCATTTTCAGAAAAATTAATGGAATTATTAAGAATTATATTAAGTGAAATAAGCTAGCCTCAGAAGTTAGTAAAACAAGTATTACCTGTTTTCTTCCATATGTGGGATAAATAAAACTTGAAATTAGAAGTGGAGACTATTAGAGAATAGGGAAAGGATGAGTGGGGGCAAAAGGTGATAAAGGCAGTGATGTGTGGGGGGAAGTAGAGTTTCATATCTGCAAGTGAATATATTTTAAAAACCATTATTTTTGTACAATCAGTATATACTAAAAGATTTAGTATGCTTCAAAGAGTTAATCACTTGATGTTTATTTATTTTACAATTTTTTTACTGCCCATACAAGATGTTTCCCACTCAGATGTTGCACATACTGCTTTGCTCTTTCATTCCTCCAAGGAGCTCTGTTTACCCCTATTATTAAATAACAAAAACAAAAAACTAGATTTACTGTGTTGTTGCTACTAAGGTGTCATTGATTCTAGGCCATTTTAGCAGAGGTAGAAAAGAATTATGTACTTTTATGTACACATATCTGAAAATATTTATAGCTCATTTTCATTCACTCTATTAAAATAATTATGAGTTATTACTGAAGTTCCTGACTATAATCTATTACCATATGCATACTGTACTATTCTAGCCTGCTCTTTTTGTAGTAAACTATTATCTACCAAGGCAAAACTGGGTTTTACCATCTTCCGTTTATCTGTTTAGTTGTCCAACTGTACCATGCATGCAGTTCTAGTATACATGGCAGCATCATGCGTAATAACTTTCCCATATAGAAAACAGCACTTATATAAAAAGTTGTTCTGTCTATAGATAACACTCATTTTCAAACTTACTTAAGGAGCATTTTCTACAACCTTTCCCTACAGACATCTTTAATATAATAAGACTCCTTTGTTACATGCAACATTACATCCTGTGAACACCAGTCCTTCTATATGATTTGCACTTAATTTTTAAAAATTAATGCTTAACTTTTTGAATACCAACTATCATATAGATTTTTTCTGTCCTTAATTATTCCTGTGCATGAGTTATTAAATATTCTTTCTCTCTTTTCACTGGAACTCTTAAAACAACTGATCATTTTAGTTACCATAATTTTGCCCTCACCATATTTTAAGTTATATTTTGTTACTTATGATATATGAATATATAATATAGAATCTTTCAGACATTTTGTTTCACCATGGAATGTATTTTTTTTTAAGGTAGAGTCTTACTCTGGCCCAGGTTGACTTGGAATTAACTATGGAATCTCAGGGCCTTGAACTCACGGCAATCCTCCTACCTCTGCCTCCAGAGTGCTGGGATTAAAGGCGTGCACCACCACACCTGGCTGAAATGTGAGTTTTTAATTTACCAATATATTCTGTAACTTGAAAGCTCATTTTATTTTTTTAGTACTATATTTTATGTTTGTACTAATTCTTATTTTTAATAGGCCTCTCTGTTGCTCCATATTTATTTTGTTAACTACTACAAATTATGGTCTAGATTTTGGGGAGGTCTTAAGGGCTTTTTAAGTTTATAAATATTTTATTTATTTGTTAGGGAAGGGGAGAAAGAGAGAATGGAAATGCCAGGACCTCCAGACACTGCAAATGGACTCCAGATGTGTATGCCCCTTATGCATCTGGCTTATGTGGGTCCTGGAGAACTGAACCTGCGTCCTTTGGCTTTGCAGACAAATGCCTTAACTGCTAAGCCATCTTTTCAGCCCTTATTATTATTATATTTAATGTAGGAAAGAGAGATAAAGACATACAGCCAAAGACAGAAGAGTGAATATGGGCACACCAAGGCCTCTGACACTGCAAATGAATTATAGACATGCACCCCTTTGTGCATCTAGTTTTATGTGAATATTCAGAAACTCAAATTGAACCCAGGCCTTCAGGCTTTGTAAGAAAACACCTTTAACTATGATCCATCTCTCCAGTCTAATATCATAAGGTTATAAATCAGTTGACTAAATGTCCAGGATAGGCATATACTGTACTTAATTACGTTCAAGTTTTCATTACGGAAAATCACATTTCTTTAAATGTAATTATTTAAAATTTTGTATGGATAAACATTTCAGTCCATTTAAATAGATACCAAGGACTGATTTTTTTTTATTAGTTTTGTACTCAGTGAATACAGTCAAGTTGGTACCATTGTTAACCTTCTCCCTGACTCCACCCCTCCACAGGGACCCTCCTTGTTGTAGAGTATGGGTCGTGCTTTGTATGGTTAGCCATCAGTTATGAATAGGAGGCAATGTTTTTGTGTATCATGACCCAGTGTGTGGTTCTGACATTCTTTCTACCCCCTCTTCTGCAAATTTCCCTGAGCCATGTTAGGTTCATTTTAGGTCTGCTTCAGTGATTAGTTCTTGGGAGCCTCTGTGCCAAGGACTGATTTGTTAAGTCAGTATTTAGCTTTGGAGAAAACTGACAAACTGTTTTCAGAGTGGCTGTACTATTTATTCAGTGTTTTTTCCAAGCAATAAATGAAGTTTCTGTTGTTTCAAACACTTATAAGCTTCTGTTGTCAGAGCATTTAATTTTCCTTCATACTTACAAGTGTTAGAAAATTTTTATTTATTTAAAATATATTATTATATAGGTTTCTTATTTCAAAATTATTTTCCAGCAAACTTTGAGACATCTGTTATATTTATATTTCTGCAGGGTTTTTGTGAATATGGATAGATTGTGCTTTTTGCCATTCGTATTTTTATTCATTCTTCAGAAAATACATCTTAGATCAAAATGACTCCTACTTTCATTAGCCCCTCCTTTATGTGCAGTAATAGGTTAGAGATTGGAGATAAGTAGAGAGATGACTGATATCTCTTTTACTACATTAAGATTATAGTTTTCTGGGCTGGGGAGATATCTTAGCGGTTAAGCGCTTGCCTGTGAAGCCTAAGGACCCCGATTGGAGGCTCGGTTCCCCAGGTCCCACGTTAGCCAGATGCACAAGGGGGCGCACGCGTCTGGAGTTCGTTTGCAGAGGCTGGAAGCCCTGGCGCGCCCATTCTCTCTCTCTCCCTCTATCTGTCTTTCTCTCTGTGTCTGTCGCTCTCAAATAAATAAATTAATTAATTAAAAATTTTTTTTAAAAAAAAGATTATAGTTTTCTTTATTTTTCTCCTTATTTCCATCTACAACATTTTTGTTATGTGGGGCTTTTGTATTTTCAGATAATTTTGCCTGTGCTTTTTCTCTGTCCTTCACACCCATTCTGTCCTTACCCCTCATCTCCCTTTTGCTTAGCCCCCATGACTGCCACAGTGCCTGGAAACACTGGTGGAAAATTTAAATCTACTTATATTGAACTTTAAAGTGATACTGCTTTTATTACATCCTGATGATCAAGGTCTTTTCTTTTCATGGTATAGGTTTTGGGATAAGGTAGGTTTTTAAAGAGGAAATTAACATTATTTTAATCCCCTAAATTCAGCTTAGAAGTAAGATTTTAAAAATCTTGGAATGTTCTGGATGCAGTTTTATGAGAAAAGAATTTGTGAACTTTCTGAGACCAATGCTTTGGGTTCTATGTCCAATGCAAAACAAGAAAAAATGAAACATTAGAAGGAAGAAAATCGAAAATGCATACATGGTAGAGAAGGAATTGATAGAAGGAAATGTATGCATAGATATGCAGATAGATATGCTATTGTGGATATTATCAGGGAGCTGATGAACATCATTTTGTGCTTGGTGGATGGTTCAGTGCTCTTCTCCACTGACTAAATGAAAGATCCTAAAGCTATCAAATTAAGAGTTAAGATTTTAACACATAAGTTTTGGAGGTATATAAATGTTTAGTCCACAATGTAAGCAAAAAGGTTAAAAATGAACAGAAAGGACAATGAAAACAGAAGGTATTTCCTTTGGACAAATACAAATTTTAATGATTCATTCTCTTCATGTAGGTGGTATGTCAGTGAGTAAGGAGGTAGGTATAGCCTGAACCCCACTCTGGAGGAGACTTATACACTATACCAGAGTTCCTGAAATATTGAAATCGTAGGCTTCATTAGGAGAGCCAGTGGGCAATGATCAAGATGTGAAAGAAAGGAAAAGGAAACTCTCAGGAGTGGTTTTCTCATTATTTCACAAAGACATGGGATTTTTCTTGCTATAGAATATTTTGCATGTTAATAGAAATCATGCACATTAAGTACATGGTAGAAATTAGTACAGCTTGGGCTGACAAGATATCTTAGCTATTAAGGTGCTTGCCTGAAAAGCCTAAGGACATATGTTCTACTCTCCATATCCCACATAAGTCAGATGCACAAAGGTGAGGGAAGCACAAGGTCACACATGCCCAGTAGGTGGCACAAGCATCTGACAGTTGAGTTCAGTGACTGAGGCCCTGGTCTGCCAATTCTCTCTCTCTCTCCATACATATATGTGTGTGTTTGTATGTGTGTATGTGTGTCTGTGTGTGTCTCTGTGTGTGTGTATCTGTCTCTCTAAAGTTAAAAAAAAAAGAGTGTATAAATAAGTCATATAGAAACCTTTTTTGGACAATGGCAAACCCAGCAACTATAGATTGTTTCTAGAAAATTTTCAGTGCCAGGGATGGGATACCTTCCAGTGAATTGGGCAGGAAGGTCCCTCATACCACCCAAACATTACAAGGCATTGTTGAGACTCTTGGTTTCCCACCAGGAATAGATCTTAAAACCATATGGCTGAAGACTCCACATACTTGTGCTGCAAGTTCACTGAGAAATCCTGTTGGAGCTGAACTGAAAACCTCCTCTGTGTAGACCAGCTGACAGAGAGCTGGAAGAAGCTATGATGCATGCAGTTCCATGGAGGAGAGAGAAAAATCGTCAGTGAAGATAAACAACAATGGACACCACAAGCCTTATGTTTGGCCAGCCAGACCAAATGAGCCAAGGTGTGCAAAAGTGGCATGTCTGTTATGGGGAAAACCAACTGCTCTCTAATTGGACTGGAGGCCTTCCCCATGGGAAGGAATACATGCCTGATACTGAACACCTATGATGGAGGAAGTCATGAGCTCTAGAGGTGTAACATCTCTTGGTGTCTGGCTAAATGTGTGTATTATGCTCACCAAACTTTCTGTTAAGCACTTCTCTTAAGGGTCATACCCATATATTAATGCTACACTCACTTTTGGTTAGAGAAGCTTCTCTTTTCAGATGGCAGTGACCTCTGGGATAAGTCAAAAGGCATCATAGTGCTGAGAAGTGACAGAGCAGTGTTCAACAGTGAGACATATCTATCACACCTTCTAAGGCTCAGGGTCCATTGCAGAAGAGGTGGCAGTAAGAATGTAAGAGCCAAAGGAAGGGTAGGACTTTTTACAATGCATTATTCCAAACATAAAATGGCCTGTATATAAACAACCTCTCAGTGCTTTATACTACCTACACAAGATCATCATAACAGGGGGAAAAGATGATAACATCACAATAAAATAGTGACTGACTGATAGTGGGAGAGGGTATGATGGAGAATGAAGTTGCAAAGGAAAAGAGTTGGGGGGAGGGAATTACAATGGCTTATTGTCTATAATTATGGAAGCTGTCAATAAGGAAAATTTTTTAAAAAGAAGAAAAAAAGTAAGTAAATAAAATTTTAAAAAATTAATAGAGCTTAAAATATATTGTGAATCTCCTAAGTGAGCCTACTATATCAAAGCAGAGAAGTAAGGAGGAAGATTGGGTGGATTAATCCCTGCAGTATGGAAAGATGAACTCCTTCATTTGTCACCTATGTTGGAGAACAAGTTTGACAGTTCCATGAATATTTTTTCCACATGTGTATATGTGTGTAGGTTGTGTTTATATGTATGCATGTTCATATGTGTAGGGGTACACATGCATGTGGGGGTGTGTACACATTTGTGTGAATGCATGTGGCGAGTCTTCTATCACTCTTCTACCTTGTTTTAGTTTTGGTTTTGATCCAGAGTTTCTCACTGAACCTGGTACTCACAAAATTGCCTGGGCTAGCTGGCAAGAAAGTCTCTGGAATCCTTGGTCTCTATTTCCTCAATGCTAGGATCATAGGTCACACCACAAAGCCTGGCTTCCTCCTGGGTGGTATAAGTCCTAATTTATGTCATCTTGCTTAAATGCCAAGCACTCTATGCACAAAGTCATCTCCCCAGACTCTCCCTGAATTTTTTAATTCTCCACATTTTTGTTTAGGAAATATTTGTGCAGCTTACAGTGGTCAGTAGCTAACCATCGCTATAGAAGAAATTGGAGGGAGATACAGGAATGGAAGTGGGGCTAAAGACTTAGGTAACCTTGTCAATGTGCCTACATGGTTACTAAAAAGACTACACTTTGTCCACATAGGGAATGTGAAAGGGCTTGTGGCAATTCCTTGAATTTACTAGCACACACACACACACACACACACATACACACGCTTCTATAGGCAATTTTTCCTGGAAGTTCTACCAGTTGACAATGGGTTTGGATTATAATAAATAATGATATCTACAATGGACAAAATGTCACACAAAATAAGAATACATGAAGAGAAAAACTAACTGTTTGAGAGTGCTACTTATCAGGACCTTATGACATGCAATAGTGGATAAAAGTAGAAAATACAAAGATGTTTTGTTGAATCAAATTGGAAGAATTGTTCTGGAAAGAATTAGGCTCAAATTATATTTGGTTCAAGTATGAAATTTATCTATTAGGTAAAAGAAACAGAATAATTGGTTAAGTCAGTTTAAAAACAGAACTAAAAGACTTCTGGTTTAGATGGTGGCATAGGTACCACAGCAAAGCAGCCTAGGAGGGAAAAAGCTAAAAAATAAAATAAAAAAAAAAACCAGCAAAATACAAACTTTTACTCAAAAGTGAGGAGTATAGGAAATTGAAACAGCAGTGTAGAAGTAGGAGAGATCCAGAGCATCCAGAGCCTGCACGGGCCCGCAGAAGCTACTCTGGCAGGTGACTCTGCACACAAGACTGTAGCAGCGTGCACCAGCCAGCTGTCAGGCTTGGCTTGAGCTGCAGGAAAAGCCAGGTGAGGGGATTTTCCACTCACAATGGAGCTCTCCACAAACTCAAGAAATGTGAAGGGAGAATGGCAGTGAACAACGGAGGAGCAGAACACATGGAAGAGCGGGGAAACTAAAGCAGCATTGGCTCCCTCTGCTTCTCCCCTGCCAGTGCCAAGCTCGCGGGAACAAAGTAGCCATTCAGGGAACCGGCCATGCCTATGTGAACTGACAGAGCACTAAAAAGGGACCCAATCGAGAGCACAGCTGAGACCAAAACCATCCCAAAAGGTAACTGGGATTACACCAGGTCAGTACCCGCCTAATAAACCTGCTATATATGCCTTAACCAGAAGTGCTAATTGCACCTTCCATATCAGGATAAGTTATATGTTAAATTGGATAGATGGTCAAATTTTCCATTCTTAAATAAACTGTATTTTGGGCTTGTTATTTGTTGCTTCTTGAATTATAGTTTCTTTGTTTACCCTTCTGTTACACATTAGGGAAGGGTCTTACCTGGTCACAAGCTGCCTTGGAACCCTCTACAGAACAGAAATCTTAACCACCTTGTTGTCAGGATTAAGGAAGTGAGTGAGGCACCACACAGCCTTAGGAACAGGCAGAGGATCTGGTTGTTATAAATACCTACTCTTGGATAAATACTCTGTAGTTTTTCATTAAAAGTGTACATTGTTTAGTTAATTAATTTAGAATCTGCCTGTATTTTGTTCCACTAATCCTACTTGAATACTCTCATAGCAGGCACACCCAACACCTAGAGTCACTTTGCAGATACTCTGAGAGTCTTCAGAGCCACACCTAATGCCTTAAGCTCCTACCCTGAAGATATATAACATCAGACTGATTGATACATCTCATAATAACCAGCTAACTGGAAAATTCAGTCATTAAATAATCCAAGACACAAAAATATATACATTATACCATAAGAAACACCAAAAATAAAGACAATATAAATCTGCCAAAAAGTATTAATGCATCAGAAATGACCTCCAGTGAGAATGACTTAGAGGAAATGCCTGAGAAATATTTCAAAAGAATATTTATAAATATGTTCAAGGAAGTCAAAGAAGAAATCAAAGGAATCAGAGAAGACACAGGATGCCAATTTAATGAAACAAAGAGGTCAATACTAGATATAAATAAGGAAATAGAAATAATAAGGAAAAAAAACAGTTAGAATTACTAGCAATAAAGAACTCAGTTAATGAAATAAAAAACTCGGTAGAAAGTCTCACTAGTAGAGAGTATGAAGGAGAGGACAGAATATCTGGGCTGGAAGACCAGGTGGCAGATCTAATACAGTCCAACAAAGAGCAAGACAAACTTATAGAAAAGTATGAGTGGGAATTTCAAGATATTTGGGACACTATGAAAAGATCAAACATAAGAATTCAGGGCATAATAGAAGGAGAATTTCACTCCAATGACATAGTTGGTGTCTTCAACAAAATCATAGAAGAAAACTTCCCCATAATTTTGAAAGAGGTGCCAATGCAGATACAGGAATCCTTTAGAACACCAGCCAGACAAAAACTGGAAAGAACCTCTTCTCACCATATTATAATCAAACTACCAAATACACAAATGGAAGAAAAAATATTAAAAGCAGTCAGACAGAAAAATCAAGTTACTAGAAAGGCAAGCCTATCAGGAATATATCAGATTACTCAACACAAACTTTAAAAGCCAGAAGGGTATGGAGTGATGATTCCAAGATCTGAAAGATAGCCACTGTCAACCACAATTATTTATCCTGCAAAGCTATCCATTCAAATAGACAGAGAAATAAGTACATTCCACTACAAAAGCAGGCTAAAGGACAATTTGAAGACAAAACCAGCTCTACAGAAAATACCTGAAAGAGAGGGCCAAGATGGCAACTGCCTAGCTGCCCTGCAGATACCGGGGAAAGAAAGGCAAGAAATTAAAGGTTATCAGGGTCTTCTTGCCAGTGGGAGGGCACAGACTGGGGAAAAACAGGGAATCATGGATCCCTCCTTGGGTGGGTAGTCTACCCTCCCATACAGCCACCGCGCCCCACGCCCCACATGGCTGTGCTCCGATCGTATGAACGCCAGCCCGCTGTGCTGATGCGGGTACCTCCACCATTGTGCTTTGATCGTGTGCACTGGCCCACCACACTGTGCTCAGTTTGCAAACACTTGGGGGCCACCTCAACCGTGATTAGGCAGCTGCCAGACCCCCCGCTGCTGTGCTCCGATTGCTTGCCTGCCGGCCAGCCTCTGCTGTGTCCTGATCCTGTGCCCGCATCAGCTGCCTCTGCACTACAATTGTACGGGCAGCAGTCCCAGTCCCACAGCAAGGGCCACACAAACCGACACTGAGTCACTAGCACCAGCTCAGGTGCCATCCCCTACCTGTTCATCTCCACCCATCCCCCACTCCCCTGAGGCGGGAGAGCACAGACTGTTTGCAGGCCCCAGTGTCCCCAAACAGAGTTTGGGCAGCTTCAGGGCTTGCTACCTCAGTCACCTTTCAAGCTCAAAAGGCAGGCAGCTTTGATGCATTACTGGGTGAGAATTCAGGCAACTTTGGCGCGCCTGTCAGGCAGCAGCTAGGCGGCTTTGGCAAGAGAGAGCAAAAACCCGGAATGCTTGCAACTGCCCCAGGCTGCCTTGGATTATCATTGAGCTAGAGCCCAGGATGCTCCACCCACCTACCTGCCCATACACTGACATGGGTAGACCACAGCATATAAAAAATAACAGGAGACTTCCGGTTAAGATGGCGGCGTAGGTACCACGCCAAAACAGCCTGGGGGGGGGAAAGACCAAAATAAACTCAGCAAAATACACACTTTTACTAAAAAGTGAGGTGTATAGGAAGTTGAGGCGGCAGCGGAGAAGTGGAAGAGTTATAGAGCATCCAGAGCCTGCACAGCCGGGAACAGCGGCTCCAGGGCGGCTCAGCTACCCGCCGCAACCGCGGAGCGGCAGAAAACCGCCGGTCTCTCGACTCGAGCCGCAGGACAAGCCAGGTGCGGGATTTTCCCCTCACACCGCGCTCTCCGCAACTCGGGAAACGTGAGGGGAGAGCGGCAGCGAGCAACGGAGGGAGGAGCAGACCGCGAGGTAAAAGCACACGATACAACCAGAACAGCCACGGCTCCCTCCCCTCCCCTGCCGCCTGAACCCAGCTCCAGCGAACACAGCAGCGGCCCGGGACCCGGCCACGCCAACTTGGGCTGACGGCGGGACCCAAGCAGGAGCAGAATTTGGCAGCAACTTCAGCGGCTCCAGCACCGGTACCAGTGGCCCCAGCAGCAGCGGACCCAGGACAGCAGCGGCTTCGGGGTGAGCAGCAGCGGTGGACACGACAACGGCAGCTTCAGCAGTGGTGGGGGCTCCGGCGGAGGCACCTACAACAGCTGCAGAGGCGGCAGCGGCTCAGTTTGCCCCGTAGGAAAAGCAAGTGCCCAGCTCCAGAAACCAGAACAGCAGCCCGACGACCCAGGCAGCAACTTGACTGAGACCACAATCACCCAAGGTAACTGGGATTGTACCAGGGAAGGGTCTCACCTGGTCACAAGCTGACTTGGATACCTCAACAGACCAGAAATCTAAACCTCTTTGTTGATAGAGGATCTGGTCATTATAATAACTACTCTTGCATACATACTCGGGGCTGTTGTTGATGGAATGGGTACAGTGTTTAGCTAAATTTTAGAATCTACCAGTATATTATTCCACTCAGCCTGCTTGAATACTCCTATAGCAGGGAAACTCAAACCCTAAGAACATCTTTGTAGATACTCTGAGAGTCTTAAGAGCCACACCTAATACCTTAAGGTCCTACCCTGAAAATATTTTACACCAAATCAATTGATACAGCTAAGAATACACAGCTAGCTAGAAAATCCAAGCATTAACTTAATCCAAGATGCAAAAATATATACATTATAACACAAGAAACACTAAAAAGCAAGACGATATAAATCCACCTAAAAGTATTAATGCATCAGAAATGTCCTCCAGTGAGAAAGAGTTAGAGGAAATGCCTGAGAAAGAGTTCAAAAGAATAATTATAAATATGTTCAAAGAGGTCAAAGAACACATGAATACAACCAAAGAAGAAATCAAAGAGGAAATCAAAGAGGAAATCAAAGGAATCAAAGAAGAGGCAGGACACCAATTTAATGAAATAAAGAAGGCAATACAAGACATAAATAGAGAAATAGAAATAATAAAGAAAAACCAGTCAGAATTATTAGCAATGAAGAACACAGTTAATGAAATAAAAAACTCTGTAGAAAATCTCACCAGTAGGATGGATGAGGGAGAGGACAGAATATCTAAGCTAGAAGATCAGGTGGCAGACCTAATGCAGTCCAACAAAGAGAAAGACAAACTTATAGAAAAGTACGAGTGGGAATTTCAAGATATTCGGGACACTATGAAAAGATCCAATATAAGAATTCAGGGCATAGTAGAAGGAGAAGAATTCCACTCCAGAGGCATAGTAGGCATCTTCAACAAAATCATAGAGGAAAATTTTCCCCAAATTGGGAAAGAGGTGCCAATACAGATACAGGAAGCCTTTAGAACCCCAGCCAGACAAAACCCAGAAAGAAACTCTCCTCGCCACATTATACTCAAACTTCCAAACACACAAACCAAAGAAAAAATATTGAAAGCAGTTAGAGAGAAAAATCAAGTTACCTACAAAAGCAAGCCCATCAGGATTACAGCAGATTATTCAACACAAACTTTTAAAGCCAGAAGGGCCTGGAGTGATATATTCCAAGTTCTGAAAGATAACAACTGTCAACCAAGGTTACTTTATCCTGCAAAGTTATCCATCCAAATAGATGGAGAAATAAAGACATTCCATGACAAAAGCAGGTTAAAGGAATATCTGAAGACAAAACCAGCTCTACAGAAAATACTTGATAGAATCCTCCATGCTGAAGAAAAGGAAAAGCACACATATAAGGAACCTAGAAAAAACCAGCCATACTCAAATACCAGTTAACAGAAGAGAGCACAGGTAGAACAAGTAACACACACACACACACACAAATGGCAAACATAAATACACACCTTTCAATAATATCTCTTAATATCAATGGTCTCAATGCCCCAACGAAAAGACATAGATTTGCAGACTGGGTTAAAAAGCAGGATCCTACAATTTGTTGTCTTCAAGAAACTCACCTTTCTACAAAGGATAGACATTATCTTAGGGTGAAAGGTTGGAAGACGGTGTTTCAAGCAAATGGGCCTAGAAAACAAGCAGGGGTTGCTATCCTAATATCAGACAGGGTGGACTTTAGTCCGAAGTTAGTCAAAAAAGATAAGGAAGGTCACTTTATATTGATTAAGGGCACACTCCAACAGGAGGACATTACAATCCTAAACATATATGCACCTAACATGGGGGCTCCCAAATTCGTCAAACAAACACTATTAGAACTAAGGTCACAGATAACACCAAACACGGTGGTGGTGGGTGACTTTAACACCCCACTCTCATCAATTGACAGGTCATCCAGGGAAAGAATAAACAGAGAGGCATCTGGACTAAATGAGGTCATAGAAGATATGGACCTAACAGATATATACAGGACATTTCATCCAAAGGCTGCAGAATATACATTCTTTTCAGCAGCACATGGAACATTCTCTAAAATAGACCATATATTAGGACACAAAGCAAATCTTAACAAATTCAGGAAAATTGAAATAATTCCTTGCATTCTATCTGACCACAATGGAATTAAACTACAAATCAGTAGCAAGAAAGGCTATAGAGCATACACAAAATCATGGAAGCTAAACAATACACTACTAAATGATGAGTGGGTCAATGAAGAAATCAAAAAGGAAATCAAAAAATTTATAGAGTCAAATGATAATGAGAACACAACATACCAAAATCTCTGGGACACAATGAAGGCAGTTCTAAGAGGTAAATTTATAGCCTTAAGTGCCTATATTAAGAAATTAGAAAGGTCGCAAGTAAACGACCTAATGCTTCGCCTTAAAGCCTTGGAAAAAGAAGAACAAGGCAAACCAAAAAGTAGTAGACGGGAAGAAATAATAAAGATTAGGGCAGAAATTAATGAAATAGAAACAAAAAGAACAATCCAAAGAATTAATGAAACAAAGAGTTGGTTCTTTGAAAGGATAAACAAGATTGATAAACCCTTAGCAAATCTGACCAAAAGAAAGAGAGAAGAGACACAAATTAATAAAATCAGAGATGAACAAGGTAACATCACAACAGATTCCAGAGAAATTCAAAAAATTATAGGGACATACTATAAAAGCATATACTCCACAAAGTATGAAAATCTGAAAGAAATGGATGATTTCCTTGATCTATATGACCTACCTAAATTAAATCAAAATGAGATTAATCACTTAAATAGACCTATAACAAACATGGAGATCCGAGCAGTTATCAATAATCTCCCAACTAAAAAAAGCCCAGGCCCGGATGGATTCACTGCTGAATTTTACCAGACTTTTAAGGAAGAGCTAACACCATTGCTTCTTAAGCTTTTCCAGGAAATAGAAAAAGAAGGAATTCTACCAAACTCCTTCTATGAGGCCAGCATCACCCTGATACCAAAACCAGGCAAAGATAGAACAAAAAAAGAAAATTACAGACCAATCTCCCTCATGAACATAGATGCAAAAATTCTCAACAAAATATTGGCAAACAGAATACAAGAGTATATCAAAAAGATCATTCACCCTGACCAAGTAGGCTTTATCCCAGAGATGCAGGGATGGTTCAACATACGCAAATCTATAAATGTAATACATTACATAAACGGGTTGAAGGACAAAAATCACATGATCATCTCATTAGATGCAGAGAAAGCATTTGACAAAATCCAACATCCCTTCATGATAAAAGTCCTACAGAGACTGGGAATAGAAGGAACATATCTCAATATAATAAAGGCTATTTATGACAAGCCTACAGCCAACATATTACTAAATGGGGAAAAACTGGAAGCTTTTCCACTAAAATCAGGAACAAGACAAGGGTGTCCACTGTCTCCACTTCTATTTAATATAGTTTTGGAAGTCTTAGCCATAGCAATAAGGCAAGAGACACACATAAAAGGGATACAAATTGGAAAGGAAGAAATCAAGTTATCACTATTTGCAGATGACATGATTCTATACATAAAGGACCCTAAAGACTCTACTAGCAAGCTGTTAGAGCTAATCAAAACCTACAGCAATGTAGCAGGATACAAAATAAATACACAGAAATCAGTAGCCTTCATATATGCTAACAACAAACACACAGAGGATGAAATCAGAGAATCACTCCCATTCACAATTGCATCAAAAAAAATAAAATACCTTGGAATAAACCTAACTAAGGAAGTAAAGAATCTATACAATGAGAACTTTAAGACACTCAAGCGAGAAATTGCAGAAGACACTAGAAAGTGGAGAAACATCCCTTGTTCCTGGCTTGGGAGAATCAATATCGTGAAAATGGCAATCTTACCTAAAGCAATCTACACATTTAATGCAATCCCTATCAAAATTCCAAAGGCTTTCTTCATGGAAATAGAAAAAACAATCCAAAAATTCATTTGGAATCATAAAAAACCTCGAATATCTAAAATAATACTGAGCAACAAAAAAGAGGCTGGTGGTATCACCATACCTGATTTTAACCTATACTACAGAGCCATAGTAACAAAAACAGCATGGTACTGGCACAAAAACAGACATGTAGATCAGTGGAACAGAATAGAGGACCCAGATGTAAGCCCAAGTAGCTATAGCCACCTGATATTCGATAAAAATGCCAAAAATACTCATTGGAGAAGAGACAGCCTCTTCAACAAATGGTGTTTTGAAAACTGGATAAATATCTGCAGAAGGATGAAAATAGATTCTTCTCTCTCGCCATGCACAAGAATTAAGTCCAAATGGATTAAAGACCTTAACATCAGACCGGAAACTTTGAAACTGCTAGAGGAAAAAGTAGGGGAAACCCTCCAACATATTGGTCTTGGCAAAGACTTTCTAAATACAACCCCAATTGCTCAGGCAATAAAACCACAGATTAACCACTGGGACCTAATGAAATTACAAAGATTTTGCACCGCAAAGGACACAGTGAAAAAAGCAAAGAGGCAACCTACAGAATGGGAAAAAATCTTCGCCAGCTATATATCTGATAAAGGATTAATATCTAGGATATACAAAGAACTCAAAAAGTTAACTAATAAGGAATCAAACAGGCCAATCAAAAAATGGGCTAAGGAGCTAAATAGAGAGTTCTCAAAGGAAGAAATACGAATGGCATATAAGCACCTAAAAAAATGTTCTACGTCACTAGTCATCAGGGAAATGCAGATTAAAACTACATTGAGATTCCATCTCACTCCTGTCAGATTGGCCACCATCATGAAAACAAATGATCATAAATGTTGGCGGGGATGTGGAAAAAAAGGAACCCTTCTGCACTGCTGGTGGGAATGCAATCTGGTCCAGCCATTGTGGAAAACAGTGTGGAGGTTCCTAAAGCAGCTAGAGATTGATCTACCATATGACCCAGCTATAGCACTCCTAGGCATATATCCAAAGGACTCATCTCATTTCCTTAGAAGTACATGCTCAACCATGTTTATTGCTGCTCAGTTTATAATAGCTGGGAAATGGAACCAGCCTAGATGTCCCTCAACAGATGAGTGGATAATGAAGATGTGGTACATTTATACAATGGAGTTCTACTCAGCGGTAAAGAAAAATGAAGTTATGAAATTTGCAGAAAAATGGATGGACCTGGAAAGTATTATACTAAGTCAGGTAACCCAGGCCCAGAAAGCCAAGCGCCACATGTTCTCCCTCATATGGGGATCCTAGCTACAGATGACTGGGCTTCTGTGTGAGAATGAAAATACTTAGTAGCAGAGGCCAGTAAGTTGAAAAGGAGACATAAAGGGTGGAGAAAGGAAGGGAGGAGGATACTTAATAGGTTGATATTGTATATATGTAATTACAATGATTGTAATGGGGAGGTAATATGATTGAGAATGGAATTTCAAACGGGAAAGTGTGGGGGTGGGGAGGGAGGGAATTACCATGGGATATATTTTATAATCATGGAAAATGTTAATAAAAATTAAAAAAAAAAAAAATAACAGGAAAAATAAAATGCAAGAAAATGCAGAGAGATCAGGCAGTCCAACAAGGATACATCTAACCACAACATAGAAGAGTCTTTAGAATCAGAACATCAAGTGGAAGCTATGAGCAATGCAACCCTGACCAACCTACTGCTACAAATTGCAGGAAAGCTCCAAAGGACAGATGATAGTGTGGATGCTACGATCACTAAGCTAGAGCAATATGATAAGACACTGGAAGGAATTCAAAGAGAGCTAAAAGAGTTGAGGGAGAGTGAAAAGATAGAGGACCTTAAAAATCAGCTGGCCACACTAAATGAAAACACAAAGAAATGCAAGGATTATTTCCAAGAATCATCAAGAAAATCAGAAAATGAGGTGAAAAGGGAGCTGGACAGAGTGATGGAAGTGATACATAGGAAAGTAGTAGAAAATGCAAACTTAATTGAACAAGTCCAAAACTCGCTAGAGGCTCTCAAGAATACAGTCGGTGAAGTAGAAGATAGAAACTCTGATCTGGAAGACAGGATGGAAGAAACAGTTCGACAGTCCAAAAATTTCAGTAAGTTCAAATGTTCCTGTGAACAGAACATGAGGGAATTGTGGGATACACTTCAATGTCCTAATATCAAAATCATTGGAATACCAGAAGGAGAAGAATTTCAGACCAAAGGCATGGAGAACTTATTTAACACAATAATTGAAGAAAGCTTCCCCCGTCTCTTAAAAGAAAGGCCCATCAAGACTCAAGAAGCAAACATAACTCCTAACCGACTAGACCAAAGGAGAAACTCCCCAAGGCATAATATCATTAAGACTCTAAACATTGACACCAAGGAAAAAATCCTAAAAGCAGCTAGGGAAAAACAGCACACCACTTTCAAAGGAAACCCCATCAGAATTATTTCAGACTTCTCAATGGAAACCCTGAAAGCTAGAAGGGCCTGAAATGAAACTCTCCAAAGTCTAAGAAACTATGGCTTCCAACCCAAACTACTCTACCCAGCAAAAGTCTCCCTTATAATAGATGGTGAAAGAAAAACTTTCCATGACAAAACTCAGCTTTACATTTATAAGAACACAAAACCAAACCTACAGAAAGTATTCCAGGAAATTCTCCACAGAGAAGAAACAAATAACCAAACACAAATGCCTATAAGAAGCAGATCACAACAACCAAACCCAGAGTAGACACAAAAAATTTCAAATTCCATGAAAACACCAACACACCTCTACCACCACAACATGGCAGGGATCAAATCAAATCTCACAGTCATCACCCTAAATATTAATGGCCTTAATTCACCCATCAAGAGATACAAGCTAATAAGGTGGATCAAAAAATTAGACCCCTCAATCTGCTGCCTTCAAGAAACCCACCTTACCACTAAAGACAGAAACCTACTCAGGGTGAAAGGGTGGAAAACAATATACCAAGCAAATGGGAATAAGAAACAAGCAGGTGTAGCTATATTAATATCAGATAAAATTGACGTCAAACCAAAAACAATAAAAAAAGACAAAGAAGGCTGCTTCCTACTTATAAAGGGAAGAATCCATCAAGAGGATATTACAGTCATAAATCTGTATGCACCAAACACAGGGTCACCATAGTTCATAACACAAAACCTACTTGACAAAAAACAGAAATAACCACCAACACCATCATAGCTGGGGACTATAACACACCATTATCAGTAATAGCCAGATCATCCAAACAGAATCTCAACAGGGAAGTAAGAGAGCTCAACAAAACCATAGAACACTTAGACCTAACGGACATCTACAGAAATTTCCTTCCCAAATCCACACACTACACATTCTTCTCAGCAGCCCATGGCACATTCTCTAAAATAGACCATATACTGGGTCACAAAGACTGCCTCCACATATTTAGGAAAATCGACATAATTCCCTGCATGATATCAGATCATAATGCTATATTCCTGGAAATCAACAACAAAAATACCACCAAGAATCCCAATGGCAACTAGAAACTGAATAACACTCTTAAACAATAAATGGGTAGTGGATGAAATAAAAAATGAAATTTCAAAATTCCTGGAATAGAACGACAATGAGAACACATCATACCAAAATTTATGGGACACAATGAAAGGAGTCCTCAAGGGAAAATTCGTAGCACTCAATGTCTTCATAAAAGAAACAGAAAGATCCCAAATCAATAGCCTAACCATCCACCTAAAGGCTTTGGAAAAACAAGAAAAATCCCACCCAAAGAGCTCCAGAAGGAAAGAAATAATTAAAATCAGAGCAGAAATTAATGAATTGGAAACCAAGGAAACAATTAAGACAATTGACAAAACAAAGAGCTGGTTCTTTGAAAAAATAAACAAGATTGACAAACCTCTGGCCAATTTGATCAAGCAAAAAAAGGAGAGGCTCCAAATTAATATAATTCAAAATGAAAAAGGAGAGATCACAACAGACATAAGTGAAATTGGCAGAATCATCAGGACTTATTTCAAAAACCTCTACATCACAAAACTGGAAAATTTGGAGGAGATGGATAAATTCCTGGCCACATATAATCTACCAAAGCAAAACTCAGAGCAGATTAATCACCTCAGTGAACCCATAACACTCATGGAGATTGAAAAAGTAATAAAAAACCTCCCAAAAAAGAAGAGTCCAGGACCAGATGGATTCCAAGCCGAATTTTATCAAACCTTCATGGAAGAACTCAAACTATTCTTTCTAAAACTGTGTCACACAGTTGAAGAACAGGGAAAGCTACCCAACTCCTTCTATGAAGCTAGTATCACACTAATCCCAAAATCAGGCAGAGATGCCACAAGGAAAGAAAACTATAGGCCTATTTCCCTAATCAACATAGATGCAAAGATCCTGAACAAAATACTCGCAAACTGAATCCAACAACACATCAAAAGCATTACCCACCTTGACCAAGTGGGATTTATCCCATGAACACAAGGGTGGTTCAACATATGAAAATCTGTCAATGTAATACACTACATAAACAAGCTTAAATATAAAAACCACATGATCATTTCAATAGATGCAGAAAAGGCCTTTGACAAGATACAACATCACTTCATGATCAAAACATTGGAGAGAATCAGCATGGCCGGTTCACATCTTAACATAATAAAGGCAATATACAAAGCTCCAAAGGCCCAAATAATACTTAATGGAGAGAGAATGGAGGAATTCCCATTGAGAGCAGGATCAAGACAGAGATGTCCTCTCTTACCTCTGCTTTTCAATATAATTCTGGAAGTCCTAGCTCAAGCAAAAAGACAGGAGAAGGAAATAAAATGGATACAATTAGGAGAGGAAGAAGTTAAGTTAGCTCTATTCGCTGATGACATGATTGTATGTGTAAGAGACCCGAGAGACTCCATCCCAAAACTACTGAAGGTGATTATCTCCTATAGCAAAGTAGCAGGATACCAAATCAATGCACAAAAATTGGTAGCATTTCTGTATACAGATGACAAAGATACAGAAAAAGAAGTAAAGGACATATCCCATTTTCAATAGGAACAAAAAAAAAAATACCTTGGAATAATGGTAAACAAGGAAGTAAATGTCTATACAATGAAAAGATAAAAACTCTCAAAAAAGAAATTGAGGAGGACTTGAGAAGATGGAAAGACCTCCCATGCTTCTGGATAGGTAGAATTAACATTGTGAAGATGACAATCCTACCAAAGGCAATATATAGATTTAATGCAGTTCCAATTAAAATCCCTACAGTGTTCTTCACAGAGATAGAAAAAATGATCTCAAATTTCATATGGAAAAACAGAAGGCCTCGCAAATTCAAACATATCCTCAGCAAAAGAAATACCTCTAGTGGCATCACCATACCTGATCTAAAGCTATACTACTTAGCCATAGTAATAAAAACAGCATGGTACTGGCATAAAAACAGGAGTATAGACCAATGGAATAGACTTGAGGACCTGGTTTTTAGGTCAAGCAACTATAGATACTTGCTATTCGACAATGGCCCAAACAATATAGGCTGGAAAAAAGATAGCATCTTCAACAAATGGTGCTACACAAACTGGATAACCACATGCAGGAAACTAAAACTTGATCCACACATTTCACCATGCACTACACTCAAATCCAAATGGATCAAAGACCTCAACATAAGACCAGAAACTCAAAAACTACTGGAAGAAAATTTAGGAAGTACTTTCCATGATATAGGAATAGAAAAAGACTTGCTGAACAAAACCCCAGTGGCTCAAGTTCTTAAACAGTCACTCAACCAATGGGATCATATGAAGCTGAAGAGTTTCTTTACAGACAAGCATATAATAAGCTAAGCCAATAGAATACCCACAGTATGGGAGAAAATATTTGCAGGTTATCCAACTGATAGAGACATAATCTCTAGACTCTACAAAGAACTCAAAAGTCTAAACAATAAAAAGACAAATACCCCACTCACAAAATGGGGCACAGAGTTGAATAAGCAATTCACACAGGAAGATATACAAATGTAAAACACACACTTAAGAAAATGTTCATCATCCCTAATCATCAAAGAAATGCAAATTAAAACAACTATGAGATTCCACCTTACCCCAATAAGGATAGCCAACATCAAAAAATCAAATGAAAATAAATGCTGATGAGGATGTGGAGAAGCAGGAACGCTCATTCACTGTTGGTGGGAATGTAGGATGGTACAACCACTTTGGAAAGCAATATGGAGACTCCTGAAAAAGCTGACTATAGAAAAAACAACAGACCCAGTTATACCCTTACTGGGCATCTACCATAAAACCTTCAAACCACAGACCAGAAATATTTGCTCAACCATGTTTGTAGCAGCTCAATTTGTAGTAGCTAAAAGCTGGAATCACCCCAGATGCCCATCATTAGAAGAATGGATAACAAAGATGTGGTATATCTACACAATGGAATTCTATACAGTAGTAAGAAAAAATAACACAAAGAAATTTGAGGAAAATTGTTGAACCTGGAACAGATCATTCTCAGTGAATTTACCCAATCACAGAAAAAAAAAAAAAAAATGACACATAGTCTCACTCATCTATAATACTTAACCTGAATCTACCCAAGATACCTTACATACCCATCAAGCACCTCATGGACTAGACAGTAGGATGGATGGGGAGTGAGGGGAGGGCTTCGAAGGGTGGAAAACAGTAATCTGGACCCAAACGGCAATGGTTCCTTAAAATTCTACTTCCTAAAAGACAGACCAAATGGCTGAACCTTCACTAGATCCTTACATGAAACACCTGAACCACAAGATACTGGAGAGGGTAGGATCAAGACTAACCTAAATCTTCTACATCTTCCCTCCCTCCCTCTCCCTCTCTCTCCTCTCTAATTCTTGTATATTAGTTATCTTTTTACTCAGTTTCTTAGTGGGCACTGACCAGTAACTCCCAGTACCAGCATGGGGCTATCATCCACAATGAACTTTTGATCAGAGAGACTGGATTTAAGGAGAAACTTGAAATGTGTTTACCTAACTGAGATTTCATTTGATAAATCCAGGAAGATACCTTGCTACTCTAGTCTGGACTCTGGGATGCAATAGGCTGAGAAAAACCTCAATTCTACTCACCTAAAGAAGGGATGTACCACATGACAAGAAGAACAACAGTGATGAAACTTAATTGCTATTTTATAAGTAGACTGCCTCACATAGCTGAGTTGGACTTCCAAACCAGGAATACTCATTGAGGAGGAAATATTTAGTGAAGCTTACAGATAGATCCAGGGGACATTCCATAATGACAGAAGAAGTTTGGCCTGTGTTTTCAAAACCAAGCAAAGAGAGAGAAGCTACAAGCCAAAACACCAAAAGCCACATTACACACAAGCACACTTAGGAATTGCAGGCAGAAATCAGGTACTTTGTGTATCCTCAGAATGGAATTCCAGATCCACCACCATACCTTAGGGCTGGAACATAAGATCCACCTAGTGCCATCTCCTCCATACAGGTAACTGGAATTCTAAGAAGCTTTAATAAAACTCCTGAATCTGTTGGGGGCACATTTATTCAAACAACCACAGTAAGCCACTAAGATACTTTTACTAAATTACAAACATGATTAATACAGACAAAATACCTTGTCTCCTGTTGGCAGTCCAAGCCATACAATACTCATTTTTATGTCCATAGGTGGGGAAAAAAGTCCCAAGAATAGTTAGTTTTTGTTACTAACATAGTGACTTAAAATGGTATGGCCTTAGGAAAATTGCTTTACTTGGCTTTATTTATTTGTTTATGTATTTATTTATTTTACCTGTGGCATAGAACTTGTATAACTGACCTTGTAAACTATGAAGGGAATTAAATTAAATGCATTCTTCAAATCATTTAGCACAAGTCTTTTTCATAGTAGAACACAATGCAAGGACAGATTACCAAGACATTGAATGCATCATCTGCATTGGAAATGTAAAATCTTAAAATGTATTATTTTAACATGCATTTCCTCTGCCATTCATACTTTTGTAAACACACACACACACACACACACACACACACACACACACACACACACACAAACAGTGTTCTCTGTGCTTTCTAGATTGCCAGCCATAGACTTTCAGAACACCCTGTTATTGTGGTAAATAGCTCTTAATACTCATTCACTGTTCATTTTCATGAGATCTGAATTATATTAGCTGCTTGGAAAGATAAAAGTAATAAGAGAAATTTGAGTGGGATAATACCAGAACTTTGTATTATCTGTTCACGTTTTTAGTAACTTACATTGCATTTTAAGAAGCCAACAATTGAAAAAATATAATGTCATCAAGCATAACATTTTATTAATGATGAAGGGAAATTAGCAGTAAAATTAAATGAGATTCAAAATGCTTTTATAAAGATTTATTTTTATTTATTTGTTAAAGACAGAGGAAGAGAGAGAGAGAGTGATAATGGACCACCAGGGCTTCCAGCCACTACAAATGAACTGCAGACATAGGCATCACCATTTCCATCTGGCTTATGTGGGACCTGGGGAATATACCTTGGATCTTTAGGCTTTGCAGGCATAGGCCTTAATCACTAAGCCATGTCTCCAGCCCTCAAAATTCATCTACAACACCTAACCTGAATCTACCCAAGATACTTTACATACCCATCATTCACCTCATGGGCTAGACAGTAGGATGGATGGGGAGGGAGGGGAGGGAATAAAAGAGGTGGGAAACACTAACC
This sequence comes from Jaculus jaculus, assembly GCF_020740685.1. Taxonomy (NCBI): domain Eukaryota; kingdom Metazoa; phylum Chordata; class Mammalia; order Rodentia; family Dipodidae; genus Jaculus; species Jaculus jaculus. The sequence goes on along the minus strand of NC_059110.1, from coordinate 61,226,078 downwards.
TGGACCCAAATGGCAATGGTACCATAAAATTCTACTTCCTAAAAGGCAAACCAAATGGCTGAACCTTCACTAGACCCTTACAGGAAACACCTGAACCACAAGACACTGGAAAGGATAGGATCAAAACTAACCTAAATCTTCTACATCTTCCCTACCTCCCTCCCTCTCCCCCGTTTCCCCCTGTCTCTCTCCTCTCTAACTCTTGTATATTAGTTATGTTTTTCCAAAATTTCTTAGTGGGCACTGACCTGTAACTCCCCCTTCCAACTTGGGGCTATCATTCACAATGAGCTTTTTTTTTTTTTTTGGAGTTTTTTTTTTTTTTTTTTTTTGATCCATCCATCCGTCCTTGTACTTTTTTTTTTTTAAATTTAATTTATTAGTTTTCTTTTCAGTAAATACAGGCAGTTTGGTACCATTATTTAGGCTCATCTGTGATCTACCCCCTCCCATTAGACCCTCCTTGTTATTGAAAATGGGTCGTGCATTGTGGAGTTAGCCCCCAGTTATTAGTATGATAAATGTCTCTGAAAATCATGACCCAACATGTAACTCTGACATTCTTTCCGCCCCCTCTTCCGCAAGATTTCCCTGAGCCATGTTGGGTTCATTTTTGGTCTGCTTCAGTGCTGAGGTGTTGGGGGCCTCTGAGGCTCTGGCTCTCTGATTTGGTAGGAGTTGATTTTTCTCTGCATTGATCTCCTTCCCCTTTGTGCTGGTATCCAGTTCACAGGAAAACATCACCCTTGCTTATTTCACCAGTTGTCCTTAGTTTCAGTTGGGCCCCTTCTGAGGTATGTTGGGGCAGCTCTCTTCTAGGATCTGCATCTATCTGGAAAAGAGAAGCAGATTCTCCAATGGAGAGTAAGTTAGAGAAGCTTCTTTTTTTCAGATGGCAGTGGCTTTGGGATGATGCAGAAGGCACCATGGTGCTGAGAAGATGTGACAGAGGAATGCTCAGCACTGAAATATCTCTATCACAATTTCCATGGCTCAGGGTCCATTTCATAAGAGATGGTAGAAAGAATGTAAGAGCCAAAGGAAGGGTAAGACTCCTTACAACATGCTCCTCTGGACACAAAATGGCCTGGATATCCATGACCTCTCAGTGCCTGATACTACTTACAAAAGATCATCATAATAGGAATAAAAGCTTATGACATCAAAATAAAAGAGAGAAGTAGAATTTTATGGTACCATTGCCGTTTGGGTCCGGATTACTGTTTTCCACCCTTTGATTCCCTCCCCGCCCTCCCATCCATCTTGTTGTCTAGTCCATGAGGTACTTGCTGGGTATGTAAGGCATCTTGGGCAAATTCAGGTTAGGTGTTGCAGATGAGTGAGACTATGTGTCGATTTTTTTTCTGTGATTGGGTAAGTTCGCTGAGAATGATCTGTTCCAGGTTCAACCATTTTTCCTCAAATTTCTTTATGTCGTTTTTTCTTACTGCTGTATAGAATGCCATTGTGTAGATATACCACATCTTTGTTATCCATTCTTCTAATGATGGACATCTGGGTTGATTCCAGCTTTTAGCTATTACGAATTGAGCTGCTACAAACATGGTTGAGCAAATCTCTCTGACTTTTGGTTTGAAGGCTTTAGGGTACTTCCTAAAAGACAGACCAAATGACTGAACCTTCACTAGTCCCTTACAGGAAACACCTGAACCACAAGACACTGGAGAGGGTAGGATCAAGACTGACCTAAATCTCCTACATCTTCCTTCCCTCCCTCTCCCCTTCTCCCCTCTATCTCTCTCCTCTCTAACTCTTGTATATTAGTTATCTTTTTCCTCAATTTCTTAGTGGACACTGACCTGTAACCCCCACTTCCAGCTTGGGCCTACAATCCACAATGAGCTTTTGATCAGAGAAACCTACAAGGTTTCCCAAAACAATGACAGACTTCTGTCAGAGTAATTGATGACCCACCAAAGGCCAGTGGTAAGACCCTATTGCTGAAGACTCCATACGCAGCTGACACGTAAAATGGAATGACATGGCTGGAAGCCAGGAGAGAGTCAGTCCCCAGACAGTCAGCCTGTCTAGTGCCAGAAGGCGCTACATAGGCGACTGGGGGAAGTGACCAAGATCTGTCCAAGCAACACATTGTTTAACCTAAGTAGCAACAATTAACCGGACGTGATACCCACACAAGTGCAATAGTGGTACACAGCCATGGTGAGGAATCAATTGCTCTTGATTTGGCTAACTGATCCACTCAGTGGTACTAGACCCTTAGCTGGAGCTGGGAAACAAGTCAGAACCATACCCAAACACAAGCCCACTCTACAATATCAAGCTACCATCAATCACGGGGTATAAGAGGGCCTACACCTATCAAACTGTCTATCACAATGAGCTTTTGATCAGAGAAACCTACAAGTTTTCCCAAAAAAATGACAGACTTCTGTCAGAGTACTTGATGACACACCAAAGGCCAGCAGTAAGACCCTACTGCTGAAGACTCCATACGCAGCTGACACGTAAAATGGAATGGCATGGCTGGAAGCCGGGAGAGATTCAGTCCCCAGACAGTCAGCGTGTCTAGTGCCAGAAGGTGCTACATGGGTGACTGGGGAAAATGACCAATATCTGCCCAAGCAACTCATTGTCTAACCTAATTAGGGACAAATAACCTGATGTGATGCCCACACAAGTGCAATAGTGGTACACAGCCATGGTGGGGAACCAACTGCTCTTGATTTGGCTAACTGATCCCCTCAGTGGTATGAGACCCATGTCTGGAGCTGGGAAACAAGTCAGAACCATACCCAAACATAAGCCCACTCTCCAATATCAAGCTACCATCAATCATGGGTTACAAGAGTGCCTACACCTATCAAACTCTCTATCAGAAAAGTAATTGTTACCTCAATTTTGCGGGTGCTAACTTACTCTCCCTTGGAGAATCTGCTTCTCTTTTTCAGATAGATGCACATCCTAAGGAGAGAGCTGCCCCAACATACCTCAAAAGGGGCCCAACTGAAACTAAGGACAATTGGCGAAACAAGCAAGGTTGATGTTTTCCTCATGAACCGGATACCAGCACAAAGGGGAAGGAGACAAACACAGATAAAAATCAACTTCTACCAAATCAGAGAGCCAGAGCCTCTGAGGCCTCCAACACCTCAGCACTGAAGCAGACAAAAAATGAACCCAACATGGCTCAGGGAAATTTTGCAGAAGAGGGGGCAGAAAGAATGTCAGAATCACATGTTGGGTCATGACATGCAGAGACATTTATTGTACCAATAACTGTGGGCTAACTCCACAATGCACGACCCATTTACATCAACAAGGAGGGTCTAATGGGAGGGGTAGATCAAGGATGAGCCTAAACAATGTACCATATTGCCTGTATTTGCTGAAAAGATAACTAATAAATTAAATTAAAAGAAAAAGAAAATACCTGAAAGAACCCTCCATGCTCAATAAAAAGGAAAGCACACATATAAGGAACTGGGAAAAAAATAAACAATATTCAAATACTAGTCAATATAACAGAGCAAAGTAAAACTGGAATAACTGCAAAAAATGGCAAAAAAATGCATACACACCTTTCAATATTATCTCTTAATATCAACAGCCTTAATGCCCCAACCAAATGGCATAGGTTTTCAGACTGGGTTAAAAAGCAGTATCCTTCAATTTGTTACCTCCAAGAAATCCACCTTTCTACAAAGGATGGACAGTATCTTAGGGTGAAAGGTTGGAAAACAGTTTTCCAAGCAAATGGACCTTGAAAACAAGCAGAGGTGACTATCCTAATATCTGACAAGATAGACTTCAGTGCAACATTAGTTAAGAAACAAAAGGAAGGTCACTTTATATAGATTAAAGGCACTCTCCAACAGGAGGACATTACAATTCTAAACATATATGCACCTAACAAGGGGGCCTCCAAATTCATCAAACAAATGCTATTAGAACTAAGGTTACAGATAACAACAAACACAGTAGTAGTGGGTGACTTCAAAACCCCACTCTCATCAATTGACAGATAATCCTGGGAAAAAATAAACAGAGAGGCATCTGGACTAAATGAGGTCATAGAAGAAATGGACCTAACAGATATCTACAGGACAATTCATCAAAATGCTGCGGAATACAAATTCTTTTCAGCAGCACATGGAACATTTTCTAAAATAGACCATATATTAGGACACAAAGCAAATCTTAACAAATACAGGAAAATTGAAATAATTCCTTGTATTCTATCTGACAACAATGTAATAAATGTACAAATCAATAGAAGAAAGGCTATAGAGAATACAAAATAATCATGGAAATTGAACAACACACTACTAAATGATGAATGGGTCAATGAAGAAATCAAGAAGAAAATAAAAAAAAAAATTGTAGAATCAAATGGTAATGAGAACACAACATACCAAAATTTCTGGGATACAATGAAGCCAGTTCTAAGAGGTAAAATTATAGCTTTAAGTGCCTATATTAAGAGATAAGAAAGGTCATAAGTAATTGACCCAATGCTTCACCTTAAAGACTTGGAAAAAGAAGAACAAGGCAAAATAAAAATCTGTAGACATGAAGAAATAGTCAAGATTAGGGCAGAAATTAATGAAATACAAACAACAACAACAACAAAAAGAGCAATCCAAAGAATCAATGAAACAAAGAGTTCGTTCTTTGAAAGGATAAACAAGGTTGATAAACCCTTAGCAAATCTGACCAAAAGAAAGAGAGAAGAGACAGAAATTAATAAAATTAAAGATGAAAAAGGTAACATTACAAATGATGCCAGAGAAATTCAAAAAATTATAGGGACAGATTATAAAAGCATATATAAAGTATGAAAATCTGAAAGAAATGGTTGATTTCTTTGATTTATATGACCTGCCTAAATTAAATCAACAAGAGATTAATCACTTAAATAGATGTATAACAAGCATGGAGATCTAAACAGTTATCAAAATTCTCCCCACTAGTGCTCAATTCAGCAGCACATATACTAAAATTAGAACAATACAGAGAAGATTAGCATGGCCCCTGAGCAAGGATGACATGCAAATTCATGAAGTGTTCCATATTTTTAAGAGTGTCAGAGTCACATGTTGGGTCATGATATGCAGAGACACTTAGCGTACCAATAACTGTGGGCTAATTCCACAATTCATGACCCATTTACATCAACAAGGCAGGTATAAAGGGAGGGGATAGATCATGGATGAGCCTAAACAATGGTACCAAACTGCCTGTATTTGCTGAAAAGAAAACTAATAAATTAAATTTAAAAAAAAAGAAAAAAAATCTCCCAACTAAAATAAAGCCCATGCCCAGATGGATGCACTTCTGAATTTTGCCAGACCTTCAGGGAACAGCTAACACCATTGCTTCTTAAGCTTTCCTATAAAATAGAAAAAGAAGAAACCCAACCAAATTCTTTCTATGAAGGCAGCATCATTATGTATGCCAAAACAAGGCAAAGATAGAACAAAAAAAGGAAATTACAGACCAATCTCCCTCATGAACATAGATGCAAAAATTCTGAACAAAATATTGGCAAACAGAATACAAAAATATATCAGAAAGATCATTCACCCTGACCAAGTAGGTTTTATCCCAGAGATGTACGGATGGTTCAACATATGCAAATTGATAAATGTAATACATTATATAAATGTACTGAAGGACAAAAATCATATGATCATTTCATTAGACACAGAGAAAGCATTTGAAAAGTTCCAGAATAACTTCATGCTAAAAGTCCTACAGAGACTGGGAATAGAAGGAACATATCTCTATATAATTATGGCTGTTTATGACAAACCTACAGCCAAATTACTAAATGGGGAAACACTGGAAGCTTTTCCACTAAAATCAGGAACAAGACAAGGGTGTCCACTGTCCCCACTTTTATTTATTATAGTACTGGAAGTCTTAGCCATAGCAATAAGGCAAGAGAAGCACATAGAAGGGATACAAATTGAAAAGGAAGAAACCAAATTATTATTATTTGCAGAGGACATGATCCTATATATAAGGACCCTTAAGACTCTACCAGCAAACTCTTAGAGCTGATAAACACCTACAGCCATGTAACAGGATAGAAAATAAATACACAGAAATCAGTTGCATTCCTATATGCTAACAACAAACACACAGAGGATGAAATCAGAGAATCACTCCCATTCACAATTGCATCCAAGAAAATAAGTACCTTGGAATAAACCTAACCAAGGAAGTGAAGGATCTCTACAATGAAAACTATAAAACACTAAAGCAAGAAATTGCAGAAGACAGTACGAAATGGAAAAACATCCCTTGTTCCTGGTTGGAAAGAATCAAGATTGTGAAAATGGCAATCTTATCAAAAGCAATATACACATTTAATGCAATCTCCATCAAAATTCCAAAGGCATTCTTCACGGAAATAGGAAAAACAATCCAAAAATTCATTTGGAATCACAAAAAACCTCGAATATATAAAATAATACTGAGCAACAAAAATAAGGCAGGAGGCATAACCATACCTGATTTTAACCTATATGACAGATCCATAGTAACAAAAATAGCACGCTACTGGCACAAAAAAGATATGAAGATCAATGGAACAGAATGGAGGACCCAGATATAAGTCCAGGTAGCTATAGCCATCTGATATTCAATAAAAATTCCAGAAATATTCATTGGAGAAAATACAGCCTCTTCAGCAAATGGTGCTGGGCAAACTGAATATGTATCTATAGAAGGATGAAAATAGATTCTTCCTTCTCTCCATGCATAAGAATTAAATCCAAATGGACTAAAGACCTTAACATCAGAACTGAAACTCTCAAATTGCTAGACAAAAACTAGGGGAAACCCTTCAACATATTGGCCTTGGAAAAGACTTTCTGAATATAACCCCAATTTCTCAGGCAATAAACCACATATTAACCACTGGGAACTCACGAAATTACAAAGATTTTGTACTGCAAAGGACACTGTAATTAGAGCAAAGAGGCAACCTACATAATGGGAAAAAAAATCTTTGCCAGCTATATATCTGATAGAGGATTAATATCTAGGATATACAAAGAACTCAAGAACTTAAATAATAAGAAATAAAAAGAAAAACAACTAAAAAATGGGCTATGGAGCTAAATAGAGAGTTCTCAAAAGAAGAGATATGGATGGTGTACAAGCATCTAAAAAAATGTTCTACATCCCTAGTCATCAGGGAAATGGAGATTAAAAGTACGTTGAGATTCCATCTCACTCCTGTCAGATTGCTACCATCATGAAAACAAATGATCACAAATGCTGGTGGGGATGTGGAAAAAGAGGAGACCTTCTCCATTGTTGGTGGGAATGCAATCTGGTCCAGCCATTGCAGAAATCTGTGTGGAGGTTCCTAAGACACCTAAAATTTGATCTACCATATGACCCAGCTATAGCACTCCTAGGCATATATCCTAAGGACTCATCCCATTTCCTTAGAAGTACATGCTCAAACATGTTTATTGCCACGTAATTCATAATAGCTTGGAAATGGGACCAGCCTAGATGTCCCTCAACTGATGAGTGGATAGTGAAGATGTGGTACATTTATACAATGGAGTTCTACTCAGTGGTAAAGAAAAGTGAAGATGTGAAATTTGCAGAAAAATGGGTGGATCTGGAAAGGATTATACTAAGTGAGGTAAGCCAGGCCCAGAAAGCCAAGTGCCACATCTTGTCCTTCATATGTGGATCCTACCTACAGATGATTGGGCTTCTGTTTGAGAAGGAAAAAACTCAGTAGCAGAGGCCAGTAAACTAAAAAAGAGATAGAAAGGAAAGAGAGAGGAAGGGAGGAAGGTACTTAATAGGCTGGTATTGTACATATGTAAGTAGAAGAATAGATTAAGTGGGCCCAAAGTGAGGTCAGGGGAAGAGATTGAGTAAAGGACAAGTGGAGGGAGGGATAATCAAAATCTAAGAGGATGCAAATCAATCATATGGAAACAATGGAACACTCAGGAGCCATAAGCCATTGTTAGAAAATTTTCAGTGCCAGGGATGGGATACCTCCAGTGAGTTGTTGGCCAAGGCGGACCCCGATGCCCCCAAAACTGTACAGGCCATTGCCAAGGCCCCTGGTTTCCCACCAGGAAACAATGGTAAGATTCTATTGCTAAAGACTCAACATACTTGGGCTGCAAGGTCACTGAAAAATTCTGCTGAAACTGAGCTGGTAACCTTTGCCATGTAGACCAATTGACAGAAAGCTGTAAGAAGCCATTCTACATTTAGTTCAACAGGAGAAAGAGATACCACCAGTGAAGATACTCAACAGTGGACACTGCATGCCTTACAATGGGCCAGCCAAGCCAAATGAAGCAATGGGTGCAATAGTGGCATATCTGTCATGGTGGAAACCAACTGCCCTCCAATTGGACTGGAGGCCCACTCCAGGGGGGGTGGGGGGAATACATCCTTGATACTGAAAACTTAAAACAGGGGTAGTCAGAGCTCTAGGGGTTTAATATCTGCTGATGTCCGGATAAGTGTATATACTATGCTTATCAAACTGCCCAGTAAGCACTTCTCTTAATATTTATACCCCTATAGTAACACTAATCCCACTTTGGGTAGAGAATCTTCTCTTTTAAGAAGACAGTGACCTTGGGATGACTCAGAAGGTATCATAGTGCTATAAAGAAGTGACTAGAGTACTGAGTAACATCTTGAGCACACTTTTCAAGGCTCAGGGTCTAATGAGGAAGAGGTGGCAGAAAGAATTTAAGATCAAAATGAAGGGTAGTACTCCTTACAACATGTCCCTGCAGACACAAAATGTCCTGCATAATCATGACCTCACCATGCCTGACACTACACTACCTACACAAGACCATCATAAGAGGAGGAAAAGTTCATGACAGCAAAATAAAAGAAATTGATTGCAATGGGGAAGGGATATGATTGAGAATGGAATTTCAAAGGCAAAATTGTGTGTGTGGGGGGAGTGTATTACCACGGTATATTTTTTTATAATCATGGAAAATGTTAATAAAAATTGAAAAAATAAATAAATAAATATGAGATCCCACCTGTGCTGGTTTGATTCAGGTGTCCCCCATAAACCTATGTGTTCTGAATGCTAGCTCCCCAGCTGATGGATATTTGGGAATTAATGCCCCTAAAGGGAGTGTATTGTTGGGGGCAGGCTTATGGGCTTTATAGCCAGTTTCCCCATGCCAGTGTTTGGCACACCCTCCTGTTGCTGTAGTCCACCTTATGTTGGCCAGGGGGTGATGTCCACCCTCTGCTCGTGCCATTGTTTTTCCCTGCTATCATGGAGCTTCCCCTCAAGCCTATAAGCCAAAATAAATCTCTTTTTCCCAGAAGCTGCTCTTGGTTAGGTGATTTCTAACAGCAATGCGAACCAGACTGTAACATAAATATGAGATCCCACCTTAATATAGTTAGAAAGGCAATCATTAAAAATCAAATGTCTGAGTTCCTTGTGTGGTCAGTGTGTGAAGACGTGCATAGAGGTCTGGATTGAGTATGCTGGACCTATTTCTCATCCCCTCCCACAGACTGGGTCTGAGTTCCCTGGGAGGTCAGTGTGTGGGCAGGCACGGACACTCTGGAATGAATAGGCTAGACCCATTTCTGGTCCCCTTCCATAGGCTATGTCTGAGTTCCCTTCCCTGTCAGTGCCTGGGCTCCTCCCACATCCCCAGTCTTGGTTGTCTGCACTGGTCCATGTCCTGGAAAGCTTAGCATGAAGTATGCCAGAGCCCTCCTTCCTTACTCCTCCTTGTCCCCTGGTCCTGGTAGGTCACATTGTGCCTTGATCAAGGAGTACTGACTCCTGTGTGACCTGTGGAATCAGCCTTTTTCCTCTGATATCTTTACTGGTCATTAAGTACCAACATCCTTGTTCACCTGAGTCAGACTGTAAACGGGCCAAAGGACCCAAACTTGCTTCCTCTTCAATAAAATAGTCTTCATAAAATGGGTAGAAAATAATGCAAGTAAAAGCCAACAAAGGTCAGAAAATGGAGAGAACACCACCAAGTATGTCTAGTACTTATCAGGAAGCCTTCAATGAAATTGTAGAGAAACCAACAGAAATTCATTCCCACAGTGAAAATACAACAACAAATGAGATCCCTATATATAAAAAAAATCAATGAACTTGAAGCAAACTATCAATGAACCAACAATCCTATCAATCAAATTGAACAGAATTGTCTCCTAGAGCATTCAGGTTTTGAAAGTAGTCTTAACTTTGATGAAACAAAATGTTAGAACCCTACAAAGAGATGTAAACAAATTTAAGGTAAGTCAAGAAATGGAAGACCTCAACAACTGGTTGATCAAGCTCAATGAAGACTTGATCAAATGCAAGAATGAACTACAAGAAGCATCAAGAAAATCAGAATTTGGATTGAAATCATACCTCAAAAAAGAGATGGATACTATACAAAAAATCACAACATAAAAAACAATCAAATAGAATTTATGAAAACTTCTCTAGAACTACTCACTAACAGAGTTAGTTATGTGGAAGATAGAAAATCTGACCTGTAATATAAGACAGGAAAAAATGATTGGGAGGCCAAACACTTTGCTAAGTTCAAAAATTCAAGGGAACAGAATTAGAGGGAACTGTGGGACACTCAAAAATGGCCAAACATCTGGAACAGGGGCATACCAGAAGGAGAGAAAATCCAGACAAGAGGCATAGAAAACATGCTCAACAAAATTATTGAAGAAAATTTACTGAATATTGCAAAACAGAGGCTCATCCAGATACAAGAATCCCACAGAACACCAAACAGGCAAGACCAAAGAAGAAACTCTCCTAGACACATCACAATTAAAATGCTTAACAATAAAAACAAAGAGAGAGTGTTAAAAGCAGCAAGAGAGAAGCAATTCACAACATAAAAAGGCAATCCATTAGAATAACATCAGCTTTCTCAATGGAAACCCTGAAAGCCAGAAGGGGCTGTAATGGAATACTTTAAAGTCTGAAAAACTATGGCTTCCAACTAAGGCTACTTTACCCACAAAAAGTATCCCTCATAGTAGATGGTGAGAGAAAAAAATTCCATGAAAAAATTCAATTCTATAATTATATGGCCACAAAGCCAAACCTACAGAGAATACTTAAGAGAATAGTTCACACAGAACAGTCAAACAACCAATCTGAGGATCCAACAAGAAGATCATAATAACCAAAATAGACTAGGCTCAAAACAGTACACAACACAAGTAAGTACCCAACTACAAAAAAAAAAAAAAAAAAAAAAAAAAAAAAAAAAAAAAAACACCTCATGTTGGCAGGGATTAATTCAAACCTCTCAGTAATAGCCTTAACTATTAATGGTCTTAACTCACCCATCAAAAGACACAGCCTATCAGGATGGATCAAAAGACTGGACCCTTCTATCTGTCGTCTTCAAGAAACCCAACTCACCACTAAAGATAGACATTTCATCAGGGTAAAAGGTTGGAAAATGATGTTCCCAGAAAATGCAAATAAAAAACAAGTAGCTGTTGCTATATTAATATCTGATAAAGTAGACTTCAAATTAATAGTAATCAAGGGGATGATCCAACATGAGCACATCACAATCATAAATATAAATGCACCAAACACAGGGGAACCACATTTTATAAAATAAACAGTCAGCATGTCTAGTGTCAGAAGGTGCTACATGGGCGACTGGGGAAAATGACTAATATCTGTCCAAACAATACGTGGTCTAACCTACTTAGCAACAAATAACTGATTGTGATGCCCACACAAGTGCAATAGTGGCACACAGCCATGGTGGGGAACCAACTGCTCTTGATTTGGCTAACTTATCCCCTCAGTGGTATGGAACCCATAGCTGGAGTTGGGAAACAAGTCAATCATATCCACACATAAGCCCTCTCTCCAATATCAAGCTACCATCAATCATGGGCTACAAGAGGACCTACACCTATTAAACTCTCTATAAAAAAAATAAAAAGTGAGGGTTAGTTCATTTGTCCTGGAGCTAACTTACTCTCCATTGAGAATCTGCTTCTCTTTTTCAGATAGATGCAGATCCTAAAGAGAGAGCCACCCCATCATACCTCATAAGGGCCCCAGCTGAAACTAAGCAAAATTGGTGAAACAAGCAAGGGTGCTGTTTTCCTGATGAACTGGATACCAGCACAAGGGAGAAGGAGAACAACACAGAGAAAAATCAACTCCTAACAAATCAGAGAGCCAGAGCCTCTGAGGCCCCCAACACATCATCACTGAAGCAGACCAAAAATGAATCCAACATGGCTCAGGGAAATTTTGCAGAAGAAGGGGCAGAAAGAATGTCACAGCCACATGTTGGGTCATGATGTGCAGAGACATTTATCATACCAATAACTGTGGGCTAACTCCACAAGGCATGACCTATATACCTCAAAAAGGAGGGGCTAATAGGGAGGAGTAGGTCACGGATGAGCCTAATAATGGTGCCAAAATGCCTGTATTTGCTGAATAGAAAACTAATTATATATATATATTCCCTGTTATTTTTCCACTTGGATAGTATATATATATATATATATATATATATATATATATATATATATATATGATTATATAATATATATTATATATATATATTATCCAAGTGGAAAAATAACAGGGAAATAAAAGAGCTTGGAGACATAATAGACCAATTAGACCTAAAGGATATCTACAGAATTTTCCACCCCATCTCTACAGAATACATATTCTTCTCAGTAGCCTATGGAACCTTCTCCAAAATTTAGCTTATATTAGGCCATAAAGCTTGTCTTCAGAAAGTCAGGAAAATTAAAGTAACCCACTACACCTTGTCAGATCACAACACTTTAAAGCTAGAAATAAACAACAAAAGACACATTAAGAATACCACCAACCACTGGAAACTACATAGCACACTTTTAAAAAATGAATGGGTCATGGAAGACCTCAAAAAAGAAATTGTAAAATTCCTAGATTTGAATGATAATGAAAACACAAGCTACCAAAACTTGTGGGACTCAAGAATGGCAGTCATAAGGGGGAAAAAAAATCAAAGCCCTAAATGTCTTCATGACAAAGACAGAGAGATCTCAAATCAATAACCTCACTGTCCACCTAAAGGCACTGGAACAACAAGAAATATCCAACCCAAAGAGATCCAGATGGAAAGAAATGATCAAGATTACAACAGAATTTAATGAATTGGAAACTAGGAAAACAATTGTAACAATCAATGAAATGAAGAGTTGGTTCTTCAAAGAAATAAACAATATTGACAAACCCCTGGCCAACATGATCAAGCACAAAAAAGTAAGGTCTCAAATTAACAAAATCAGAAAGGAAAAAGGAGAGATCACTACAGACATCAATGAAATTGGAAGATTCATCAGAGTATACTTCCAAAACCTCTATTCCACAAAATTAAATTATCTTAAAGAAATCAATGAATTCCTAGATACATAGAATCTACCCAAACTAACCTCAGAGAAAATTAATCTTCTAAATAAGCCTGTAACATCCATGGAGACTGAAAAGATAACCACAAAACATCCCAAAAGAAAAACCCAGGACTGGATTGCTTCTCAGCCAAATTCTATGAAATCTTCATCAAACAACTGAAACCAGTATTTCTCAAACTGTTCTGCACAATCAGATACCAGGGAATCCTCCCTGACTCCTTTCATGAAGCTAGCATCACCCTACTACCAAAACCAGACAGAGATGCACCAAGGAAAGAAAATTACCTAATGAAGTTGGATGCAAGATCCTGAACAAAATTCATTCCAAACCAAATTAAACAGCACATCAAAAGCACTATCACATTATCAATCTTAACCAAGTAGGCTTCATCCCAAGGATAAAGGAATGGTTTAATATACAGAACTTGGTGAATGTAATACACCACATAAATAAACTGTACGATAAGAAACACATGATCATCTCAATTGAGTCAGGGAAGACTTTTGACAAAATACACACAACTTTATGATCAAAACACTGGAGAGAAATAATAGGTATGGAGTGTTTATATCTAAACACAATAAAGGCTGTATATAAAGCTACTAAACCTCAAATAATTCATTTTTTTTTTGAGGTAGGGTCTCAATCTAGTCCAGACTGACATGAAATTCACTATGGAGTCTCATGGTGGCCTTGAAATCACAGTGATCCTCATACAACTGCCTCCAGAGTGCTGGGATTAAAGGCGTGTGCCAACACTCCTGGCTTCCAAATAATTCTTAATGGTGAAAAACTCAAGGAGTTCCCACTGAGATCATGAGCAAGGCAGGGGTGCCCACTCTCACCACTGCTCTTCAACATAGTACTAGAAGCACTAGCCCAAGCAATAAGACAGGAGAAAGAAATAAAAGGGATTCAAATTGGAAAGGAATAAGTTAATTTAGCCCTATTTGCGGATGACCTGATCCTATATATAAGAGATCCAAAAGTCATCATTCCAAAAATTCTAAAGGGGATGAATTCCTTCAGCAAAGTGAGAGGATACAACATCAATCCACAAAGATCAGTAGCTTTTCTATATGCCAAAAACAAACATACAGAGAAAGAAATCTGTGAGACTGTCCCATTTTCAATAACAACAAAAATTTAAATACCTTGGAATAACAGTAACAAAGGATGTGAATTAACTATATAATGAAAACATAAAAACACTCAAGAAAGAAATAGAGGAGGACTTAAGAACATTGAAGCTCCTCCCATATTACTGGATAGGTAGAATTATTATTGTAAAAATGACAATTCTGTCAAAAGAAATTTATATATATGGCACTACCAATAAAAATATGAGTATCATTCTTCAGTGAGACTGAAAAAAATCTTAAAATTCATATGAAATGGAAGAAGGCCTCAGATATCCAAACATATCATTAGCAACCCCCCCCCAAAAAAAACACATCTAGTGGTATCATCATAGCTAGTCTAAAGCTATATTACAAAGCCATAGTGACAAAAACAGCATAGTGCTGGAATAAAAGCAGAAACATAGACTAATGGAACAGAATTGAAGACCCAGACTTTAGGGCAAGCAACTACCGCTGCTTGACTTTTGACAAAGGTGCCAATAATGTAGATGGGAGAAAAGACAGTATCTTCAACATATGAAGTTGGACAAATTGGGTGACAATATGTGGGCAAAAAAGAAATTAGGTCCACTCGTTTACCCATACACAAAAATCAGGTGCAAATGGATTAAAGACCTCAATATAAGATCTGAAACTTTTCAACTACTGGTAGAAAAAAAATAAGAAGCACACTCCACAGTATAGGACTAGGCAAAGACTTCCTAAACAAAACCCCAGTAGCCAATTAAATTAAAAAAAAAAAAAAAAACAACAACACTAAATCATTTGGCTCTCATGAAGCTAAAAAAGCTTTTGCACAAACACACCATAATCAAAGTCAATAGATTACCCATGGAATGGAAGAAAATCATTGCCAGCTATAACACTGACAGAAGCCTAATATCTAGACTCTACAAAGAACTCAAAAAAAAAAAAAAAAACAACTAAACTAAACAATAAAAAAAAAAAAATCAAGCAATTCTACTCTTTAAGTATGGCAGAGAAGTAAATAGAGAGTTCTCAGAAGAAGAATTATAAATGACTACATACACATACAAAATGTTCAATATCCCTAACCATTAAGGAAATACAAAGTAAAAGAGCTATGTGTTTTTATCTTACCCCAGTAAGGATAGCAAACATTAAAAAAATAAATGAAAATAAATGTTGGCGAGACTGTGGAGAAATAGAAACCCTCATTCACTGTTGCTGGGACTATAAGCTGGTTCAACTTCTGTTGAAATCAATTTGGAGAATCCTAAAAAAGATGAATATAGAGTTACCAGCAGATCGTGTTATTCCTTTATGGGGAATTTACCCTAAAAGATCCACATCTGAGTTCAGAGATATTTGCTCAGCCATGTTTATAGCTGCTCAATTCATAGTAGCTAAAAATTGGAGTCAACCAAGATGCCTATTATTGTATGAATGGATAACCAAGATGTGGTATATATACACAATAGAATTCTAGTCAGCAATAAGAATATATGACATATTGAAATGTGTAGAAAATGGTTGAACTTGGAACAGATCATTTTAAGTGAACTCACACAATCACAGAAAGACAATCATCACATGATCTCACTCATCTCTAGCTCCTAACCTTGATCAGCCTAAGTTAGTGACATAACTGAATAGCATATTAAGGCTTGGGCAATATGGAGGGTAGGGCTTGGGTTATGGAAAGGGTTGGGTGGGGTGGGCACCAAATCTGAACCCAAATTGAACTAGTACCATAGAATCCTATATCCTGGAAATATTAGTAAATGGTAAAATCTTTAAGCATATCTGAGAGGGAGCACCTGAATCAAAGGGTCCTTGATAGAATGAGATGAAACCTAATCTCAAATTTCTCCTGTTTCTCTTTCTTTTCTGGATTTTGCTTTCTTCTGTTTCCTTGTCACTGGGCTGTAATTCTCTGTACCAGAATGTGTTCTATATCCAAAATGAGCTGTTGATCATGGAGACCTACTAGCTCCCGTAAAACAAACAAGACAAACTTCTGTCAGAACCCTTGATTACCCACCAGAGGTTAATTGTAAGACCCAACTACAGAAGAAACCAATTGCTGTCAGCACAAACCATGGAGAAACCTGATTATAATCTAGAGGAGAGCCAGTCCTCAGATAATTAGCCCATCTAGTGCTGGAAGATGCAACATGAGCTACTAGAGGAAAGTGACAAACATCTGTCCAAGCAACTCAAAGTCTAAGTGACCCAGAAGCAAATGACTTGATGTGATGCTCACACAAATTCAGTGGTGGCACAGAGCCATGATGGGTAAACAATTGCTCTTGGATTGGCTAACATATACACTCAGTGGAAAGGAAACCATATCTAGAACTGGGAAACAACTCACAATCATATCCAGATAATGATTTTGCTTTCCATTGTCAAGCTCCCACTAACCTTATACTATAAATGTGTCTAAACCCTTTAATTCTTTCTAAATTGATAATAGTTATGCCATTTAACTGGCACTGACTTCACTCTCTGCTGAAAAATCTGCTGCTCTTTTTCAGATGGGAACTGGACTTAAGTAGATAAATGACCCAGCAACTCCACCCCGGCCCCAGATGAAACCACAGTGGAATTGAGGAAATAAGCAAGGATGCTGCTCTCTTAATTAAGCTGATATCAGTTCAAGGGTGATGGATAAAGATACTGAGGGCACTCAATACCTACCAAACCAGACATCTAGAGGCTCCTAAGTGCCCATCACTAAAGCAGACTTAAAATGCTCCCAGCATGGCTCAGGGAATTTTGCAGAAGAGGGGGCAGAAAGATTATTAGAGCTGCAGGTTGGAACATTTTGCACAGAGACACTGCCTTTCCTCCTAACTGACTGCTGCCCCATAATTCATGATCAACAATACCCATGGTGTTGATCTGCATCCCCAATGAGGAAGGCCTCATGAGAAAAGGGGCAGGGAGGAGGGAAAGTATGGTATGAACATGCCATGTTTACATACAAAATATCCCATATCTAGTAATAAGACTAAAATGACAATAAATGTTGGCAAAGATGTGGGGAGGACTCCTCATTGTGGGTGGGAGTGAAAACTTGTAAAGCCACTATAGAAATCCATATCAAGTCTCTTAAAACAGATGAAAATATAGCTACCAATTGACCCAGATATTCCTATTATGGGCAACTACCCTAAAGACTCCAATACCCACTGCAGAGATATTTGCTCAACTATGTTTATCACTGCTCAATTCACAATTGCTAAGAATTGGAATAAACCCAGATGCCCATCATTTGAATCATGAATAATGAAGATGTGGCATATATACACAATGTAATTCTACATAGTAGTAAGGAAAAATTATCCAATGATATTTGTAGGAAAAAGGAAGGACTTGGAAGAGATCATATTAAGCAAACTAACACAAACTCAGAAAGACAAATGCAGCATGTTTTCCCTCATCTGTGTCTTTTAATCTGTAATAGCTTGAGTTTTAAGCATACCTGACAGGTAACTTAAGGGACAGATAATAGGAATGAAATAGGTTGGGAGAAGGGAAATGGGAGGGCATGAGGGAGTTATACACAAAACTAAATCCAAAATGAATCAGTACTAAAGAAACCTTCCTCCTGGATAGCACACTAAAAAATCTAACCTTCAACAGGAGCATGTGGTATTGTTTGGTAAGAAAGGCCCTGGAGAGGATTTGATGAAGCCTAAACCTAAAACACTTGGCTCTGGCTTTTAAGTCCCAGTATCACAAATTGGTCACAAGCCACAATGAGTTGTTGATAAGACAGACATATGAGGCCTCCAAAATAAGACAGGCCTCTGTCTAAGCACTTGTTTACCTGCCTGTGGTAAAGATTAAAACTACTTCTGAAGGCATCATATAATGCTGACACAGAACATCAAGAGATCTGGCTGGAATCTGTAACGAAGCCAGTTACCTGCAGATTGCCCATATAATATTGGAAAGGGCTACATGAGCTGCTGGCTCACTCTCCATTGGATAATCTGTTCTTTTTCAGAAGGCAGTAAGCACTAGGACAAACAATTCTAGCACTATTAAAAACAATTAGCTGACTCCCTTTCATGGGATGTGGTGGGTTTTTGCTCTTGGTTGGATGATTTTTTTTACTAGGAATGTGAATCTGACTGCACCAGTACTGTTGGTACACAGCCAAGAGAACATTTGGGGAGAAAAAGGTTTATTTTGGCTTACGGACTGGAGGGTAAGCTCCATGTTGTCAGAGGAAAACAATGGCTTTGTAATATAGCTTTAGATCGGGTATGGTGATGCCTCCAGTGGTATTTCTTTTGCTGAGGATATGTTTGGATATGTGAGGCTTTCTGCCTTTCCATAAGAAATTTGAGATCATTTTTTGTATCTCTGTGAAGAACACTATTGAGATTTTAATTGGAATTGCATTAAATCTATTTATTGCCTTTGGTAGGATTGTCATCTTCACAAGGTTAATTCTACCTATCCAGGAGCATTGGAGGTCTTTCCATTTTCTCAAGTCCTCCTCAGTTTCTTTTTTGAGTGTTTTTGTGTTTTCATTGTATAGATCTTTCATTTCCTTGGTTAACATTATTCCAAGGTTTTTTTTTTTGTTGTTGTTGCTATTGAAAATAGGACCATGTCCCTAATTCCTTTCTCTGTACCTTTGTCATTTGCATATAGAAAGGCTACTGATTTTTGTGCATTGTTTTTGTATCCTGCTACTTTGCTATAGGTGTTAATCACCATCAGGAGTTTTGGGATGAAGTCTCTTGGGTCTCTTACATATAAAATCTTGTCATCAGTGAATACAGCTAACTTAACTTCTTCCTTCCCAAATTGTATCCCTTTTATTTCCTTCTCCTGTCTTATTGCTTCAGCTAGGACATCCAGTACTATATTGAAGAGCAGAGGTGAGAGGGGAAAACCCTGTCTTGTTCCCAATCTTAATGGGAATTCCTCCAGTCCTCTCCATTAAGTATGATTTGGGCCTTAGGAGCTTTGTATATTGCCTTTATTATGTTAAGATATGAACCAACCATGCCAATTCTCTCCAATGCTTTGATCATGAAGTGATGTTGTATCTTGTTAAAGGCCTTTTCTGCACCTATGGAAATGATCATGTGGTTTTTGTGTTTAATATTGTTTACGTGGTGTATTACATTGACATATTTCCATATGTTGAGCCACCCCTGTGTTCCTGGGATGAATTTTGTGGTAGGGTCTCACTCTGGGTCAGTCTGACATGGAATTCACTATGTAGTCTCAGGGTGGCCTCAAACTCAAGACAATCCTCCTACCTCAGCCTCCTGAATGCTGGGATTAAATGCATGCACCACCATGCCAGGTTTCTATTTAACAATAATAAAAAGCATAAATGACTAAAAGATATAAATTGTGCCAATACATTTTTGTGAACACATATTTTTATTTCAACATTGTGTCCTATGGAAGAATACTCACTTGACCCTGATAGAAATCATTCAACAAGACAAATCAGTACTCACTGACTTTTTAATTCAGGGGCAGAACTTAATAATCAATTCTCAATAAATATCAATATATAAAAACAGATATTATTTGGTTTCACATATGACAGATCATAATGATGGAGATATTTATACTTTTGTTATATGTGAGAATCTCATTTTTTGACTATGCAAATGAAGTTCATATAAAGTTTTGCATTTATATTGCTTCTTGAATCAGCATTTGGTAATAATTATAAATATAAATCTGTAAACAAAAGTAAATTATTAATTACAAATTTTAACTAATTTTCATTCATATAAACAATATAGTACATTAGGACATCTAACTGATGCAATTTCACGTGCTTTAGCCACCAAAGATCATATGGAAAAGGCAGTGAATTAATATCTGCAATATTAATGTCAAATTTCATTGATTTGTTATTTACAGGCTTATTAAACAGCTAATTACTTTAGTCAGTGACACTTAATTTGTTTAATTTTAAAGTACTTGTATAACTTAGGCCATTACATGTTTTCATATAGATATTTGTCCATTTGTATAATGAGTCTTTGTGGTTACATGGATCAAAGACTGTGAATTAAGATGTTACTACTTCTGCAGTAAGTACTTGACATCATTTATGGAAAATGGTTAAGTAGGATATTTCCACCCATAGCTTGTCCTCTTTTATACTACTTCCTCTAAGTAAGCAACAATGCCCCTGCCTACTAATAGCACTGCTAGCATTTAGTATATAATAGGCACTGCCTTGATGAAATAAATGAAACATTTATATTATCAATTGGAATGTTTTTGTTGTGCATTTTCTCCTTTAATCTATCCTGATCTCACTGCCCATTTAAGAATCTGCTTTTGTTTTCAGAAATCAGCAAGACCTAAAGACAGCTATCATCTATCAACAAGATAAGAATAGATAGCTGACTCCCTGACAGGAGATGCATCACCCCTCACAAAGCAGCCAGAGACCAGGTGAATCCACAGAGGAACTGGCAAGATGACCAAGAGTGCTGCTTCCATGGGAGAGGGTGATTGAAACATACAATGAGGATACTCAAAACACACCAAAGTAGAAATCCAGAAGCTTCTGGGAGCTCAACACTAAAGTAGACTTAAAGTACACCCAACAAGGCTCAGGGAAGTTTGCAGAAAGAGGTCATAAAGGTTGTAATGGCTAGAGGGTGGGAAGGAATATCCAGAGACATAGCTTACCCCACAATGACAGACTGCTGATCTCACAACTCATAACCTACAACTACATGGTGCATACCAGCAATTCCACTAAGGAGGGCCCATGGTAGAATGAAATCATGGAGGAAGGAAATGATGGGACCAACATACAATGTTTCAAAATCAAGTTTCTTCTTAATAAAAAAGAATAGTCACTTAAAGCAAAATATATATATATATATATATATATATATATATATATATATAAAAATTGATATTTAGTCAGGTAAAGGAAATATACCCTTTATGTTATTATGTCCATAAACTCTGGGTATATGGATGTGTGGTTAGACAGGGATGGAAAATCAGAAGAAATATGGGTTAAGGACATGTAGATTCTGCATTGGATTCCTAGAAGGAATATTATATTATGTTAGCAAAACTCTTGAAATCCTATCTATGTTGCTCTAGTGACACAATTCAGAACACTCATACCGCAAAATGGTACCCATTCTAACATTTGAGAAAAGGGCATAAGCAAAAAGACTGAATTTCTCTCATCCTTCTCCCTTCCAGTAAGCTATTAGTAGTCCTCTGACCTGCATCTAAAGCAGCTACATAAACCTTCATTACAGAGAATAACTCTCAAAGCCTGAAGTGAAGGTAAGTCATGTGGGAATACCAGAAAGAAGCTGAATAAGTCTGCCACATATAGCCACCTTGGTTCTTACCTAACAGTCATTTCCTTTGGCCTCAGTTACATTTCCATATAATTGTCGATAAAATCCACACCAATTTCCCTATTATTCTTGTCTTTAGGTCTGAAGACTTCTATGTTGCATACATCTCAACTGAGATTACTGTTGTTCCATCTTAATAATCTGTATTTTGTTCAAGGATATCAGCCATAAATCTTGTAATAGCTGAGAAGTCTTTTCTCTCTTACAAAAGTTTTCTTTGTAACTTAAGAAGTATATCCTCCCATTATTATCAATGTGTCTTTTGCTAAGAAATGCTAACTTTTTACCACCAAGTGCTGACAATCGGAAGTTATCGCCATCCTTAGTGCATCCAACAGCTACACAAGCATTCCATGTGGCAAGCATTGATTGCCATTAGCACTTTATATTTTAACTCTCAAAACTCACACTAAACCATTAGTCATAAACTCTCTCAAGAGAAAAAAAATAAACAGACACATTACAATAATGGGTTACATATAAACAAAAGAGGTAGATTCATTATGTTTCCCTTGATATCTCCAATTCTAATAGTCAACTTACTTTTCACATATTTTGATTTTGTAAGACATTCATTAACTCATATCTGAGAAGTTAAGCTTACTAGTCACAAGTAGACAGCTAAATTCCATTTAAATTAGTTTAACATATGAAAATATTTCACGGATTTTAAATTTAAGAATGGTCTTTGTGGTGGTTTGTTTCAGGTGTCCCCCATAAACCTAGGTGTTGTGAATGCTAGGTTCCCAGCTGATGGAGATTTGGGAATTAATACCTCCTGGAGGGAGTGTATTGTTGGGGGTGGGCTTATGGGCTTTATAGCCAGTTTCCTCATGCCAGTGTTTGGCACACCCTCCTGTTGCTGTGGTCCATCTTATGTTGGCTCAGGGGTGATGTCCACCCTCTGCTTATGCCTCTGTTTTCCCCTGCCATCGTGGAGCTTCCCCTCGAGCCTGTAAGCCAAAATAAATCTCTTTTTCCCTGACGCTGCTCTTGGTTGGGTGATTTCTACCAGCAATGCAAACCTGACTGCAACAGTCATATAACTTTCTCATTCTCTAAACTTGACATTAAAGGTTGCATAATTTTTATGTACATGACATTCATGATAGAGTTTATAGACAGAGTATTATGGTCCACTCTTGCATGCTGCTTAGTCTGTGGCAAGCAACCCAGTTCCTCCATGAAACTATTTCTCCATGGGAATAATTCATGTAGCCATCCATCCTATTTTTTCATAACAAAAGTGGATAATATATGTAAAAATCAAGATGTGGATCAATGAGTGAACTCATTTTATTGTAGTCATATCTAATTTTTGTCTTTGAGAACAACATGTAATTGGGAGAAAAAAAAAAAAAAAAGGCCAGGCATGGTAGCACATCTATAGTTCCATCACTAGGAAACAAAAGCAAGGAGGATCTCAAATTCCAGGCCAACCTGGGATATATAGGAACTCCAAAGCCTGCTTGAGCTACAAAGTGAGACAATTTAAAAGAAAAGTTTAGTAGTACCTTTGCCTAATAGGCAAAAGGCCCTGGAATGGATCCTTAGGATTATAAAAAGTTGGCATGTATGCATATCTGTTATTACTCATCAGAAACAAACTAAACAGATTCCTAAACAAAATGTAACATTATTGTACCCATTGGCTCATTTGGCCTGGCTGGCCAAATTTAAGGTTTTCAGTGTCCACTGTCAAGGACCTTCATTGGTGATTTGTCTCTCTTCCCTTGAGCTGAATTCAGCGTTGGTTTTTCCAGCTTTCTGTCAGCTGGTCTACATGGAGGAGGTTTTCAGCTCAGTTCCAGAAGGATTTCTCAGTAACCTTGCAACCCAAGTATGTGGAGTCTTCAGCAATAGGGTCTTGCCACCTATTCTTGGTGGGAAACCAAGGGCCTCGGCAATGGCCTGTAATGTTTTGGGGGCATCAGGGACCTCCCTGGCCAAGAACTTACTGGAAGGTACCCCTCTCTGGCACTGATAATTTTCTAGTAACAATTTGTGGCTCCTGAGTGTTTCATTGCCCAAAAGAGTAGGTTTCCATATGACTTATTTATATCCTTTTAGATTTTGATTAGCCCTCCCTCCAACTTTCCTTTACTCCACCTCTTTCCCTGACCTCACTTAGGCCTTTTCACCCCCACCAATATGTTCTTATACTTACATATATACAATACTTAGTCATTTACCCTTCCTCCCTTTCTATTCCCTTTATATCTCATTTTTAGCTTACTGGCCTCTGCTAATGAGTTTTATTCCTTCTCACATAGAGGTCCAAGCATTTGCAGCTAGGATTCACTTATGAGAGAGAACATATGATGTTTGACTTTCTGGGTCTGGGTTACCTCACTAAGTATCTTTCCAGACCCATTCATTTTCCTGCAAATTTCATAACTTCATTTTTCTTTACTGCTGATTATAACTCCATTGTGCAAATGTGTCATATATTCATTATCCAATCATAAGTTAAGGGACATCTTGGCTGTTTCCATTTCCTAGCTATTGTGAATAGAGCAGCAATATACACAGTTGAGCAAGTATCTCTAAGGTAGTGAGATAAGTCCTTAGGATATATGCCTGGGAGTGGTATAGCTGTGTCATATGATATATCTATTTTTAGCTGTCTCAGGAACCTCCACACTGATTTCCACAATGGCTGGACAAGATTGCATTCCAACCAAAGGTGTAGAAGGGTCCTCTTTTTCCACATCCTTGTCAGTATTGTGGTCATTTGTTTTCATGATGGTACCCAGCAGGTGTGAGATAGAATTTCAACATAGTTTTAATCTGTATTTCTCTGATGACTAGGGATGTAGAACATTTTTTTAGATGTTTATATGCCATCTGTATTTCCTCTTTTGAGAACTTTCTATTTAGTTCCATAGCCCATCTATTATGGGGAAAACCAACTGCCCTCTAATTTGACTGGAGGCCTGCTCCATGGGAGGTAATACATTCCTGATATGGAGAACCTACAACGGAGGTATTCATGAGCCCTGGGTGTGTAATGTCTGCTAGTGTATGGCTAAATGTATATACTATGCTAGCCAAAGTATGAAGTAATCACTACTGTTAATGTTCACACCCATATATTAATGCTACACTCACTTTTGGTTAGAGAAGCTTCCCTTTTCAGATGGCAGTGACCTTGGGATGACTCAGAAGGTACCATGGTTCTGAGAAGAAGGGACAGAGCAGTGCTCAACTCTGAAATATCTCTATCACACCTTCCAAGGCTCAGGGTCCATTGTGTAAGAGGTGATGGAAAGAATGTAAGAGCCAAAGGAAGGGTAAGACTCCTTACAACGTACTCCTCCAGACACAAAATGGCCTGGATATCCATGACTTCACAGAGCCTGACACTACCTACACAAGACCTTCATAATAGAAGGAAAAAATGATGACATCAAAATAAAATAGAGACTGAGAACAGGAGGGGATATGATGGGGAGTGGAATTTCATAGGGGAAAGTCCGGGTAGGGAGAGAATTAGAATTACCATGGGATATTCATTTTTTATATTTTATGTTATTATTATTATGGAAGTTGTCAATATAAAAGTGTAGCATTATGAGGAATGGACATGGAAAGAAAGACAAATATAGAAGAGGGAATAGCACAGGGTTAGAGAAAGCAGAATGAAAGGGCAAAATACCTCTTATTTATTACTGTCCTTTTTCCATTCATGAGAGAGCTTTCCAATCCCTCACGTTTCCTAATAACCTCCAAACTTCTCCCAATTGTTCATTTTTTTTTCTCTGCAGCCAAGAGGACATTGCATTTGCAGTCCTCCTGCCTCAGCCTAGTTCACTTTTCAATGGTCATCTACGTCCCAATATCTCAGTGAAACAAGAAGTTACTAGTTTTTAGACATAAGTATAAATTGAGTTTTAATTAAAATAACAATTGGTTTAATTCTTTTAAAGTTTCTGACTTTATTGCCTAAAGAGAATAGCAAGAGAGAGAAGGAAAGAAGATGGTGATGAGCCAGAAACCCAGAGACAGATGCAGAAGGATGAATGCTGACTAACTCAATGAACAGTTTTATATTTTTATTCTATACTTACAGCATATTAACATTTTTAATAGAAAATCTGTTGTGTGCATTTTCTGTAGCCATCTTTGTTAGCAGGATTCATCCTGTCCATATATTTCCAGTTCAGATCTTATAAGAATTTTTGTCTGGTCCATAAAATTTTGTCTAAATATTTCTTATTCTTTAGGCACAGGATACATTGATTTTCTTTTGTGTACTCTCCAATTATTTTGTGTTGTTGTGTGTCAGGATGTGTGTGTCCTGTGTTCAAATATGTTAACTGATTCATGGTATATAGAAAATGCCATATGAATGCAAAAATTCATGAAAGAATAGCTGAAGTATAGGTGGATGGATGAACACAATGTATCTTTAGTTCCCAGTTGGTTAGGGTTGTTTGTTGATATTTTTTTCAGCACATCAGACTTTGAGTTGCCAAGATCTTGAATTAAACAGTAAATTTAACAATATTGTCCTTCTTCCCTATTTAAAAAAATATAATGAGGAAACTTAATAATTTTTAGATCATTGTTGTCAGTGCTTTCAAAGTATTAACTCATTTAGTCCTCCTAACCAAGACTGAGAGAAACATTTGTAAAGGGGGATGAAAATTTACAATTAGAAGACAGTTTGATATATCATCTTACTTTAGTCAAAGAACAGTAGAAGTTTCCCACTAGGGTCTATGACCATCCCAGCCATAGGATTTTAATTTAATTCCCAGTACCAAGAATAAATTCCCTCCCACCAAGAAGGTTTCATATCTAATCAGGGAGCAGTTGATAATCACCATAATTTGTGCCACTATTGCACTGGTAGCTATATCTTGCCAGTTTAATTCAGTCTTGTCTTGTTATATAAGCCTAAAATTTAATCATAATCATATCTTTTTGTTGATCTATAAATTAAGGTTGATTTTACTTTAAAGCATCTGACTTACCTTAGCTCTACTGATTAAAACTCATGGCTTATTTAAAAAAAGTTAGACAATAAATACTTTATTTCTTTTTATTAATATATTTTTATTGACAAATTCCATAATTGTAAACAATATCCCATGGTAATTCCCTCCCTATCCCAACCTTCCCTTTTGAAACTTTACTCTCCATCATATCCCCCCCCCCACTCTCATCAGTCTCTTTTATTTTGATGTCATGATCTTTTCTTCTTATTATGATAGACTTGTGTAGGTAGTGTCAGGCAGTGTGAGGTAATGGATATCCAGGCCTCTTCTGCAATGGACCCTGAACCATGGAAGGTGTGATTAAGGTATTTTAGTTCTGAGCACTCCTCTGTCATTTCTTCTCAGCATCATGGTGCCTTCTGAGTCATACCAAGGTCATTGCCATCTGAAATGAGAAGGTTCTCTAAAAAAAAAAGTGAGAGTAGCATTAATAAATGGATACAAACATTAAGAGAAGTGCTTTCTGGGCAGTTTGATGAGCACAGTATATATTTTTAAACAGACAACAGCAGATATTATACTCCTTAGTGCTCATGACTACCTCTGTTATAGGTTTTCAGTATCAGGGATATATTCACTCCCATGGAGTGGGCATCCAGTTAAATTGGAGTGTCTGGTTTCCCCCATAACAGACATGCCACTGTTGCACCCATTGCCTCATTTGGCGTGGCTGGCCAAATATAAGGTTTGCAGTGGCCACTTTTCATTATCTCTCCCATTGAACTGCATGCAGTGTTCCTTTCCAGCTTCCTGTCAGCTGGTCTACATGGAGGAGGCTTTCAGCTCAGTTTCAGCAGGATTTCTCAGTGACTTTGCAACCCAATGGGGTATCTTGCTCACTGGTCTATTATACCCTAAGGGCCACTTTTTGGTTTGGTTGCACCATCTTGGGACACCTCCTCTCTCTCCCTCCTCTCCCTCCTGAGCTCTCATTTTCCACTGCCAGCCACTTTTGCCTTCCACAGCCAGTTGCTTTCACCAACAGGAGCATAGTCACCCTCCTTGCACACTAACAGGCCAAAAAGTTAACAATTGCAACCTGTATGGCCTCTGCCCATGTGAGAGGTGTATGCCCTGTTCACCCTAACACACCACAGGGTCATATCCATGTTCTGTGTAAACTAGCTTAAGCTCTGGTTTATTTTTTTCTCACCCTTGTTTTGCTCTTTCCCTGTCTCTCCTTAAGAACTTAAAACTCTTGGACAATATCTTTCTCTGCAACTCTGCCTGGCCACATCCATAAGCTGAACAATGGGTTCAAATGGTCTGAAAATGATACTTTTGATTTCTAAATTCTCACTGATTAAAAAAAAAAATCTGCCAATGTACAGGCAAATGGTCTGAAATACCCTATTTTTCACTCTGCATGCATGGCCTTTTCTTTGCTCTACCTGCTCTTCTCACCAGGTCCTTATAGCCACCTTGCCCCTAACAGCTCCTCTGGCTCCTCTGACTCCTTCACTCTCTCCTTATGTCCTGCCTGACAGCAAGGTTTGATTTTAGTATCCAGAGTTGTAAATAAAATATAAATTTACAATGGGAATGTATAACATCTGAATAAATGAATGAATGAATATGTTAATGGGCAATGGTTGTCGAGAATCTATATGAACAGTGCACTTAAAATGAATGTGTGTGAATAGGTATGGGGCTCATAGCCCTAAGGCTGCAGAATGATTTCTGTCTGAGCAGTGCCATTTCACTGTGGGGATGTTTTCCACCAAGTTCCCTGTAGTAGATGGCATAGCCAATTTTTACTGTTGAGTGTCCCCCAGTTAAAACACTAAAAGTAATTAAGATCACAGAAAAGAATGCAATATTCTCCTATTCTTAAAGAGTTGTAAAATGGCAGGTCAAAAAGCTGCCTTGTATCCCTGAGGGAACTCTCCCTGGAATTTGAGAGAGAGAGAGATTAAAAAACAAAAGGCTCTTTCTTAGCTTCCCTGCCTTGCAGAGCTAGGATGTTGAAAGTACAGGGAATCTCAGGACTCTAGCCCCAACATGATAATAAATAAATGCCAACTCACTATAAGCAGATGGGAACTTCTTATAAGAAATTTGTAACAAACTCCTGAAGTGTGCACCCCCTTGTGCATCTGGCTAATGTGGGTTCTGGGGAATTGAGCCTCGTACCGGGGTCCTTAGGCTTCACAGGCAAGTGCTTAACCATTAAGCAATCTCTCCAGCCCTTATTTGGCATTTAAACGTGCTAACTTTTCTCAAAATATGTGTATGTAAGTATGTATGTATGTAAGTATGTATGTGTGTGTATGTGTATATGTATGTACATATGCATATATATACATATATAATATGTACATATACATATATGTATGTACATATACATATATATACATACACACACATACACATACATATATATGTGTATGTATATGTATGTATATATATGTATGTAAAGGTATCTCAATTCTGATAAGCTTTAAAAATTATAAATTTTTCATGTCTTTATATTTAAGCCAAAAATGTTACTACATAATATAGATTTCTTGTTTATTTTAAATTCTGTCTGCAGATCATTTGTTCATGGTTTACTCTCTGTAGCCTCATGTGCTTTAACTATGCAAACTTTACTTTTTGTTATTATCAGACCTTTCCAGATGTCAAAGTATTAGAATATTGTAATTGGGTTTATACAAACTCCATTATGTTTAGCTATCAGTAAGCATGTATCACCATGCCTGACTAAAAATCTATGATTTTAAGATGGTTCTTGTCTTGTTTAAGCTGATTTTGCTATATGATTATCACTGAGGTTATAATCTAAGTCTTATAAAAAGTGACTTATTATGACTTTTGTTCTTAGAAAAACTAAAAAAGCTCCCCATATCTCAAGAAAATCCACTGTATACTAAGAATTTATATATAGTTTGTCTAAGTTTCATTTAACAGTCATAAATATTTCTTTAGTTAAGCCTTATAATTGTTCAATGGTAAAAGGTACTTATATTAAAAAATTGCTTTGTGTCTATCATATTGTCTCTAATGCGTCTTAAAATCAGGCTTGCTTAACTCAACAATGACCAAGTTTTACTTTATTCTTGAGCTATGTATAATCAAACTCAAAGTTTCTTTTCATTAATTGTCCCATTTCTAATATCTTTAGTTCATTGTTTATTGATACTTGAGGCATGATTCCTGACCTAAAAAATAGTCTTTTAAATTGCTGTTCTACTTCCTTTTTAGGAATTAATTGGTACTTGCATCGGTATACAGAAAAGCCAAAGTTGTACAGATGCTAGGTTTTTATACTGTCTTGCCTTTTTCCTGCATACAATTTCTAGATTAAATCAATTAACTTAAAGTTATTGATAAAATAATTGCTAAAATATTGTTTTGATGGCTACTAAAATGTTCTGCCTATGTTTATAACTGACAGATACCTAAAATATAGAATGCATATGCTTTCTATGTCTCAGATATATCTTATACTGTCATGTGACAACCAAAATATTAATAAGAATAATTTAAAACTATTGTGTAGTTCTCTAACCAGACCTGCTTTGCTAACCATATATATTCTGTACCCTTTTTACTAATCTGTTTTACTAATCAGATATGTACAGCCTCTCTGAGTGATTAATAACCATATGTAGAAGCCAAAATCAATTGGAAACATTGGACTTAAAAGGATAACCAATATTTTGGTTCCTGCTCCTGGGTCAAAATGCCACAGGAGATGATGGGACACTTGAACTTCTAGCCTCTGGTAGGTTACTTATATTGATCAGAGAGGATGTGGAGACCCAGAAATAAATTCCAAGTCAGTGTATCTGCAACAGGAGAGTCGCATCAGAGGAAAATAAGTCCTCCAGGCTTCCCAAAAGAGAGAGGACCACTTGGTCAGCATGGCCCTGACTTATCCTAGCAACTGACAATGCTGAGAGTCATAGAACTCCTCCTAGGTCCCTAAAAGTCTCTTCTGAAAGCTTACATGGTCTTAATCACTCAATGATAAATATATAACTACAATATAAAAAATAATTTGGACTAACAGGCTCCCCAGTGTGATGCTATCTGCTATCTTACAATATTAGACTCTAACATGAACTCAAGTCTTCTGCCTCTGCCTGTCCCTGATTAACTTAGCCTACCCTGACCCCAGCTCCTTCCATTTGCCTTAGCCAGAATCAGAGATATTCCTCTAAGCCCCTCCTTCCTTAGCCCTTACCCTATCTCATCCAGGGATAAGTACACTGCCACCCCAATAGACACTCTCAAATTTAAACTCTCTTGTGTTCCTACTCTTTCCCTAAGCCCTTGCTCTCTCACCTCTGAATGTCCATCCTCCCTTCACACCTGGCATTTTGATGTAATAGCTGTTGACCATGAGTAACAAGCTCCTTTATTCTCCCTTCTGTCTTCACACAGGATGTACAGAGCCCATCTACCTCACCTTCTCTGTAATAGCTGTCTTCAAGGGACTGACATGAAGCCAGTTCAATACAGGGATAGTATGAGAGAAGTCTCTGCTTCATTCAGGTCCAAGTCATAAAAAATGCTATACTGGTGCTGTTGATCTCACCATTCTGCCACCTCTAGCCACCATGAAACTGCCACCTTATCACCTGCCTTGAGGAGACACCTATCAACCACATTATACAGCCTCCCCCTACCCTTGATAAGAACTCATCGCCCTTATGGTCAGCATGAAAATAATGTACCTTCATCTCTTATCATTAACAAAAAAGGCTGGAATGTTAGGTCAGGACAAAATGGAGTCATGGAGGACAGCAGGAGGGAAACAGAGACACAAGGAAGTGGGTCATCCATATTCTTCAAGGAACTACCTATCCATTATCCCTTCCTTCCTAACAATGCCCCAGGTCTAGGTTTCCTGTCCCCTTATCTCCTACCTAGTCACTTCTGGTCTCATACCCTATGGCGAATGTAAAGAACAAATGAGTACCTTCCCTTCTTCACCTTCTCCCAACTGAAAAGCTCTCTATAGCACACTATCTGTAATCTCAAAGTTGACTGCTCCACTCTTGAGTATCAGTCCTGGAAGCTCGTGGTTTGCCCCCCCACACACACACACAAATGAAAACTTCTGTGTTTGCCTCAGAGTGGTCTTGGTCACTCCTGAACCTTACAGTTCCCTGTGACTTGGTAGGTGTGATAGAGATGATTTACCTAGTGATAAGCAGTGGGTATTCTCTTTTTATTGACATGCTGATGAGTTTAGGGTCCCTGTAATATTCTCTTTAAAAAATGTTCTTATTTATTTCTGAGAGAGAGAGAGAGAGAGAGAGTAGATTCAATAGGTCCCAGCCAATGTACACAAACACCATATGCATGACCCACATTATGCATCTTGTGCATCTGGCTTATATGAGTCCTGGGGCATCCTACCTAGGTCATTTGGTTTTGCAGGCAAACACCAAAACCACTAAGCCATCTCACCAGCCCAGTCTCCCAAGTATTTTCTAGACAAAAGACGGATGAAATTCTGTATATGTATAATAGCTAATGTGAAAAATATTTATTTTATACTATATTAGCAATGACTTCAGAAATAAAATGCAAAGTAATTCTATACATTAGAAATTTGACACTTTGAACTGCTCAGACAAATATTGACCACTTTTCCCTGATAGCTAATGTAGTGCCTTCCAGCAATAGATGGGCTAATTGTCTGGGGACTGGCTCTTTCCTAGATTCAAACCAGGTTTCTCCTGGGTCCATGCCAAGAGCATATGGTGAGTTCAACAGCAGGGTCTTATCATTAAACTCTGTACAGTAGTCAAATTCTCTGACAGAAGTCTGCCTTGTTTGTTTTGGGAGATCTAGTATATCTCCCTAATCAGCAGCTCGTTGGGGATGTAAACCGTATCCTGGTACAGGGAATTACAGGTCAGTGCTAATGAAAAAGAAAGAAGAAAAACACAGAGAAGGAAGATAAACAGGATAAATTTAAGGTTAGGTTTCACCTCACCCTCTCCAAGGCCCTTCAATTCAGGTGCTCCCCCTAAGGTCCTATTGAGGGTATTGCCTTTTAGCATTCCTTCCAGGATTCTATGGTACCAGATTAATTTGGGCTCAGTTTTGTGTTCCCCCACCTTACCCTTCCACAAGCCCTATCCTCCCTATTGTCTAAGCCTCAAGTTGCTTTACAGGTATGTCAGCAACACGGGCTAATGTAGGTTAGGAATCACAGATGAGTGAGACCATGCAACAATTGTTCTTCTGTGATTGTGTGAATTCACCTAGAAAGATCTGTTCCAAGTTTGACCATTTCTCAACAAATTTCATTACATCATTTTTTTCTTACTGCTGAGTAGAATTCCATCATGTAGATATACTACATCTTGGTTATCCATTCATCCAATTATGAGCACCGGGAATGATTCCAGTTGTTTCAGTCAGGTTCACATTGCTGGTAGAAATCACCAATAAAGAGCAGCTTGTGGGTAAAAAGAGGTTTATTTTGTTTACAGATTTGAGGTGAAGTTCCACTATGGTGGGGGAAAATGATGGCTTTGCCTTCAAAGGCCCAATACGGGTGGGGGGGGGGGGCACAAGCCAAAAGACACACAGCACAGCACACTTCAGGAACTCCAGCTAGGCATGCTGTGCATATCTTTAGATTAGATTCTGCAAGTGACATTTTGTCCAGACAGGCAGTGGTAGATACAAGCTACAAACTAATAAAACACTGACCTGTAACTCCCAGTACCAGCATGTGGCTATCATCCACAGTGAGCTTTGGATCAGAGAGACCTACAAGGTTTCCTAAAAGAAAGACAGATTTCTATAAGAATACTTGATGATCCACCAAAGGTTAGTAGTAAGCCCCTACTACTGAAGACACAACACATAAAATGGAATGGCATGGCTGGAAGCTGGAAGAGAGTCAGTCCCCAGACAGTTAGTGCGTCTAGTGCCTGAAGGTGCTACATGGAAGACTGGGGGAAAATGACCAATATCTGTCCAAACAACTCATGGTCCAACCTACTTAGCAGCAAATAACCTGTCATGATGCTCACACAAGTACAATAGTAGCACCCAGCCATGGTGGGAAACCAACTACTCTTGATTTAGCTAACTGATCCCCTCAGTGGTATGGGACCCATAGCTGGAGCTGGGAAACAAGTCAGAACCATATCCAAACATAAGCCGGCTCTCCATTATCAAGCTACCACCAATAGTGGGCTACAAGTGGGCCTACACCTATTTAATTCTCTATAAAAAAGTAAGGGTTATCTCATTTGTCTGGTGTTAACTTACTCTCCATTGAAGAATCTGCTTCTCTTTTTCAGATAGATGTAGATCCTAAGGAGAGAGCCACCCCATCATGCCTCAAAAGGACCCTGGCTGAAACTAAGAACAACTGCGAAACAAGCAAGGGTGCTGTTTTCTTGGTAAACTGGGTACCAGCACAAGGGTAAAGGAGATCAACACAGAGAAAAATCAACTCCTACCAAATCAGTTATCCAGAGACCCAGAGGCCCCCAACACCTCATCATTGAAGCAGACCAAAAATGAACCCAACATGGCTCAGGGAAATTTTGTGGAAGAGGGGGTGGAAAGAATGTCAGAGCCACAAGTTGGGTCATGATATGCAGAGACATTTATTCTACGCATACCTGTGGGCTAACTCCAGAATACATGACCCATATACCTCAACAAGCAGGGGCCAGGTGGAGGTTGTTAAACATGGATGAGCCTAACAACAATGGTATCAAACTGACTGTATTCACTGAGTAAAAAACTAATTAATAATAATAATAATAATAGAATAGCAGCCATCATAACAGATAAAAAAAAACACTGAATATATTGGGGGCATCTATTCAAACTACCGCATTCCAACACTGTTCCCCAATAGAGTTATAACCATCACACATTTTAAATTGTACTCAGTCAGATTTCAAAGGTTTCCACAGTTTTGTCTAACTTAAGATAGTGAGTCCCATAAAATGAAACATGTTAAATACATCCAACATATAAAGACACAGAGTAAACAATAACATATATATATATATATATATATATATATATATATATATATATATGGAAAACTTTTATACTTACAGACAAGAAAACCATGGTATTTCCCTTTCTTCACCTCCCCCACGTTCCTGTTTATAACCCTGCTCTCCCTCATATCCCCTCCCAGTGTTCTTTTAATTTGATGTCATCATCTTTTTCTCCTATTATGTGTCTTGTGTGGGTCTTGGATATCAAGGCTAAATTCTGTCTGGATAGTTGTATGTAAGAAGTGGTACCCTTTCTTTGGCTCTTTCATTCTTTCCACCACCTCTTCCAAAATGGACCCTGAGCCTTGTAGGGTGTGAGATGTTTCAGTGATGGACACTCCTCTGTCCCTTCTTCTCAACTCTTTGTTGCCTTTTGGGTTATCCCAGTGGTAATCACCCTCTGAAAAGGGAAGCTTCTCTAACCAGAAGTGACATAAGCATTAATATATGAGTATGAACATTAAGTATAGTGCTTCCACAGCAATTTAGTGAGAGTATAACTATTTCCAGATCCACCTATTTATCCAGAAAAGAGCAGGCTTTATATCCATAAGGCTTATGACTGCTCTTGCCGTAGGCTTTTGATTATGTTTTCAGTACCAGGCACATATTCCCTCCCATAGAGTGGGCCTTCAGTCAATTAGGGAACAGCTGGTTTCCCCCAGAGCAGACATGCCACTATTGCACTCATTCAGTCATTTGGCCTTTCTGGCCAAACTTGAGGTTCCTGTGTGCTGTTTTCACTGCTAATGAATTCTGTCTCCTATAAGTCTGAATACAGTTCAGCTTTTATCAGATTTCAGTTGGCTGGGCTACAGGGAGAAGGTTTTCTGCTCAGC
Source organism: Jaculus jaculus (assembly GCF_020740685.1). Taxonomy (NCBI): domain Eukaryota; kingdom Metazoa; phylum Chordata; class Mammalia; order Rodentia; family Dipodidae; genus Jaculus; species Jaculus jaculus. The sequence goes on along the minus strand of NC_059110.1, from coordinate 61,190,295 downwards.
ACCAACTTGATTTCTCTCAGGCATGTGGAGTCTACAATAATAGGATCTTACCATCTCTTTCTCACAGGAAACCAAGGGCCTTGGCAGTAGACAATAATGTTTTGGAAGGAATAGTGACCTCCCTGTCCAACAACTCACTGGAAGGTATCCCATCCCAGGCACTGAAAATACTCTAGTACTAATCTATGGCTTCTGGATGAGCCATTATTTAAGAAAGTAGATTTCCATATGTCTTATTCAGAATATCTTGAATTTTGATTGACCACCCCACCATCACAAACACCTTTCTTTTATACAGTCTCTTCCCCTCCCTGTAATCTGTTCTTCTACTTACATTCATACAATACCATCCTTTTAAGGTCTTCCCTTTACTCCCTCCATTATAGCCTTTTTCTAGCTTATGAGCCTTTGCTATTGATTTTTGGTTCCAGACCACACACAACTCTATAAATTTATAGCTAGGATCCACGTATAAGCAGAACATGCAACATTTGCCTGGGTTACCTCACTTACTATAATCCTTTCCACATCCATTCATTTCCCTACAAATTTCATAATTTCATTTTTATTTACCACTGTAGATATACCATATTTTTATTACCCATTCATTTATTTGCCAATATTTTCTTCAGAATTTTTGCATCTATGTTCATGAGGGAGATTGGTCTGTCTTCCTTTCCTTTCCTTTCCTTTCCTTTCCTTTCCTTTCCTTTCCTTTCCTTTCCTGTCCGTTCCTTTCCTTTCCTTTCCTTCCTTCCTTCCTTCCTTCCTTCCTTCCTTTCTCTCTCTCTCTCTCTCTCTCTCTCTCTCTCTCTCTCTCTTTCTTTCTTTCTTTATTTCTTTCTCTCTTTCTTTCTTATTTTTCTGTCCTTGCCTGGCTTTGATATAAAGGTGATGCCAGCTTCAAAGAAGGAGTTTGGTAGAATTCCTTCCTTTCCTATTTCATGGAAAAATTTGAGAAGCATTGTTGTTAGTTCTTCCATAAAGGTTTGGTAAAATTCACCAGTGAGTCCATCTGACTCTGAGCTTTTTTTAGTCACAGACTTTTTATAAATGCTTGGATCTCTGTAGTTATTATAGGTCTATGTAAATGGTTTATTGAAACTTGATTTAATTTTGGTAGGTCATATGAATTAAGGAAGTCATCTATTTCTTTCATATTTTCAAACTTAGATGCATATATATTCTTAAGGTTTGTCCTCATAATTGTCTGAATTTCTTTGGTATCATTTGTAATGGTGCCTTTTTCATCTCTAATTTTACTAATTTTTGTCTCTTCTGTCTTTCTTCCGGTCAGATGTGCTAAGGGCTTATCTATCTTGTTTATCCTTTGAAAGAACCAATTCTTGTTTCATTGATTCTTTGGATGTTTTTGTTTCTACTTCATTAATTTCTGCCCTAATCATTTATGATTTCTTCTCGTGTACCGATTTTTGGTTTGCCTTGCTCTACTTTTTCCAAGGCCTTATGGTGGAGCACTAAAGTTTTTATTTGTGATCTATTGAATTTCCTGATATAGGCACGTAGAGCTATAAATTTCCCTCTTAGGACTTTCTTCATTGTGTCCCAAAGGTTTTGGTATGTTGTATTATCACCATCATTTTATTCTGTGAATTTATAGATTTCCTTTTTGATTTCTTCAGTGATCTATTGATCATTCCATAGTATACTGCTTAGTCTCCATGAATTTCTGTATGCTTTGTAGATTTTCTTATTGCTGACTTGCAGTTTAATCCCATTGTGATCAGATAGAGTACAAGAGATTGTTTCAACTTTCCTATATTTGTGTAGATTTGCTTTGTGTCCTAATGTACTGTCTATTTTAGAAAATCTTCCACATGCTGCTGATTCTGGCACATTTAGATGGAATGTTCTGTAGATATCTGTTAGGTCTATTTGTTCCATGACATCATTTATAATTCAGCAGTCTCTCTTTTATTTTATTTTATTTTATTTTATTTTATTTTATTTTATTTTATTTTATTTTATTTTATTTTATTTTATTTTATTTTATTGCCAGGATGACCTGTCAATTCATGAGAGTGGGATATTGATGTCTCCCACTACAATTGTGTTTGATCTTATCTGTGACCTTAAGTCTAATAGTGTTTGTTGGATGAAACTGGGAGCCCCCATGTTAGGTGCATATATGTTTAGGATTGTAATGTCCTCATTTTGGAGTGTTCCTTTACTCAGTATAAAATGACCTTCTTTATCTTTCCTCACTAATGTTGGTTTGAAGGCTAGCCTGTCAGATATTAGTATAGCAAACCTGTCTTGTTTCCTAGGCCCATTTGCGTGAAATACCATTTTCCATACTTTCACACTAAGCTGGTGTCTATCTTTTTTTTTTAAAAAAAATATTAATTAGTTTTGTATTAAACAATACAGTAAGTTTGGTACCACAATTAGGCTCATCCATGACCTACCCTTTTCCCTTGGCCCCTTCTTGTTGAGGTGTATGGGTCATCCATTGTGGATTGTGGAATTAGCCCACAGATATGGATAGGATAAATGTCTCTGCATATCATGACCCAACATGTGGCTCTGACATTCTTTCTGCCTCCTCTTCTGCAAAATTTCCCTGAGCCATGATGGATTCATTTTTGGTCTGCTTCAGTGATAAGGTGTTGGGGGAACTCTGGATCTCTGATTTAGTAGGAGTTGATTTTTCTCAGTGTTGATCTCCTTCACCCTTGTGCTGGTACCTGGTTCACCAAGAAAGCAGCACCCTTGCTTCTTTCACCAGTTGTTCTTAATTTCAGCTTGGGCCCTTTTGAGGTATGATGGGGTGGCTCACTCCTTATGATCTACATCTATCTGAAAAAGAGAAGCAGATGAGCCATAAGACACTGGAGAGGGTATAAGGAAGACTGACCTTAATCTTCTACAGCTTCCCCCCCCCATCCTCTCTTACTCTTTAATATTAGATATCTTTTTCTTCCTTTTCTTAGTGGGCACTGACCTGTAACTCCCAGTACCAGCATGTGACTATCGTCCACAATGAGCTTTTGATCAGAGAGACCTACAAAGTTTCCTGAAACAAAGACAGATTTCTGTCAGAGTACTTGATGACCCACCAAAGGTTAGTGGTAAGAGCCTACTGCTGAAGACACCTTATGTGGTTGACACATAAAATGGAATGGCATGGCTGGAAGCTGGAAGAGTGTTAGTCCCCAGACAGTTGAGTGCCTGAAGGTGCTACATGGGCGACTGGGGGAAAATAACCAACATCTGTCCAAGCAACTCATGGTCTAACCTACGTAGCAGCAAATAACCTGATGTGATGCCCACCCAAGTGCAATAGTGGCACACAGCCATGGTGGGGAACCATCTGCTCTTGATTCAGCTAACTGGTCCCCTCAGTGGTAGGGACCCACAGTTGTAGCTGGAAAACAAGTCAGAACTATATCCAAACATAAGCCCGCTGTCTATATTAACAAGCTACCATCAATGGTGGGCTACAAGAGGGCCTACAGCTATTAAATTCTCTATGAAAAATGTAAGGGTTATCTCCTTTGACCTGTGGTGTCTATCTTTTGTTGAGAGATTAGCTTTCTGGAGGCAACAAATGGCAGGATCCTGCCTTTCAATCCTGTCTGGAAGCCTGTGTCTTTTGGTTGGTGGATTGAGTCTATTGATATTAAGAGTTAATATTGAAAGGTATACAATTATTTTTGCCACTCTTATTTTGTAGTGTTTCCTGTTTTTCCTTTACTTGCTTGTTTAACTATTATTTGAGTCTGGTTTGTTTTATCCTATTTCCTCCTGTGTGTGTTTTGCTTTCTCTTTGGCATTAAGAATTCTTTCAAGTATTTTCTGTAGAGCTGCTTTAGTTGTCATAAATTCTTTTAACCTGCTTTTATTAAGGAATGTCCTTATTTTTCTGCCTCTGATCCGCTGTGCTGGCTGTGCTGCCTCTGTTGGTTGAATGCTGGAGGTTCATAGTTCTGAAGGTTGGGGATGGGAGAGTTCAGACTTTTGGAGTAGCTTGCACTTTTAGTAGCTCTTTATTGATCTCAGCTGTCTTCCCTTCAGATTTCTTAACTTTGCAAGAAGGCTGATGTAGTTGAAAATTCTGTTGCTTGATCTTGGTTGCTGCTGCCACCTGGCATGCCTGACGGGAACACACTGGACAGGCATGCAGAGCATTGATCTAGGGCTGTAAGTGCCTCAGTGGGCCTCTGGCAATTTTCCTCCTTTATGGTGGCTCTTGGTCTCTCTGGCTTCTCCACTGTATCTAAGACTTACCTATACTCCTTGTCGCAAGCACTCTTAAAGATGATTGGTTGAGAGGATTCCACCCACGAAGGTCAATAATACTCAGACACTGGTGTACTCGCAAAGGAGTTTACTGGTATGAAAGTCACACACAAGCAAGTCCAAACTATCACAACTAATATTATAGCTAATAAAATATATAACCAAATTATATTCATCACTACTAACACAAGAATATTTCTAATGAGTCTAACATGTATACAACCTGATATCGCGAGACTTGGGACGCAGTATCGCGAGACTCAGTCTCAACGCAAGACTCGGTCTGCGAGATTTCTGACGTTTTACAACCTGGTGGCGCGGGTCCGTGCTCCGACTTTTCTCTCAGTTCGTGGTGTTTCAAGGCGAGTCTCGGTCATTCGGACAGCGTGTTGGGCAGATGAATTCGGATCGGTGATGCGTCTTGCGGAGGTCTCAGTCCGGACTGCTGAGCAGCCGTTCAGTCAGTCATAGTGTCGGGAGGACTGGGACAACGGCTTCTGAGCAGCTGGGGTTTTTGTATTTTCCACTACTTATCTAGGGTTCCACACACACCTTCTGCTAATCTCTTACTATGTCATTGTACTCAGCTTACTCTTAGTTTTTTGCTTACAAAGTTTGACTTTGCATTTTTACTCTCACACACAAAGAAAAACAAACTTATTTATCTAAACTGTCCCTGGACCATATGCTGGTCCTTATATGCTCATAACACTCCTTCACTTTTCAGAAGAAGATTGTAGTTTGCTGGTGTTTTGCTTAAATCTCTCCCTAGGTGGCTCCTATGCCACCATTTTACCTGAAAGTCCTCTTGGGTAAACATTTTTAGCTGGTATAATACATAGCAAGGAGATACTAAAACAATGTAAACTCAACCACCATCAAACAAACATCAAACTTCTGCAGTTTAAGTTCAATATAACCAGAGAGACTCACAGTCTCCATATTTTCCAATTCCCCCCCATCCCCCGCCCCCCACAGCTGGGCAGAGTAGCCAGGGAACATTTCCTGCCCAGGCCAACAGTGTGCTCCATCGTAGCTCTTCTATAGTCCTGGTATAGCCAAAACATCTTTAGTTCTTTTTTTTTTTTTTTTTTTTTTCTCAATTTTTTTTGTTCATTTTTTATTTATTTATTTGAGAGTGACAGAGAGAGAGGAAGAGACAGAGAGAGAGAGATTGAGAATGGGCTCGCCAGGGCCTCCAGCTACTGCAAACAAACTCCAGATGCGTGCGCCCCCTTGTGCTTCTGGCTAACATGGGTCCTGGGGAACTGAGCCTCGAACCGGGGTCCTTAGGCTTCACAGGGAAGCGTTTAACCACTAAGCCATCTCTCCAGCCCTTTTCTCAATTTTTATTAACGCTCCCCATGATTATAAAAAATATCCCATGGTAATACCCTCCCTCCACCCCTTTACCCTTTGAAATTCCATTCTCCATCATATCCCCTCCCCATTTCAATCAGTCTGTCTTTTATTTTGATGTCATGAATTTTTCCTCCTCTTATGATGGTCTTGTGCAGGTAGTGTCAGGTACTATGAGGTCATGGAGAAAAGACAGCCTCTTCAGGAAATGGTGTTGGGAAAACTGGATATGTATCTGTAGAAGAATGAAAATAGATTCTTCTCTCTCTCCATGCACAAGAATTAATTCCAAATGAATTAAAGACCTTAACATTAGACTGGAAACTCTGAAACTGCTAGAGGAAAAAGTAGGGAAAACCCTTCAACATATTGGTCTTGGCAAAGACTTTCTGAATATAACCCCAATTGTTCAGGCAATAAAACCACAGATTAACCACTGGGTCCTCATGAAATTACAAAGATTTTGTACTGCAAAGGACACTGTGAATAAAGCAAAGAGGCAACCTACACAATGGGAAAAAATCTTTAGGTCTTTATGCAAACCACAGTCCATCTTCTAAAGGCTCTTTCAGCCAATCAAATCTTTCCAAAAGAGTTTTCATTTTTATCATAGTCTTTCTTAGGCATCATTTTTAATGTTGTGATATATAACAGTTTTGACAACTTCCTTAAGATTGTTAATGTGTTTGATAATAACAGGTTAAGTAACCTAAGACCAGTCTCAGTACCTGTAATTTTAACTTACTTGAGGTTTTTTCCCTTTACATTTTTAAATTTCTCAGTCCAATTATCTTTAGCCAAGCACATCAGTCGATTACAAATTTAACCTTGATCAAACTCTCTGGGCAGCCCTTACGCCAATAACCCAGTTCCAACAAAATCCTCTGTAGTCTTTCCTTCCCCTCAGAAAGTTCACAATCCAAGCCTCGAAGTTCAATATTGCCTGCACTTAGCATTCTCAAATTGTCATCAGAATAGTCCATAAAACTTGGCTTACCCCTCCAGAAAGCATCTTCCATTGAAAACACCAATTTCATGCCCATTCCTCCAAAACAAAAGTTCCAAAAGACCAGCATCAACATGGTCAGGTTTATCTCACCCCACTCTTGGTATCAACTACTTTAGCAGACAGCCTTAGGTCACTGAGATAAATGTCCAACCAGACATAGAGGATGAGATTTATTTTTTTTTTATTTATTTATTAGAGAGAGAGAGAGAGAGAGAGAGAGAGAGAGAGAGAGAGAGAGAAGAATGGGCACGTCAGGGCCTCTAACCATTGCAAACCAACTCCAGAAGCTTGGACCCCCTTGTGCATCTGGCTAATGTGGGTCCTGTGGAATTGAGCCTCAAACCAGGGTCCTTAGGCTTCACAGGCAAGCACTTAACTGCTAAGCCATTTCTCCAGCCCCAAGGATGAGATTTTTTTTTGACATTTTAATTATAGAAGTAAACTACGTAATATTTTATTTCAAAGTAAAACATAGATCAAACATATATTTTTCTATATTTTTTTTCTTTTGAGTAAGTGAGGACACCATACTTTAATGAAGAAAAGCATTTTGACAATCTAGGCCTGGTAATTTTTCTACATTGTTCTGAGTTACTCACAATACATTTTAGAAACCCAATGGATACATTCAAAAGTTCAAAATGTCATTTGCTAAATAAGATCAAGATCAGTTCCAAATCCAAAAATGATTCAGATTTAGAGGCAAGGTATCACCAAGCTACCAGGACTGCTCTGGTTGTTATAATGAACACAGTCTAAGCAATACAGTCTCACTGCTTTAAACTCTGTTGCAGAAATATACAATTTATTATTTTTACTGTTGTACTAGGAAATAATTTCTTCAAAGGTGGTTCTCAATTCTACTTATCTACCTTCCAACAATCAGAACAGAACTTATGGCCATAAACACTGTACAGACTCAGGAAACAATTCCATAGCTTAACCTGACTCTAATACATTTTTGATTCACACTTGTATAAAGAGAGCAATTATATCTGTAGGACTTAATGTTCTCTAAACAAAACTTTTATATTTTCTTAAAATAAATGTCTATTGTTTTGTGTCAGTCTTCCACAAGAGGAAGGAATCACGGATGTGCTCTTTCTAAAGGATTGAAGGAATGATGGGGTGGGGAGGCAGCAGGGTGGGCTGAGTAAGAACCCTCTCACTGCAATGAAGCAAGTCCTAGGGCATCTAGTTCAAGGTTCCAAGCAAGAAATCATTCTTTCCTTCATGATCCATTCTAAAGCAATACAAAGAGATCACCGATTCTCCAAGAATACACTTTACATACATGTTGGCTTGTAAAAAGGGTGTAGCTCAATGGTGGCCTAGCTTGCATGAGGGCCTAGGCTCCACCTCCAGCACTGCACATACACAAGAAGTTTTATAAATGGCAGATTTCAGTGCGTCATGCCCATATGGCAGAAATGAAGCAGTTCAGAAGCTTTTACTAGCAGCTCAAGGATAAAAATGAACACTGGCTGGCTACTGAACTAGGCATTTGACAAGTTAAAAATGTGAATCTGAAACATAACCATAATAGGCTCAAGTTAACACAGCCTATAGAGGAGCTCAAAATAAGGAGAAACCATCTTCAGATTAGGTGACTGCTTTCCAGGTTATTGGGGGTGAGGGTGATTTTAGCAAGCTACTTGAAATAACTTGCCAATTGAATTATTATTTTTTTTTAAATATTTTTTGTTCATTTTTTATTTATTTATTTGAGAGTGACAGACAGAAAGAAAGACAGATAGAGGGAGAGAGAGAGAATAGGCGTGCCAGGGCTTCCAGCCACTGCAAACGAACTCCAGACGCCTGCGCCCCCTTGTGCATCTGGCGAACGTGGGACCTGGGGAACCGAGCCTCGAACCAGGGTCCTTAGGCTTCATAGGCAAGCGCTTAACCGCTAAGCCATCTCTCCAGCCCGCCAATTGAATTATTGATTCTAACAATAACCCACACCATTTTAGACTTTAGGGTAGTTTCATGATTTAAACAAATCTTTTCACAAAGAGCTATTCAATATACATAATCACTGTTTCCCACAAAAACCAATTAACATTTGAATGGTTGGTGTCTACATTTTTATCTTATTGTATATATTTGATGTTCCATACATCCATGTACAGGAAGTAGATATGTTCTCTGAGGTGCAAGAGTTGTTCTTTCATGAATGCCCTCTCATAGTGAAACCAGCAATTTTCATATATACATTCACATGCACATATACATGTACTTCAAAAAGCAAAGCGTCATCTTGTCATCCACTGTTAGCTGAATGATAAAAATGGGGGGAGGGCGGGGGCACCAGGCATTGGCAGAGCACCAGAAGGTCCTGAAGGTACTTGGAATGGATTATTTGGTGTAGGATAGAGTCCTGGTGTGGGATATGATCCTGTAGGGGCAGGATATGGTGCCGCTGGTCGCCAGGCTTCTGGTGGCACAGTGCCCCATGGAACAGGTCGTGCTGCCCCTGATGCTTGTGGGGGAGGAGGAGTGGATATGGCCCTGGAGATAGGTATGGCATATTGGGAGTAGGATACTGCCCTCCCATTCCTGGTGCCCAAGGTCCTGAAGACATGGATCCCCATAGACCTAAAGGACCAGCTACAGCTGGATCTGTGGGTGCACCATATGGTCTAGGTAGCTCTGGAAAGAGCATATTGGTGCAGCATATAGCCCTGTGGGGCCAGGGCCTGGCACACTTGGGGTTGAATAAGGACTACCAGGTGGGGCATGATGGTCCAGAAGGAGGAAAGGATCCTGAAGGTCTTGGCGGTGGTCTTCTGGGAGGTACAGAGGTATATAATCCTGTTGGTGCTGGTCCAGAATACACAGTGGAGGGCGTTGCACTTGGTGGGAGTCCGGGTGGCATAGAAGGTAGATAGCTGAGAATTTGAGGATATCCTGAGACTACATAGTCAATTCTCAGTCAGCTTGAACTAAAGCAAGTTCCTACCTCAAAAAACAAAACAAAATAAAATACTTACTGAATATTTGTATTAAAATATTCTCATTCCTATCCCATACAGTGCACAAAAATGTAATTTGAATACACATAAAAATAACAAATATTTAGAAATAAAAGAGACTACATTCACAACTTGGTAGCAAGCAAAAAATAATTCACTGAGTAACAATGTCTCTAAAATATCAGAGTGATACATCAGATGAAATAACAAACTTATTTCATCTGCATTGTTGTTAAGCATATAATAAGATTAACTTTTCTGGGTGGAAATATTTTCTATATGTGTGTGGCAATATCTGCTTTCCTGGAGGAAGACCTCCTGTACATTAAAATAAAAATGCAAACTATTTAGTAATAGGTACACAATATATTAGAATAATCACAAGAAAAGCAAAAACAAATAAAATAAATCAATACTATTAGTGTATTGGGAAATGCAATTTACACCATGATGTGACTCTGTTAACAGAAATGGAAATGTGATGTCAAATCCAAAACTTGCAAGGGTATGGAATAACAAAAATAACTAGAACTCTTACACCTTGATGGTGAAAGTGAAAATGATCAACAAACTCCAGTGAAAGTTCCCCAACATATTCTTACAATGCTATGCATTGTAGGACTGGATAGATTGCCCCGTGGTTAAGGTATTTGCCTGCAAAGCCAAAGGACCTTGGTTTGATTCCCCAGGACCCAAGTAAGCCAGATGCACAAGGTGTCACATTCATCTGCAGCTTGTTTGCAGTGACTGGAGACCCTGGAGCATCCATTCCCCCCCCCCTTCCTCTTTTTCTCACACTCTGTCAAATAAATAATTTTTTAAAAAAGAAAGCTATACATTATAAATCCTATTGCCCCAAGGTTCTAATCAGTGACTTAACTTAAATAAAAGTATATGTTCAAAAGAGAGCCAAAATTATTTAAAATATATTTGACATAGTATTCCAAAATGTTCGTGTCCATATATGGGAAAATTATTTTGAAATGTTTGTTATAATCATAAACTGGGATTATAATAAACATTACAAAATAAAGGGTCCATTACGAACTATTCACATACAAAATAATAATGAATATATCTTACAGTATTTTACAAAATGAAAGAAACCTTATACTGAGGAGTATATTCTGAGTCTATTCATGTGATATGCCAGAACTGTTTGTACAATGCAGTAACTGATAAAAGACCATTGGCCATGGTTCTTTCGTGTTTCTGCACACTTGAGGAAGAAATCAACAAATTTGAGACAGATGGGATGTTCATAAGGCTTCAACTTTAAGCCCAACATGTCCTTTTTATCTTATTGAAAAATGCTATCTTAAGTTAGCAACCTCCAAATGCTTTTGAGCTATATTGTTATCTTGCCAGTAAGGTAAAAATCTCAGATTCTTCACAGACTTATGCAAAAATAGCTAATTAGATAGGCTAGTTAAGTTCAAAGGATTTAAATTATGTTTGAAATTCAGTCAGAAATATTAGCCATATTTTGCATAGTCCATAGTCACTTTTTGCTAGTAGTTACTATATTGAAAATCATATATAGAAAATACTTCCACTATGAAAGAAAATTCTGGAAGATTTTAAATATGGAAAATAGTCTATGATGCAACAAAATCAAAAAAGTGATTCACTTTATGTGAAAAACAGCATTCTGCATGGGTCTGCAAGGTTGTACTGAGTTGATGGTGGTAAGATAATGAGTACTTAAAATTTGTCTAGTTTCTTGTCTGTATAATTTATGCAAACACTTTTGTAAATATTTATTCAAGTAGTCAGTGCTTCATGGGAGTTCTGACATAATATATGATTTATGTTACAAAGAAGTATATTGATGCTTGCAGTTACTAATACACTCATAAAAAACAAGATAGATATATAAGTAATTGAGAACCATGCAATTGGATCTTGGTGAAACAGCATAGTAAAATATTTATAATACATTTCGGGGGAATAAATATGGGCACTTATGTGTAAAAATGTTAGGTTAGGGATGAAGAAATGCCTTAGTGATTAAGGTGCTTGCCTGCAAAGCCAAATGACCCAAGTGCAATTTCCCAGGACCCCACATAAGCCAGATGCACAAGGTGGCACATGCATCTGGAGTTCATTTGCAGGGGCTGAAGGCCCTGGAACATCTGTTCTCTCTCTCTCTTTCTCCATCTCTCTCCCTGCCTTCCCTCTCTCTTTCAAATAAATAAAGAAAAATAAAATAAAATAAAATAAAATAAAATAATGTTAGCTTATGTGCTCTTTAAAATTTTTTTGTTTATTTTTATTTTATTTAATTTAAGAGTGACAGACAGAGAGAGAAAGAAGTATACATATAGAGAGAATGGGTGCACCAGGGCCTTCAGCCACTGCAAATGAACTCCAGATGCATGTGCCACCTTGTGCATCTGACTTTACATGTGTCCTGGGAAATCTAGCCTCGAAATGGGGCCTTTAGCCTTCACAGACAAGTGCTTATATGAACTGAAAAACAAATTTTTGAGATAGGTTTGTGCCCTAGCTAAGGCTGACCTGGAATTCACTACATATCCTCAGGCTAGCCAAGATCTCACAGGGATCCTCCTATCTCCACCTCCTGAGTTCTGGGATTAAAAGTATGTGCCATGATGCCCTGCTGAAAATTGTTAATAAGAAATTATTGAGAAGATGTTCATTTAACACATCAGCAAAAACCATAATCACATTGGTAATGAATATAAAATAATTATACACAATGAGACCTTGATTAGAGATATACTAAAACCCATTGAAAGACACATCATAACATCAAAGCAAAATAATTATATCAGGAACACAGTAATCTTTCTCCCAAGTATCTGCAAGGTTAAAAGATTTTAAAAACAGTATATTTTACTAAAAATGCTAATAGGAAATAAACACTAATGATAATAAGTTCAGGATGACATTTATGATATCCTCACTTAGGTCCAAGCCCTTTCTAAGAAACTAAGATGTATACATTTTCACTTAGTGTGCATTACAACAATATTTTTATTTCTCCTAATTTTACTCACCTAACCATGGATGAGTAAGCATTAATTCATGTTCTAGGGAAACACATAGGCTTCATAAAGTATATGTAATAATGGGTAATTCAGCACTATCTGACAGACATTGAATGAAAATAATCTACACCTTTAGCAGTAGATAAATGGATAGATAATTCCTATTTAGTTATATAGCAGGATACTTTGCATTTAACACACTGAAACAAAATTATAGGAATAAATCTGGTTAATTCTCCAAAACTTAGTTGAATTTGAAAATAAAAGCATTTTGCAAAAGGATCAACACCATATCATGCTATCAATGCACATTCTTTTTTAAAATTTTAATTTTGTTATTTATTTTTTTGACAGAGACAGACAGAAAGAGACGGAGGGTGGGGGAGAGAATGGGCATACCAGGGCCTCTAGCCACTGCAAATGAACTCCAGATGGGTGCACCCCCTTGTGTATCTGGCTAACATGAGTCCTGGGGAATTGAGTCTGGGTCCTTTGGCTTTTCAGACAAATGCCGTAACCACTAAACAATCCCTCCAGTCCTAATGCACATTCTTGAAGCAGGCTGCTCATGCTTAAACATCAGCAGAATCACAATAGCTGGGTGAGAAGTGAATATTAGCTAATGGAAACATGCATTAGTTTGGTAAGTGTGTGGTTTATAAATGTTAATTTACATTCTTGCATGTTTGGATATTGTAAAACCACAGTAAAGGTAGGAGCAGAGTTCACTTCATCTCTTGACTCAGAGATGACTTCCTTCTATGCTTCCTGGTGCAGGAGTTCTGAGTGCCTCCTTTTAATAAAAACACCCACACTGGCATAGTATCCTCAGTGTGACCTCCTTTAACCTTCATAACATCTTCAAAGTTTCTGGCTACAAATATACTGATGGTTAAGGTCTTCCACACAGGAATTTGAGCAAACATAGATCAATTCATTATATAGGTGGGTCAAACTTAACAGATCAATGAAAATAGCTCATATTTGCTTCCCAGAGGTGGAACACATTCTTAAAGAATAGATGACAAATGGGAAGCCAAGCACAATCCTAGTTATATTTCACTACTTATATTTAATTGTAAATTTGTTTCATTAAATATTGCCTAAATTTGAGTACCCTCTTATTGAAACAAAATATTTCATTTACTTATTTGCAAAGAGGGAGAATGCGAGAATCAGAATGGGCATGCCAGGCTCTCTTGCTAGTGTAAACAAACTCCAGATGTATCTAACAATTTGTGCCTGTGGTTTTCTGTGTGTACTGAAGAACCAAACCCAGGCCAGCAGGCTTTGTAAGCAAGTTGCTTTAACCAAAAATGAACAATATCCCCAATCCTATCTGTGTACTCTTATTAAATTACATAATTGATGAGAAGTGATGGTTTAAATACTATTCTCAGTACTAAGACAGTGAAATGCTTTATGGGTGCTATCACAGATACTTTGGCAAATGTCCTGGTTATTTTTACCTTTTCAGGGAATTTTTATGAACTTTAAATATTAATAGAGGACAGATAATATTTAAATGACATTATTAAATAATTAAAAATGTGAAGTTCTGCACTGAGAATTACTACATTAAGGCTGAGAATCCATTCTCATTATCTTCTCTCAGTTTCTGAGATTGTGGTATGAAAAAAACTTCTTGTAATTATTCTATGCCTTAGTAAGGGAGTAAAATTATACCTTTAGGAAGGATTAAGCTTCACATCACATTCCCAGTATATTATAATAAAAATATTCTTTTTAAAATTTTTTTGTTTATTTTTATTTATTTATTTGAGCGTGACAGAGAGAGAAAGAGGCACAGAGAGACAGAGAGAGAGAGAATGGGCATGCAAGGGCTTCCAGCCACTGCTAATGAACTCCAGACTTGTGCGCCTCCTTGTGCATCTGGCTAACATGGGTCCTGAGGAATCCAGCCTCGAACCAGGGTCCTTAGGCTTCACAGGCAAGTCCTTAACTGCTAAGCCATCTCTCCAGCGCAGTAAAAGTATTCTTGAATAACTTTAGTTACTTTAAAACAAAGCACAGCATTTAATTTTTAAAAATACACCTGATGTTAGCATTTTTATTACAACTAAATAAGGTTTTAGCACTTATCTATTTTAATGGTATCAACATGTATATAGGAGTAGACATAATAGTTTTCTAGGTAAATAAACTTAAGCTATAACTGCATTACCCAAAGAATATTAATAATAAAGGACAATGAGAGTTGTCCACCTAAAGACTAATCATAAATTATAACCTTGTCCAACAGTAAGTTGCATCACTGCTTTTTTTTGAACTTCTGTGAAGTTCATTAAAGCAGAAAAAGTTGAAGTGCCATAAAAATTATTCAAGGATGCATACATGGACTTAGTTTTATTGTTCTATATTCCCAAACTACTATAGAATTTTTAACCATGTATTGGCTACACATAGCAACTTGTTAATTTCTACACATTTGATCTACAATTATCTATTTTACAACAGAAGACATTCCTTCCATTGAATTGTAAATGTTGACAGAAGGTGACTGAGAATATTGAATCATTAATATAATAAATCAGATGAATGAAATTTGTTAAAAGGTTGATATTTATCACTATATTGAAGGTTGGAGAGTGCCATAGGCTATTTGAACATACATAACCTGAAAGAATAAGGAAGGCAGGTGTTGAAATGAGGCTCTTCATATCATCAACATTATCAACATATAATTTCCCTTGTATTTAAAGTTTTATGAGAGTTTTTAAATGAATGGTTGGTATTTATATTTTATTTATATATTTGAAAGTAGAGAGGGAGAGAGAAAGAGATAATGGTGACACCAGCACCTTCTGACACTGCAAAATGCATGAGCCATGTTGTGCAACTGCTTTATGTAGGTACAGGGAACTTGAACTCAGGATACCAGGCTTTGCAAGCCAGCACCTTTAACTTCTAAGCCATCTCTCCAGCTCCTAAATAAAGATTTTATCAAATGTCTTATACAACAATTGACACAATGACAATCTTTTGATATATATTTTTCAGTCTTACATATATGGTAAATTAGATCCCTTAGGGTACCATAACAAAATACTTGCTTATGAAATGTAACAAAGGGATTTTTCCCTCACACAAGCCTCCTCAAAAACTCAAGAAATCTGAAGGGGAAAACACCAGGAAACAGTTGGGCAGCTGATTAGATTTTCAATCTTGATGGGTGTGATAGTTTTGTTTAGGAGATTCATCTGCTCTGAGGTTAGCTTTGGTAGGTGGTATGTGTCCAGGAATCTATCCATTTCCTCCATATTATCCAATTTTTGAGGAGCAGAGGTTATTGAAACAAGTCCTGATGATTCTTCCAATTACACTTATGTCTATTCTGATCTCACTTTTTTTATTTCTAATTTTGTTAATTTGAAGTGTTTCTATTTTTTCACTTGATCAAATTGACCAAGGGTTTACCAATATCTTATTTATTTTTTCAAAGAACCTGATCTTTGTTTCATCAATTTCCTTATTTTCCAATTCATTAATTTCTACTCTGATCTTACTCATTTCTTTCTGTCTGGAGGTTTTGGGGTTGGATTTGTTGTTTTCCAGTGCCTTTAGGTGCCAGGTTAGGTTATTGATTTGGGATCTCTCTGTCTTTAGGGACGTTAGGAAGGCATTTAATGCTATGAATTTTCCCTTGAGGATCACCTTCTTTGTGTCCCATACATTTTGGAATTATGTGTACTCATTGTCATTCATTTCTAGAAATTTCAAAATTTCATTTTTTTTATTTCATCTATACCCATTTATTCTTTAAAAGGGTGTTACTCAGTTTCTAGGAGCTTATGAGATTACTGGCACATCTTTTGTTGTTAATTTCTAGCAATACAGCATTGTGATCTGATATCAGGTGGGAATTTATGTCAATCTTCCTAAATTTAGAAAGGCAGGCTTTATGACTGAGTATATAATCTATTTTAGAGAAGGTTTCATGGGCTGCTGAGAAGAAATTGTAGTCTATGGATTTGGGGTAGAATGTTCTCTAGATGTTGGTTAGGTCTAATTGATCTAGGGCTTTGTTGAGCTCTCTCACTTTCCTGTTTGGATCTATTGCTGATCATGGAGTATTGACATCCCTGACTATGATAAAGTTGGTGGTCATTTATGTTGTCAAGTAGGTTTTGCTTTATGAATTGTGCTGCACCTGTGTTTGGTGCATAAAGAGTGATGATTGTGATATCGTCTTGTTGAATTATTCCCTTTATAAGGAAGAAGTGGCCTTCTTTTTCTTTTTTGATTACTTTTGGTTTGAAGTCTATTTTATCCAATATTAGTATAGCTATGCCTGTTTTTTCCTATTTCCATTTTCTTGGAATATCATTTTGCATCCTTTCACCCTGAGGAGGTTTCTGTCTTTAGTGGTGAGGTGGATTTCTTGAAGACAGCAGATTGAGGAATCTAATTTTTGTGATCCACTCTGTTAGCTTATGTCTCTTGATGAGTAAATTAAGACCATTAATGTTTAGGGTAAAGACTGTGAGTTTTGATTTAATCCCTGCCATATATTGTGGTGGTTTATGTGGTATGGCATTTTCTTGGACTATGTAGATTTTTTTCTTTAGTTTTCTAAGTTTGATCACTGGGAACTGCTTCTTATAGGCACTTGAGCTTGGTTATTTGATTCTGCTGTGTGGGGAATTCCTTGAAGTACTCTCCACAGGTTTGGCTTTGTGTTTATATAATTGTAAAGCTGAGTTTTATCATGGAAAGGTTTTTGATGATTTTTTTAAATTCTTTTAATTTTTTTAAAAAATTAATATTCTGGGCTGGGGAGATGGCTTAGCGGTTAAGTGCTTGCCTGTGAAGCCTAAGGACCTCGGTTCGAGGCTCAGTTCCCCAGGACCCATGTTAGCCAGATGCACAAGGGGGCGCACGCGTCTGGAGTTCGTTGGCAGAGGCTGGAAGCCCTGGCACACCCATTCTCTCTCTCTCCCTCTATCTGTCTTTCTCTCTGTGTCTGTCGCTCTCAAATAAATAAGTAAAAAAATTAAAAAAAATTAATATTCTTTTTCCCTTTATCTAAATATATTTTCCTTTCAAAATTCAGTTTATGATTCCACTTCTTAGAACCCTTATCTAAACTTATGGTGTTCTTATAGTGCTTGGAAAGCATGTGTCTTTGAATTGGAAACATAGACTTTGCTGTGGTAATCATATTGATTTTATATTTTTTCTATTTTTCATTGGTAGATTATGATATTTTTCATGACAAGCAAATCTATCTTCTTACTGCTCCTCTGCAATCCAATGCATAACAGGATGTCTTAAAAAGTACCAACATTTCTTTTGTAAAGGAATGACTATATGAACACATGCATTGTCTCTCTTCTGCTGAGCTAATACATATTTTTGATGCTTCTCACTCATATTTGTCATGTCATATTGGAGCACAGTTCTAGTTTGAAGGACAGTTCTTAAACAGCTAAGGAAGTATCACTGTTACGGAACAGAGGTAGGGAGTTCTGAGAAAATGGTCCCTTGATACAAATACTGTTACTAAGAGGTAATAAGGCTTTGTTTGGCTCACCACCAGTATTTGATGAGCTCTGCATGCATGCAGGCTTTTTCTCTTATTAAATACTTGTCTGAAGGGGAAACAAAAATTGACTGGATAATATCAAAATCACTCATTGATTTCCAGTCAAAATTGCCTATTGCCTGTGCTAATGAATTCACCAATTGCTCATTATCTCTTCAGTTTACTGTTCTATCACTCAGAAGAGCACTTTGTTGCTATCTTTGAAGAAGGGCGATCCCACCCCTGCCACCCAAGCTGTCTGCCACACTGCCACCAGGTTTTAGCCTGCAGGACAATTTTGTCACTTTTACTCAAGCATGTGCCACTAGCACTAAGGGTTGAATGATAGCCTGTTGGTGTCTTCTTCAGATATGCTGTGTTGGTAAAAAATATCTTCATGTGATGAGCTAAGATTCCACTTATATCAGCAAACATGAACTCACACTATAAAAGCTTTGCAACTCAAACAAACCACAAGGATGCGCATCTGTGGAATAGCCAAACCATCAACAATGCAACATATCCATCCAACTACTTCAGCAGAAACCAAAGCTAGAACTGAATTACTGTAGAACCTAGAAAGTGGCAAGACAAAGCATTAAGGTCAGTCTGATGTCCTCACATCAATTCTTGGAGCTCAGCCTTCCTCCTCTATGATAGGCCACCTCTAGCTATTTGCATGTCTGGGAGTTGGATAGTCAGTATGCTGAATGCCTATGTGGGAATTCCTATAAACACCAGTATCCTCCATTTCTAAAATTGATATAGCATAGCATTTAACTAGAAAGGTCCTGAGGTCAAGCTACACAGGTTAGAATTAAAGATTCATCTCTTTCTAGGTAACGATCTGGGCAAGGTATTGAGAGTCTGCAGTAATGACTGTTTGACTACCTCTTAAAGTCATTGAGAAGTTTCAGATTGGAGTACTTAGAGCAGTGACTGAGGCAAATGGACACTTATTCAGTCTTATCATAGGCATGTACAGGAGTAGGATGAGAGCTTCTGCATTCCCATCTCTTTCTTCTTCTTTTGAAAAGTTAGGTGGCATAATCATGATGCTGTTTCTCAGGGCTTCAGCTATAAATCTTTGTGTGTGTGTGTGTGTGTGTGTGTGTGTGTGTGTGTGTGTGTGTGTGTAAGTAACTTATTTATTTTTTAGACATGGAGATATTTTGTATGTAAACATCACATATTGGTTCCATCCTTTCCCTTCTCCCTGCCCCCTTTTAATAGGAGGAATTCATCATTGCAGATTTAGGTCAACCCCATGGAACTGTGAGTCATAAATTATGGGAACAGCAGTCAGTTATGAAGGAGAGGCAATGTCTCTTTACAAAATGTCACAACTTATGGCTCTAACAATCTTTCCACACCCTCCTCCACAAAATTCCCTGAGCCATGCTGAGGGCATTTTAAGTCTACTTCAGTGATGGGCACTTAGGAGCATCTAGATTTTTGGTTTGGTAGGTGTTGAGTGTCCTCAGTATCGCCCTTGTGCTGATGTCAGCTTAACTAAGAGAGCAGCATTCTTGCTCATTTCCCCAGTTCCTTTGTGGTTTCAGCTGGGGCTGGCGTGGAGTGTGCTGGGTTGTTTATCTCCTCAAGTCCAGTTCCCATCTGAAAAAGAGAAGCAGATTCTCCAATGAACAGTGAAGTCCAGAGCCAGTTAAATTGGATAACCATTAATAATTTACAGAGAATTATAAGGGTTTAGACACTTTCATAGTGTAAGGTTAGTGGGAGCTTGACAATGGAAAGCAGCATCATTATCTGGATATGATTTTGACTTGTTTCCCAGTTCCAGGTATTGTTTCCTTTTCACTGAGGAGATCTCTTAGCCAATCCAAGAGCAATTGGTTTCACCCCATGGCTGTGTGCCACTATTGAACTTATGTGAGCATCTTGTCAGATTGTTTGCTTCTGAGTCACTTAGACTTTGAGTTGCTTGGACATATGCTGGACGCTATGTAGCACCTTCCAACACTAGATTGGATAATTGTTTGAGGATTAACTGTCCTCTGGATTCCAATCATGTCTCTCCATGGTCTATGCCAACAGTGATTGGTATCCGCAGCAGTAGGGTCTTACCATTGATCTCTGGTGGGTAATCAAGTGCTCTGACAGAAGTCTGTCTTATTTATTTTGGGATATCTAGTAGATCTCTCTAACTCATTGTGGATGTAGACCACATCCTGTTACTGGGAGTTATAGACCAGCATTAAGGGCAAAGAAAAAATAAAAAGAAAAAGTCAGAGAAGAAAGAGGAAAAAAAAAGAAACTTAAGGTTAGGTTTCATCTCACTCTCTCCAGGTCCCTTAGATTCAGGTGCTCCATCTAAGGCTTGTTTGAGGGGTATATCTTTTAGTTAGATTTCCAAGATATAGAATTCTATGATATCAATTCAATTTGCATTTAGATTTTGTCCCCCAACCCCTTTCTCTACCACGAAGTCCTACCTTGCCTAAAGTCCAAGCCTCAAGATGCTATTCAGTTATGTAAGCAATTTGGGCCGGTCCAGGTTAAGAACTGCACATGAGTGAGATCATGTGATGACTGTGTTTCTGTGATTGTGTGAGTTCACATAAAATGATCTGTTCCAAGTTTGACCAACTTTCTACAAATTTCAGTGCATCATTTAAAATTTTTTTTACTGCTGAATAGAATTCCATAATGTGTTATACCACATCTTGGTTATCCACTCATCCAGTGATGGGCACCTGTGTTGATTCCAGTTTTCAGTTATTATGAATTAAGCAGATATAAACATGGTTGAGGAAATCTTTCTGAACTGAGATGTGGAGCTTTTAGGGAAAATGACTACTAAGGGACTAACAGGGTCTACTGGTAAATCTATATTCATCCTTTTCAGGAGTCTCCAAATTGATTTCCACAGTTATTATATCAGCTTATAGTCCCACCAAAAGTGAATGAGGGTTCCTACTTCTCCAAAGCATCACCAATATTTGTTTTCATTTGATTTTTTATTGTTTTCTATCTGTACTGGGGTAAGGTGGGATGTCATAGTTCTTTTAATTTGCATTTCCTTAATGGTTAGGGACATTGAATGTTTTCTTAAGTGTGTGTTAGCCATTTGTAATTCTCCCTATGAGAACTCCCTATTTAGTTCTCTGCCCCACTTATGGAGTGAGTTGTTTTTTTTTTTTATTCTTTAGTATTTTGAGTTCTTTTCAGATACTAGGTATTAGGCTTCTGTCTGTGATATAGCTGGCAAAGATTTTCTCCTATTCAGTGGGTAATCTATAGGCTCTGCTTATGGTGTGTTTGTCTGTGCAAAAGCTTTTTAGTTTCATGAGATCCCATTGGTTGGGTGCTTGTTTAATTTTTTCCCAGTGCTGTATCATGGAGCATGTTTCCTATTTTTTCTTCCAGTACTTGAAGTGTTTCAGGTCTTATATTGAGGTCTTTAATCCAATTTAGATTGATTTCTTTTTGTATGTCAAAATTAGTGCATCTAACTCCATTTTTCTACATATGGTCATCTAATTTGTCCAACACCTTTTGTTGAAGATGCTTCCTTTTCTCCAGTCTACATTATTGGCAGTTTTATCAAAGATCAAGCAGTTATAGTTGCTTGCCCTAAAGTCTAGGATCTTCAATTCTGTTCCATTGGTCTGTGTTTCTGTTTTTATTCCAGTATCATGCTGTTTTCATCATTATGGCTTTGTAGTATAGCTTTAGATCAGGTATGGTGTTACCACAAGAGGTGTTTCTTTTGCTGAGGATATGTTTGGATATCTAAAGCCTTCTGCAATTAAATATGAATTTTCAGATCATTTTTTAAGGAGATGCTAACTTCATAAAAGGAGTCATGGAGGGCTACTTTGTCTCCAATTATGCAGAATAGTTTGAGAAAATTGGTTTTAGCTCTTCTATGAAGGTTTGATAGAACTCAGCTGAGAAACCATCCAGTCCTGGATTATCTTTTGGGGGAACTTTTTAATCAGGTAGAGAATAGGCATGAATGGCTTATATCTCAACATAATAAAAGCTATATATAAAGCTCCTAAATGCCAAATAGTACCTAATGGGAAGAGACTGAAGCAATTCACTTTGAGATCAAGAACAAGATTGGGGTGTCCACTCTCACCTCTGCTTTTCAACATAGTACTGGAAGTCCCAGCTCAAGCAATAAAATAGGAGAAAGAAATAGAAGGGATACAAATTGTAAAATAAGTAGTTAGGATAGCCCTATTCTCAGACAATATGATTCTATGCATAAGAGACCAAAGAAGCTCCATCTCAAAACTTAAATGTGATTAACTCCTTCAGCAAAGTAGTAGGATACAAAAGCAATATACAAAATCAGTAGCCTTTCTATATGCAAAAGTCAAAGATACAGAGAAAGAAATAAACAATATTGTCCCATTTTACATAGAAACAATAACAAGAAAATAAAATATCAAGGATGTGAAAGGCCTATGTATTGAAAGCATATAAACACTCAAGAAAGAAACTGATGAGGACTTGAGAAGATGGAATGACCTCCCATGCTCCTTGTTAGGTACGAGCAACATTGTGAAAATGGCAATCTTACCAAAGGCAATATACATATTTAATGAAATACCAATAAAAATCTCAACATTTTTATTCATGAGATAGGCAAAAATGATCTCAGAATTCACACAGAATGGCAGAAGGCCTCAGATATCCAAACATATCCTCAGTAAAATTAACACCTCTGGAGGCATAACTATACCTGATCTAAAACTGTATTACAAAGCCATAGTAATAAAAACAACATGGTACTGGTATAAAAACAGCATTATAGACCAATGGAACAAAATTGAGGACCTAACTTTGCGTCAAGTAACTGCAGCTACTTGATATTTGACAAAGGCCCTAACAATGTAGTCTGGACAAAAGCCAGCATCTTCAATGAATGGTGCTGGACAAACTGTATAACAATATGCAGGAAAATGAAATTTGATCCACACATCTCACCATACAAAAGATCAAGTACAAATGAATCAAAGACATATATATAAAACCTGAATCTTGGCTATAAATGGTAGAAAAAATAGGAAGAACTTTCCATGATATAGGAAAGGGAAAGAATTCCTAAAACAACAGTAGCTCAGGAACTGAGTCAATCATTCAACTATTGGGATCTCATCAAAAGTTTCTTCATGGACAACTGTACAAAAATCAGAGCCAATAGATTGTCCACAGAATGGGAGAAAAATTTTGCAAGCTATACAACTGACAGAGGGTAAATTTCTATATTCTACAAAGAACTCAAACACCTAAACAATAAAAAGTCAAACAAACCACTCACAAAATGGGGTAAAGAACTGTGAAGGCAGTTCTCAGAGGAAGAAATACAAATGGCAAACACACGCTTAAGAAAATATTTATCACCCCTAATCATCAGGGAAATGCAAATTAAAACAACTATGCAATTCTGCCTTACCCAAGTAACAATAAAAACCTTTAAAAATCAAATGAAAACAATTGCTGGTGAGGGTGTTAAAAAAAAAAAAAAAAAGGAACCCTCATTCACTCTTGTTGGGAATTTAAGATGGTACAACCATTAAGGAAAGCAATATTGAGATTCTTAAAGAGGCTGACTATAGAGTCACCAACAGATGCAGTTATTCCCTTAATGTGAATTTACCCTAAAAGCTCCATGCCTCAGTTCAGAGACATTAGCTCAACCATGTTCATTGCTGCTCAATTAATAATAATAAGAGCTGGAATCCACCTAGATGTACTTCACTAGATAAATGGACAACCAAGATGTTGTATATCTACATGATAGAAATCTACACAGCAGCAAGAAAAAAAAAAATGGCATAATGAAATTTGAAGAAAAATGGTCAAACCTGGAACAGATCATTCTTAGTGAACTCACCCAGTCACAGAAAGATAATCATTGTATGGTCTCATTCATCTGTGGCTCCTAACCTGAATCTGCTTGAGATATTGACATACCTAATAAGCATCTCAAGGACCAGACAATAGGAAGGGTGGGGCCAAAGGGGAGGTAAAGGTGGGAGTATGGAACACAAAATTGTACCCAAATGTCAAGAATACAATAAAATTCTACATCCTGAAAGCAGACTAAATGGCTGAACCTTCATCAGGCTCATAGAAGGAACACCTGAATCACAGGGACCTGGAAAGGATATGATGAAGACTAATCTTTTATTTTTTTACCTTTTTGGTTTTTCAAGGTAGGGTCTCACGCTAGCTCAGGCTGACCTGGAATTCACTATGTAGCCTCAGGGCGGCCTTGAACTCATGGTGATCCATCTACCTCTGCCTCCCGAGTGCTGGGATTAAAGGCGTGTGCCATCATACCCAGCAAGACTAATCTTAATCTTCTGTCTCTCTCTTTAAACTTCTGCTATCTGTTCTCTTTATCTCTTTAATATTACCTATCTTTTTTCTTACTTCTGTTCCTTGGCAATGGCCTGTAACTCCTAGTACCAGCATTTGGTTAACATCCACAATAAGTTGTTGTTCAAAAAAGACATACAAGTTTTCCCAAAACAGGACAGATTTCTAAAAGAGTACTTGATTACCCACCAAAAGTTAGTGGTAAGACCCTACTGCTGAAGACACCATATTCTGTTGGTATGGAACATGGAGTCACCTGGCTGGAAACTGGAAGACAGTCAGTCCCCATACAGCTAGCTCATCTAGTGCCAGAAGGTGCTACAGGAGAAACTGTGGGAAAATGGCCAATATCTGTCCAAGCAACTCATGCTCTAAGCTACTCAGTAGCAAACAACCTGACATGATGCTCACACAAGTACAGTAGTGGCACACAGCCATGTTGGGTAATAAACCATTTTTGATTTGGCTAACTGATCTGCTTGTGGAATGGGACTCATACCTGGAGCTAGTAAACAAACCAGAACCATATCTCAAAAACAAGACTGGTCTCCATTATCAAGCTCCTACCAATCATGGCCTACGAGAGAGTCTACATCTACTAAATTCTCTCTAAAATAATAATGGATATCCCATTTACCTGGTGCTGACTTCACTTTCCTTTGGAGAATTTGCTTCTCTTTTTCTTATGGATGCAGGTCCTGATGAAGGAATCAGCACATCACACCTCACCAGGGACCCAGGTGGAACCAAGAGTATTTGGGAAAATGAGCAAGAATACTTTTTTCTTGGTGTACCTGGTACCAGCAGAAGAGTGAAGGAGTTAGACACAGAGAACACTCAACTGCTACCAAACCAGATACCCAGAGACACAGAGGTTTACAATACCTCATCACTGAAGTAGACCTAGAACAAATGTAGCATGGCTCATGGAAATCTGTGTAAGAGGAAGCAAAATGATTGTTAGAGCTACATGTTGGAACATTATGCACAGAGACATTGTTTCTTACCCATAACTGCTGGCTAACCCCACAATGCACAACCCACATTTCCCAACTACAAATGTCCCTGCAGAGGGGAGTGGACAGAGAGGAGGCTAATGATAGTGCCAAAGTGGCTGTCTGTACACTGTGTACATTACTAGTAAAAAAAAAAAAAAAGTAAAATAAAATAAAAATTCAGGGTATAGGTGGGCAGGCACTTCTGTATGGAGGGAATAGTTCAGATCCCTGCTTCATAGCTCCTCTGAGTTCCCTGGTCAATGTTCCCTGCACCAGTGGGTATGCAAGCGGGCCTGGTGGTATGGAGTGAGTAGGACATATCACTCTTCCCTGACTCCTACCAGTTCCATGGTCACAGTAGTTTTCGTCATGCCTGGTTTAGGATGGCTTGGTCCTTGTTTGGGCTATGGAATCAGGCCTTTTGGTCTGGTATCCTAACTGGTCCTGGGTACCAACATCCATACTCATCTGAATTAAGAGGGTGCATAGGTCAAAGAAAAAATAAACTTGCTTCCTCCTCATTAAAATATGAGTCTCCCTAAAATGGCTAGACCACTGCGCACACACACACACACACACACACACACACACACACACACACACACAAAGCCAACAATAGTCAGAAAACTGAGAGGTCTCTACCAAGAATGCTTAATTCTACAATGGAAGCCTCCAGTGAAATCATGGAGAAATCAACATTAATTCAACCTCAAAATGAAAACATAATCAATAAAACCCCATTCAAGGGCTGGAGAGATGGCTTAGCGGTTAAGCGCTTGCCTGTGAAGCCTAAGGACCCCAGTTCGAGGCTCGGTTCCCCAGGTCCCACGTTAGCCAGATGCACAAGGGAGCGCACGCGTCTGGAGTTCGTTTGCAGAGGCTGGAAGCCCTGGCACGCCCATTCTCTCTCTCTCCCTCTACCTGTCTTTCTCTCTGTGTCTGTCGCTCTCAAATAAATAAATAAAAAAATTAAAAAAAAAAACATTCAAAAGAATCACTGAACTTGAAGCAAACCATCAAAATACCAAGAATCCTATCATTGAAATTGAAGAAAATTGTCTCTTAGTGCATTCAGTTATTGACAGAAAACATTAGAACCCTCAAAAGAGATATGAATATATTGAAGGTGAGTCAATAAATGGAATATTTCAACAACTGATTGATTAAGCTTAATAAAGTCTTGATCAAATGTAAGAATGAATTCTGGGAAGCATCAAAAATGTCAGAACTGTAATTAAAATTGCACATCAAAAAAGAGAAGTACATGATGCAAAATAATACAACATAAAAGAAAAGTCAAATAGAACTTATAAAATCTTCTCTAGAACCCCTCACAGTTACTCATGTGGATTACAGAACCTCTGACCTGGAAGACAAGACAGAAGAACTTGATCAGGAGTCCAAAAACTTCATTAAGTTCAAAAAATTAAATGAACAGAATATGAAGGAACTGTGAGATACCCTAAAACGACCAAACATCCAGATCATGGGTATAAGAGAAGGAGAGGAAATCCAGGCCAGAGGCATAGAGAACATTTTCAACAAAATTATTGAAGAAAATTTTCCAAATCTCTCAAAAGAGAGGCTCATCCAGATACAAGAAGCCCACAGAAGAACAGACAGGATCAAAGAAGAAACTCTCCAAGGCACATCATAGTTAAAACTCTTAAAAATGAAAACAAAGAGAGAGTGTTAAAAGCAACAAGAGAGAAACAACTCACTTCATGCAAAGGAAAATCCATTAGAATTACATCAAATTTTTCAGTGGTAACCCTGAAATCCAGAAGTGCCTAGAAAAGAACACTTAAAAAATTACAAAAACAAAAATAAAAATCTATGGTATCCAACCCAAACTACTCTATTCATCAAAAGTATCACTCATAATACATGGTAAAAGTAAAAATTTCTGTGAAAAAGTCAACTCACTGATTATATGAACACAAAGCCAATTCTATAGAGGATACTTCAGGGAATACTTCACACAGAACAGTTAAACAACCAATCTCAACAGCCAACAAGTGAAAGATCACAATCACCAAAAAATAGACAAGGCAGAACATAGTATAAAACATAAGAAGGTACCAAACCTCATAAAACACCTCATCATGGCAGAGATTAATTCTATGCTTAAAGTAATAGCCTTAAATATTAATGGTATCAACTCATCCATCAAAACACACAAATTATCAGGGTGTATCAAAAATTTGGACCTTTCTATCCACTGTCTTCAAGAAACCTATCTCACCATTAAGCATAGACATGTCCTCATAGTCATAGGATGGAAAATGATATTCCAAGCAAATGGAAATAAAAAACAACAAGTGGGTGCTGCTATATTAATATCTAAGAAAATAGATATAATACCCAAAGTAATCAAAAAGGACAAAGGTCACTTCTTACTCATGAAGAGAATGATCTAATATGAGGACATCACACTCCTAAACATATATGGGCCAAACACATGTGCACCAGAGTTTAGAAAACAAAATCTGCTTGACAACAAAACAGAAATAAACAACAATACCATCATAATCAGAGACTTTAATACTCTATTATCATCAACAAACAGATCATTAAAGCAGAAAATCAAGTGGGAAATAATAGAGTTCAACAGCTTCATAGATCAACTAGACCTAACAGACATCCACAGAACTTTCCACTCCAACTCTACTGAACACATATTCTTCTTAGCAGCCCTTGGAACCATCTCCAAAACTGACCTTTTAGTAGGTCATAAAGTCAGGAAAATTGAAGTAAATTCCTGCATCATGTTAGATCAGTATGCTTCAAAGCTGTAAATTAACGAGACATGTCAAGAACTCTACCAGCTCCTGGACACTAAACAACACACTTTTAAACAATGAATTGGTCAAGGAGGAAATAAAAAACAGAAATTGTAAAATTCCTAGAATTGAAGGATAATGAATATGCAACAAACCAAAGCTTATGGGACACAATTAAGGCAAATGTAAGGGGAAATTTCATAGCAATAAATACCTTCATTACAAACACAGAGAGATCCCAAATTAATAACCTACCTGTCCACCTAAAAGTACTGGAAAAACAAGAGTCTAACTCAGTGAGGTTCAGATGGAAAGAAATAATCAAGATTAGAGCAAAAAGTAATGAATTGGAAAGTAAGAAAACAATTAAAAATATCAATGAAATGAAATAGGAGAGATCCCAATAGACTTCCATGAAATTGGAAGAATTATCAGAGTATCTTTCCAAAACCATTACTCCACAAAATTGAATAATTTTGAAGGAATGGATGAATTCCTAGACACAAACCACCTACCAAAACTAAACTCACAGCAGATTATTCTCATAAAGACACCTTGGAGACTGAAAAGATAATAAAAATCTACCCAAAAAGAAACCTCTAGGACCAGAAGGTTTCTCAGCAGAATTCTATCAATCCTTCATTGAAGAATTGGAACCAAATTTTCTCAAACTGTTTCACATAATTGGAGGCCAAGGAATCTTTGTCAACTATTTTTATGAAGCTAGAATCACCTTAATACTAAAACCAGACAGAGACGCAACAAGAAAAGAAAACTATTGGCCCATATCCCTGATGAACTTAGATCCAAAGATCCTGGACAAAATCCTTTGCAAACCAAATTCAACAACTTATCAAAAGCATTACCCACCTTGAACAGGTAGACTTCATCCCAGGGATGCAGTGATAGTTCAACATATGGAAATCAGTCAATATAACACACCATATAAATAAACTGAACCATAAGAACCACATGACCATTTCAATTGAGGCAGAGAAGGCCTCTGAAAATTTTATACACCACTTCATGATCAAAACACTGGAAAACATAAGTATGAAGGGTTTATATCTCAACACAATAAAGGCTATATATGAAGCATCTAAGGCCCAAATAATAATTAATGGGGACTCAAGGAGTTCCAACTGAGATTGTAAACAACAGGGTCACCCACTCTTACTGTTGTTCTTCAACATAGTACTTGAAGTACTAGCCCAAGAAAGAAGACAGGAAAAATAAATAAAAAAGGATTAAAATCGGAAAAGAAGAAGTCAACTTATCCCTATATGCAGATGACATGATCCCGTACATAAATGACTTAAAACACTCCATCTCAAAAATAAATGGCAGGATAAAAATCATCAATGCACAAAAAGTCATTATATTTTCTATATGCAAAGACAAAAATACAGAGAAAGAAATCAGTGAGACTGTCCCATTTTTAATAGCAACAAAAATATTAAATACCTTGGAATAACTAATGAAGGATGTAAAGACCTATACAATGAAAACATAAAAACAATCTTAAGAAAGAAATTAAGGAGGACTTGACAGGTTGAAAAGAACTTCCATGCTTCTGCATAGGTAAAGTTAATATGTAAATTGCAATTATAACAAAAGCAATATGCATATTTAACACAATAACAATAAAAATAGCACCATCATTCTTCACAGAGTTTGAAAAATAAACTCAAAATTCACATAGAATGGTAATAGGCCTCTGCCTCTGATATCCAAATACATAAATACATTCTCAGGAAAAATTTAAAAAAAAAAAACCCTCCTCTGGAGGTATCACCAAACCGAATCTAAACCTGTATTACAAAGCCATCGTAGCAAAAATGGCATGATACTGGAATAAAAACATAAACATAGACCAATGGAACAGAAGTTAAGACCCAGAACTTATGTCAAGTAACTAGAGCTACTTGATCTTTGCTAAAGGTACCAATAATGTAGACTGGAGAGAAAACAACATCTTCAACATATGGTATTTGACAAATTGGATGATGATATGCAGAAAAATGAAATTAGAACCACTCATTTCTCCATACACAAAAAATCAAGTCCAAATGTATTAAAGACCTCCATATAAGACCTGAAATTCTTCAACTACTGGAAGAAAGAATAAGATGCATGCTCCACAATATAGTACTGGGAAAAGATTTTCTGAAGAAAATCCAAGTAGACCAGGAAATTAAATAAGCACTCAACCACTGGGATCTCATGAAGCCAAAAAGCTTTTTTACAGAGATACATACAATAAGCAGAGCCAGTAGATTACCCTCTGAATGGGAGATAATCTTTGTCAGCTATAATACTGATGGAAGCCTAATACCTAGAATATACAAAGAACTCAATAAAAGTAGTCAATAAAAAAATAAAACAACCCACTACAAAACTGGGGCAAAGATCTGGATAGGGAGTTCTCAAAGAAAAAATTATAAACAGCTAACACACACTTAAGAAAAAGTTCAGCATCCCTGACAATTAGGCATAGCAGATATTTTCAACGAAATCATAGAAGATAATTCCCCAAAATAGGAAAAGTGATTCCAATCCAGATACAGGAGACCTTGAGAACACTAAACAGACAGAATTAGGAAAGACTTTCTCATCATCATATTATAATTATGAGATTTGACCTTATCCCAGTAAGGATAGAAATCAATAAAAAAAAAAAAATGAAAACAAATGTTGGTGAGAATATGGAGAAATAGGGACATTCATTTACTCTTAGGGGGAATGTAAGCTTGTAGAACCACTATGGAAATCAATACAGAGACTTCTGAAAAGGATGAATATAGAGCTACCAACAGACCCTATTTTTCTCTTACAGGGCATTTACCCTAAAAGCTCCACACCTTAGCTCAGAGACATTTGCTCAACCATATTTATAGCTGCTCAATTCATTATAGCTAAGAACTGGAATAAACCCAGGTGCCCCTCATTGGATGAATGGATAACTAAGATGTGGTATATCTTCACAGTAGAATTATGCTCAGCAGTAAGAGAAAATGACACACTGAAATTTGTAGAAAAAGGGTAGAACGTAGAACAGATCATAGTAAGAAAACTCACACAATAACAGAAAGACTATTGTCTCATGGTCTCACTCATCTCTCGTCCCTAACATGGATAAGCCCAAGTACATATCTGAACAGCATCTTGAGGCATGGACAATAGGGAGGGTAGGGCTTGGCAGAAGGGGAAAGGTTGGGGGAAGGACACATAACTGAACCCAAATTTATCTGGTGTCATAGAAACCTATGGAAGCTAGACTAAATGGTTGAACCCTCAACAGGACCTTAGGGAGATCACCTGAATCAAAGGGCCCTGGAGAGGGCTAGATGAAGCCTAACATTAAATTGCTCATGTTTCCCTTTCCTCCCTCTTTTTCCTTTTCCTTTGGTGATGGCCTGTAATTCTCTATACCAAGATGTTTTTAACATCCACAATGAGCTGTTGATCAGAGAAACCTACAAGATCTCCCAAAACAAACAA
This sequence comes from Jaculus jaculus, assembly GCF_020740685.1. Lineage (NCBI taxonomy): Eukaryota > Metazoa > Chordata > Mammalia > Rodentia > Dipodidae > Jaculus > Jaculus jaculus. The sequence continues at coordinate 61,158,488 of NC_059110.1, read as the reverse complement.
GGCAGACTTCTGTCAGAGCACTTTTTTTATCCACCAGAATTTAATGGTAAGGCCCTACTGCTGAAGACAGTATATGCTGTTGGCACAGACTATGGAGAGACCTGGTTGGAACCTGAAAAAGAGCCAGTTACCATCCAGTTAGCTCATCTAGTGCGGGAAGGTATTACATGAACTACCAGGGAAAAGTGGACAATATCTATTCAAGCAACTCAAAGTCTAAGGTACTTAGAAATAAATAATCTCACATGATGTTCATACAAGTGTAATAGTATCATACAGCCATGGTTGGTATTGAAGTGCTCTTGGAGTGGCTAAAGAATCTGCTCGATGAAAAAGAAACCAGATCTGGAACTTAGAAACAAGTCAGAATCATACCCAGGTGATTATTTTGCTTTCCAACATCAAGCTCCCAATAATCATGGGCTATAAGAGGGTCTACACCCTTTAAATCCTCTCTAAATTAATAATGAGTATAACCAATGCTGACTTCATTCTCCTTTGGAGATGCTCCTTCTCTTTTTTCCGATGGGAGTGGGACCAGAAGAGGTAGCTGATCCAACACATTTCAGTTCAGCCCCAACTGAAACCATAAAAGAATTAGAGAAATGACTAAAGGTGCTGCTTTTTGATAACCTGATATCAACAGGAGGGTTAAGGAGACAGACACTGAGAACACTCAACACCTACAAAAGCAGAGATCCACAGACTCCTAAAAGCTTGTCACTGAAGTAGATTTAAAATGCCCCAACTCGGCTCTGGGAATGTTGTGGAAGAGGAGCCAGAAAGATTATTAGAGCCACAATTTGAGTCATTATGCATACTCACATTGCCTCTCCCACATAATTGAATGTTACCCTAACAATGCATGACCCACAATCCTCATATGATTGACCTACATCCCCAGTGGTGAGGGCCCTCTTTGGAAAAGGGACAAGGATGAGGGAAAGGATGGTACCAACATGTGATATTTATATACTAAGTATATCCATATCTAATAAAAACAAATTTTAAAAAAATTCTGGGTATAGTAGAGGAAAAGAATTTCACTCCAAAGGCATAATAGTAGATATTTTCAACAAAATCATAGAAGATAATTCCCCCAAATAGGAAAAGTGATTCCAATCCAGATACAGGAGACCTTGAGAACACTAAACAGACAGAATTAGGAAAGACTTTCTCATTATCATATTATAATTAAACTACAAAACACCAAAACATAATAAAAATAAATACAAAGCAGTTATAGAGGAAGATCAATCAAGTCACATATAAAGGCAAGCAAGCCCATCAGGATAACAGCAGATTACTCAACCCAAACTTTAAAAGCCAGAAACACTTGGAATGTTGTGTTCCAAGATCTGTAGGATAACAAGTGTCAACCAAGCTCATTTTATTCAGCAAAGGTATCTATCCAAATTGAAGGAGAAATAAGGATATTCCATAACAAAATCCAGCTCTACAGAAAATGCTTGAAGGGATCATCAATGCTGAAGAGAAGAGCACACACATAAGGAAATAGGAAAAAATAAACCACAGCTAAATAATAGTTAATACAAGAGAGTAAGGGAAAACAGGAAGAACTACAAAACAAGAAGAACAGACAGAATAAATGCATGCCTTTCAATAATAATTCTTAATATCAATAGCTTCAACCAAAAGACACAGGCTTACAAACTGGGTCAAAAAGCAGGCCCTTTCTATTTGTTGCCTCTGAGAACTCATCTTCCCATAAAAGACTATCGCAGGATGAAATGATGGAAAACTGTATAAGTAAATGGGCCTAGAAAATAAGCAGGTGTTGCTATCCTAATATCTGGCAGGATAAACTTCAAATCAAGCATTAGTTAGGAAAGATATAGAATGTCACTTTATATTGATTAGAGGAACACTCCAACAGGAGAACACTACAATTCTAAACATATATAAAACTAACAAAGGGGCTTCCAATTTCATCCAACAAACACTATTAGACTTAAAGGCACATATAACACCAAACACAATCGTATTGGGTGACATCAATATCCCACTCTCATCAATTGACAGGTCATTCCAGCAAAAAATAAACAGAGAAGCATCAGGATTAAATAGGGTCATATAACAAATGGACCTAATTGATATCTACAGAACATTTCATCATAATGCTGCAGAATACACATTCTTTTCAGCAGCACATGGAACATTCTCAAAAATATTCCATATATTAGGACACAAAGCAACTCTTAACAAGTAAAGGAAAATTGAAATAATTCCTTGCCCTTTTTGTCATAACAATGGGAATAAATTAAAAAATTAACAGCAAGAGAAGCTATAAAGCACACACAAAATCACGGAAGCCAAAGAGTACACTACTAAATGGTGAGTGGATCCATGAGGAAATCAAAAAGTAAATTAAAAATTATAAAATGAAATGACAAGAGGGCACAATATATCAAAATTTTTTGTCACAGTGAAGGCAATCCAAAGAGTGAAATTTATAGCTTTAAGCACCTATATTAAGCAATTAGAAAGGAAACAAGTAAACAACTTAATGTTTCACTTTAAGGGCTTGAAAAAAGAAAAAAAAAAGAAAAACAAAAATCAGTAGATGGGAAGAAATAATAACAATTAGAGCAAAAGTTAATGAAATAGAACCCTCCCCCCAAATACAAAGAATCAAGGAAACTAAGAGTTGGTTCTTTAAAAAGATAAAAAAGATTGATAAAACCTTAGCAAATCTGACAAAAAGAAAGACAGAAGGGACACAAATTAATAAAATTAAAGATGAAAAAGGTACAATTACAACAGGTATCAGAGAAATTCAGAAAAATCATAGGGACATACTATAAAAGCATATACTTGACTAAGCTTGGAAATCTGAATGAAATGGATGATTTCCTTGATTTATATGACCAACAAAAGTTGAATCAAGATGAGAATAACCAGTTAAATAGACCTATAACAAGTACAGGGTTCCAAGCAGTAATCAAAAATCTCCCAACCAAAAAAACTCCAGGACCAGATGGATTCAGTGATGAACCTTGCCAGAACTTCATGGAAGAACTAATATCAATGCTTCTAAAACTTTTCCATAAAAAAAGAAAAGGAAGGAATCCTACCAAACTTCTTCTATGAAGCCAGCATCACCCTGATATCAAAACCAAAGATATAACAATAAAAGAAAATTACAGACCAATCTCCCTCATTAATATAGATGAAAAAAATGCCAACAAAATATTGGAAAACAGAAAATAAGACCGTGTAAGAAAAATAATTAATCCTGACCAACTAGGCTTTATCCCAGAGATGCAGGGATGGTTTAACATACACAAATTAATACATGTAATTCACTATATAAATGGACTGAGGGACAAAAATCACATGATAATATCTTTAGATGCAGAAAATGCATTTGACAAAATCCAGCATCCCTTCATGAAAAAAGCATTACAGAAACTGGGAACAGAAGAAACGTATCTCAATATAATAAAGGCTATTTATGAAAAAAACTTCAGCCAAATATTACTAAATGGAGAAAAACTTGAAGCTGTTTTCACTAAAACCAGGAACTCTCCCTACTTTCGGATAATATAGTATTAGAAGTCTTAGCCATAACAATAGACAAGAAACACATATAAAAGTAATACAAATTGGAAAGGAATAGATCAAATTATCATTATTTGCAGATTATGTGATTCTATACATAAAGAACCCTAAAGACTCTACCAGCAAACTCTTAGAGATAACAAAGACTTTTAGCAACATAGCAAGATACAAAATAAACACACAGAAATGAGTAGCCTTCTTACATACCACCAGCAAACATGTTGAGTATGAAATTAGGGAATTAGTCCCATTCACAACTACTTCAAAATAATATTGTGAGAATGTCAATCTTACCAAAGCAATCTACATGTTTCATGCAAATCCCATCAAAATTCCAATGTAGGGCTGGAGAGATGGCTTAGCGGTTAAATGTTTGCCTGTGAAGCCTAAGGACCCCGGTTCGAGGCTCGGTTCCCCAGGTCCCACGTTAGCCAGATGCACAAGGGGGCGCACGCGTCTGGAGTTCGTTTGCAGAGGCTGGAAGCCCTGGCGCGCCCATTCTCTCTCTCTCCCTCTATCTGTCCTTCTCTCTGTGCCTGTCACTCTCAAATAAATTAAAAAAAAAATTAAAAAAAAATTCCAATGTCATTCTTCATGGAAATAGAAAAAAAAAATCCTAAAATACATTTGGTAGCACAAAAATTCTCAAATTGCCAAACTATTTTGAATAACAAAAATAAGGCTGGTGGTATAGCCATACCTGACTTTAAGCTATATGATACAGGCCTAGTAATAAAAACAGCACGGTACTGGCACAATAACAGACAAAAAGATAAATAGAAAGGAATAGAGGACTGAAATGTCAGTCTGAGAAGCTACAACCATCTTATTTTTGACAAAATGTCAAAAATATTCATTGGAGAAACACAGCCTGTTTAACAAATGATTGTGGGAAAATTGGATAACTACATGTAGATGAATGAAAATCCTTCTCTCTCTCCATGCACAAGAATCCAGTTCAAATAAATCAAAGATCTTAATATCAGACCTAAAACTCTGAAACAGTTAGAGGAAAAATTAGGGGAAATCTTTCAAACTATCTGCATAGGCAATGACCTTATGAATATAACCCCAGTTGCAAAGAGGACCTCTAGTGTCTCATGAAATAATAATAACAACAATAATAATAACAACAGTAATAATAAAACATTTTATATAGCAAAGAACACAGTGAATTGTGAATAGGGAATGCTAGGTCCCCTGTTTATGTATATTTGGTAATTAACACCTCCTGAAGGCAGAGTATTGCTGGGGGTGGGCTTATGGGTATTATGGGCTTATGGGTCAGGCGATTTATGCCACCAATGTGAACCAGACTGCAATAGTATTGTATATATGTAAATATATGGACAGATTACTGAGGGTGGAAGGCCTAGGTGAGATAATGAGAAGAGACTGAATAACTGAAGGGTGGAGGAGAGGGTTAATTAAAATTTAAGAGGATATGAATAAATTGTATGGAAACCTAATTTTTTGACATTGGCACACCCAGAAGCTACTTATTACTACTAGAAAAAAATTCAGTGCCAGAGATGAGATACCTTCCAGTGAGTTGTTGGCAAGGGAGGTTTCTGATGTCCTCAAAATATTACAGGCCATTGCCAAGGCTCCTGGCTTCCCACCAGGAATAGATGGTAAGATTCTAGTGCAAAGACTCCACATGCCTGGGCTGAAAGTTCACTGAGAAAATAAGCTGGAGCTGGGCTGAAAACCTCCCTGTACTCAAGCTGACAGAAAGCTGGAAAAAGCCTTACTGCATGCAGCATTTTGGGATTCAGATGTTACTAGTGGAGATAAACAACAGTGGACATTGCAAGCATTAAGTTTGACCAGCCAAGCCAAATGAGCCAATGGGTGCAATAGGCATGTCTGTTATGGGGAAAACCAACTGCTCACTAATTGGAATGGAGGACTACTCCACAGGAGGGAACAAATGTCTGGTACTGGAAACCTATGATGACTGCAGTCATCAGCCCTGAGGTATAAAGTCTGCTGGTATCTGGCCAAATACACATATTATGCTCTCACCAAACTGCGCAGTAAGCACTTTTTTTAACGTTCATACTCATATATTGATGCTACTGTCATTTTTGAATTAGAGAAATTTTTCTTTTCAGATGGCGGTGAACTCTGGATTAAATCAAAAAGCACTGTAGTGCTGAGAAGTGACAGAGGAAATTTAAGCACTAAGACATCTATATCACACCCTCTAAGGCTCAGGGTCCATTGCAGAAGAGATAGCAGAAAGAATGTAAGAGCCAAAAGAAGGGTATTACTTGGAGTGCAGTCTTCCAAACACAAATAACCTGGATATCCATGATCATATAATGCCTTGTACTACCTACACAGGACCCTCATAAAACAAGAAAAAGGCGATAACATCAAAATAAAAAAGATACTAATTGAGATAGGAAGGGGACATGATGGAGAGTGTATTTGTTAAGGGGAATTGTGGAGGAGGAAATGGAATTATGGTTTAGTTATGGAATTTGTCAATAGAATTTAAGATAAACATAACAAAATGGAGAGTGCTATTAAAAGGTATGTTACTTACACTTTAATTGTTATATTCTCATTATCATTAATTGAACATATAATTAGTGTTAAATACTCTTGTAGGCAAGAGGATACTTTGAAGACTAATTAATGTCTTCTAAAATCACCTTATATTTGTAGTTATCATAATGGTTGTGAGAGTAGAGTTGCAAAGGACTGTCTAAGGTACAGAGAAATACTATGTAAGTATACATACTTTATATATCCTTGAATAACCTTATACTTAAGTTTTCAATGTTTTTGTAGGAGATAATTTAGTGCATAGGACTGTGATGAGATCTTACTGAAGCAAAGAAAGCAGCTGCTTTGATTGTGTCTAGTTTATAACAAGCACCTTTCTACAAAACACTAATGACATTTGCTCAAGAGAAATTCTTATGAATTTATTTTAAGGTATATCTGGTCTGTCTAGAATTGGATCTGGTTTACACATCTGGAATGTAAGTATCATGAGATATTTTTCCCTAGAAAATATATAAGCTACTTACCTTAGCATAGCATGGGATTGTGCAATTCTAAGATAACTCTTCCCTAATAAGTGGAATAAGCTATTCACATTGCTTAAGGATTTCAGGCAATAGTCATGCCTCTGAGTGGAAAAGAACAATCTTGGAAACCAAGATGATGGCACTGGGGACTATTTCATTATATCTCTGTGTTATGATGAATTCTGTTATTATTATTTGTAGTAAAGTTTCTCATTAGGTATGTTAGATTTCTAATTTTATCAAATGTGGTTAGATTCTTTTTATAATTTGCTTTTGAGTTAGAAATTAAATTAACATTGCATTTCTATTTTTCTTTTGCATTCCCTGTGGCACTATGAGCAAATCTGAAAGAGTGTTTGCAACTATCCAACATTTTATATATACATACATATACATATACATATACATATACATATACATATACATATATGTGTGTGTGTGTGTTTGTGTGTGTGTGTGTGAAGTAGTTTCTTATGCTTGTTTCATTATTCAATAGAAAGTGAGAAAATTATTATCAGAGGTTAATAAAGTTCTCAAGCTTATTTATTGGAGTTCAAATATGAGCCTAAGTATGTGGCTTCAAAGCCTCTTTACCATCCCATGATAATTTCTACAGACTTAGACACATGGTTAGGCACTCAATAAATAAATGAAGTATATATGTAGGCTATCTACCAATCTTAGGAATAATAAATACAACATGTGAAATAATCCAAATAGCTTCACAGGCATGATATTCACTCTACTTTGCTTTATAAAAGCTTGCTGATGGATACTTAAAAGAAATTATAAATTGTTGGCTACCAAAAAATTAAAATCTATTGAACCTTTTCTAGTTCATTTCCCTTTTCCTCCCCATGTCTTACATCCTCTTTCCATTTGTTCTGTCTCTTGTTGCTAAAATCCATAGTAGTAACTAATACTCTTCATTTAAGTAATAGAAAAGACTTCCTGAACAAAACTCAGGTAGCCCAGGAAATTAAACAAGCACTCAAACAATGGTATCTCATAAAGCTAGAAAGCTTTTGCACAGACATAAATACCATAAGCAGAGCCAATAGATTATCCACTAAATAGGAGAAAATCTTTGCCAGGTATACCACTAACAGAAACCTAACATCTAGAATCTACAAAGAACTCAAAAAACTAAACAATAAAAAAATCAAACAACCCACTTCAAAAGTGGGGCAAAGAACTAAATAGGGAGTTCTTGGAGGAAGAATTATAAATGGCTAACACACACTTCAGAAAATGTCCAACATCCCTAACCAGTAGCCAAATGCAAACTAAAACAAGTATGACATTACACCTTACCACAGTAAGGATAGCAAGCATTAAAAAAGAATCAAAACAAATGTTGGTGAGGATGTGAAGAAATAGGAACACTCATTCAATGTTGGTAGGAATGTAAACTGGTGCAAGCACTATGAAAATCAATATGGAGACTCCTAAAAAGGATGAATATAGAGTTATCAACAGACCCTGTTATTCCATTATTGGGCATTTACCCTAAAGACTCTACATCTCACTTCAGAAAGATTTGCTCAACCATATTTATAGCTGCTCAATCCATAACAGCTAAAAAATGGAATCAATTCAGGTGCTCATCATTGGAAGAATGGATAATCAAGAAGTGGTATATCAACAAATTTTACTCAGCAATAAGATAAAATAACATACTGAAGTTTGTAGAAAAATGGTCAAACTTAGAACACATCATTCTAAGTGAACTCACAAAATCACAGAAAGACAACTGTCTCATAGTCTCACTCCTCTGCAGTTCCTAACCTGGATCATCCCGAGTTGCTGACATACCTGAATAGGATCTTGAGGCTTGGAATTTAGGGAGAGTATGGCTTGGTGGAAGGAAAAGGGTGCTGGAGGGTATGCAAAACTGAAACCAATTTGGTCTGGTACCATATAGTCCTATATCCTGGAAGTCAAACTAAACTGTGGAACCTTCAAGGAGACCTTAGGGGGAGCACCTGAATTGAAGGGCCCTGGTGATGGTGAGATGAAATGTAACCTCAAATTTCTCCTGTTTCTTTTTCTTTAGTGCTGGCCTGCCTTGTACCAGGATATGGTATATATCCACAGTAGGGTGTTGATCAGAGGGACCTACTAGATCTCTCAAAACAAGACAAGCTTCTGTCAGAGCACTTGATTACCTACCAGAAGTTACTGGTAAGACCTAACTGCCAAAGACATCATATGCTGTCAGCATGGGCCATGGAGAGACCTGACTGGACTCCAGAGGAGAACCAGTCCCCAGAAACTTATCCCATCTAGTACTGGAAAGCACTACATGAGCTACCGGGAGAAAGTGGCCAACATCTGTCCAAGCAACTCAAAGTCTATGTGACTCAGAAGCAATCAACCTGACATGATTCCATGATTCACGTTGGACCATTTTTCCACAGTGAACTTTATATATATATATATATATATATATGTGTGTGTGTGTGTGTGTGTGTGTGTGTGTGTTATGCACATTATGTATACCTTATCACAAATGCATAACTAATACAAACAATAAAATATACAGTATATTAAAATTCTTAAGTCATAATAAAAAATAGAATGAAGCCCAATAATAATTGCTGCAACACACATTATGATGAAAAGAACAACTATAAGGATAAGTACTGAGAATTAATTTCAGGGACTGGAAAGAAAAGATTGCTTACTAGGTAAATTCCTAGCCACAAAAGCAAAAGTGTCTGGGTTCAAATTCCTAGCACCCAAGTACATTGTTTGGTGTGGCAGTACACACCTGGAATCCTCATGATGGGGAAGTAAAGTTACAAATAGGCAGCATTATGCTTTCTTTTTTTGTCATTTTGATCCTTGATCACTTCAAACACATTTTTGGCATGTGTATGCATGTGCTGTTCATATGTATGTGAAGGGGTGTGTGTGTGTGTGTGTGTGTGTGTGTGTGTGTGTGTGTGTGTGCAGGCCAGAGATCAATATCAGGGCCCCAGAGATTACATCTTCCCTATGCTTGCACCATCATGCCTAGCATTTTGGGAAGTGGAGACCCAATCACCTGGCTTTTTGCTTGCAAGGCTAGCACATTACTTACTGAGCCATCCATGCAGTCCTTTAAACCTCTTATGGTTACTGATTCCCAAAGCTAACTCTATAATTTCAGTGTTCCCCACAAGCCCCAGACATGAGTTGATAACATATTTGTTCAACATCTTGAAGAAAGTGTGACCATTCAAATTTAATCTTCCTCAAAATAAGTCACAAGATTTCTTTTCATTTGTTTGGAGGGGTTCTTTTCCAGAAACCCCAATATGTTAGACATAAACCAGCTCATTCTCCAGGCTGATAATTAAATTTTTAAACACTCACTTTAAGCATTTAGATTTCTTTACAAGTAGAAAATTCCACAAGCTCTAAAATCTAGGGTCCCATTTTTGTATTATATCTATAGTTCTTAATTGTTTTTAAATGATACTAAAGTTATCTGATTATTTAACATGTCTTAACAAGTATGAGATCTCTGACTCTCCCATGTGTCTCATTTGTAGCTAAATACATAGACATGTTTAAGTGGCATATATACTGAAAGTTGCATGAATTTGAAGTTCATATCTTGATGAATAAGTATTCATAATGTTAACACTCCTATCTAAAAAAAAAGCCCCAAAACAAGAAATAAAGGAAATAGAACTGGAGTGTAGCTCAATGGTGGAACACTAGCCTAGCATGCGTGAGAACTTCTGCTCAATTCCCAGCAGCTTAAGGAAAAAGGAAGGGGGAGTGGGTGACTAAAGAGGAGGAGAAAGGGGGAAAAGAGGAGGTGAGAGAAATAACCAGAACATGAGGTCCCATATATGTTGTTTCCTATACTTGCGTGGAACATACTTGAATCTCTGTTTCTTCTTTATTGTGCAGATGGATCTTTCTACAGGTGTGCATATGGTTTGGATCAAGTCCAGAAATACTACAACTAAAGCTTTTTCTCAGGAAAGTCTTTAGATGCAAATTGTGGATGCATTTCTAGTGGAATCACATTGCCAGGAGTTTACATTCTACATAGTACTCAACTCAGTACCATATTATTTGGGGAAAAGAATTAAGCAAATTTCTTTTCTGAAACTTACTTGAAGTTTACAATGTGTCTTCAGGTATCAAAGATTTGTCCAGAGAAAAAAATGTGCAGCCAAAATTGAATTTCATGCTATTTTTTCCTAATATTTTAAAGTTTGAATAAATATTTCAGTTCAGACTGCTTGTATCCTAGAAGTTGTCAAATGGTAAAACAATATGGTTCTAATTTATAACTGTATCAAGATAATATTAAGTAGGAATGACACTTTTAGTGAATGTAAAAACCTGTCCAGTTACTTATCAGAATAGATAGGGATTGAATATCAAATCAACTGCTATTAAGGCTCTGACAACATGAATAAGAACAGCTAAATCAGCATGCATCATCAGATAGTTTTTAAACATATTCTTGTTTTAATGGACATGTAATTTTTATGTTTATGGGGAAAAGTGTGCTTTTATGATCAATAAGTACAGAGTCTTGTAATCAATTAACCCCATCTGGTTAATTGGTCCATTCATCATCTCACACATAGATTGTATTTTTGTGCTGGGAACATTCAAAATACACTTTATGAGCTATTTTAAGATATAAAATTAACTATATGATTAATTGAAAAATATTTTTACCTAAGAATCAAGTAGAAGATAATAAATAATGGTATTCTTATAATATTCATGCAGTTTCTGTCTCTGTATGAAGGAATTCCTTGATTGGAGGATGTTTGCAAGGTCATGTTTGGGAAGTGAAGAACACAGTGATAAGTGAATAAATAAAAAGTGATGCATGGGCTCACTCACCCACTTACTGCTCCAGCTGAGGCAGAATCAGTGAGTCCAGGGAAAAACAGGGAATCAATGATTCCCTCGTGGGCAGGTTACCCACCCCTCCCCCCAAGTAGCTGCTGTATCCATGGTGTGTGCGCAGATGATCACTACGTGTGGAAGCTTAGACTGCTCTGCCCACTTGCTGACTTACTGCTCCTGCTTCCACATGTTCAGTGAGTCCAGTCCCACAGCAACTGCCACGCAAGCTCAGACTGTATCTATCACTTGTGCCAGCTCAGGTGCCATCCCCTACCTGTCTGCTGTGCCAGCCATCTGCCATTGTCCTGTGGTGGGGGAGCGCAGACTGCTTCTGGGTCCCAGTGTTCCCACGCCAGAGTTTGGGCTGATTTCCTGCTTGGTGCCTCATGTCTACTAACTTGAATACAGGCAGCTTTGGTGCATTACCGCTTGAGAGATCAGGCAACTGTGGTGCCATGGCCAGGCAGTAGATCAGGCAGCTTTGGCAAGTGAGAGCCAAGGCCCAGGCTGATTGGCAATTGCCTCAGGCTCCCTCAGATTCCCATTATGCTTGAGCCCAGGCTGATCCTCCCACCTATGTGCCCATAAACTGTGATGGGCAGACCACAGCACAAAAGAAATAACATGAAAAATCAAATGCAAGAAAATCCAGTTAGACCACCCAGTCCTACAATGAACATCTCTAATCAAAACATAGAAGAGTCATTAGGATCAGAACACCAAAATAAAGCTATAAGCAATGCAACCATGACCAAGCTACTGGTAGAACTGGCAGAAGAGCAACAAAGGACCAATAATTGTGTGGATGCTGCTATCACTAAACTAGATCTATTAGATAAGAAAATGGAAGGAGTTCAAAGACAGTTAAGAGATTTGAGGGAGAGTGAAAAAAAAAAAAAAAAGAAAAGAAGACCTCAAAAATCAGTTGGCCATGCTACATGAAGACATAAAGAAATTCAAGGATGAATTCCAAGAATTATCAAGAAAATCAGAAAATGATGTGAAAAGGGAGCTTGACAGAGGGATGGAAATTATACCTAGAAAAGTAGTAGAAAATGCAAAACTAATTGAACAAGTCCAAAAGTCTATAGAAGCTCTCAAGAATAGAGTCAGCCATGTGGAGGACAGAAACTCTGATCTGGAAGACAAGATGGAAGAAACAGTTCGAGAGCTAAAAAATTTCAGTAAGTACAAAAGTTTCTGTGAACAAACATGAGGGAATTATGGGATAAACTTAAACGTCCTAATATCAGGATCATTGTAATACTAGAAGGAGAAGAAATTCAGGCCAAAGGTATGGAGAACTTATTTAATAAAATAATTGAAGAAAACTTCCCCACTCTCTTAAAAGAAAGGCCCATCAAGATAGAAGAAGTCAACAGAATGCCAAGCAGATTGGACCAAAGGAGAAAATTTCCAAGACATATTGTCATTAAGACTCTAAACATTGACACCAAAGAGAAAATCCTAAAAGCAGCTAGGGAAAAACAACATACCACTTTCAAAGGTAACCTCATCAGAATTACTCCATACTTCTCAATGGAAACCCTGAAAGCTAGAAGGCCCTGGAATGGAACACTGCAAAGTCTAAGAACCTATGGCTTTCAACCCAAACTCCTCGACCCAGCAAAAGTATCCCGCATAATAGATGGTGAAAGAAAAATTTTCCATAACAGAACTCAGCTTTGCAATTATATGAATACAAAAGCAAACCTACATAGAGTATTTCAGGAAATTCTCCACAGAGAAGAAACAAATAATCAAACTCAAATACCTACAAGAAGCAGATCACAATAACCAAACTCAGAGTAGGCACAAAAAACTTCAAAGTCCATGAAAACACTAACCCACCTATACCATCACAATATGGCAAGATCGAATCAAATCTCACAGTCATTACCGAAAATATTAATGGTCTTAGTTCACAAACCAAGGGACACAAGTTAACAGGATGGATCAAAAAATTAGACCCCTCAATCTTTTGCCTTCAAGAAACCCACTTCACCACAATAGACAGACGCCTACTCAAGGTGAAAGGGTGGAAAACAATATTCTCAGCAAACGGGAATAGGAAACAAGCAGGTGTAGCTATGTTAATATTGGATAAAATAGACTTCAAACCAAAAATAATAATAAAAGACAAAGAAGGCCACTTCCTACTTACCAAGGGAATGATCCATCAAGAGATATTACAATTATAAATCTGTATGCACCAAACACAGGGGCACCACAGTTCATAAAACGAAACCTACTTGACAATAAAACAAAAATAACCACCAACACCATCATAGTTGAAGACTTCAATATACTATTATCATTAATAGACAGATCATCCAAACAGAAACTCAACAGGGAAGTAAGGGAGCTTAACAAAACCATAGATCACTTAGACCTAATGGACATCTGCAGACTTTCCATCCCAAATTCATAGACTACATATTATTCTCAGCAGCTCATGGAACATTCTCTAAAATAGACTATATACTAGGTCACAAAACTGACTCCACATATTTAGGAAGATTGACATAATTCCCTGCATGATATCAGATCACAATGCTATATTGCTAGAAATCAACAACAAAAGACCCACCAAGAAACCCAACGACACCTGGAACCTGAACAGCACACTTTTAAACAACAAATGGATAGTGGGTGAAATTAAAAAAATGAATTTGAAAAATTTCTATAATTGAATGACAATGAGACACATTGTACCAAAAATTATGGGACACAATGAAGGCGGTCCTCAGGGGAAATTTCATAGCACTTGATGCCTTCTTAAAAAAGACAGAGAGATCCCAAATCAACCTAACCATCTACCTAAAGGCACTGGAAAATCAAGAAAAATCAAACTCAAAGAGCACCAGAAGGAAAGAAATAATTAAAACCAGAGCAGAAATTAATGAAGTGGAAACCAAGGAAACAATTAAGACAATTGACAAAAGAAATAAACAAGATTGACAAACCCCTGGCCTATTTGATCAAGCAAAGAAAAGAGTAGCTTAGAGTTAAAAAATTCAAAATGAAAAAGGAGAGATCACAATAGACATAACTGAAAGTGGGAGAATCATTAGGACTTATTTCAAAAACCTCTATTCCACAAAAGTGGATAATGTGGAAGAGATGGATAAATTCCTGGATGCATACCATCTATCAAAGCTAAACAGAGCAGATTAATACCCTCAATGAACCCACCACACTCACAGAGATGAAAAAGTAATAACAAAAAACTCCCCGAAAACAAAAGTCCAGGACCAGATGGTTTCTCAGCTGAATTCTATCAAACCTTCATGGAAGAACTCAAGCCAATCTTCCTCAAACTGTGCCACACAATTGGAGAAGAGGGAAAGCTACCCAACTCCTTTTATGAAGCTAGTATCACCCTAATTTCAAAACCAGGCAGAGATGCCACAAGAAAAGAAAACTACCGGCCTATTTCCTGATGAACTTAGATGCAAAGATCCTGAACAAAATCCAACAACACATCAAAAGCATTATCCACTTTGACTAAGTGGGATTCATCCCAGAAACACAGAGGTGGTTCAACATATGGAAATCTGTCAGTGCAATACACCACATAAACAAGGTTAAACATAAAAACCACATGATCATTTAGATAAATGCAAAAAAGGCCTTTGACAAGATCCAACATCACATCACGATCAAAACATAGGAGAAAATTGGCATGGTTTGCTCATATCTTAATATAATGAAGGCAATATACAAAGCTCCGAAGGCCCAAATAATACTTAATGGAGAGAGACTGGAGAAATTCTCATTAAGATCAGGAACAAGACAGGGTTGTCCACTCTTACATCTGCTTTTCAATATAGTACTGGAATTCCTAGCTCATGCAATAAGACAGGAGAAAGAAATAAAAGGGATACAATTTGGAAAGGAAGAAATTCAGTTAGCTGTATTCGCTGATGACAAGAATGTATTTGTAAGAGATCCAAGAGACTATATCCCAAATCTCTTGAAGGAGATTAACACCTATAGCAAAGTAGCAAGATACAAAATTAATGCACAAAATTCAGTAGCCTTTCTATATGTAAATGACAAATATACAGAGAAAGAAATAAGCAATATTGTCCTATTTTCAATACCAACAAAAAATAAAATAAAATACTTTGGAATAACATTAACCAAGGAAGTGAAAGACCTATACAACAAAAACAAAGACACTCAAAACAGAAATTGAGGAGGACTGGAGAAAATGGAAAGACTTCCCATGCTCCTGGATAGGCAGAATTAACATTGTGAATATGGCAATCCTACCAAAGGCAATATATAGTTTTAATGCAATTCCAATTAAAATCCCTACAGTGTTCTTCACAGGGATAGAAAAATTGATCTCAAATTTCATACGGAAAGGCAGAAGGTCTCACATATCCAAACATATCCTCAGCAAAAGAAATACCTCTAGAGGCATCAACATACATGATCTAAAGCTATATTAGAAAGCTGTAGTAATAAAAACAGCATGGTACTGGCATAAACACAGGAGTACAGACCAATGGAACAGACTTGAGGACCCAAACTTTGGGTCAAGCAACTAGAGCTACTTGATATTTCACAAACGGCCTAAGAATATAGGCTGCACAAAGAGAGCACCTTCAACAAATGGTGATGGACAACCATATGCAGGAAACAGAAACATGATCCACACATTTCACCATGCACTACACTCAAGTCCAAATGAATCAAAGACCTCAATATAAGACCAGAAATGGGAATACTACTGGAAGAAAATATAGGAAGTACTTTCCATGATATAGGAATGGAAATAGACTTCCTGAATGTAACCCCAGTAGCTCATGAAACAGTCACTCCACCAATGGGATCACATGAAGCTGAAGAGTTTCTTTACAGACAAGCATACAATAAGCAAAGCCAATAAATTTCCCACAGAATGGGAGAAAATATTTGTGGGTTATCCAACTGATAGAGGCCTAATCTGTAGAACCTATAAAGAAAATAATCAAAAATCTAAACAGTAAAAAGTCAAAAACCCCACTCACAAAATGAGGCAAAGAGCTGAACAGGCAGTTCACGGAGGAAGAAATACAAAAGGTAAACACATACTTACCAAAATGTTCATCATCCCTAATCATCAGGGAAATGCAAATTAAAACAACTATGAGATTCTACCTTACCCCAATAAGGATAGCAAACACCAAAAAAACAAATGAAAATAAATGCTGGCAAGGATGTGGAGAAGTAGGAACACTCATCCACTGTTGGTGGGAATGTAAGATGGGACAACCACTTTGTAAAGTAATAGGGAGACTCCTGAAAAAGCTGACTATAGAGATAACAATAGACCCAGTTATTCCCTTACTAGGCATCTATCCTAAAACCTTCAAACCACAGGCCACAGAGATTTGCTCAAACATATTTATAACAACTCAATTTGTAATAGCTAAGATCAGGAATCAACCCAGATGTCCATCACTAGAAGAATGGATAGCTAAGATGTGGTACATATCTGCACAATTGAATTCTATACAACAGTAGGATAAAATGACACAATAAAATTTGAGGTAAAATGTTTTATCCTGGAAAAGATCATTCTCAGTGAATTTACCCAATCACAGAAAAAAAATCACCACACAGTCTCACTCATCTATAGCATCTAACCTGAATCTACCCAAGATGCCTTACATATCCAGCAAACATCTCATGGACTAGACAATAGGATGGGTGGGGAGGGAGGGGAGGGCATCCATGAGGTGGGAAACACAAATCTACACCCAAATGGCAATGGTAACATAAAATTCTACTACCTTAAAGGCAGACCAAATGGCTGAACCTTCACCAGGACCTTAGTGGGAACACCTGACCCACAAGACACTGGAGAGGGTGCGATGAAAACTAACCTTAATTTTCTACAGCTTCCCTCCATCACTCTCCCTCTCTCTTTCTCTTCTCTCTAATTCTTGTATATTAGTTATCTTTTTCTTCTTTTTGTTAGTGGGCACTGACCTGTAACTCCCAGTACCAGCATGTGGCTATCATGCACGATGAGCTTTTGATCAGAGAGACCTACAAGGTATCCTAAAAAAAAGACAGATTTCTGTCAGAGTACTTGATGACACACCAAAGGTTAGTGGTAAGACCCTACTGCTGAAGACACCTTATATGGTCTACTCGTAAAATGGAATGGCATGGATGGAAGCTGGAAGAGAGTCAGTCCACAGACAGTGCGTCTAGTGCCTGAAGGTGCTACATGGGCGACTGGGGGAAAAAGACCAATATCTGTCCAAGCAACTCATGGTCTAACTTACTTAGCTGCAAATAACCTGTTGTGATGCCCACACAAGTGCAATAGTGGCACACAGCCATGGTGGGGAACCAACTGCTCTTGATTTGGCTAACTGATCCCCTCAGTGGTATGGTACCCACAGCAAGTCATATCCATATCCAAACATAAGCCCACTCTCCATTATTAAGCTACCACCAATCATGGGCTACAAGAGGGCCTACAACCATTAAATTCTCTATAAAAACGTAAGGGTTATCTCATTTATTCTGGTGCTAACTTTCTCTCCATTGGAAAATATGCTTCTCTTTTCGATAGATTAGATCCTAAGGAGAGTGCCACCCCATAATACCTCAAAAGGGCCCTGGCTGAAACTAAGAACAATTGCAAAACAAGCAAAGGTGCTGGTTTCCTGGTGAACTGAGTACCAGCACAAGGGTGAAGGACATCAACACAGAGAAAAATCAACTCCTACCAAGTCAGAGAGCCAGAGACCCAGAGGCTCCCAACACCTCATCACTGAATGACGTACACTAAAATTGAGCCCAACATGGCTCAGGTAAATTTTGCTGAAGAGGGTCATAAAGAATGTCAGAGCCACATGTTGGGTCATGATATGCTGAGACATTTATCCTACCCATAACTGAGGGCTGACTCCACAATGCATGACCCATATACCTCAACTAGGAGGGGCCAAGAGGAGGGGGTAGTTGATGGATGAGCCTAATAATGGTACCAAACTGCCTGTATTTGCAGAATACAAATCTAATTAATAAAAAAAAAATTAAAAAAGAATCATTCCAATTATACTTTTGAGATTTGCTGCTAACTCACCTCTACTAGCTGTCCTATTCATCTTTTTCTGTTATTATTTGTTTGTTTGTTTCTTTGTTTTTGAGGCAGAGGCTCACTCTAGCCCAAGCTGATCCAGAACACACTCTGTAGCTCCAAGTCAGCCTGGAATTCAAAGCAATCCTCCTACCTCAGCCTCCCAAATGCTAGGACTAATGGTGTATGACACCATGTCCAATTTCTCCTCATCATCTGATCATAGTACTCAATTCCATAGTTCATAAATGTTGGCCATAACACTGAGTAACTTTAAACATTTCTGTTTTCCTTGATATGTCTATTACAAGATTGTACACTAGCAGCCTCAATCCTAGAAAATAGTAAGTGTTCAATAAACATTTGCTGAATGTTCAATTAAGATCCATCTAGGGCTGGAGTGATGACTTATTGATTAAAGGTGCTTGCTTGTAAAGGCTGACAGCCTGTGTTCAATTCCCCAATACCCACATAAAGCTATGTGCACAAAGTAACACATGCATCTGGAGTTTGTTTGCAGTTGCAAAAGGCCCTGATGTACCCATTTTCTCTCTCACCTCTCTCTTTCCCCCTCTCTTCTCTCTAATAAAATAAATAAATATTTTAAAAGATTATCTAGTACATAATATAATCCATATATTTTCCTGAGATAGTCTGGCCTTGAGCTCTATGTAGCTGAGGATGACCTTGAGCTCCTGATATCCATCCTTCCACCTCCAAAGTGCAGGAATTACAGGCATACACCACCAACCCGTGTTCAATCAGAGCCATGAACATGTACAATATTCCAGACACCCTGTTGGTCATTGAGGATAGAAAGAGAAATTACCTATAGCTCTGTCTTCAAAAGAATTGTAGTGAAATAAAAGGGCAAACACATGTAAAGAAATAAGTACAATAGAAAACGTGATGCATGGAAGAAAGTAGTGTGGTCTAAGAGTCCAGCCTCACAGATAAATTCAAAGACAAGACAAAACAGGAAATGATGCAAAAATCAAATTATCCCAAATAAGGGTTGTAGAAACAGGAATCTCATCTCTTCTCATCTCATCTCATCCCTTCTCTTCTCTTCTCTTCTCTTCTCTTCTCTTCTCTTCTCTTCTCTTCTCTTCTCTTCTCTTCTCTTCTGCTCTTCTCTTCTCCTCCTCTCTCCTCCCTCTCTCTTTCCTTCATTTCTATACTGGACTCCAGGGTCTTGTGCAGGCTAGGCACTGTACTGTCACCACCCAGAACTTTCTTTTTCTTTTTCTTTTTTAAAATATTTCTTTTCAGGCAGGCTCTCAAAAACTTTCCTAGATCAACTTTTGATTTATGGTCCTCCAGCCTCAGCTGCCAGAGTAGCTCTGATTACAGATTTATGCACCAGTCCTGGCTTAGAACCATTTTGTACCAATTGATAAATATTTGCAAAGGGAATTAGTTATCTGACAATTTCATCTTCATTGCATACATGAACCAGGCCTTTTTTCCTACACAACAATTAAATTGCCTCGACATAGGTGCAGATACATAATAGAAAGATAGCCAGGCCCTATCAATATCATATAATCTAGGGAATTATTGACAAAAGACAGACAGATAATAAGATTGATTTTTATTTTGTTTAAATTTTTGTTTTTCAGACAGGGTCTTATTATATAATCCAGGCTGGTCTTGAACACATGGAAATCCTCATGTTTTAGTCTTTCAACTTGCAATTACAGGCATGTGTCACCATACCTCCCTGGTTTCCCTTCTCTTCCTTCCATTCCTTCCTTCTTTTCCTCCTTCCTCCTCTTCTTTCCTTCTCTCTCTTTCTCATTGTTTAAATCATATATATTTAAATATTTTATTCCTTTATTTAAGCAGAGAGAGATACTAAGGGTAGAGAGAAAGAGAGGGGAGAGAAAGAGAGAGAGAGAGAGAGAGAGAGAGAATGTGTGTGTGCGCCCATGCCCTCAAGCCAGGGGCTCCAGCCCCTGAATTCCAGAGGCAATTTCCACCTTGTTCATCTGGTTTACATGGTTCCTGAATAATTAAACCTAGGTCTTTTGGCTTTGCAGGCAAGTACTTTAACTGCTAAGCAATCTCTGTAGCCCCATCATATATCTTGAAATTGATGCTGAGATATCTGAGGAACCTACCACAAATTGGACTTGAAGAATATTTAAAAATAAACTGTGAGGACTGGAGACATGTCTCAGCAGTGAAAAGCATTTTCTTACTAAGCCTTGTGGTCTGGGTTAGATTCCTCAGTATATATGTAAAGCCTGATGAACCATGTAACACATGCATCTGAAGTTTGTTTGCAATGGCACAGTGGCAAGGGCCCTTGCATGTCTGTCTCTCCCCCTCTCTCTCTCTCACTCCATCTCCCTTCCTTCCTCCCTCCCTCTCTCTTTCTCTCCATCTCTTCCTCTACCCCTCTTTCTCCTTGCAAATAAACAATGAAAATACAAAAATAAATTGTGAGTCTGGATGGAATTATACCAAAATTACTTCTTGTAGAAAAGATGAGTTATATCTCTACATTAGAACTCTGTAGCCAACACCACTGTGAGGCAACAGTTGTAGGATTTACATCATCTATAGCAGCAAGATAACACTCTATTTTTCCAGGAAAAGCATGTTTTGTTCACGCGAAGATCAGAGACTTTCAGCAGCAGGTCTCAAAAGGAAAGCCCTGTCTAGTGTAATAAATAGTTCCATCTCACATTGCCTAGAGAAGCAGTAGATGTTTATAGCTAAAGGCAAATAAAAATTAAGGTCTTTGGAGCAAAACAAGCTTGAAAAGAACCATGTATCCTTGGGAAGTGATTCTGCAGCTTCAGAATATCATAAAAAGTATCTTTAGGAAACAGTTGTCAGAACTAGGGATCTCTAATGGCATCATAAAGAAGTTTGTTACTGGCCTGAAGATGCTTCCAAACCAAGAGACTGTTTTACTGATATGTTGACCTTTGGACAACCTCAGGAGAAGGACTGGGAGCAGGCAATTCAGAAACAGAGTAAAAGGTTGAAAAAATCAAATTAATGTCACTATCATCAACCACTGTCCAAGAATGACTCTTGCCCAAACTTCCCCCACTCTGGGCTTAAAGCATTGAAAAGTAAACATAGAGAAGCCTTCTCTACATGGAGTTACACAATTCCTCTGCATGAGGGTCAGTACTCTCATTAATGAATCAGGTCAACTATGAAGATTGTACCTTCCAGCTCATTCCATTTGCATATGTCTCCCCAGCCCCATGGCTCTGGTCCTTAGGTTTGCTGTGTTAGGAGATCTGCCTCTCTCCAATTCAAACTAGCATCACACCATATGCTTATTTTTTCAAACTTTTCACCCTTCTCTCTAGTTGTTGTTTCCCCTTTTTGTTTATGAAACAGGTCTCAAAGACAGTCTTGAATTCATCACAAACCTCCTGAGTTAGTATCCAATGTTGGAATTACAGGCACAGACTAATATGCCTGGATCCCCTTCTATCATCAAACCTTACACTGTAATAAATAAGCTCACTTTAGTCTTTAATGCATTTTGGTTTGGTTACTACCTTCATTAACAAAATAACACTTTCTCTTCTCAGGCTCTGTGTCACAAGTTTTAAAACAGGGTATTTTTCCTTTTCAGTATGCCTTAGTATTCACAGAGCATGAGCCCTTCATCTTACTCAGGAGAAATTGAAAGAAGCAACAGTATCAATGATATTTTGAAAAATTTGAATGTGACACAAACGCTATTTCTTTTTTTATTAGTTATGTAGGTAGTATATATTCAGTCATGATGTTACCATTGTTAGCCTTTTCCCTGTCATCCCCCCCCCCTTGTGGATTGTGGGAGATGAATTGTGGGAGTGCCCTTCAGTTATGGTGGAGAGGCAATGTCTCTATGCATAATGATCCAACTTATGGCTCTAACAATCTTTCCACCCCCTCTTCCATGAATTTCCCTAGCCATGTTATGTTCATTTTAGGTCTATATCAGTGATGGGAGGTCTTGGGAGTCTCTGTGTCTCTGGATAACCAATTTGGTAAGAGTTTAGTGTTCTCTGTGTCTGTCTCCTTCACCCTTGTGCTGGTACCAGGTTCACTGAGAAAACATCTCTTGCTCATTACCCTACTAACTCTATGGCTTCAGCTGGTGCCCAAGTGGGGTGTGATGGACTGACTCTCTCCCCAGGACATGTGACCATCTTAAAAAGAGAAGCAAATTCTCTTATGGTGAGGTCAGTGAAATATACAAGGATATCCATTGTTATTTCAGAGAGAATTTAGTAGGTATAGACCCTCTTTTAGCTCACTATTGGTGGGAGCTTGATATTGGAGAGCAGTCTAATTTTTGGATGTGGTTCTAACTTGTTTCCCCATTCCAGGTATGGGTCCATTCCACTGAGCAGATCCATTAGCCAAATCAAGAACAGTTGGTAATCTATCATGGCTGTGTGCCACTATTACACTTGTGTGAGCATCACATCATGTTAATTGCTGGTGAATAGCTTAGACTAAGAGTTGCTTAGACAGATGTTGGTCATTTTCCCTAGTTGCTCATGTAACACATTAAGGCACTAGACAAGCTAACTGTCTGGGGATTGATTCTTTTCCAGTTTCCAGCCAGGTTACTCTATGTCCTATCCCAACATCATATGGTATCTTTGGAGGTAGGGTCTTACCATTAACCATTGTTGGATCATCAAGTGCTCTGACAGAATTCTGTCTTTTGGGGGGAAACCTTGTAGGTCTCTCTGATCAACAGCTGACTGTGAATGTTACCCATATGCTGGTACTGGAAGTAACCAGTCAGTGCCAAGGGAGAAGGCAGAAGAAAAATAGAGAAAGAAAGAAGATTGAGGATAGTCTTTATCATACCCTCTCCAGGCCCCTGTGAATCAGGTATTCTCTCTAAGCACCTGATGAAGGTTCAGCTCTTCAGTATGTCTTTGAGGATATAGGATTTTTGGTACCATTTTCATTTGGGTACAGTATTTCATTTCATTTGGGTCCATCCTTACCCTCCCATCCTGTGCCACCATCCCTATTGTCCAGCACTTGAGATGTTTGTTAGGCATGTCAGCATCAAGGGCAGATTCATGTTAGGAGCCACAGATGAGTGAGACTATGTGACAATTACCTTTCTGTGATTGGGTGAGTTCACTGAGAATAATCTGTTCTAAGTTTGACCATTTTTCTTCAAATTTCATTGTGCCATTTGCCTTACTACTGTGTAGAATTCCATTTTGTAGGTATACAAACCCTATTTCTAATTCATTCATCAGTTGGGTCAGAAGTTCAGGTGAATTTCCTCATATTAACTGCTTCTTTTTGGTACATCAATTCCTCTTTAGCATTAAGGGTATCTTGGCACCAATCAGCCAACAAAGAGAAAGACACTGAGAAGAATGTACACTGTATGCTTACTTCAGCTCCAAATAATACCTTCTTTCTTAGACACAATCAGCCACCACTTCATCATGTGGCTTCACTGTAATTGGCATAACATCTGAGAAACGTAAACTTCCAGTATCACTAGCAGGAAGGCAAGAGAATAGTTTGTATTTACTAAAACATAAAGTACTTGTATAAAATAATCTTTTTACACCTTCATACATGAGATACATTCTGTTCTTTAAGGACTTACTATTTGGTTGCTATGTCTAGCTCAAAATCAAGTTCTCTATGTGATGTACAAATCTCTGTGTCAAATTCACATGAGGCTGTTCACTAGCTATAAATTACATGTTAGAAGTCAATATACAATGTATTATTATGAAAAGGCATCCACAGAAGATTCCTCTATTGAAAAAGAAGTCATATGTAGGAAATTATGAGAATCATAGAGCACAATGCTAAAATACACCACACCAGGCATTAATACTTCTTGACTGACAGCTTGTGGGGCTTTCATGAACCAGATCTGTTACTTACCAAAATATTTATTTCACCATTAAGACAACCCTTTCCTTGACAGTATTATCTTTATTATTTTCCTATCTGTAAGCATGTGAAATGATACACAATTATTGTAATCTCATAAGGGAATATGGATGTGAAGGCTGTTTCTTATCCTGGAAAACTGTGAGACCAGAATTGTTAATTTTCTGGGCAGGACACATTGCTAGCCTTTCCTTTTGTCTTGCAATCTTTGTTTTAAAACATTTAGAAGTGTTGGGGTTTGTCTTTTGGTAATTAGATCATGTCTCAATAATAACAGCCAAACATCTTTCTAGATAGAATTCAAGAACTTTAACTTTTTCATGTTTAATAATTTTTACCTTGATGTGCTCTTTAAATAAATGTTTATAATAATAATAAAGATTGGATTTACCTTCATTCTGAGTGCTAAGGTTACAGACTCACTGGCAGTGCCCAGTTTTTAAGTACATATGAACTTCAATGGTATCTCCATCTGCCCCATGTCCTCATGCTTGCCCAAGAAGTGCTCTTAGCTGCTCAGCAAGCTCTCTAGCCCAAGATTCCTTATTCTTATACTACTGTTTCTTTCTCCTAAAAAGAAGTTGAGCATTTTTTTCTCAAGTGACTCTCTTTCTACCAACATATTCCATCTTATGATGGTTACTTCTTGCTGTTTTGTACTCATTCTGAAACCACCAAAATTTATATGAATGAAAAGGGGAGGAAGCAGAGACATGGAGTAGAACTGATTCCCATGGGGCCTGTGGGCTCTGAGCTGGTAAGTTGCTGGTGTGTTTGGGGCTAGTGCTTGGGTGTCTGTGAACTCAGGGCAGGTTAACTACAGGTGAGTTTGGGGCTTGTTTACTTGGACCTGTCTACTTACGGACTGTGAGTTCTGAGAAAGTGAGGTACAGTGAGTTTGTGGCCCATGTATTCAAACTGAGTGAGGTGCCAATTTGATTAGGGCCTACAGGCTCAGACCTATAAAAGATGACCAGATTTTGGGGGGCCTGGTGTGATGTGAATGAGGAAGTGCTAGTTGCAGGTGGTTCCAACAACTTTCCCCCAAGCATTCCGATATGGCACCAGCCCACTGAGTGGGTACTTGCAATGTGGCAACCAGAACCCATTCTTCTACCTCATTCTGCACCATCACAAAAGGTGCCCCACACCCCACACCACCCACATATATGCTCAGCTGGGTCCCCCCCAAACCTGAGTAGCCCATGTACCATTGCCTCCTCCCCCACACTCTGCTGCTGTCCTCAGCAGACCATTCTGGTCTTGGCCACCTCCCCTGATTCTGGCCACCCCTGCAGGCCAATAGCCACACACTGATAACCTCCTCATACCAGGATCCACCCTGGTCAGGGAATCCAGGCAACCAACACCACCTACTCATTGCTCCTCCCTGGTCCTAAAAAACTACTTTGGGTATCCATTCTACCCAATATGGGGAGTACTGGAATATGTGGCAACCATCAAACAAGAGGAAACAGTGAGTCCTCAACAATCTGATGGGGGAGGGAGGGGGAGGGGGGGGCAATAGGGGAGAAGAGGCAAGTGCTACTGCCCCTGAGTCCCACAGGCAAGGCACAACTGTGATAGCACCTGACTGCAGTGTTGTATCATCCACCATCCCTGAGATGCTGATATACTTGCACCATCCACAGCCTGCACATCACACAATGTATACAATGCCACACCACTTAAATCTGTTTCAGACCCAAAACAGAATACTCACTTAAGATCCTACAAGGGGAAATACTTGGTTATCCCTTAACAAATTAATACTTTTGCCCTAAAGATATTGGTAGACCCCAATGCCAATAATAAATAAATAAACATACAAACCACAGAAGACGGTACACTGAGTGATCTCCACCAAAACCAAAGTTACAAAATTCCACAATGGAAGTTTCCAGTGAAAGCATAGAGGAGACAATAGGGATAGAGTCCAAAACTGGAGGCAAAATAAGTCAAGTAACACTGGTGAAGCAAATCTCTGAACTATAAGGAATTCACATAAATGGAGTAAATGAAATAAAATCCCATAACTGCAATTGTACAGAATCATTTCTTACAGCATACAGCTTTCATCACTATGCTTAACATAATTGAAGGAAACAGAGAGATCTCAAAAGAAAGCTAAATAATTGAAGGTGAGACAACAAATACAGGATCTCAGGAACCACCTGATTGATTTAAGCTTAATGAAGACATGATTAAATGCAAGAATGAATTACAAGAATCATCAAGAAAATCAAACTGTGACCTAAAATTGGAACTCATCAAAGGGATGGATATGATAGAAAAAAGGCTAAAGAAAACAAAAATCAAATACAGCTTATAAAAAACCCTTTAAAATCTCTCTCTAAAAGAGTTAATCACATGGAGGAAAGAACCTCAAGTCTGGAATAAAAAACAGAAGACATTGTTTGGGAGTCCAAAAACTATGATAGAGATCAATAAAACATGTGAACAAAATATGATGGCATTTTAAAATAGCCTAAAATGATCAAGTATTCCCATCATTGGTATACCAGAGTGGAAAGAAACTCAGATCAAAAGCATGGAGAAATTATTCAACAAAATTATTATAGAATTTGTTCTCCCTGTCTCAAAAGAGAGATCCCATCCAGACACAAGAAGCTCAGAAGACACCAAACAGACTGGACCAAATAAAAACTCTTCAAGGCACAACATAGCTAAAACTAGAAACAAGAAAACTGCAAAGTGCTAAGAGTAACAAGAAAGAAAAAAAAAAAAAACTCATTACATACAGATATATGTTTATATATATATATTACATACCTAAAATTTCTCAGTGGAAAACATGAGAGTCAGAAGGGAATGAAATGGTGCACTTGAGAGCTTTGGCTTTCAACACAAACTACTTTACCCTGTGAAACTATCCCTTATAACAAAAGGTGAAAGGAAAACTTTCCATGATAAAAGCCAGCTCTATCATTAGAAGAACACAAAGCCAGACTTCTGGTCAAGATGGTGTCTGCCTAACTGTGCCACAGCTCCTGGGGAAGTAAAGGTAAGACATTTAGGGTTCGTTGGGTCCTCTTGGGGTGAGAAGACTCTAAAAGACTCCCAATGGGAGGGCGTGGAGGACCAAAGGGAATGTAAACCACTGATTCCCATGCTCTCGGGTAGCCCACCAGCCTCCCAATCTCCTCAAGCAGCCGTCCTAGCCATAATTCCAGCCACAGGTTCCTCCTGCAGTAACCACAAGTAAAGGGACCCAGGCCAGAAAGTTAGCATAGCTCCATGCTTGCCTCCAAGCTCATGAACACCTTCCCACTCACTGCCTCCCCCACTCCCATTTATAGACCCAGGACAGCAGGCTAGTGTTCTCTCAGGGACCTCCATGCTTGAACACCATCCCACATGCTGCCACACCTCACCCCTATGCACAGGTCCAGGCCAGCAGGCTAGAGTTCCCTCAAGGGTCCTCTATGCACCAACACTCTCCTACTCACCACCACCTCCCACCCCATTCATGGACTCACACCAGCAGGCTAGGGTCCCTTCCCCACGCATTCCTGCCACCTCAGAGCTCCACAGGAGAACCCCTTCCCCCATGTGTAGACCTTGGCCAGTAGGCTAGAGTTCCCCCAGGGGACCTCCTTGGACGAACGCCACCACACATGCCACCAACCCAGCCTCCTTACATGGACCCAGGTCAGCAGGCTAGCACTCCCACAGCCACTACTGTGGAACTCCACACTTCACTGCCCCTCATTGTGTAGACCTAGACAACAGGCTAGGGTTCCCACCTCCCTAGGCTCTCCCATTGTAAGGTTAAAAAAATTAAAAGCCTCGTTACCGTGCTAACCTGCCTTCTTAGCTTTTGTAACTTGCTTGCTTGCTTGCCACAAATTGACTAAAGAACAATCACTTTAAGATGATAGTCACTGGCTAGCCCCTGCCCTGAGAACCTAACCGACTTGTTGTTATTCTTGAACCTTGCTCAACTGCCTAGTTCCCAAACCCTGTCTCTGTTTCCTGGAACCCAGGAAGCCACCACCCTGCCTGTGTAGTTCCCGAACCCTGTCTCTGTTTCCTGGAACCCAGGAAGCCACCACCCTGCCTGTGTAGTTCCCGAACCCTGTCTCTGTTTCCTGGAACCCAGGAAGCCACCACCCTGCCTGTGGTCACTTCTGGCCTAGCCAAGCAACACCAGGTGGACTCCACCAATCAGAATCCACTCTATATGGAAAGTCCCCTGAGCAAGAACCCCTCCCTAGCTCTGTGGTTTTTCCCTATATAAACTCTGTAAAGCTGCTATTCGGGGCTCTTCACCCCTCCTGCGTGAGGACTCTGTGTTGAGCCCCGGTGCACCGGTACTTCAATAAACAGCTCTTGCTGCTTTGCATCGAGAAGAGTCAGTGTCAGTCTTTGGGGTCTCGCTCGATTCCTGAGGCTTGGAATCCCTCCGTGAGGAGGGGTCCCAACACCACCACAGAGGAACTCCATGACCAAACATGTCACCTGACCAACAGCAGTCTCATATCTCCACCCTGACCTGTCACAGGACCCAGAAGTCCTACCCACCCTCTGCTACAGGGTGCCAAAGCAACCACTGTCCCATCCTTTCACCAGTGAGCATTGTGATCCATGACACATTCCCATCCCTCTCCCCTCCAGAGCCCAGCCACAACACCAGCCTGCTTTATCCCATTGCCCCCTACCCTGTCCCCTTGGGCCACATGACCATGCAGTCCCATTCCCCGAGTCACAGAACAAAAAGACTCTTCATCAGGTACCCAGGCCCCCACCAGAGCCTCATGGACTCCTTTCCTCTGAATAGGCAGGCTCCATGGCAATAAGATGCCTAGTGGAAGCAAACAAGAAAGGGAATAATCACTGAATACACTTCAAGGGGAGACTACAGCTTCCTCCTAAATTAAATAAGATTCCTACACTGTGACGGGAAGACCACAGCACAAAAGCAGTAACAAGAAAAAATAAAATGCAACTAAATCCAACAAGATTGACCAGTCAAAATAAAGAAAAGACAATAGGCTCAGAATACCAAATTGAACATACAAGCTATGCAACCCTGACCAAGCAAATAGAAATTGCAGAAAAGCAACAAAGGACTGATAATCTTATGAATGCTGTCCTTAGTAGATTGAACCTAGTTTGGACCTAATAGAAAAGAATCAGAAACGGTTTCCAAAGACAGTTAAATGATCTGAAGGAGAGAACAAAAACAAAACAAAACAAAACAAAAAAACAAAAAACAAACAAAAACGAACTTAAAAACCAGCTGGCTAAGCTTAATGAAGACATAAATAAATTCAAGGATAAATTCCAGGAAGAAACATTAAGAAAATCAGAAAATGCCGGGTGTGGTGGTGCAGGCCTTTAATCCCAGCATTCAGGAGGCAGAGGTAGGAGGATCACCATGAGTTCAAGGCCATCCTGAGACTACATAGTGAATTCGAGGTCAGCCAGAGCTAGAGTGCGACCCTACCTCCAAAAACCAAAAACAAAACAAACAAACAAACAAACAAACAAAAATCAGAAAATGGGGCTTCCAGTCAAGATGACATCAGTCTAACCATGCTGCAACTCATGGAAAGGGGTGGCAAGGGGAATGAAAGGGTCACTGGGACTTTTAGGGGAGAGCAAACTCTTAATAGATTGCCAGTGGGAGGATATGGATGGGGATCAAAGGGAATCGGCTCATTCCCACACTGTCGGGTAACCCACCAGTCACCCAATCACCCCAAGCTGTCATCCTAACCAGAGTTACAGCCTCAGGCTACTATCCCAGTAACTGCAGGCAAGGACACCCAGGCCAGTAGTTCCACCCGCTCCCCCAGGCATAGGCGATTTCTGAGACACACACTGCCCCTGCGAGGTCAAAGATACCCCCCACCCCTCGAATGTCTTCAGACCCCTCCAACCCCTCACTCTGGTCCCTCTCTACACTGTCCCTGGCTGCCCTGACTTTGGAATCAGTCCACTCTGCCCCACATAACCCTCAACTTCCACCCACTCCACTTGGCTCTTCCCCAGCCCCAGGACCTCAGACCCATCCTTCTTGATCCAGCCCTCACGTGATTTCTGACATCCCCCCACCCCCACCCCCCCCCACCCCCGCCGCTCTGTTCCATCCTGAGTGCAAGACTTCAGACCTGCTCTGCTCAGCTCTGCTCAACCCCTGGCCCCTGAAAATTCAGACTTGTTATGCTCCACCCACCTGGCCCCCAAGCGAGTCTTGACCATCCCCATTCTGTCCTAACACAACATGCCTCATGTTCCAACCCTCCCGCCATGACCATCTGCTCTACTCTGTTCTGCCACCACCTAGACTTTCACCTGCAAAGCCCTACATCTTCCTTCGACTTGCTCTGCTTGGCCCCATCCCTGTGTCATCAGATCCAACTGCTGGGCTTTACCAAGTGAATTCTGACCTTTCCACTCTTCTCCACCCAAAATACCTTGGATTTCAGATCTGCTCTGCTCAGCCCTGCACCCATTCTGTGTGAATTCTGACCTCTGCTCCATTCCTCCCCACCCCAAAGTGAGTCTTGACCCTGAACACTCTGTCCAGACCCCATGCAACCGACCCTGAACCACAACCCCACCTTGCACCCATCTCCATCCCCTCTAAGCTACACAACCTCCCCTGCACATCTAAACTATAGTCCCATACTCCCTGCTCCCACAGTGTAATGGGCAGACTACAACACAAAATAAATTACATAAAAAATCAAATTGAAGTAAATCCAATAAGATCTCCCAGTGCTACCATGGAAGTCTCTAATCAAAACATAGAAAAGTCAATAGGATCAGAAACCCAAAATGAAGTTATGAGCTATGCAACCCTGACCAAGCTATTGGTAGAACTTGCACAAAAAACTACAAAAGACTGATAATCCTGTGGATGCTGTCATCACTAGACTAGTCCTAATAGATAAGAAAATAAAAGGGGTCCAAACACAGTTAAAGGATATAAAGGAAAGTAAAAGCGAGAAAAAAGGGGACCTAAAACACCAACTGGCTGTGTTAAAGGAAGGCATAAAGAAATGCAAGAAAGAATTCCAAGAAGCCTCAAGAAAATCAGAAAATGATGTGCAAAGGGAACTCGACCGAGATATGGAAACCATAGAAAGAAAATAGTAGAAAATGGACACCAAATTGAACAAGCCCAAAACTACTTAGAGGCTCTCAAGAATATAGTCAGCCATGTGGAGAATAGAAACTCAGATCTGGAAGACAAAACAGTTCAAGAGTGCAACAGTTAAATAAGTTCAAAAATTTCTGTGAACAGAACATGAGGGAAATGTGGAGTACCCTCAACATGCAGATCATGGGAACAGCAGAAGGGGAAGGAATTCAGACCAAAGGCATGGAGAATTTATTCAACAAAATAATCCAAGAAAACTTTCCCACTCTCTCAAAAAGAAAGGCCCATTAAGATACAAGAAGCGAACAGAACTACAAACAGAATGGGCCAAAGGAAAAACTCCCCAAGACGTATTGTCATTAACACTCTAATTGTTGACATCAAAGAGAATGTCCTAAAAGCAGCTATATGCAAGTGACAAAGATACAGAGAAAAAAATAAGGACATTATCACATTTTCAATAGCAACAAAATAATAAATACATACATACATACATACATACATACCTTGGAATAGCATTAACCAAGGAAGTAAAAGATCTATACAATCACAACATAAAAACACTCAAAAAAAGAAATTGAGGAGTTCTTAAGAAAATGGAAAGACCTCCCATATTCCTGGATAGGCAGAATTAATAATATGGAAAATGGCAACCTTCCAAAATGCAATCTACACATGTAATGCAATTCCCATCAAAATAACAACATTGTTCTTCACTGAGATAGAAAATCTGATCTCAAAATTCATATGGAGAAGCAAAAGGCCTCAGATATCTAAGCATATCCTCAGGGGGAAAAAAAAATACCACCTCTGGAGGCATCACCATATCTGATCTAAAGCTATATTACAAAGCCATAGTAATAGAAAATAGTATGGTAATGGCATAAAAACAGGAGTTTAGACCCAAGGAATAGAATTGAGGACCCAGATTTGGGTCAAGTAACTACAGCTACTTGATATTTGAAAAAGATCCTAACAATATAGGCTGGAAATAAGACAGCATCTTCAACAAATGGTGCTGGACAAAATCAATAACCATATGCAAGAATTTGAAACTTTATCCACACATTTTGCCATGCACAGCAATGAAGCATAAATGGATCAAAGATCTCAATATAACACCAGAAATGGGAAATGGGAAAAGATTTCCTGACCAAAACCCCCTTAGCACATGACCTTAAACAATCACTCAACCAATGAGATCTTGTGAAGCTGAAAAGTTTCTTCACAGACAAACATACAATAAGCAGAGCCAATAGATTACCCAAGGAATGGGAGAAAGTATTTGCTGAATATCCAAATGAAAGAGGCCTAATTTCTAGAATCTACAAAGAACTCAAAAACCTAAACAATAAAAAGTCAAACAACCCACTCACAAAATGGGGCAAAGAACTGCACAGGCAATTCTGAGACATAGAAATACAAATGGCAAACACACACCTAAGTAAATATTCAACATCCCTAATCATCAGGGAAATTCAAATTAAAACTACTGTGAGATTCCACCTTACCCCAGTAATGAAAATAAATTCTGGTGAGGAAGTGGAGAAATAGGAACCCTCATCCACTATTGGTGGGATGTAAAATGGTACAAACCACTTTGGAAAGTAATATGGAGACTCCTAAACAACTGACTATAGAGTTACCAAAAGACTCAATTATTCCCTTACAGGGCATGTAGCCTAAAATCTCCACACCTCAGCTCAGAGAGATTTGCTCAACCATGCTTATAGCTGCTCAATTAGTAATAGCCAAGACCTGGAATCAACCCAGATGTCCATCATTAGACAAATGGATAACTAAGATGTGGTATATCTACATAATGGACTTCTACACAGCAGCAAGGAAAAATGACACAATGAAATTTGAAGAAAAATTTTTGAGTCTGGAACAGCTTATTCAGTGAACTCACCCAATCACTGAAAGATTATTGCTGCATAGTCTCACTCATCCATAGCTCCTAACCTGAATCTACCCAAGTTGCTGACATACCTACCAAGCATCTCGAGGATCAAACAATAGAGATGATGCAGAGGGAGGGAAGGGTAAAGAAGGGAGGGGGAGACACAAAACTGGACCCAAAAGGCAATGATACCATAAAACTCTACATCCTAAAAGACAGACCAAATGGATGAAGCTCCACCAGGCCCTTAGAGGGAACATGACAAAGAATGTTCATTATTTCCTCCTATTTCTGCTTCTCTCTCTCTGTCTCCCCTTCTCTCTCATCTCTCCATCTCTTTGATATCACTTATCCAGTTCTTCCTTATCTTCTTGGCCACTAACCTGTATCTCCCAGTAGCAGCAGCTGGTTCTTATCAACAATGAGCTTTTGATCACAGACACCTCCAAGGTTTCCAAACAGAAGGCAGATTTATGTCAGAGTGCTTGAGGTCCCACCATAGGTTAGTGGTAAGACCCTACTGCTGATGACAGCATACCCTGTTGGTATGTATCATGGAGTGACATGGCTGGAAGCTGGAAGAGAGTCAGTCCCCACACAGTTAGCATGTCTAGTGCTGGAAGGTGCTACATGAGTGACTAGGGGATAAGGACCAGTATCTTCCCAAGTAATACATGGTCTAACTTACTTAGCACCAAACAACCTGCTGTGATGCTCATATAATAGTGCAATACTGCTGCATAGCCTTGGTGGGAAACCAACCACTCTCGGTTTGGCTAACTGATCTGCTCAATAGAACAGAACCCATAGCTGGAGCTGGGAAACAAGTTAGAAACATATCCAAAAATGAACCTGCTTTCCACTAAACTCTCTCTAAAAAACCATGGTTATCACATTTACTTAGTGAAACTTTACTCTCTGTTGGAGAATCTGCTTCTCTTTTTTTCAAATAGTCACAGACCCTAAGGAAAGAACCACCCCATCATATCTCAAAAGTGTCCCAGCTGAAACTAAGAATAATTGGAGAAACACACAAGAATGCTGTTTTCTTTGCAAACCAGGAACTAGTACAAGGTGAATGAGATAGACACAAAGTACAATCAACCAGTACCAAAACAGATATCCAAAGATACAGATACACCCAAGATATCAACACAGTAGCAGACCTAATATGAACCCAAGATAGCTCAGGGAAATTTGTGGAAGAGGGAGCAGAAAGAATGTAAGAGCCACACATTGGGTCATGACACTCAAAGACATTTCCTCCTACCCAAAACTAAAGGCTAACCCCACAATGCATGACCCATATACTCCATCAAGAAGGGTCCTTGTGGAGGGGAGAAGGCAGGGAGGAGGCTTCCATGGTACCAACTTGACTGTATTCACTGACCACAAAAAAAAGAAAATTAAAAATTGACATGAAAAAGGAACTCAACAGAGGGATGGAAAGTATATGTAAAAATGAAGTAGAAAATAAAAACCAAATTGAACAAGCCCAAAACTCTATTGAATATCTCAAGAATAGAATCAGCCATATGGAAGATAGAGATTCAGAACTGGAAGACAAAACAGAAGAAACAGTCTGTGAGTTCAAAAGTTTCAATAAGTCCAAAAATTTTTGTGACAGAACATGTGAGAACTGTGGAGCATCCTTAAACATCCCAACATTCCAATCATGGGAATAATAGAAGGGGGAGAAAGTCAGAGCAAAGGCATGGAGAACTTATACAAATAAATTATTGAAGAAAAAATTCCCACTGTCTCAAATGAATGTCCCATGAAGTTACAAGAACAACAGAACTCCAGACAGACTGGACCCATGGAGAAATTCTCCAAGACATATTATCATTAAACAAGTCAGAACCAAACCCAAACACAAGCTCACTCTACAATATCAAGCTACCATCAATCACGGGGTATAACAGGGCCTACACCTATCAAACTGTCTATCAAAAAAGTAAGTGTTTTCTCAATTTTCCAGGTGCTAACTTACTCTTCGTTGGAGAATCTGCTTCTCTTTTTCAGACAGATGCAGATCCTAAGGAGAGAGCTGTCCCAACATACCTCAAAAGGGGCCCAACTGAAACTAAGGACAATTAGAGAAACAAGCAAGGGTGATGTTTTCCTGTGAACCGGATATCAGCGCAAAGGGGAAGGAGACCAATGCAGAGAAAAATCAACTCCTACCAAATCAGAGAGCCAGAGCCTCAGAGGCCCCCGACACCTCAGCACTGAAGCAGACCAAAAATGAAACCAACATGGATCAGGGAAATTTTGCGGAAGAGGGGACAGAAAGAATGCCAGAGTCACATGTTGGATCATGATTTGCAGAGACATTTGTCATACCAATAACTGTGGGCTAACTCCACAATGCACGACCCATATACATCAACAAGGAGGGTCCAATGGGAGGGGGTAGATGACAGATGAGCCTAAATAATGGTACCAAACTGCCTGTATTTACTGAAAAGAAAACTAACAAATTAAATTTAAAAAAAAAAAAAAGACTCTAAACAGAGATACCATAGAGAAAGTCCCTAAAATATCTAGGGAGAAACAACATATTACATATGAAGGTAACCCCATCACATTTGCTTGGTACTTCTCAATGGAAATCATGAAAGCCAGAAGGGCCTGGAATGAAACACTGCAAAGTCTAAGAACATAGGGATTTCAACCTAAACTACTTTACCCAGAAATAGTATGCCTCATAATAGATGGCAAAGGAAAAACTTTCTATGATAAAACTTACCTTTACAACTATATGAACACAAAGCCAAATTTGCAGAGAGTACTTCAGGGAATTCTCCACACAGAAGAATCAAATAATCAACCTCAAGTGCCTACAGGAAGCACAACACTGAAACCAAGCTCAGGGAAGGCACAAAGAACTACAAAGTCCAAGAAAACACCAAGTCACATAAACCACCACAACATGGCAGGGATTAAATCAACCCTCATAGGCATTTCCCTAAATATTAATGACCTTAATTCACCCATCAAGAGACATAAGCTAACAGGGTGGATTAGAGAATTAGACCTGTCAATATGCTGTATTCAAGAAACCCACCTCACCATTAAAGACAGACACCTCCTCAGGTTGAAATCATATTCCAAGCAAATAGATACAAGAAACAAGCAGGCATGTCTATCCTAATATCAGATAAAATAGACTTTAAACCAAGAGTAATCAAAAAGACCAAGAAGGCCATTTCTTACTTGTCAAGGGAATGGTCCAACAAGAGGATATCACAACCATCATTCTTTATGAAACATCAGAGATACCATAATTCATAAAACATAGCTACTTGACAACAAAACATAAATAACAACCAACACCATCATAGTCAGGGACATCAATACTCCACTATCAGCAATAGATACAACATCCAAACAAACAATTAACAGGGAAATGAAAGAGCTCAACAAAACCATAGTTGTGTTAGATCTACCAGACATCTAAAGAACATTGTACCCCAAATCCACAGATTACACATTTTTCTTAGCAGTCCATGGAACCTTTTCTAAAATAGATAATATACTGGGTCATAAAACCTGCCTCTATATATTTAGGAATCACAATGCTGCATTGCTAGAAATTAACAGAAAAATATTTGCCAGAATCCCATCATCTCCTGAAAACTGAACAATACACTTGTAAACAATAAATGGGGAAAATTCATAGCACTAAATGCCTTCATAACTAAGATGAAGAGATCAATAACCAAATCATCTACCTAAAGACAGTGGAAAAGCAAGAAAAATACAACCCCAAAAACCTCCAGACAGAAAGAAATAATTAAGATCAGAGTAGAAATTAATGAACTGGAAACTAAGAAAACAATTAAGAAAATTGATGAAACAAAGAGCTGGTTCTCTGAAAAAAACAAAGTTGATTGATTAACCTTTGGCCAACTTGGTCAAGCAAAAAAAAAAAAAAAAAGCTCCAAATTAACAAAATTAGAAATGAAAAGAAAAGATCACAACAGGCACAAATGAAATTGGAAGAATCATCAGGACTTATTTCCAAAACCTCTACTACACAAAACTAGGTACTATGGAGAAAAGGGATGAATTCCTGGACATACACAACCTACCGAAGCTAAACTCAGAGCAGATTAATCTCCTGAACATACCTACCACACCCATCAAGATAGAAAATGTAATAGCAAAAAAAAAAAAAAAAAAAACCTTTCCCATAAAGAAGAGTCCAGGACAGATAGCTTCTCAGCTGAACTCTATCAAATGTTCATAGAAGAACTGAAACCAATTTTTCTAAAGCTGTGCCACACAATTGGAGAATGGGGAAAGCTCCCCACTGCTTTTATGAAACTACTATTACACTAACACTAAAACCAGGCAGAGATACCACAAGTAATGAAAACTATAGGCCTATTTCCCTGAACTTAGACACAAAGATGTTAAACAAAATCCTCACAAACTGAATTCAACAACACATCAAAACAATTATTCACATAGATCAAGTAACCTTCATTTCAGAAACTCAGGGTTGGTTCAACATACTGAAATCTGTCAATATATTATACCACACAAATAAGCTTAAACACAAAAAACACATGATCACTGTTATAGATGCATAAAAGGCCTTTGAGAAAACACAACACCACTTCATGATCAAAACATTGGAGAGAATAGGCATGGATAGTTTATATCTCATGTAATAAAAGCTATATATGAAGCTACTAAAGGCCAACTAATATCTAATAGGAAGAGAGTTAAGGAATTCCCCTTGAGATCATGAACAAGACTTGGATGTCACCTCTGCTTTTCAACATAGTACTGGAAGTCCTAGCTCAAGCAATAAGACAGGAGAAAGAAATAGAAGGGATATAAATTGGAAAGGAAGTAGTTAGGATAGCCCTATTCTAATACAACATGATTCTATATATAAGACAACCAAGAAGCTCCACCTCAAAACTCTAAAATGTGATTAACTCCTTCATCAAAGTATCAAGATACAAAATCAATAGGCAAAAACCAGTAGCCTTTCTATATGCAAAAGACAAAGATACAGAGAAAGAAATAAGCAATATTGTTCCATTTTCCATAGCAACAACAAGAAAATTAAAATACCAAGTATATGAAAGACTTATATATTGAAAGCATATAAACACTCAAGAAAGAATTTGATGAGGACTTGAGAGGATTTAATGACCTCCCATGCTCCTTGTTAGGCACAAGCAACATTGTGAAAATGGCAATCTTGCCAAAGGCAGTATGTAGATTTAATGAAATACCAATAAAAATATCAACATTTTTTATTCAAGAGATAGACAAAAATGTTCTCAAAATTCACATGGAATGGCAGAATGCATCACATATCCAAGCATATCCTCAGCAAAAGAAACACCTCTGGAGGCATAACCATACCTGATCTAAAGCTGTATTACAAAGCCATAGTAATAAAAACAACATGGTACTGGCATAACAACAGGATTGTAGACTAATGGAACAGAATTGAGGACTTGACTTTGGGTCAAGTAACTGCAGCTACTTGATATTTGACAAAGGCCTTAACAAAGTAGTCTGGAAAAAAGACAGGATCTTCAACAAATGGTGCTGTACAAACTGGATAACCACATGAGGGAAAATTAAACTTGATCCACACATCTTGCCATACAAAAGATCAAGTCAAAATGGATCAAAGACTATATATATATATATATATATATATATATATATATATATATATATATATATATATATATATTACCTTAAACTTGGCTATTACTGGTAGAAAAAAATAGGAGAAACTTGCCATGATATAGGAATGGGAAAGAGTTCCTGAAAGAAACAACAGTAGCTTAGGAACTGAGACAATCACTCAACTATTGGAATCTAATCAAAAGTTTCTTCATGGAGAAACATACAAAAATCAGAGCCAATAGGTTACACACAGAATGGGAGAAAAATTTTGCAAGCTATATAACTGACAGAGGTTAAATTTCTATATACTATGAAGAACTCAAAAACCTAAACAATAAAAAGTCAAACAAACCACTCACAGAATGGGGCAAAGAACTGGATAGGGAGTTCTCAGAGGAAGAAATACAAATCACAAACATACACTTAAGAAAACGTTCAACATCCCTAATCATCAGGTAAATACAAATTAAAAGAACTATGAGATTCCACCTTACTCCAATAAGGATAGCAAACATTAAAAAAAAAGAAAGAAAGAAAAGAAAAGAAATGCTGGCAAGGATGTGGAGAAAAAGTAACCCTCATTCACTGTTGGTGGGAATGTAAGATGGTACAACCACTATGGAAAGCAATATGAAGACTCCTAATATGGTTGGCCATAAAGTTACCATCAGACCCAGTTATTCCCTTACTGAGCACTTACTCTAAAAGCTCCATGCCTCAGTTCAGAGAGATTTGCTCAAGCATTTTTATAGCTGCTCAATTCTTAATATTTAAGATCTGGAAATAACTCCAATGTCCATCATTATATGGATGGAAAACCAAGATGTGGTATACCTACATGATGGAATTCTACAAAGCAGTAACAGAAAATGGCACAATGAAATTTGAAGAAATATGGTCTAACCTGGAACAGATCATTCTCAGGAAACTCACCCAATCACAGAAAAATAATTGTGGCATGGCCTCACTCATCTGTGGCTCCTAACCTGAGTCTTCCTGAGATGCTGAAAAACCCAATAAGTATATTGAGCACCAGACAGTAGGGAGGGGGGAGGGTAAGAGTACAAGTAAGGGACACAAAACTGCACCCAAATGGCAATGGTATCATAAAAGTATAAATAAATGACAGAGTAAATGGTTGAATCTTTACTAGGTCCTTAGAGGGATCACCTGAAACACAGGACCCTGGAGAGGATATTATGAAAACTAAAATTAATCTTCTCCTGTTTCTCTCTCTTCCTCCACCTTCTCTCTATCTCATTTATATTACCTATATTTTTCTTCCTTGTTTTCCTTGTAACTTGCAGTACTAACATGTTGTTAACATCCACCATGAGCTGTTGATCAGACAGACTTGCAAGATTTACCAAGAGAACAGATATCTGTCAGAATACATGAAGACCCACCAAAGGTTAGTGGCTAGACCCTACTGCCAAAGACACCATATGCTGTTGGTACAGAACATGGAGTGACCTGGCTGGAATCTGGAAGAGAGTCAGTTCCTATATAGATTTTCTAGTGCCAGAAGGTGCTACCTGAGTAACTGGGGGAACATGATTAACATCTGTCCAAGAAACTCATGGTCTAAGCTACTCAGCAGCAAATAACCTGATGTGATGCTCACACAAGTGTAATAGTGGCATACTGTCAATATTGGTAACCAACTGCTCTTGATTTGGGTAACTGATTTGCTTAGTGGAATGGGACCCATAGCTGAATCTGGGAAAAAGTCAGAACCATACCCCCAAAATGAGCCCTCTTTCCATTATCAAGCTCCTACCAACCGTGGGCTACAAGAGGGTCCACAGCTATTAAATTCCCTCTAAATATTAATGGCTATCCCATTTATCTGGTGCTGACTTCAATCTCTACTGGAGCATTTACTTCTCTTTTTCAGATGGACAAAGATCCTGATGAAAGAATCAGCCCCTCACACCTCTCCAGGGCCCCAACTAAAACCAAGAGTAATTGGGGAAAAGAGCAAGAGTGCTTCTTTCTTGGTGATCTTGGTGCCAGTACAAGGGTGAAGGAGATACACACAGAGAACACTTACCTCCTACCAAATCACATATCTAGATACACAGAGGCTCCCAAGACATCATCACTGAAGTAGACCTAAAATGAGCCAATCATGACTCATGGGGCAGAAGGACTGTTAAAAACAGATGTTGGGACATTATGTACAGAGACATTGCCTCTTACCCATAACTGATGGCTAACCACACAATTCATGACACACAGTCCCCAATGAGGAGGGTCCCTGCAGAGGAAGGACAGGGAGGATGATGATAGTACCAACATGTCTGTATACATATTGTGTATATAACTAATAATTTAAAAAAGAACACAAAACCAAACCTACAGAGAATACTTCAGAGAACACTCCACACAGATGAGTCAAACAACCTTAAGAAATTACAAGAAGAACACAATAACCCAAATTATAGCATATATGAAAACAAACAAAGCCCAAGAAAGCACCAAACCCCATAATGCCTCCAACATGGCAGATATTAAGTTGAACAAAACATTATAATTTCGAATATTTTAATGTTCCTAAATCACCCATCAAAAGACACAAGTTAGCAAGGTAGACAAAAAAAAAAAAAGGACCTTTCCATCTGCTGTCTTCAAGAAACTCACCTCATGACCAAGGATGGGAACCTCCTCAGTGTGAAAGGATGGAAAATTATTTTCCATGCAAATGAAATGAGAATCAAGCTGGTTTAGCTATATTAATAACTGCAAAATGGACTTCAAACTAAAAATCCTAAAGGGCAGAGAAGGCCACATTTTACTCATCAAGGGACTAATCCAACAAGGGAATATCACAATTATAAATCTCTTCCCACAAAACACATGTGCACCACATCTTATAAAACAAAACTTACTTTAAAACAACAGTGACAACGATAAATCATAATACCATCAGATAAGAAGACTTCAGTATCCTACTATCATCAATAAACAGATCACTCAAGATGAGTATCAACAGGGAAATAATAATCTAACAACACCATGGATCAATGAGACCAAATAAACATCTGTAGAACATTCCACTCCAATTCTACAGAATACACATTCTTCTTAGCAGCCCATGTGAAACTTTCTCCAAAATACATCATATGTTAGGGCATAAAGCATGCCTTTATAACCTCAGGAAAATTAATATAACTTCCTGCATTATATCAGACCCCATTGCATTAAACCTAGAAATTAACAAGAGTAACATGAGAATTTATACCAGCTGATTGAGACTGAATATCATGCTATTAAAAAGCAAATGGGTTGTAAAAGAAATAAAAATGAGACTGTAAAGTTTTCGAACTGAATGATAACAAAAATACCAAAACTTATGGGACAAAATGGATGAACTCCTAAGGGGAAATTTCATATCAGTGAATGCCTTCATAAAAAAAAAATACATGGGGAGATTTTAAAATTATAACTTATTCATCCACTTATAAGGATTGGGAAACAAGAACAATACAATTCTAAGAGTTCATGATGGAAATAAATATTAAGATCAGAGCAGGAATTAATGAATTAGAAAAAAGTAAAATGAATACAAAAATTGAGAAAATGAACCTGGTTCTTTGAAAAATACAAACAATATTGATAAACCCCAGCCAATTTAATCAAATGAAAAGAGTACTCTCAAATTAACAAAATTAGAAATGTAAAGGTAGAGGTAACAACAGATATCAATGAAATTGGAAGGATCATCTGGGCATATTTACAAAACCTTACTCCACAAAATAAGATAATCAGGAAGAAATGGATGAATTAGTAGACTCATACCACCTACCAAAACTAAATTTAGAGTAGATAAATATCCTAAACAAACATATAATATTCATCAAGATTGAAACAGTAATCAAAAACCTCCCAAATGGGAAAGCCCAGAACATGATGTATTCTTAGCCAAATTCTACCAAACCTTCATTGAAAAACTGGAAAAAGAAAAACAACTTTTTTCTTACTTTGTTTCACAAAATCAGGAACAAAGAAACACTCCTCAACTCCTTTTTAGAAGCTAGAATCACCCCAACACCCAAACCAGCCAGAGATACAACAAGAAAATAAAACTGTAGACATGTATCCTTGATGCACTTATATGCAAAAATCTTGAACAAAGTCTTCAAAAATAAAATTCACAGCACATCAAAAGTATTATCCACCTGGATAGGGCAGTCTTCATTCCAGGGATGCAGTGATGGTTCAAAATACAGAAATAATTTAACATAATACACCACATAATCTTAAACATAGGAACCATAAGATCATTTCAATTGATGCAGAAGATTCCTTCCACAAACTATAACACCACTGCATGATCAGAACTATGGAGAGACTATGCATGGAAAATTATAACTCAATACCTAATGTAGAAACGTATCAAAGTCCAAACCATACTTAATGAAGAAAGATTCAAGGGGTTTCCATTAAGAGCAGGAACAGACAAGGGTGCCTGCTCTCACTACTGCTCTTCAGTACTAGGGTTCCAGTCTAAGCTATAAGACAAGAGAAATATATAACAGGGATATAATTTGGGAAGGAAGAAGTCAAACTGGCCCAATTCACAAATGATATGATCCTATTCAAAATAACCCAAGACTCTATCAGAAAACTCCTAAATGTAATAAATTTCATCAGCAAAGTGGCAGGATATAAAATTGACACACAAATTCAGTAGCTTTCCTATACACAAAAAACAAATGTATAGAGAAAGGAATAAGACAGACTGTTCCATTTTCAAAATCCAAACAAACCACACACACACACACACACACACACACACACAGAGAGAGAGAGAGAGAGAGAGAGAGAGAGAGAGAGATCAAATACCTTGGAATAAAACTAACTAAGACCTATATATGAAAATATTAAAAACAATGAAGAAAGAATTTGAGGAGGATATGAGAAGATGGAAAGATTTTCCATGTTCCCGGTTAGGTAGAATTAATATTGTAAAAATACCAATTCTTACAAAAGCAAAATACAGATTTAACATAGTACCAATAAAAATCCCAGCACCATTCATCACAGAGATATAAAAACAATGGTCTCAAAATTCTTATGGATCTTGGAGACTTCTGGCCAAGATGGCGATGGCCTAGCTGCACTGCAAATACTGATGAAAGAAAGGCAAGATATTAAGGGTTTTCTGGGTCTTCTTGTCAGTGGGAGGGCAC
The DNA here is from genome assembly GCF_020740685.1 of Jaculus jaculus. NCBI lineage: Eukaryota > Metazoa > Chordata > Mammalia > Rodentia > Dipodidae > Jaculus > Jaculus jaculus. Next base: position 61,114,099 of record NC_059110.1, on the reverse strand, counting down.
AGAGTGGGGTAAAACAGGGAATTGTGGATCCCCTCTCTGGTGTTAGACCACCCCTCCCACCAAATACCAAATAGCCACAGCTCCACAGCTGCCGTGCTCCAAATGTGTGCCAATAGCATGCCGATCAAACACTGATCCATCCCTGCATGTGGAAGCTTAAACTGCTCTGCACACTTGCCCACATTACTGCTCCTGCCACTGCACATCCAGCAAGCCCAGTCCCACAGCAATTGTCACACAAGCCCAGACTGTGTCTCTCGCTTGCAGCAGATCAGGTGCCATCCCCTACCTGTCTACCATGCCAGCCATTCCCCATTCTCCTGTGGCAGAGGAGCAAAGTCTGTTTCCGGGTCAAAATGTTCTCAGCCAGAGTTTGGGCTGCCTCAGGGCTTGGTACCTCAGTCCCCCTCCAGGGTTGAATGCAGGAAGCTTTGGTGCATTACTGCTTGAGAACTCAGGCAACTTTGGCACCACTCTCAGTCAGTAGATAGGTGGCTTTGGTAAGTAGGAGCCAAGGCCCAGGCTGCTTGGCAACTGCCCCAGGCTGCCTCAGACTCCCATTGTGCTAGAGCCCAGGCTGATCCACCCACCTACCTGACCATATACTGCCATGGGCAGACCACAGCAAAAAAGAAATAACATGAAAAATCAAATGCAAGAAAATCCAGTTAGATCACCCAGTCCTACAATGAATACATCCAACCAAAACAAAGAAGAGTCATTAGGATCAGAACATCAAATTGAAACTATGAGCAATGCAACCCTGACTAACCTACTGGTAGACCTTGCAGGAAAGCAACAAAGGACCAATAACCATGTGGATGCTACCATCACTAAGATGGAATAAATAGATAAGAGATTGGAAGGTGTAGCAGACAGCTTCAGGTTCACTGAGATGAACTTTCAGACCAGGCACAGTCATGGAGGAAAGGATTTATTGAAGCTTACAGATCCAGGGTAAGTTCCATAATGGCAGAAAAAGCAGGCCTGACTTCACAGGCCCAAGCAGACAGAGAGAAGCACAAGCCTAAAGGTTAAAAGCCACAGCACACTTCAGGAACTCCAGCTAGGCACACTTTTCATATCTTTAGATTGAAATCAGAAACCCACCAACACACCTTAAGATCAACCAGTGACATTGCCTCCAGCCAGGTAGCCAGTAGATGCAAACTACAAACAATAAAGAACTGAATATATTGGGGGTCATCTATGCTATATAAACCACCGCAAAAGGAGTTCAAAGAGAGCTAAGAGATTTGAGGGAGAGCGAATAAAACTGGACCTTAAAAGTCAGCTGGCCATACTAAATGAAGACATATAGAAATGCAAGGAAGAATTCTAAGAATCATCAAGAAAATCAGAAAATGATGTGAAAATGAAGCTTGGCAGAGTGATGGAAATGATACATAGAAAAGTAGTAGAGAATGCAAACTTAATTGAATAAGCCCAAAACTCTCTAGAGGCTCTCAAGAATAGAGTCAGCGAAGTGGAGGATAGAAACTCTGACCTGGAAGACAAGATGGAAGAAACAGTTTGAGAGTTCAAAAATTTCAGTAAATTCAAAAGTTTCTGTGAACAGAAAATCAGGGAATTGTGGGATACACTTAAACGTCCTAATATCAGAATCATTGGAATACCAGAAGGAGAAGAATTTCAGACCAAAGTCTTCAAAAATAAAATTCACAGCACATCAAAAGTATTATCCACCTGGATAGGGCAGTCTTCATTCCAGGGATGCAGTGATGGTTCAAAATACAGAAATAATTTAACATAATACACCATAAACTTAATAAACATAAACTTATTTAACAAAATAATTGAAGAAAACTTCCCCAGTCTCTTGAAAGAAAGGCCCATCAAGATACAAGAAGCCAACAGAACTCCAAACAGCCTGGATCAAAGGAGAAACTCCCCAAGACATATTATCATTAAGAATCTAAATACTGAAACCAAAGAGAAAATCCTAAAAGCAGCTAGGGAAAAACAGCACACCACATTCAAAGGGAAACCCGTCATAATTACGTCAGACTTCTCAATGTAAACCCTGAAATCTAGAAGGGCCTGGAGTGAAACTCTCCAAAGTCTAAGAACCTATGGCTTCCAACCCAAACTACTCTACCCGGTAAATGTATCGATCACAATAGATGGAGAAAGGAAAACTTCCCATGACAAAACTCAGCTTTACAATTATATGAACACAAAACCAAACCTATAGAGAGTATTGCAGGAAATTTTCCACAGAGAAGAAACAAATAACCAAACTCAAATGCCTACAAGAAGCAGATCACAATAATCTAACTCAGAGTGGACACAAAAAACTACAAAGCCTGTGAAAGCACTAACACACATCTACCATCACAATATGGAAGGGATCAAATCAAATCTCACAGTCATCACCCTAAATATTAATGGCCTTAATTTACCCATCAAGAGACACAAGCTAACAGTATGGATCAAAAAATTAGACCCCTCAATCGGTTGCCTTCATAAAACCCACCTCACCACTAAAGACAGACACCTTCTCAAGATGAAAGGGTGGAAAATGATATTCCAAGCAAATGGGAATAAAAAGCAAGCAGGTGTAGGTATATTAATATTGGATAAAATAGACTTCAAACCAAAAATAATCACAAAGACAAAGAAGGCTACTTCCTACTTATCAAGGGAATGACCCATCAAGAGGATATTACAATCATAAGTCTGTATGTACCAAACAAAGGGACACCACAGTTCATAAAACAAAACCTACTTGACAATAAAACAGAAATAACCAATAACACCGTCAAAGCTGGGGACTTCAAAACACCATTATCAGTAATAGACAGATCATCCAAACATAAACTCAACAGGGAAGTAAGGGAGCTCAAAAAAACCATAGATCAATTAGACCTAACGGATATCTACAGAACTTTCCATCCCAAATCCACAGACTATACATTCTTTTCAGCAGCCCATGGAACATTCTCTAAAATAGACCATATACTGGGTCACAAAGACTGCCTCCAAATATTTAGGAAAATTGACATAATTCCTTGTATTATATCAGACCACAATGCTATATTGCTAGAAATCAACAACAAAAGACCCACCACAAATCCCAACGGCACCTGGAAACTGAACAGCACACTTTTAAACAATAAATAGATAGTGGATGAAATAAAAAATTAAATTGTGAAATTCCTGGAATTGAATGACAATGAGAACACATAGTACCAAAACTCATGGGACACCATGAAGACCGTCCTCAGTTGAAAATTCATACCACTCGATGCCTTCATAAAAAAGAAAGAAAGATCCCAAATCAACAACCTAACCATCCACCTAAAGGCACTGGAAAAAGAAGAAAATCAAACCAAAAGAGCTCCAGGAGGAAAGAAATAATTAACATCAGAGCAGAAATTAATGAATTGGAAACCAGGGAAATGATTAAGACAATTGACAAAACAAAGAGCTGGTCCTTTGAAAAAATAAACAAGATTGACAAACCTCTGGCCAATTTGATCAAGCAAAATAGGAGAAGCTTCAAATTAACAAAAATTAAAATAAAAAAAGGATAGATCACAATGGACATAAGTGAAATTGGGAGAATCATCAGGACTTATTTCAAAAACCTCTACTCCATAAATCTGGATACTGTGGAGGAGATGAATAAATTCCTGGATGCATACCATCTATCAAAGCAAAACTCAGAGCAGATTAATCTCCTCAACAAACCCATCACACTCACGGAGATTGAAAAAAACAATAAAAAACCTCCCCAAAATAAAGAATCCAGGACCAGATGGCTTCTCAGCTGAATTCTATCATACTTTCAAGGAAGAACTCAAACCAATCTTCCTTAAACTGTGCCACACAATTGAAGAACAGGGAAAGTTACCCAACTCCTTTTATGAAGTTAGTATCACCCTAATTCCAAAACTAGGCAGAGATGCCACAAGAAAAGAAAACTACCGGCCTATTTCCCTAATGAACTTAGATGCAAAGATCCTGAACAAAATCCTCGCAAACCGAATCCAACAACACATAAAAAGCATTACCCACCTTGACCAAGTGGGATTCATCCCAGGAATTCAAGGGTGGTTCAACATACAGAAATCTGTCAATGTAATACACCACATAAGCAAGATTAAACATAAAAACTACATGAACATTTTGATAGATGCAGAAAAGGCCTTTGACAAGATACAACATCACTTCATGATCAAAACATTGGATAGAATTGGCATGGTTGGTTCATATATTAACATAATAAAGGCAATATACAAAGCTCCAAGGCACAAATAATACTTAATGGAGAGAGACTGGAGTAATTCCCATAAAGATCAGGAACAACACAGAATTGTCCTCTTTCACCTCTGCTTTTCAATATAGTACTGAATGTCCTAGCTCAAGCAATAAGACAGGAGAAGGAAGTAAAATGTATAGAATTAGGAGAGGAAGAAGTTAAGTTATCTCTACTCACTGATGACATGATGGTATATGTACGAGACTCCATCCCAAAACTCCTGAATGTGATTAACTCCTATAGCAAAGTAGCAAGATACAAATCAATGCACAAAAATCAGTAGCATTTCTATATGCAAATGACAAAGAACAGAGCAAGAAATAAGGGACATAGACCCATTTTAAATAGCAGTAACAACAAAAATATATGTTGGAATAACATTAACAAAGGAAGTGAAAGATCTATACAACAAAAACAAAAACACTCAAAAAGGAAATTGAGGAGGACTTCAGAAAATGGAAAGACCCCCGGTGCTCCTGGATGGGCAGATTAACATTGTGAAGATGACAATCCTACCAAAGGCAATATATAGATTTAATGCAATTCCAATTAAAATCCCTACAGTGCTCTTCACAGAGATAGAAAAACATGATCTCAAATTTCGTATGGAAAGGCAGAAGGCCCCGCATATCCAAACATATCGTCAGCAAAAGAAATACCTCTGGTGCATCACCATACCTGATCTAAAGTTATATTGCAAAGCCATAGTGATAAAAACAGCATGGTACTGGCATAGAAACAGGAGTATAGACCAATGGAATAGACTTGAGGACCCGGACTTTGGCTCAAGCAACTATAGCTACTTGGTATTGGACAAAGGCCCGAACAATATTGGTTGGAAAAAAGACAGCATCTCCAACAAATGGTGCGGGACAAACTGGATAATGACATGCAGGAAACTGAAACTTGATCAATGCATTTCACCGTGCACTACACTCAAATCCAAATGGATCAAAGACCTCAATATAAGATCAGAAAACAGTATACTGCTAGAAGAAAATTTAGGAAGTACTTTCCATTATATAGGAATGGAAAAAGACTTCTTGAACAAATCCCCAGTAGCACACAATCTTAAGCAGACACTCAATCAATGGGATCAGATGAAACTGAAGAGTTTCTTTGCAGACAAGCATATAATAAGCAAATCCAATAAATTACTCACAGAATGGGAGAAAATATTTGTGGGTTATCCAACTGATAGAGCCCTAATCTCTAGAATCTACAAAGAACTCAAAAATCTAAACTGTAAGAAGTCAAACACCCTACTCACAAAATGGGGCAAAGAGATGAACAGGCAGTTCACAGAGGAAGAAATAGAAATGGAAAACACACACTTAAGAAAATGTTCATCAACCTTAATCATCAGAGAAATGCAAATTAAAACAACTATGTGATTCCACCTTACTCCAATAAGGAACAAACATCAAAAAATCAAACAAAAATAAATCCTGGCGAGGCTGTGGAGAAGTAGGAACACTCATCCACTGTTGGTTGGAATGTAGGATGGTATAACCACTCTGGAAAGAAAGATGGAGACTCCTGAAAAAGCTGACTATAGAGATACCAACAGACCCAGTTATTCCCTTACTGGGCATCTACCCTAAAACCTTCAAACCACAGGCCAGAGAGATTTGCTCAACCATGTTTGTAATGGCTCAATTCATAATAGATAAGAGCTGAAATCAACCCAGATGTCCATCATAAGAAGAATGGATAACTAAGATGTGGTGTATCTACACAATGGAATGCTATGCAGCACTAAGAAAATATGACACAAAGAAATTTGAGGAAAAATGTTTGAACCTGGAACAGATCATTCTCAGTGAACTTACCCAATCACAGAAAGAAAAAAAAAAATCACCACACAGTCTCACTCATGTACAGCACCTAACCTGAATCTACCCAAGATACCTTACACACCCAACAAGCATCTCATGGAATACACACTAGGAGGGATGGGGAGGGAGGAGAGGGCATTTAAGTGGTGGGAAACACTAATCTAGACCCAAATGAGAATGGTACCATAAAATTCTACTTCCTAAAAGGCAGAAAAAATGGCTGAACATGCAACAGGCCCTTACAGGAAACACCTGAACCACAAGACACTGGAGAGGGTAGGATCAAGTCTAACCTAAATCCTCTACATCTTCCCTCCCTTCCTCTCCCTCTCTCTCTCTCCTCTCTAACTCCTATCTATTAGTTACCTTTTTTTCCTCATTTTCTTAGGGGACACTGACCTGTAACTCCCAGTACCAGCATGGAGCTTTCACCCACAATGAGCTTTTGATCAGAGAAACCTACAAGGTTTTCTAAAAGAATGACAGATTTCTGCCAGAGTACTTGATGACCCACCAAAGGTTAGTGGTAAGGCCCTATTGCTGAAGACTACATATGCAGCTGACACACAAAATGGAACGGCATGGCTGGAATCCAGGAGATAGTCAGTCCCCAGACAGTCAGCGTGTCTAGTACCAGAAGGTACTACATGGGCGACTGGGGGAAAGAACCAATATCTGTCCAAACAACTCATGGTCCAACCTACATAGTAGCAAATTACATGGTGTGATGCCCACACACGTGCAATAGTGGCACACAGCCATGGTGGGAAACCAACTGCTCTTGATTCGGCTAACTGATCCCCTCAGTGTTATGAGACCCATAGCTGGAGCTGGCAAACAAGTCAGAACCATATCCAAACATAAGACCACTCTCCAACATCAAGCTACCATCAATCATGGGCTACAAGAGGGCCTACACCTATTAAACTCTCTATAAAAATGTAAGGGCTATCTCATTTGTTCTTATGCTAACTTACTCTCCGTTGGAGAGTCTGCTTCTCTTTTCAGATTGATTCAGATCCTAAGGAGAGATCCTCCCCTTCATACCTCAAAACCACCTGGCTAAAACTAAAGAAAATTGGCAAAAGAAGCAAGGGTGCTGTTTTCCTGATGAACCAGATACCAGCACAAGGGGGGAAGGAGACCAACACAGGGAAAAATCAACACCTACAAAATCAGAGAGCCAGAGCCCCAGAGGCCCCCAACACCTCATCACTGAAGCAGACCAAAAATGAACCCAACATGGCTCAGGGGAATTTTACGGAAGAGGAGGTGGATACAATGTCAGAACCACATGTTGGGTCATGATATACAGAGACATTTATTGTACTAATAACTGTGGGCTAACTCCACAATGCAGGACCCATATACCTCAACAAGGAAGGGCCAATGGAGAGGGGTCAGGTCACAGATGAGCCTAATAATGGTAGCAAAGTGCATGTAATTGCAGAATACAAAACTAATAAAAAATAAAAAATAAAAGAATGTTTTAAAAAATAACTTCATATAAGATATTTCAAAGTTAAATTTCCTGAGGATTAAATGGACAGAAAGTACTTTGTGTTACTACTTTAATCTAGATCTTCCCAGCTTGGTGTTTTGTAGCACTTTTATGACTCCCACAAAGGTTCATGTGTCAAAAGCTTGATATCAATACTTTTCTAATCATTGTGAATAGAAACTTACTAAAAGCTATTTATTGGAGGAAGAATTTATTTTGGCTCATGTAATGGTGGGAAAATGTGTAGGAACATGTGGTTGGAGTCCCTGCTATCTCTGAAGAAACTGCTCACAGACACAGTGGAATGTTGGTACTCAGCTGACTTGCTCCCTTGTTTTCCTTTGCATTAGGATCATAGCCCATGAAATGGTACCTGGTACCTGGTTCCAAAATGTCGTGAGCAGAGCTAACTCTAAGCCTCTACAATTGCCCTACCTATCAAATGAGTAAATCTGAAGCAATGTGCAGCTATGTGGCCCCTATGATGAATGAATAGGGCCCAGAGAGTTTACTATATCCTTTTAATTTCATCCAAGGACATGCCTTCTGCCAAGAAATTAATGAATCAAGCCAGAGTAAAGCTATCATCATGAAAAAAATAATGGAATTGTGGCACCAATAGTATTGAAACTTCTGCCATGGTACGTTATAGTTATCGCCGCATTGTTGAGACAAAGTACCTGACCACAGCTGGCCATGGTGATGCACCCTTTTGATCCCAGCACTCAAGAGGCAGAGGTAAGTGGATTGTCATGAGTTAGAGGCCATCCTAAGACTACATAGCGAATTCCAGGTCAGCCTGGGCTAGAGTGAGACCCTACCTCAAAACAAACAAAAAGCATAAAGCACCTGACCAGAAGAATCTTATGGGAAGAAAGGATTTATTTTATACACTTGAGGGGCATGGCAGGGGAATGATAGTAGAGCAGAGGCTGGACATCATGCCCTTTTCACAACAGGAGACAAACAGCAGCAGGAGAGGGAGCCAAGTTCTAGTAAGGGAAATCAAGCTATAGCAATCACAAGCCTGCTCCCAACAACACACATCCTTATTGCCAAAAATTTGGAACTAACATTCAAAACACATGTTTATAGTGAACACATAATTAAAACTACCACATTCGACTTCTGCCCCACCTTTCCCCACAAACTAATTGAAATTTATGATGTAAAATTCAATGCATTCAGAGCAAACTTAAAAGCGTACACAGATTCTATCAACCCCAACACTGATAATATATTCCCATATTTCAAGATCTCTTAACTGTAAGCTATAAATCCACAGTACACTTAATGACACAGAGTAAACATTCACATTGCAATATGAGGCATTGCAAAGAAAGATTGAACAGATGCAAGATCTAAAACAAATAGGGCATACAACGAATCCTGTAGCTCCAAGTCTGACATTTCTAACCAGTGACAAAATTTCTGTAGTTACAATTATGACCCTCCCGCTGAGATGCTTGCAGCCTGGGGAACATTCCACCCTAGGCTAGCAGCTCTTTTTTTGCAGCCATCCTATAGACCTGACATCTCCTGCAGTCTTTCACCACTTTAAGGTTCATCCTTATGGCTCTTTGAAGACTCCACACAGGGACTTCCAACAACCCTGCTTCACATCACCCAGTGGCCATCTTTAACAATACCATGTTGCAAATCCAATTACTCTCTTTCCATGTAATACATAGGTAGGTAGGTAGGTAGGTAGATAGATAGATAGATAGATAGATAGATAGATAGATAGATAGATAGATAGATAGATAGACAGAGTACCAAAATTGTTAATCCAAGAAGGAAGAAAGCCAGTTTTGAAGAGCAGGACACTCATTTAAAATTTAGGCCACCTACTTTCAAAAGAGTCATTATTCTTCTTCCTGTCCCTATGCAGAACAGCTGGCCTAATCACCATGGTTGAAATCTCTCAAATAATTGCAGCTAAGCAGGCATTGTCTCCAGTCTGAAGCTTTCATTTCTTTCTGTGTCATATTCTGTCATGTCATTGCAGTCCATTTCTATGCAACACAACCTTGAACACGTTCTCAGGACATGGGGAGAGTACACATGCCTCTTACAGAAATTGTTACTAACCAAGTCCAAACAAATCTTTCTCATCCCCTCGTAAGCTGAAACTTCAGTGTCCCTAGTCTTTTATGAATTTCAACTCTGATCAGAGTATCAGAATGGTTCTTTAATCACTTCTTACAGAATTGCAAGGTATCACTTAGGCCAAGGGTTCAAGTCTTTACAAATTCCTACTGCAAATCAATTCCAAAAGGCCCAAAACTACACAGTTAGGGTTCTAGCAGCAACAACCTCACTCCATTGATGACATTTTTTTTTTTTTTTTGGTGTTTTCTTGAGGTTACCATTTCATTGCTTCTACAAAGCACCTGACCAGAAGTAGTATATGGAAGGACAGGGTTGGTTTTTCTAAATTTATTTTTATGATATATAGACATTGTAGTATGTAAGCAACACATGTTGGTACCATCCTTTACCTCATCACTGCCCCTTTTCCTAAGGGGTCCTCCTTGTTGGGGATGCAGGTCAAACCCATGGCGATTGTGGGGGTAGCAGTCAGTTATGGGGGAGAAGCAATGTCTCTGTGCAAAATGTCCCAACTTGTGGTTCTAACAACCTTTCTGTCCCCTATTTTGCAAAATTTCCTGATCCATATTGGGTACATTTTAAGTCTGCTTCAATTATGGGCTCTTAGGAGCCTCTGGATCACTGAGACAGCAGCACTGAAGCTTATTTCCACAGTTCCTCTGTGGTTTCAGCTGGGGCTGAGGCTGGGGTGAAGTGGACTGGGACATTTCTCTTCTTAGGTCAAACCCCCATCTGCAAAAGAGAAGCAGATTCTCCAATGGAGAGTAAAGTCAACACCAGTTAAATGGGATAAATATTATTAATTTATAGAGAATTTAAAGGGTGTGGACCCTTTATAGCCCAAGATTAGTGAGATCTTGACATTTAAAAGCAAAATCATTATCTGGATATGTTGTTTCCCAGTTCCAGATATGGTTTCCTTTTCATTGAGCAGATCTGTTAGCCAATCCAAGAGGAGTTGGTTACCCATCATGGCTGTGTGCCACCACTGAACTTGTGTGAGCATCACATCAGGTTGTTTGCTTCTGAGTCGCTTAGTTGCTTGGACAGATGTTGGCCACTCCCTGCCCCAAGTAGGTCATGTAGAACCTTCAGGCACTAGATGTGCTAACTGTCTTGGTGACTAGCTCTCCTCTTGATTCCAACCAGGTTTCTTCATGGTCTCTGCAGACAGAATATGATGTCTTTAGCAGCAGGGTCTTACGAATAACCTCTGGTTGGCAACAAAGTACTCTGACAGAAGTCTGTCTTGTTGGTTTGGGGAGATCTAGTAGGTTTCTCTGATCAACAGCTCATTGTGGATGTTAACTGCATCCTGGTACAGGGAAATAGAAGCCAGCATCAAAAGAAAAGAAAAAAGAAAACGACAGAAAAAGGAAAAAAAAAAAAAAACAGGAGAACTTTAAGGTTAGGCTTCATCTCACCCTTTCCTGGGTCCTTTGATTCACATGCTTCCCCTACAGTCCTCTTGAGGGTTCAGCATTTCAGTCTAACTTCCAGGATATAGGTTTCTATGGTACCAGTTCAGCTTGGGTTCAGTTTTGTTTCCCTCCCATCAGTCCACTTTCCCCAAGCCCTATCCTTCCTATTATCCAAGCCTTGAGATGCCAATCAGGTATGTTAGCAACTTGGACTGATCCAGGTTAGGAACCACAGATGAGTGAGACCATATGACGATTATTTTTCTGTGATTGTGTGAATTCACTTAGCATGATATACTCTAAGTTCAACCATTTTTCTACCAATTTCATTGTGCCATTTTTTCTTACTGCTGTGTAGAATTCCATTGTGTAGATATACCTCACCTTGGTTATCCATTCATTCAATGATAGGCACCTGGATTGATTCCAGTTCTTAGCTATTATTAATTGAGCAGCTATAAATATGGTTGAGAAAATATCTCTGAACTGAGATGTGGAGCTTTTAGGGTAAATGCTCAGTAAGGGAATAACAAGGTTTGTTGTAACTCCATATTCATCATTTTCAGGAATCTCCATATTGATTTTCCATATTGGTTGTAGTGATTTTCTTTAATTTTATTTATTTACTTATTTTCCTTACAGACTTAGGAGGAAATTTTGTAGAGCAGAGGCTGGATATAAACTTTTGCCACAGAGGTGGCAAACAGCAGCAGGAGAGTGAGCTAAGTTAAAATTGCCATCAGTTGGAAACCAATCATTCAAAACACATGAGTTTAGTGACAATTAATTCAAGCCACCATGATACACTTAGTAAGACAGATCAGCATAAATACTGGTACTAAATATGGGGTCATGATTCTGAAAAATATGTTATTTTCAATCCCCAACAGGAAAGAGGATCAAAAGCAGTTTTCATCTACTTGGAAATGCTAGCACTTTGCATTCCCTTGTTGCATGTTAGTGGTGTGTTATAGATTAAGAAGCTTTTTTAAAATAAAATTTTCCCATGGAATTCATATTTCAAAAAACTCTTGAAGGTCTTCTGTGGTACACAGATGATATTATATTATAAAATAGGCCAAATATACTTGTAATAATAATTAATGTATTCTTCCCATTTCTGGTAGTTTGGCTCAGTTACCACAGACAGGGGCTCTGGTAAGGGGAAATATCAGCAGAGTATCAAGAGGGCTGGTCACCACCTTCATTCAGAACCAGATTCAAAAAAATGTGGGGGAATAAGTAATTAAATTACCAGCATAAACAGGTGCTTTTATAAAATAATTTTTCAAAAAGAGTGGGAAAACACGATAAGACAGGAAATAAGATTTAAGCAAGAGATGTATAGATGAAGTTTTTAAATGAGCATTGGGGGCCCAGGCTACTAATATTTTCTGTCAGAGGACACCAGAGAGGATCTCTCTCAGCTGAAGTATTGACTAAGAGATTGACAAAACATTGTGTAGACATGTCCATTCAGGCTCTTTTCATGGACACCTAAATACTTGCACAATGTTACATGAGCAAAGTAGTTTGGTGGCAAAAATGGAGTGCAAGTATCCATATATTATTTGGAAACAAAATTGAAAATGGTTACATAGCCAATAAACAATCACAGAGTAACTAGTGACAGAGATAGTAAAAACTACCAAAGTATAGTTTTCCACATAATGACTGTAATTTTTGCTTTGTTTTATGTTGTTTAGATTAGTATATCAACTTTTATATTTAAAAGGAAGAGTCATTACTATACCAAAATCAGCATCCCTCATATGTAAATGTTAACCATAAAATTTATACATGGAAATCAGGTTAGTGTCTAACACATCTAGAGGTTTATGCTGTATTTACATTGTAATGAGGCAAGGTGATTAAAAAAGTCCTATCTTGCATCTGATAGTAGTTGATCTTTTTCTTCTATTGTCTGTTTTGCTTAAGCTGAGTTGCTTAAAACTAATTATAAGTTTATTTCTTCAACTTCATCATGGAATATTCAAATAAAATCATGAAAACTGCATTACATTATAAATGTACAGGAAGTGAAACTTTCCCCTTTGATTATTGTGGAGGTCACTTATTAAAATTTTAAGGCTTAAGTTTATCAACTGTACTTATCTCTACTCATATTTTTTCTTTCTTTTTTTTTTTAATTTTTTATTTATTTATTTGAGAGCGACAGACACAGAGAGAAAGACAGAGAGAGGGAGAGAGAGAGAATGGGTGGGCCAGGGCTTCCAGCCACTGCAAACGAACTCCAGACGCGTGCGCCCCCTTGTACATCTGGCTAACATGGGACCTGGGGAACTGAGCCTCGAACCGGGGTCCTTAGGCTTCATAGGCAAGCGCTTAACCGCTAAGCCATCTCTCCAGCCCATCTACTCATATTTTTTCAACCAATATGCCTAGGGAAAATGTATCTGCACATCTAGTTATGAACATATTTGAGAGAAAAATGCAGGCAAAATTTTTAGTAATAGTTATGAGTTATAGTACTGATAGAATTGGTTGAAAGTCAAAAACTTGAATAAAGTCTTTCAAAAAAAAAAAAAAAAACCTAGACCCAAATGGTAATGGTACAATAAATTTCTACATCCCAAGAGACAGACTAAATGGTTGAACCTTCATCAGATTCTTAGAGGAAACACTTGAACCATAGGCCCCTGGAGAAGGTATGATGAAGACTAACCTTAACCTTCTCTTGATTCTCTCTCTCTCTCCCTCATCTCTCTCTTTTATATTACCTATACTTTTCTTCCTTCTTTTCCTTCATGCTAGCCTGTAACTTCCAGTACGGGCATGTTATTAACATCCATGATGAGCTGTTGATCAGAGAGACCTACAAGGTTTCCCAAAAGAAGACAGATTTCTGTCAGAGTACTTGATAACACAACAAGGGTTAGTGGTAGGAACCTATTGCCAAAGACACCATATGCTGTTGGTATGGCATGTGGAGTGAGTGACCTGAGTGGAATCTGGAAGAGAGTCAGTCCCCAGACAGTTAGCTCATCTAGTGCCAGAAGGTGCTATATGAGCAACTGCAGGAAAATGACCAACATCTGTCCAAGAAACTCATGGTCTAAGCTACTCAGCAGTAAATAACTTGACATGATGTTCACATAAGTGCAATAGTGGCACACAGCCATGGTTGGTAACCAACTGCTCTTGATTTGGCTGATATACTCAGTGGAATGGAACCCATAGCTGGTTCGGGGAAACAAATCAGAACCATATCCAAAAAACGAGCCCACTGTCTATTTTCAAGCTCCCACTGATTGTGGGCTACATGAGAGCCTACACCTATTAAGCTCTCTCTAAAATAATAATGGTTATTCCTTTTATCTGGTGGTGACTTCACTCTATATTGGAATTTGCTTCTCTTTTTCAGATGGATGCAGATCCTGAGGAGAAAATAAGCCCATCACACCTCACCAACTGAAACCATAGAGTAACTGGGGAAATGAGTAAGACTGCTACTTTCTTGGTGAACCTGGTACCAGCACAAGGGTGAAGGAGATAGACACAGAGAACACCCAACTCTTACTAAACCAGATTTCCAAAGACACAGAGGCTTCCAAGACCTCATCATTGAATTAGACCTAAAAAGACTACAGCATGGCTCAGGGAAATTCATAGAAGAGGGGGAGGAAAGATTGTTAGAGTCACATGTTGGAACATAATGCACAGAGATATTGTCTCTTACCCTTAACTGATGGCTAACCCCACAAATCATGACCCACATTAATCAATGAGGAGGGTCCCTGAAGAGGGGGAGGGACAGGGAGGAGACTAATGATGGTACCAACATGGCTGTATACCCACTGTGTACATAACTAATAACAATAATAATAATAAAAGCACTTTGACCATCAACAAAGATTTGTATCACACTGTGATAGTGTTCAGATAGACATTCAATGTCATACTAGTGTGAGCCATTTTCTGTCTTTGGGAACTTGTCCAGAATGAATTTTCATATTATACTTTATCTTTAACAATTATTTCTGCTTAGTGCCATTTGAGGACATTTCTCAAAGTAAATATTTTTTAAATTATTGGGAACACCCATTTCTAAGGACCCTTCTTTTCCAAAGTACTTGTTCCTGTGTTCTGTTGTCTCTTTTTATCTTCCTCCATCCTTAATGGCAAAATGTTGATGAGCTCAGAACTTTTCTGGTCTTGTGGGGTGTGGATTGGTACCTACTGAGGTGCTATGAATACTCCCATTGGTTCATGCGAGGACAGTGCCATAAAGAACACCCTTGAACCCTGTTGCTCTTACATTCTTATATTACTTCTTTCACAATGTCTCGTAAGTCCTGGTGTGTTGATAAATATGGGATTTGTGTTTCTGAGAATGGGTTACCCCACTCTGTATAATTTTTTTTCCAGATCCTCTCATTTTCTTGTGAATCTCATAATTTCATTTTTCTTTACTGTTGAATAGAACTTTATTGTGTGTTATATCTTCATTAGTCATTCATCAGCTGATGGGAATATAGTTTGATTCCATGTTCTAGCTATTGTGACCACAGCAACAGTATCTCCATAGAAAAATGTACAGTGTTTAAGGTATATGCCCAGGAAGCTCATAGTAGATCTATATAAATATATATATGAAAAAGCTACATACTGTTATGCATAGTGTATCAGTTTACATTCCCTGCAACAGTGAATAAGAGTTCAAGTAAGGAGAAAATCTATTACCACAGAAGAAGTGATCTTAATGGCAGAAGATGCAATTTTATTTCATCTATTTATTTGAAAGTGACAGACAGAGAGAGAAAGAGGCAGATAGAGAGAGAGTGAGAGAGAATGGGCACACCAGGGCCTCCAGCCACTGCAAAGGAACTCCAGATGCGTGCGCCCCCTTGCGTATCTGGCTAATGTGGATCCTGGGGAATCAAGCCTTGAACCAGGGTCCTTAGGCTTCACAGGCAAGCACTTAACCACTAAGTCATTTCTCCAGCCCAGAAGATGAAATTTTAAAGTTATTTTTATTATTATCATTTATTGACTGTAAAAATGGCAGATTCATTACGACTTTTTAATACATACATATCATGCTTATATTCATAAACTGACTATACAGTCTTTTGCACCCTCGACTCTCCTGGTAGTCCCCTTGTTCTTCCAAAATTATTTCTAATTTTGTGTCTTCTATGTACTTTTTGAACTCTCAGCTAATCACAGAAGAAAAAAATATAACGTTTTGCTATATGGCTTATTGTACTTATGTTTTTCTATATCCCTAGAGATAAGATAGTTTTGTACCCTTCTATGGCTGACTAAAACTCATATGTGTTTAGTTATCATGCGTTGTTAAAATTTGAATCTGTTGATAGAAATCTAGGCTGGTTCCATACCATAGCTTAACATTATTAATGGGTGAGGTGATGTTTAACATATTTTCAATCATAACAACAGAGTTTCAGAATACACACACACACATACACACACACTTTATTGTCATTACGTTATTTTTATTTAAAAATATTTTATTTATTTATTTGAGGGACAAAGACAGATAGATGAGAGAGAGAGAAAGAGAGCAGCATATAGAGAGAATGGGCATGCCAGAACCTGTAGCCACTGCAAATGAACTTGAGAAGCATTTGCCAGCTTATGCATCTGGCTTACATGGGTACTGGGTAATTGAACCTGGGTCCATATACTTCACAGACTAGCACCTAAACCAGAAAGCTATTCTCTTTTGCCCAAATTATCATTACATCTTAAGTGAATGGATGTAGATTTGGAGTATATATGTGGCATATTATGTTTCACATACAAAATAAGGAAGAATGAACTCCGACTTGGTTTATTCATGAAGGATGTCTTATTTTAAAGAATGTGATATTGCTTATAGTCATCAGGTATCTATCTATGATATACTACATGCCTTCCTGTCTGTACATGTACCTATCATCTACCCATCTCATCTTTTCAAAACAAACCCAAATGTGTCATACAGCAAAGAATATATATGAAAATATTAAAAATGAAGAATGTAAAAGCAAAATTCTTTTCAGGTAAGAATAAGGGTCTGAATTTGGATCCTCAGCACTTATGTAAGATCTGGCCATGAGAGCATGGGCCTATAATTTCTGGACTGAGGTGGCAGAAAGAGGAAGATCTTTGGGACTTTCTGGCTAGCTTATAGGGATGAATAAGTGGACTCTGGTTCAACAAAAGACTCTGTCTCTGAAAAAAAGTGGAGATTGAAAAATATACATCATATCAACTTGTACCTTCCACACAGTCTCACACACATATGCATGTGAACCAGTATATGTGCTCACATGCACCTAAAAATGCGTGCACATTAATACATAAAAGACACATATACACATAAACAAGTTTAAATGTTATACTTCATGTGGAATTTCATATAAGGGATGGCATATGGAGAAAGGTATTCATGATTTGTACTAACTTACTTGCATCACAAATTCACTAAGTTCTATAAACTTATTTCTGAGCTATTATTTAGGAAATAGTACATAAGTCCATGTAAGCTTGCACACACAAAGTGCCTGGCCTGTCCAGTCAACATTAATTGGATGAGCTGTCATTATTGTTATTGCTGGTTTCTTGGCATGCATTTATCATTCTGCATCTATCATTCTTTCACAGAAGAAATAAAACGTATTTTTTCCAGGGATGAGATCCTAAGCAAAAAGACTTATGGGCACAAGCAGGTCAGTTTGTTGGAAACACATAACAGTAGTATACCAAAGAAGGGCATCATGGCCACAGTGTGATGCCTCTCATGAAAGGTAAGGTCATGTGCTTCTTCATATTGACTCTTTCCATAATTCATAATTTAAAATTCTAACATGCACACACACCACCACCACCACCACCACCACAATGGCATGATAGTATTAAAAGGGAAAATCTTTGAGATGAAATGAGGTCATGCAGATGGAGCCCTCATAAATAATTTAATTTTATAAGAAAGACACAGAGGGCTTGCTTCCTATCTCTTTATTCTCTTCCACGTGAGTATACAAGAAAATGCCATCTGTGAACTAGTCATTTACCTTGATCTCAGACTTCCATGTTCCACAATTGTGGAAAATATATTGCTGCTTTAATTTTTTTTTAATTTATTTTCAAGGAGAGAGACAGAGAAAAAAAATGGCCCAGGGTTACTTGACACTATAAACAAACTCTAGATGCATGAAACACTTTGTACACCTGGCTTTATGTGGATACTGGGGAAATGAACCCAGGTTATTAGACATTGCAAGCATATGCCTTTAAAGCAACTTTAACTGCTGAGATATTTCCCTATCCCACACTCTTGATTTTTTTTTATATATTTTATTTTTATTTATTTATTTGAGAATGTGGAGAGAGGCAGGTAGAGAGAACTGACACACCAGAGCATCCAGCTACTGCAAATGAACCTTAGTGTGTGGGCCACCTATGGATCTGGCTTGTGTGGTTCCTGGGGAATTGAACTTGAGTCTTTTGGCATTTCAGGCAAGCACCTCAATTGCTATGCCATCTCTCCAGCTCAATTCTACCATTTTTTATTCAGTGTTAGAAAGTTCTGACTAAAATGAGAGTTGAAAAGGCCAGAATACCAATCAGGTCCCAAGGTGAAGCTCTCCCTTCTGCTAATGAAAACTGAAGTCTCAATTTACAATGGGACTATGCTTTATATTTCCAAAGTACTTTACAAATACAATCTCATTTGGAGCTGAAATTAAACCAGGAAAGCATAAAGGCCAAAAGTTAGTTTAGCTATTTCATAGATGAGGATATTAAAGCATTAAGAAATGGAACCGATATTAGGTCATAAAGCGTGACTCCATAAAATCAGGAAAACTGAAATAACTTCCTGTATCATATAAGATCACAACGCTATAGATCTAGAAATTAACAATAAGAACTACATCAGGAGTTCTTATTGTTCACCATCTCCTGGAGACTGAACCTCATACTTTTAAACAATGAACGGGTAGTAGAAAAAATCAAAACAGAAATTGTAAAATTCCTAGAATTGAATGATAATGAAAACACAACTTACCAAAACTTATAGGACACAATGAAGGCAGTCCTAGTGGAAACTTCATACTGCTAAATACCTTCATAACAAAGACAAGGAGATCCCAAATTAATAACCTAACTCTCCACCTAAATCATTGTAAAAACAAAAAGAATCCAACCCCAAGAGCTCCAGATGGAAAAAAAAAAAATCAAGATCAGAGCAGAAATTAATGAATTGGAAACTAAGAAAACAATTTAAAAATAGATGAAATGAGGAGTTGATTCTTTGAAAAAGTAAACAAGATTGCCAAACTCCTGGCCAATTTGATCAAACAACGAAAAGAGATGTCTCAAATTAACAAAATCAGAAATGAAAAACTACAGGTCACAACGGATGTTAAAAAAATTGGAATGATCATCATGACACACTTCCAAAACTTCTACTTCACAAAATTGGTTAATCTAAAAGAAATGGATGAATTATTAGCCACATATATCTGACCAAAAGTAATCAGAGCAGATTAAATCTCCTAAATAAACCTATACTTTCCATGTAGATTGGAGAGTTAATCAAAAACCTCCCAAAAAGAAAAATCCAGGACTGGATGGCTTCTCAGCCAAATTTTATCAAATATTTATTGAAGAACTGAAAGCACTTTTTTTCCCCTCAAACTGTTTCTCATAATGGTCCATACATCTCACATTCAAATTATTCTAGGGGCTTAACTTTTCCCAAATTAATGCTGCATTTAAAAACTTTTATCTTTTCATTGTGTATGTACAGATGTATGTTGAGCTGCCCAGTAGACTTCTATCTATCTTTAATGCTCTATTACAAATATCGACTCTTTTCTGGAGCTATACACTACACTCAGTTTGTTGACCCATTAAATATTAACAAACTATAGTATTTGTTTCAACAACAACCATTAACATAGAATGTCAATTTTATTTTCATAAATCTAGCGTTTTGTCATTGGAAAGTTTTTCATAAGAGACTTATTTAATAATTTGTGATTGAACTTGTACCTTGTCCAACATGAATATGTCCTTTACATGTTAGTTGAAATTGGAATTCACTCTGTCTGCTTTTAGCTTGATATCTAATTTGGTAAGGTGTCTACTCACACGTGTCCATAGTCACTGTTGGTTAGAGATAGTTGTTTACACATACTCAATGGGCTCATTTCATTAAACACAAAAGTAACCTAGAACAGATGCTCTAAAAATTTAAATTATTCTTCTTCTTATTTATATAAAATCTCTTTAAAAAATCTACTAATAATGTCATGTAGCTGATTCTGATACTGCTGAGTACAAGGCTGTAATTACTTAGTGCTTAAATGTAGAAAGGTAACCTGGCCTTCCTACTCTTCATTTTACATAGAGATGGAGGTTATTTTCCAGAAAGGCAAGTGATACGAGGATTCACAAAAGAATTGTTAGGATTTTGATATGCTTCCCATTAAGTCATTCTGGTTTGGATGCAAAAGCAGTTTAAGAAACTGCCATGTGCTATAAAATCCTAATCCTATTTCTCTCTTCATCATATCTCACCATTTTAAGATGTATTTCATTATAAACAAAGGGAGACATAGATGGCAAATATAGGAATAAATGCTTGGATGCCAGTTTTTCATCTACGAACTTATTCAATGTTTACTTTCTTTAAAGTAATATATCACGGTGAAAAAAGAGAGTAAATTTTATTTAAAATTGAGATAAAACTCAATTTATCTTACAATGTATATTTAGATTATTCTCTTATAAACTAAATATGTTATGAGCTTCTTGTGATCTTATTTTTATATCTCTCAATAGATTTTGCTATTTTATCATCTGTAATTAGTTCCTCATTGCTCACACTGATTACCAGAAATTCTCAATTATGTAATGACTGGATACATGTACACTGGAGGAGCAAACTCATACAATGATGAATAAAACCCTGATTGTACCTCATCTCTTAGTTACCTTCATGACTGTCCAAGGTATGACATTGTCTTTCAAAGGTTTTATGAAGAAGATTAGATAGCCCATTTTATAGTCTGCTTTTAGCTTTTCCTAAACAGAGTTGAGACTGTTGAATTTTATATCTAATTCCCATAATGAGGAAACCTGTGTCAGTTACCCAATAAATCAGATAATGCAAAGAAGTAAGAGCAACACAGACTCTAACATGATAGTGACCTTGAGTGCAGAGGTGAGACTTCAGATGGCAATATTCTAAGTCAGTCTCTTAAAGTCCAAAATTGATGAAGAAGAAAGTAGTAGAGGCTTGGGAGATAGCACAATCAATAGGAGTGCTTTGCTCATAAGCATAGGAAATTAGTTTGATATCCAGCATCAACATAAAAAGGCAGATGTGGCCAAATAAATATGCTATGCTAGTACTGAAAAGAGTAGGAGAATCTCTGGGTCTAATGGGTCACCCACTCTACCTAAAAATGGTGAGCTCTACCTTGGTGAGAAAGCCTGCTGCAAGGAAATAGGATGGGATAGTGTTAGAAGATGACATCCAATGTTTTTCTTTGCTATCTGCAAGTGTATGCATGAGTCATATATATCTGCATACACATGTAAATATGCTACACACAAAGACACACACACACACAAACTACATACCACCAGAAAAAGGAGATTACCATTTCTTATCAAAAATTTTACATGTAATGTTTTATTTTTTAAAAAAATCCATACCATTCATTCTTGGGCTGAAGAGATGGCTTAGCAGTTAAGCACTTGCCTGTGAAGCCTAACGACCCCCTTTAAAGGCTCTATTCCCCAGAACCCATGTTATCCACATGCACAATGGGGTGCACATATCTGGAGTTCGTTTGCAGTGACTGGAAGCCCCGGCATGCCCATTCTCTCTCTAGCTCTCTCTCTTTTTCTCTCTTTCTCTCTCTGTCTGTCACTCTCAAATAAATAAAAATTTAAAAAAAAACATTTTTTGAATCCATACCATCCTTTTTGTTTAAGAAAAAAGCCCATGTAAC
Source organism: Jaculus jaculus (assembly GCF_020740685.1). Classification (NCBI taxonomy): domain Eukaryota; kingdom Metazoa; phylum Chordata; class Mammalia; order Rodentia; family Dipodidae; genus Jaculus; species Jaculus jaculus. The sequence goes on along the minus strand of NC_059110.1, from coordinate 61,091,945 downwards.
AATATTCTCACACGGTTCATAAGGTTTGTGTAGCAAAATTAATTTATTCGAAAGTGTTTTGCTGCATTGAAATCCTTATGAAAATTCCCAATGATGTTACTTTCTACTATTCTGTTATTGTGACATTTGTCCTTATGGTAGTTTAAATGTAAAATATCCTCCATAGCTACATGTGTTTGAGATTAATTCTCACAACAGGTTATTTGCTGCTAAATAGGTTAGACCATGAGTTGCTTGGACAGATGTTGGTCATTTTCCCCCAGTCGCCCATGTAGCACCTTCTGGCACTAGAAGCGCTGACTGTCTGGGGACTGACTCTCTTCCAGATTCCAGCCATGCCATTCCATTTTATGTGTAGACCGCATAAGGTGTCTTCAGCAATAGGTCTTACCACTAACTTTGGTGTGTCATCAAGTACTCTGACAGAAATATGTCTTTCTTTTAGGAAACCCTGTAGATCTCTCTGATGAAAAGCTCATTGTGGATGATAGCCACATGCTGGGACTGGGATCTACAAGTCAGTGCCCACTAAGAAAAGGAAGAAAAAGATAACTAATATAAAAGAGATAGAGAGAATAGAGAGAGAGAGAGGGAGGGAAGGAGGGAGAGAGGGAGGGAGGGAGGGAGGGAGGGAGGGAGGGAGGGAGGGAGGGAGGGAGGGAGGGAGGAAAGCTGTAGAAGATTAAGGTCAGTCTTCATCATGCCCTCTCCAGTGTCTTGTGGTTCAGGTGTTCTGTCTAAGGGCCTGGTGAAGGTTCAGCCATTAGGTCTGCCTTTTAGGAAGTAGAATTTTATGGTACCATTGCCATTTGGGTTTGGATTTGTGTTTCCCACTCCCTCTGTTGCCCTCCCCTGCCTCCCCACTCATGCTATTGTCTAGTCCACAAGATGCTTGCTGGGCATGTAGGGCATCTTGGATAGATTCAGGTTAGATGCTATAGATGAGTGAGAGTATGTGTCATTTTTTTTTTTTTCTGTGATTGGGTAAGTTCACTGAGAATGATTAATTCTCATACTCAGTCCTCAGCTGATGACAATTTCAGAGGTGACAACTTGCTGTATGAAGTGTGTTATTGGGGATGGACATTAAGGTTTACTAGCCTAACCCCAAGCCCAGTATGAAGACTATTTCCACCCAGAGATCTCATGCCCAGCTTCTGCTCTGACATGAATTTCTAATCATGATGATGCTTACCCTTGAAACAGTAAATCTGAAATAAATGCCTTCCCCCTTCAGCTGATTATGGTTGGGTGTTTTGACATGGCAATGAAAAGTTAATTACAACTGATTATTGGTATCAAGAAGTGACATCATTGCTGCCTCAGAACTGGCTTGTGTGTTTTGTTATTTTGGAAATAATTTACAGGAGGAATATGGAAGCACTTGAAACTTTGGCCTGGAGAAGGATTTCAGTGCTATGGGAAGAACTTCCTGTGACTTTCTGGTAAGAGTTCATAAGATCTAAATACAGAGAGAGAAGTGTGGGCTATGAGAGCTTAGCTTATAAGGTCCCAGAGTAGAAAGAGAACTTTGTTAGAATGGGGCAACAAGTAGTTTGTGTGAGACCATGGCTACTCTGGCTGTGTTCTGAGAATTTGAGTAGATTTGAATTATGATGGTATTTGGTAAAGCATGGGGATATGAAAGACATAAAGATGACAAAGAAAGCAATGGAGGTTTCAGGCTAGAGAGTGCAGCTGCATTTGTTTTAGTGATACCTCTATTGAGATAAGGTAAGCTTTTCTTCATTAGTACAGTATGAGAATTGCTGATCCTTTTTTGAAGGAAATGATTCGAAAGCAAGAATGCTGAAGAAGTTATGCTGCTATTCAAAGTCAAGTTTGGATTAAAAAATTTGGTAGCTCTCCTGGTATAGGTTTTGATTTATTATTAATGCAGTAGAGAGGCTAATTGGAATTTCACAGTGGTTTTATGAAGATGGCCCATAGGTGATCTGGGGAAGAGTCATAGTTGCAGCACAGTTGCTATGAAGGGTCAAGCCATGGAGCTATGAAAGTGAACTATGGTTTGCAATGGTGATCCCATGATTTTGAAGAGGCCAGGACTACAATATGGATGCCGAGGTGAGCTACTCACTCTGGTTTTGATAATTATGCCTAGAAAGAAAGCAGTGAAGGCTAGAAAAGTAGAATTTGGAACCCAGAGATTTTGTTGCATGTCCTCAATGTGGAACATGGAGCTTCAGAGATTTGGTGTTCACTGTTGCAATTAGGTTTGCATTGCTGGTAGAAATCACCCAACCAAGAGCAGCTTCTGGGAAAAAGAGGTTTAATTTTTCTTACAAGCTTGAGAGCAAGCTCCATGGTGGCAGGGAAAAATGATGGCATGCGCAGAGAGGCGACATCACCTCCCAACATAAGGTGGACAATAGCTACAGGGGAGTGTGTCAAACACTGGCATGGGAAAACTGGTTATAACACCCATAAGCCCACTCCAAAGCAACACAATCTCTGCAGAAGGCATTAATTCCCAAATCTCCATTAGCTGGGAATCTAGCATTCATAACACCTAAGTTTATGGGGAATACTTGAATCAAATCACCACATTCACCCTTCTGGTTTTCTCTATTGCATTGGTCCAATATTTCTTTATTATATCCAATTCCTACTTTTTGGCACATATACACAATGCTACTTTGTGTTTGGATTTATGTAACATGTTTGTATTTTATAGAAAAATAGTCAAGATGCTATCCCAGATGAGAATTTGGACTTTTAAATTGTGGTGGGATTGGTTAAGACTATGGATATTTTTACAGTTGGACTGAATTCATTTTGCATGATGACAAGTTCAGGAGTCTATGGTGGCAATTAGCAAAATGTTTGAATGGTTTGAATGAAAATTACCCTTCATTTTTCTCATATGTTTGTAATTAAGACTCATATTCAATCCCTAGCTGGTGGCAGTCTAGGAGTTGGAGCACTGATGGATGAAGTGGGTCATGGGGGCAGGGGGAGTCTTTGAATTTTATTAGCCCAGCTCCAATCCTTACAATACTTTCTTTAAAAAAGTATGTTATTTATTTATTTAAGATAGAGGGATGCAGGGACATAGAAAGAGGCATATTATATATATATATATATATATATATATATATATATATATATATGTGTGTGTGTGTATATATATATATGTATATATATATGTATGTATATATATGTATAATATCTCTCTCTCTCTATATATATATATATATATTTATATATTTGCATAGCTATGTTTAAAATACATTGAAAAGTCACCTTAAAATAACAATTATGTACTGTGGTGGTTTAATTGAGGTGTCCCCTTAAACTTAGGTTTTATGAATGCAAAGCTCCCAGCTGATGGCACTTGAAAATTAAAGCCTCCTGGAGGGGGTTTGCTGTTTGGGGGCAGGCTCATGGATGGTATAGCTAGTTTCCCCTCACCAGTATTTGACATTATCTTCTGTTCCTTTTGTCCACCTGATGTGGGTTAGGGGATGATGTCTACTCTAAGCTCATGCCATCATTTTCCCTTGCCACCATGGAGCTTTGCTCTTGAGCCTGTAAGCCATAATAACCTCTTTTTACCCACAAGTTGCTCTTGCCTGGGTGAATTCTAACAGCAATGCAAACCTGACTTCAACAGTAATTTTGGTACTGAGAGTGGGGTTGTTGCTAGACACTTACCTGTGGCTTTGGCCTTGGGGAGCTGATTTTCAAGAGTAATGTGGAAGGATTTTAAACCTATGCTTAAGAGATACCTTGCAGTGCTGTAAGTACAGCTTGATGGGCTATTCTTGTCAGAGTTGAAAGACCTGAATGCAATAAGAACTATGGACTGTGAGGTTTGCTCTTATGATGTTGAGAAAGAGATTTGCCTGGACTGGACTGGAATAAGTTTGTGTGAGAGGCTTGCTGTTATTGCTATGCATGAGAAGTTGTGCAGGGTTGTATTGTGTAGAAACAGACTGGTATGAGCAGAAGGATATGACAAAGAAATGAACTCTTTCTACTGAAACTTTTGCCTATTGTTGCAGTCAGGCTTGAATTGCTGGTAGAAATCACCCAACCAAGAGCAGCTTGTAAGAAAAAAAAAAAAAGTTTATTTTTGCTTACAGGCTTGAGGGGAAGCTCCACAATGGCAGGGAAAATGATGACATAAGCAGAGGGTGAACATCACCCTTGGCCAACATAAGTGGACAATAGCAACAGGAAAGTGTGCCAAAAACTGGCCAGGGCAACTGGCTATAAAACCCATAAGCCTTCCCCCCAAAATATACTCCCTCCAGGAGGCATTAATTCCCTAAACTCCATCATCTGGGAACCTAGCATTCAGATCACCTATGTTTATGTATGACACCTGAATCGATCCACCACACCTGTTCATCTGCAGTTATATGAGAAATTACAACCTTTGAAGCTGGACCAGCTGAACTGCACTGCAGCAACAGGAAGAATATAAACTCTTTTGAAAAGCCTGAATCTCAAGGAGTGTCCCATTCTTCCAAGTCTGTTTTATTGGCCCCCTAGATTAACAAATTTGCACCCTACCTGGTATTGTGGAGTATAAGAAATGCAGGAAAGAGTGTCATTGAATTTGCAGCACAGTCTTGTGTTTTGGAAATGGCCTTGGCCAGTGTGAAGCAGGTTTGCTTGAAGCCTGCATGAAGAATTGATGGAGCCATGAGGATGAACCTTAGTTTATATTTGAGACCCAGTTGAGATGCCTGAACCACAAAGTGGTTGGCAAGGAGACCTACTACCCCAGAGGAAGTTTTCCAGAACTTTAAGCAGCCTAGCTGTAGGTGTGGGAATTGGAACTCCAGAGACTTGTTGCTGGTTAGAATTATCAAACTTGGAGACTTGTCACTGACTAGAGTTGATGGTCTTGGAGCTACAGAGTTTGATATTTGTCCTGTTTAAATCTTGTATTGGTTGAATATTTCTTTGCTATGCCCAATGCCAATCTTTTGCAGCGTGAATGTTTATTCTGTGCCATTGTGGGTTTTTTGAGTTTTTTAATTTAATTTTTTATTTTTGGTATTATGGCATAGCTAAAAGATCAAGATCAAGACTATGGGGATGTACGAACATCATTAGGATTGATAAAAATATGGGGACTTTATATTTGGACTGAAGGCATTGCATTATATATCATGCATGGGTATTATTTTATGGTGGCCAGTTTCAGAATGTAGTGGTTTGATTCTGATGTCCCCCATAAACTTAGGTATTCTGAATGCTTGGCTCCCCAGTTGATAGCAATTGAAAATTAAAGCTTCCTGGAGGTGGGCATTGTTGGGGGCAGGCTTATGGATATTATAGCCAGTTTCACCTTGCCAGTGTTTGGCACACTCTCCTGTTCCTGTTGTCTACCTAATGTTGGCCAGGGGTTGATGTCCACCCTTTACTTATGACATCATTTTCCCCTGCCATCACGGAGCTTTCCCCTTGAGCCAGTAAGCCAAAATAAACTTCTTCTTCTTTTTTTTTTTTTTTTTTGCTTACAAGCTTCTCTTGGTTATGTAATTTCTACCAGAAATGCAAACCTGACTGCAACATGTACTATTCATGCTTGTTGGCTTGACCCTTATATTCAAATACTGTCTTATTGTCAAGAAGATCATACAATGTTTCTTTACCTGGTCCAAAGTTTGCTATGCTCCAAACCTTGAAGCTTCACTTCCACTACAGTTTACTAACTTTAGCAACCCTCATGGCAAGCACAGAATGGAGAAATAGCTTTACTTCTTACAGGAGAAACAGCAACAGTAAATATTTATGAACAAAGGTGTAAGTGTTGTGGCCTCCTTTATAAGAAATATGATGCACCATGGGATAGAAATTAAACAACCAAACAAGTTGTACCCTTGTACATCAATTCCCTCTCTCTTTCTTTGTTGGGTTTGCCTCAAAAAAAGAAAAGAAAAGATAAAAGGAAAAAGTCTTGACTAATCGATTTGTTTTCAAGATCAAACGTCCTACTTATGTGTCTTGTTCTAATTCAGATACACTCATAAACTCATGTGCTCTAAATTCTATGTTCAAAACAATTTAGGAAATGAATCATCTAGAGGGGATATATTGTTGAGGGTGGTATTATGGGTATTATGGGCAGCTTTCCCTTGCCAGTGTTTTATAAATCCTCCTGTGGCTATTGTTCACTTGATGTTAGCCAAGAGGTGATGTCCAGCCTCTGCTCATTTTCCCCTGCCATCATGGAGCTTCCCCTAAAATCTATAAGCCAAAATAAACCCTTTCCTCCCACATGGATTTGGTCAGGTGCTTTTAGCCAGGAGCACAAAGCTTACTGCAACACTTTGTAGAAGCCTATGTATATGAGAAACTTGCTAAGAAGGAGCAATACATGACCTGTACTCCAGTCCATGACATTAGCAACAGGTCTACCTTTGTGGGGAAGAAACAGGAGAGACAGGAGAGAAGTGGGAATGGAAGCATAAGCTCACTTTTAGAGAATGGAATTACTACCAGTATGTTATGTTTTTCTGGATGGAATTCTAGTTTTGTATAATTGATCCCTTTACCATTAAGGCTCAGGGAAGTAGCCCCAACCTTAATTTTGAGTTATTCAGTACATGGTATTCTTAAGTAACTCTCATTCCACAATGATGTTGAGATATAAGTTGGCCCAGTGAAGCTTTAAAGAAGTGTCTACATATATTTCTATGAAGAAGTCTCTTTTTCCTTGAATGGTCACAAAAAAATTCCTTCAGTCATGTTTTCTTATGAAAATTATTTTAACATCACAAAGGGAACCACCTTATATCAAGCTAATATGAAAATAGAATATTGAAAAGACAGCAAATTCTTTTAAATTTACTTTTATATCTTGTGTTTGTGGGAGGAAGTATGCACATGAATGTTAGCAAGAAACCTTGATTCATTGGTTCTATTTCTTCAAAATATTTTTGCCATTGGGAAGGCCAGTAGAGCTTGTTCATGAGCACTGGGATTCTCCTGTCTCTGTCTCCCATTGCAAAAGGCACATTAAGATCACAGACATGTACACCATCTTGTGGGGTAAGAGATTTAGTAAAGAAATTGAACCTGGAATATCAGACTTGCAGAAAAAGCATTTTTAACCACTGATCTATTTCAGTAGCCCAGAAATAGGTAAGAATGTTATTTTTAATTATTCACAAGTTGTTATTCCATTCCATCTGTGCAACATACAGTACTAGAATTCTAGTTATCTAAGACTTAAATATTTCTTTCACTTCAACCAGTTAAGTGTTATCATTTAACTTTGGATTTTTCAATCACTTTCACAGGAATTTGACTTTAGAAAATCATTTTCTTTGTTTATTTTTGTTTGTTTATTTGTTTGTTTTTTGAGGTAGGGTCTCACTCTAGCCCAGGCTGACCTGGAATTCACTATGGAGTCTCAGGGTGGCCTTGAAATCACAGCAATCCTCCTACCTCTGCCTCCCGAGTGCTGGGATTAAAGGCATGTGCCACCACGCCCGGCTAGAAAATCATTTTCACATCCATGATATATAACATTGAATCCATCTCATTTACACATAATTAGTAAGGTAGCCACAATGATTGTCAATCCTATTTTAATGATAAACAGAGACTCAGAGAAAGTTAATGAAACAAGGTGAAATAATAGATGTAACAGTATATGTGACAGTGCAGACATTACAGTAGTAATTTCATAAATGTTAGTTGCTGGAAGAAATTCCTTTTGCCTTACATCTGTTGCAAAAGTTTGTACCAAATTTTTCAGAGTCAGAACTCAGATTCAATTTCTGTTGTCTCCTATTCTCCTTGCATGCTTTTTAGCTGATATGTGTGCCACAGATGCTTTGATGTGATCAAATATTTGAAGCATACAGAGAATTAGAGAAAATATTGAGCAGCAATGTAGACCTGGAAAAAGAACACTCTGTGTGCAACATAAGAGCAACATTTATGACGTAAAAAATGAAGTTATTACATATGAAAATATAACATGTGCCAATCACTCATTAGCTGCTTGGGATAGAGCAGTTTGCAAGTCATTTCAAGTTTTAATTCTAAATACAAACATACATCAGGCAAAAGTGAAACAATAAGTCACAGGTAATATCATTGAGTTTTGTCACTGATGTTCCTATTGCCATCGAAAGCAACTATATATTATTTGATAAGGAAATCCTCTGAGAGATGGTGACATTTGAGATGACATCCAAATACATGATGAAAGGAAGAATGTCTCTATAGTGGTTTGAATTAAGTGTCCCCAGAACCTGGTATGTTTACAATGCTTGATTCACAGCTAATGATAATTTGGAAGGTGAACTATTGCTAGAAAAAGATGTATCCTTGGGGGAAGTCTTAGGGGTATTATAGCTAGTTCTCCCTTGTTAGGCTTTGGCTCACTCTCATGCTGCTGTTGTCCACTTGATTTTGGCAAAGAGGTGATGTCCAGCCTCTGATCTCTTCCCTGTCATTATGGAGCTTTCCCTTAAGACTGTAAGCCAAAATAAGCCTTTCCTCCCATAAGTTGCATTTGGTTGAGAGTCCAGCAAGAAAATTGTTTACAAGTGAAGTTGCTGAAACCTGACCATGTGGCTTTGGTGTTTTTGGAACTGATTTTCAGGAGGAATGTGGAAGGATTGAAACCTTGGCTTCAGAGATTCTTTGCAGTGCTGAAGTCAGAGTTTCGTGGAAAATTCTGGTCTGAGTTTGAAAGACCTTAATGCAGTTATAACTGTGGACTCTGAGGTTTGTCTTTTGAGGTAAGAAAGAACTTTGTACATACTGGGTTAGAAGTAGTTGGTGTGAGAGGCCTATTGTCTTCTACATGCTGTGTTATGAGGGATGAACTGCATAAAAATAGAGTCTTGTGAGTGGAAGATTCTGGAACAGTAAGAAATGAAGTTTTCATGCTGAAACCAGTCCCCTTTCATCTGTAATTCTTTAAGAGATTACCACCACTGTGTCTGGCCCAGCTGTTGTTCTGCATTTGGAGATTAGAAAGAATGCTGACTCTTGAAAATAGGGGGCATAAGTGCAGAAAAGTGTCCTATTCTTCAAAGTCACCCCATCCCCCACACACTGGATTAATAATTTGGTAGCCCAACTGGTACTGTGGTAGGGTGCTAGGGTGGGTAAAACATATGCAGGAAGAAAAGAATTTCTGTATTTTGTCAAATAAGTTCTCCATGCCTTTGGTCTGAAATTCTTCTCCTTCTGGTACCCCAAAGATTCTGATATTAGGACATTTAAGTGTATACCATAATTCCCTCATGTTCTGTTCACAGGAACTTTTGAACTTACTGAAATTATTAAACTCTTGAACTGTTTCTTCCATCTTGTCTTCCAGATCAGAGTTTCTACCCTCCACTTGGCTGACTCTATTCTTGAGAGCCTCTAGAGAATTTTTGGACTTGTTCAATTAAGTTTGCATTTTCTACTACTTTTTTATGTATCATTTCCATCGCTCTGTCAAGCTCCCTTTTCACATCATTTTCTGATTATCTTGATGATTCTTGGAATTCATCCTTGCATTTCTTTATGTCTTCATTTAGTGTGGCCAGCTGATTTTTAAGGTCCTAACATGTTTTCTTTAATCTTATTCCTTTGGGGGATAGCCAGTGGGCAATGAGAGGTAGGGTCGCTGCTATACCTGTGTGAAGGCCCAGTGGATCAATGAGGATGAACTATGGATTGCAGTGGAGCCCCTAGGATTTTCTTGAGGTACCTGAATTGTAGAACAACTGGAGAGCTGCCAGCTCCATATTGATTGTTACCTTGGCTGTGAGGGATGGATTCAGAAATCCAGACACTATGTCATGGGTTAGAGATGTCAGGCTTTGAACTATAAGATTTGATGTTTTCCTTGTTTCTTTTAGATCTTGCATTGGTTTAATCTTTTTTTATACCATCTTTTGCGGTGTGAATGTTTATTCTGTGTCATTTTGTGACTTTTGGTTTTAAAAACCTTATAATTAGGAGATCTTGAACTTACAGAAATGTTTGAACAATTTTGGGATTCATGAAAACTACTAGAAATTTTAAAGTTGAACTGATTGTATTGCATTTTATATCCTATATGGTTATCCATTTACGAGGGCTATGGGAAGAATGTGGTGATTTGAATTAGGTGTTACCAGGCTGGACAGATTGCTCAGCAGTTAATGTGATTCTCTACAAAGCCTAACAACTCAACCTGGATTTGATTCCCATTACCAACATAAAGCCAGGTGCAGAAAGTGGTGCATCTGGAGTTAGTTTGCAGTGGCTGAGTCCCTACCATGTTCATTCTCTCTTCTATCTCTGATTGCAAATAAATAAATAAAAATATATTAAGGATACTTCTCAGGGCTAGAAACATAGCTTATTGGCTAAAGCACTTGCCTACCAAGCCTATGAACTCAAGTTTGATTCCCACATAAGCCAGATATACAAGGTGGCACATATTCTTGGAATCTGTTTGCAGTGGCTGGATGTCCTGGTCCTGGTTTACCTGTTATCTCTCTTTATCTGAATTTCTCTCTCTCTGTCTCTCCCTCCCTCTCTCAAATAAAGAAATAAATAAAATATAAAATAAAAGGTACTTCTTTAAAATATAATATTTACAAATTACTTATTATAATAAGCTTCATGTGTACTGATTACTTAGGTCACAGTTGAGGGCAATTTGGGATGTCAAGCCTGCATAGAGGAGATGTGTTGTTGGGGGGCGGTGCTTGCAGTTGTGATAGCCAATTTCCTCCTCCTAGAGTTCAGTTTATTCCCTTGCTGCTGTTCTCCCTCTGATGTTGACAAGGAGGTGGCATCTAGCCTTTCTATAGTCTACCATATTTCCTCTGCATCATGAAGCATCCCCTAGTGACTATAAGCCAAAATAAACAAGTTTTCTCCTATCAGCTGCTTTTGGTTAGGTGTTTATTCCAGCAAAAAGAGGGTAACAGCAACTGGCCCCTGCAGACATACATTTTCATCCTTGGAGCCCATGAATGTGTTGTTTTGTGGAACAAAGTATAATTTATGAATGTGATTTAGACTTTCCTACGGTAATATTATCTTATATGATCTATATGGTTCCAATATAATCCCCAAGTTCTCAAAAGTTGAAGTGAAAAGAGGTAGAAGAGGGCTGACCAATGCTATGTGAGAGCAAGAGGCCACAGGCTAAGAACTATGGTGGCTCTTGGAATTTGGGAACATCACATTCAGCTTACATTCAGAAAAACAAAAAGAAGAAGAACAACAAGAAGAAGTAGAAGGAAAGAAGAAGAAGGAGAAGAAAAACATGATCACGATATGAGGGGTATTACAGAGTAAATTCACCATAAAGTCATTCTCTGGATATGAGAGCACTTCAATTGATTCCATATTTATTTCTCTGTGCTCAATTGTCTAGGCAATCAGAGACAAATATGTTTGTATTCCAATGGGGCTTTTGCTACTCCTTTAGCTAGGATAAAACCTTTGCATCATCCATAAAATTCTGGTTTTGTAGGCATGAAGAATACAATAGTGACATGGTCATGGAAAATGTGATCTGGACTTCAAAGATATATATACAAGATCAGACTATGTTTGGCAGGGTGAATAATCCTATAGATAATCCCTTGACAGGGTAAAACTGTGAGAGTGAAAACTAAGGTGCAGTGGAAAGCTGAGGATGTCTGAGATACAGGGAACATAGAACATTTGCAGAGGAAACATACATGTAACGAATGGAGTCAGTTCAAGGAGGTTATATGGACTATGGATACCAATGTCATAGGGCTAGGCTTGATAATCTCCTTGGATCTCTGACCACAACAAATATGCCACATAGTGGACATGAACTATAGAATTTAGTGTTGTTCTGGTAGGTTTCAGTCTTCCTTTAGTCTTAAGGTATCTTTCTTCTTCTACCATTGCAAAGCGCTGGATTCTTTTAAATGGGGATAGTCATATTTGTTTAAACAGTTATGTACTCTTTGTCTAAAAATTTAAACCCTGCTCCATTTCTAGATAAACTATTTATATTTTTACAATCTTTCTGGTTTGCTGTTTTTTCACAGATCTCACTGCAAATTTGTTTGAAGTGAGATATCAAACTACTGCTGGACATGGAGGATAGTTCATTGATGCTTTCTGTATAAACATTTGAACCTAGTTTGAAATCCCAGTACCCGTGCAAGCACTGGGGTGGCAGGGAAAGATTGATTCCTTTGGCTTCAGGGTTAGCTAGTCTAAGTAAATGAGTGAGCTCTAGGCTGAGTGAGAGACCCTGCCTAAAAATATTAGATGGTTAATGACTGAGAAAGACACCTAACATCAACCACCAGCCTACATGTACACATACAAATATAAAAGAGAGCACATACACATAAAGTGTACACACATGCACCCCCTAAAACATCATCCTACAGACTGCTGGGGTCACTTAAAATTACTTCCATCAAATTAATTAGCCTATTTCATTTAAAATCAGTCTCCCACAAAGTCTTAAGGGTGGACAACGTATTTTGCCAGTATGAAATATTCACAGCCTTTAGCCAGATTCTCAAGGTGTTTATTTCCACCTGAAACCTTGTGAGCCTTTCCTCCATTGTTAACATTGTTGTTAGTATTCTCATCAGTAACCTCTCTCCTGAATAATCTATTAAGTTAATCATATAGTATTCTAATCATCCTCTAATTAATTTCTCCATTTTACCCCAAATTATTCCTGCAAACTACTTCCAAAAGCTTAAACACAACATAATCAGGTAGTCTCCATAGTGACCCCACTTCTCATAACAACCTTCTGTTATACTATTGCATCACTGGGATCACTTCAAGTATAGAAACATTTAAAGGAAGAATGGTTGTTTAGTTCATGGTTTCAAATATTTAATTTTGTAGTCCTTAGATACAGTAATACTGGATCTATACAAAACAATATATAATGGTGGTGAGAGTATTATAAGAAGCAAGAAAAGCCTTTTGTGAAAAACAGGAAACAGGCAAAGGCAATAAGGATCAGGAACGCAACTCTCAAAGACATGCCACCAAATGACTTATTTCCTTCCCCTAAATCACACATCCCAACATTTCCAACTCATTCCAAACTGGTAGCATTGCATGTGGACCAAATCTACAAAGGTTATCTGATCTCTACCATAACAAAAAGCCTTAGTAAGCTGCACCAAGGTGGAGGTGGATAATGAGAATGACATCTTTGGAACACATAAGACACTCCAAAAATACTTTTTTATCTCAATTTTTATTAACATTTTCCATGATTATAAAAAATATCCATGGTGGGCTGGAGAGATGGATTAGAGGTTAAGTGCTTGCCTGTGAAGCCTAAGGACCCTGGTTCAAGGCTCGATTCACCAGGACCCACGTTAGCGAGATGCACAAGGGGGCGCATGAGTCTGGAGTTCGTTTGCAGTAGCTATAGGCCCCCCGCTCACCCATTCTTTCTCTCTCTAGGTGCCTCTTTCTCTGTCTGTCACTCTCTCACTCACTCTGTCTATAATTCTCAAATAAATAAATAAAAATAAACAAAAAAATTAAAAAATATCCCATGGTAATACCCTCCCTCCCCCCCACTTTCCTCTTGGAAATTCCATTCTCCATCATATCCCCTCCCCATCTCAATCAGTCTCTCTTTTATTTTGATGTCATGATCTTTTCCTCCTCTAATGATGATCTTGTGTAGGTAGTGTCAGGCAGTATGAGGTCATGGATATCTAGGCCATTTTATGTCTGGAGGGAGCTCGTTTTAAGGAGTCGTACCTTCCTTTGGCTCTTACATTCTTTCTGCCACCTCTTCTGCATTAGACCCTGAGCCTTGGAAGGTGTGATTGAGATGTTACTCACTACTCAAGTTACTTCTTTCCAGCACCATGATACCTTCTGAGTTGTCCCAATGTCACTGCCATCTGAAAAGAGAAGATTCTCTACACAAAGTGAGAGTAGCATTAATATAAGGGTATGAATATTAAGAGAAGTGCTTACTGGGCAGTTTGATAAGCATAGTATATACATTTATCCAGACATCAGCAGATGTTACACCCCTAGGGCTCATGACTACCCCTGATTTAAGTTTTCAGTATCAGGGATATATTCCCTCCCATGGAGCAGGCCTCTATTCCAATTTGAGGGCCGTTGATTTCCATCATGATAGACGTGACGCTATTGCACCCATTGGCTCATTCGGCCTGGCTGGCCAATTATAAGGCTTGCAGTGTCCACTGTTGAGTATCTTCACTGGTGGTATCTCTTTCTCCCATTGAACTACATGTAGAATGGCATATTCCAGCTTTCTGTCAGCTGGTCTACATGGAGGAGGTTATCATCTCAGTTCCAGCAGGATTTCTCAGTGGTTTTGCAGCCCAAGTATGTGGAGTCTTCAGCAATAGGGTCTTACCATCTATTCCTGGTGGGAAAACAAGGGCCTTGGCAATGGCCTATAATGTTTTGGGAACATCAGGGACCTCACTGGCCAACAACTCACTGGAAGGTATCCCATCCCTGGCACTGAAAATTTTCTAGCAGTGATCTATGGTTCCGGAGTGAGCCATTGTCCAAAACTGGACAATTCCATATGATTTATTTATATCCTCTTAGATTTTGATTAAACCCCCTTTCACCTGTCCTTTACTCAGTCTCTTCCCCTGACCTCACTGTGGGCCTTTTCACCCCTGATAATCTATACAATACCAACCTTTTAAGTACCCTCCTCCCTTCCTTTCTCTTCCCTTTATATCTCTTTTTTAGTTTACTGGCCTCTGCTACTGAGTTTTTTCCTTCTCACATAGAAGCCAAATCATCTTTAGCTAGGATCCACATATGAGAAAGAACATTTGGTGCATGGCTTTCTGGGCCTGGGTTACCTCAATTAGTATAATCCTTTCCAGATCCATCCATTTTCCTGCAAATTTCATTTTTCTTTACTGCTGAGTAGAACTCCATTGTATAAATGTGCCACATCTTCATTATCCACTCATCAGTTGAGGGACATCTAGGCTTGTTCCACTTCCCAGGTATTATAAATTGAGCAGCAATAAACATGGTTGAGCACATACTTCTAAGGAAATGAGATGAGTCTTTAGTATATATGCCTAGGAGTGTTATGATTGGATCATATGGTAGATCAACTTTTAGGTGTCTTAGGAACCTCCACACTGATTTCCACAATGGCTGGAACAGATTGAATTCCCACCAACAGTGTACATGGGTTCCTCTTTCTCCACATCTCCGCCAGCATTTATGATCATTTGTTTTCATGATGATAGCCAATCTGACAGGAGGGAATAGAATCTCAGGGTAGTCTTAATCTGCATTTCCCTGATGACTAGGGACGTAGACCACTTTTTTTCCATGCTTACATGCCATATGTATTTCTTCCTTTGACAACTCTCTAGTTAGCACCATAGCCCATTTTTTAATTGGTTTGTTTGATTTCTTATTATTTAACCTTTTAGTTCCTTGTATATCCTAAATATTAAACCTCTATCAGACATATAGTGATGAAGATATTTTCCAATTCTGTAGGTTATTTCTTTGCTTTATTCATGGTGCCCTTTGCATTACAAAATCTTTGTTATTTCATGAAGTCCCAGTGGTTAATCTGTGGTTTTATTGCCTGAGCAATTGGGGTTGTATTCAGAAAGTCTTTGCCAAGACCAATATGTTGAAGGATTTCCCCTACGTTTTTCTCTAGCAGTTTCAGAGTTTCAGGTCTGATGTTAAGGTCTTTAATCTATTTGTACTTAATTCTTGTGCATGGAGAGAGAGAAGAACCTATTTTCATCCTTCTATAGATACATATCCACTGTCCTAACTTTTATTTAACATAGTGCTAGAAGTCTTAGCCATAGCAATAAGGCAAGAGACACACATAAAAGGGATACACATTGGAAAGGAATACATCAAGTTATCATTATTTGCAGATGACATGAGTCTATATATAAAGGACCCTAAAGACCCTACTAGCAAACTAATAGAGTTGATAAACACCTATAGCCATGTAGCAGGATACAAAACAAAATACACAGAAATCAGTAGCATTCCTATATGCTAACAACAAACACACAGAGGATGAAATCAGAGAATCACTCCCATTCACAATTGCATCAAAGAAAATAAAGTACCTTGCAATAAACCTAACCAAGGAAGTAAAGGGTCGCTACAATGAAAACTATAAAATACTCAAGTGAGAAATTGCAGAAGACACTAGGAAATGGAAAAACATCCCTTGTTCCTGTATTGGAAGAATCAATATTGTGAAAATGGCAATCTTACCAAAAGCAATCTACACATTTAATGCAATCCTTATCAAAATTCCAAAGGCATTCTTCATGGAAATAGAAAAAAAAAAAAAAAAAAAACAATCCAAAAATTCACTTGGAATCACAAAAAACTCAAATATATAAAACAATACTGAGCAACAAACTAAGAATGGTGGTATCACCGTACCTGATATTAACCTATACTACAGAGCCATAGTAACAAAAACAGCATGGTACTGGCACAAAAACAGACATGTCGATCAGTGGAACAGAATAGAGGACCCAGATGTAAGTCCAGGAGGCTATAGGCACCTTATATTAGATAAAAATGCCAAAAATACTCATTGAAGAAAAGACAGCCTCTTTATCAAATGGTGCTGGGAACACTCCCAAAATTCTTTTTTTTTGGGGGGGGGGATTTTGTTTATTTTTATTTATTTATTTGAGAGTGACAGAGAGAGAAAGAGGCAGATAGAGAGAATGGGCACTCCCGGGCCTCCAGCCACTGCAAACAAACTCCAGAAGCGTGTGCCCCCTTGTGCATCTGGCTAATGTAGGTCCTGGGGAATGGAGCTTTGAACCAGGGTCCTTAGGCTTCCCAGGCAAGTGCTTAACCACTAGGCAATCTCTCCAGCACAACTACCAAAATTCTTAAGAGATATTGGAAATATATCCAATACTACACTGTCAAGATATAGATATGGCATATATCTCTACTAGTTTCATGATCAGGAACCATTTCATCAAGTTAAAAAAAATAAAAACAAAAATTCTCAATGTTTTAAATAACTTTACTGTTATTTACAATGGCCACATTTATAGGTACCCTGAGTCAGATGTGGGTTGGAGACATATGATTGAATATAAAGACAAAATTGAATTACCATGAAAACTGGTGAAATCTGGATTTTTGGTATTTATTTGAAACTCTTTATATATGAAATCATGGAGATATTTTCAAACAAAAGTTTCCTATGCAGTAAGAACTGAAGGCCTGGGACATTTTGACAAGTCTGTTTGTAAAAATGTTTGCTAAAAAGAAGTTAATGAAAACACCCCTTCATCAGTGTAGCACGACAGGTGTTTGGGTTGTACTCGGGCAAAGCATTTTATAATGAACAAGGAAAGGCCACAGGAAGGGTCAGAAAAAGAGAGCTGTTTATGGTTCTGAAAAAGCTTTTTTTTTTTTTTTTTTAGTTTTCTAATTAATTTTTCAATTTTTATTAACAGTTTCCATGATTATAAAAAATATCCCATGGTAATACCCTCCTCCCCCACTTTCCCCTTTGAAATTCCATTCTCTATCATATCCCCTCCCCATCTCAATCATTGTACTTACATATATACAATATGAACCTATTAAGTACCCTCCTCCCTTCCTTTCTCTTCCCTTTATATCTCCTTTTTGACTTACTGGCCTCTGCTACTGACTTTTTTCCTTCTCACACAGACTCCCAATCATCTGTAGCTAGGATCCACATATGAGGGAGAACATGTGGCACTTGGCTTTCTGGGCCTGGGTTACTTCAATTAGTATAATCCTTTCCAGATCCATCCATTTTCCTGCAAATTTCATTTTTCTTTACCGCTGAGTAGAACTCCATTGTATAAATGAGCCACATCTTCATTATCCACTTATCAGTTGAGGGTCATCTAGGCTGGTTCCATTTCCCAGCTATTATAAATTGAGCAACAATAAATGTGTTTGATCATGTACTTCTAAGAAATGAGATGAGTCCTTAGGATATATGCCTAGGAGTGTTATGGCTGGGTCATTTGGTAGATCAATCTTTAGCTGTTTTAGGAACCTCCACACTGATTTCCACAATGGCTGGACCAGATTGCATTCCCACCAACAGGGTAGAAGGGTTCCTCTTTTTCCACATCCCAGCCAATATTTATGATAATTTGTTTTCATGATGGTAGCCAATCTGACAAGAGTGAGATGGTATCTCAATGTAGTTTTAATCTGCATTTCCCTGATGACTAGTGATGTAGAACTTTTTTTTTTTTACATGCTTGTATGCTATTTGTATTTCTTCCTTTGAGAAGTCTCTATTTAGCTCCATAGCCCAGTTTTTGATTGGCTTGCTTGATTTCTTATTATTTAACTTTTTGAGTTCTTTGTATATCCTAGATATTAATCCTCTATCAGATATATAGCTGGTGAAGCTTTTTTTATTGTCAAGAAAGGGAGCAGTCTTTCTCTACCATTAGCTTTTCCACAGAGAACACTGACCCAGGCAATTTAACCACCTTTCAGGAGCAATATCTTGCTTTTCTATTTTACTGTGTTTTATGTTTTTATTTCAACCTCTCTCATATTTTCTAAATTGCATAAGCAGCCAGAAGGTCTCAGAAGAGAGTAAAGTAGCTTCTCCCATTGTGGCCCATTTTACTGGTTTTACAAACTTTAAACTTTGCATTTTCCACTGGGAAGTGGCAAAGGTGAAAATATAATGGTAGGGAGAAGCTTGTACACTGCCAATAAGACTGACTGACAGGGAAATGAGACAATAAG
Source organism: Jaculus jaculus (assembly GCF_020740685.1). NCBI lineage: Eukaryota > Metazoa > Chordata > Mammalia > Rodentia > Dipodidae > Jaculus > Jaculus jaculus. Next base: position 61,073,204 of record NC_059110.1, on the reverse strand, counting down.
GGCAGTAGTGAACATTTAAAGAGGGAGCTGTGACAAGGTTTTAGAGGCAGCAATACTCCCATAGTTTTAAGGTAAAACTGACCAGACAGCCCAGGTCAGTATGAGTGCCCTGGAGTTCTGACACTGGTTATAAATTCTGGCCCTACTCCATTTTAATTGTGTGTCATCAACAACTACTATAACATGCTGCATCTTTGCTTTACTATTCTGAACATGATTGGGCTGTTTGTATATGATATAATATTCCATACAAAGTACCAAGTACTTGGTGAGTTCAATAAGTAATAGCAGAAACTGTTACACTTTCAAGTGTGTAATGTGAAAGAATGAGCAAATCCCAAAGAAATTTTAAATACTTTACAACAGCCAGGTAGTATATATAGAAGACACACCTTTATTGAGAAGAGACATAACATAGAATCAGCAAATTTCAAAGCTAAATTAATGGAATACATTATAGGCTGTACTTTAGATATCATGAAACCCCATCTATTTAATTGACAGATGAAACCAGAAGTCCAAGTGCATTGTGATTTTTTTTCATATTTACAAGGCAAATATAGAGTAAGCAGACATTTAAAGGCTCCTGGTTCAGTCTAATTCTAAGACATTATTTGTATACTTGCTTTGAAATAATTAACCACCATTACTAACTAAACTAAGACCAAGGGGTTACACATATCTCCTCATTCATGACATATCACTCATCATTTTATCCCTACCAAAATTATAATTTTTTACAATATTTTTATTTATCCACAACAAAGAGACAGAAAATAGGCATGCCAGGGCCTCAAGTCACTGCAAATGAACTCCAGATTTGTACACCACTCTGTGCATCTGGCTTTATGTGGGTACTAGAGAATTGAACCTGCTTTAGGCTTTTTAGGCTTTGTAGGCAAGTGGCACTGAACCATTTCTCCTATCCCCAAATTATGATTTTTAAGTGGAGAATAAGGTCTTCCTCCTATTCTCTGTTTTTTTCCTTTTTTTCCAGATCAAAAGTCTGTACTGTACTGTTCTGAGTCACAAATACCAGTTAAGTCACTACATCCCAGGAATATCATAGTTTTTAGGGGAAAAGAAAGAAAGGATAGTGATTAGAGCTCAATAAGTATCTGTATCTAGCCCACATATAGTTTTGATTATTTTCTGTTGATGCCATATAACTTGTAATTTGACTATCTCCTCCAGTCTTGCACAGGCCCTACCATCTTATCTTTCATCTTGACATTGTTCACTTGATTATTCATGTGGCTGGCTACCAAGGGCTTTGGGTAGTTATTCCTGGTATGTATGCACACAAGAATCTCCAATGGAAAAATGATGTAGCTCTAGAGAAGTTTTAATTTCATTTCTGTTGCATTAATAAGTTTACCTATATTCCAAAGAGTTTGAATTTCTGGATTGTGGTAAAGGGGCTTCCTAACCAAAGCATAACAATTCGTTTAATTCATCATATTGGCCAGAATATAGCACTAACTATTCCAGTCAAATGCTAATCTAGGTGTTAGTGTGATTATATTTTGTAAACATGGATAACATCAGGAATCAATAGATTCCATCACTTATATTAGGGGGGGGGGTGTTCACATATTCCTTCAAAGACCTTACCAACACAACTCAGGTTTCCCTAAGAAGGAAGGAATTCAGCCTCAAAACTACAAAGATTTCATCCCCATCACCAGACTAAGGATGTTCTGCCTACAGAGACTGTCAGGGATTTCAACTTCTTATGCCAATATCTTGTCACAATATCTCTCTCATTCTTTCTCTCTTTATCTCTCTTGTTCTTGTTCTCACTCTCTCTCCCCTCCCTTCTTCTCTCCCTCCTTCTCTCCTTCTTCTACTTCTACCTTCCAGTGGGTTACATGTCTTTAGCTCTTTTCTAGAAAACACAGATACAGCAATATACCAAAACTTTTGCAAATATCATGCAATGCTGCCAGATGTGAGATAAGATACTGATACTGTAATCTATTGTACAGAACACGGCACTGTAAGTTCAACAGGCAAACTCAACAGAAGATAGTTTCTCAGACATCTAATGAAAATCTAATGGACAAAGACAGGAGGAGTAAACACTGCTTCAAATAGTGTCTCACCTTCAAAATTACTTGAAAGTCAGCATCCTGCCAGGAAATTATAGGAAAAATGAAGGATTGTGTGAAAGGCTTTAAGTGCCATATTGCTTCTAGCTGCAGTTCCACTGGTCAGGTTTCAGTCACATGGCCACATATAACTACACAGAATCATGGGTGGCTATTCCAGAGAAGTAAATATGTATTTGAAAAGCAGTCAATCTCTGCCTCATCAAATTAGTGGTAAAGGAGCTTCCTGGAAACCATGGTTTTTTGTTGTTGTTGTTGTTGTTTTGGTTTCTTTAAATAAGAATGACAATGGTTATTAGAAGTTTTGTAACTAACTTGTTAGGTATTGTGGTCACAACACCAAAACAAAAATAGAAAATGAAAAAAAAAAAAATAGAAGGAGATGGAAAAGCAAACAAAGTCTAAGGAGAGGAGACAATTTAAAACAACAATTAGAGTCTAATTAAATACACAGTTTGGTCTCATCAGAAGTAAGGACAGAGCTAATTATGCAGAAGTAACTTTTAGTTCAGGTTATGGTCATTCAATAAGGGAATGTTCTCTTCCTGGCAGAAAACACTAATTTTTAAAACCACTTAAAAGATTCTCAATAATCGATGCTATGTATGTGTGAGCATTTTAATCTCTTTATTCATATTGCCCACATGGTATTTAGTCTCTGTATATAAATCAAGAGTAATTGTTTGTGGTACCATACAAAACTATTGCCTCACTGATTTTCCAAAGCAGTGAAATGTTACATTGTCTCAAGGTAAAAAGCTAATAGGAGGTGAATAAAAGCAAGAATAGTCATAATGATAAGAGAAAGATCATATACCTGAATGCACATTGAAATCCATTGCATCTGAAGGATGTATGGAATTTCAAGCCACGGGGGGGTGGGAGGGGGGGTTGGTGGCAGAGTAAATGATTTGTTACCACTGCTCTCTGTGGGCTTCCATTCCAATCTGCTGCACATTTTGACATGAGTGGTGATTTGCAGGATTAATGAATGAGGACCAGGAACATGGGCCTCATCTGATTTGTGCCCCCCCCTCAGTTTTACCTATTTCTTAGTACAATTCATTAGTGTTCATTCTCCCATGTTCCTGTGTTGGCTACTTACCTACAATTTTAAACACAGAGAACTATTAATATAGGTATTTGGAATTTGTAATGTGTACACAGACACAGTTTTCCTGGGGAAAAAATTAGATGATCTTATAAGGTTTTAAGGGCAAGTAATGGAGTTTTTTTTTTTTTAATTAATTTATAAAACCAACCCAAATTCCATCATGGCAGTGATATACAATGACCTACTATGGAAAGAAAAATTCCTAGATCAAGTCAAGTATAATTACTAGTGTTAAATAGCATTAAAGTGGTTGAAAAACAGCTAGGTGTAGTGGCCTTTACTTATAATCCCAATTCTAAGAAAGTAGAGACAGTAGGATTTCTGTGGTTTTCTTTTCAGTGCTCTAGCCTACTTGGCCCGTTCCAGCCAATAATAGGCCTTGTCTCAAATAAACAAATAGATTAAAAAAAAAAAAAAAAACTGGCTGGCATTCCTGGGGAACAACACATAAGTTTGACCTACACACACACACACACACACACACACACAAAATCATCTCACACATGATCATATATGCATGCACACACAAAAAATTAAAAGGCTTGAACACAAATGAATATTGTGTTTATAGTGGTTCTCTCTTGGTCGTTGTTATATACAGACAGGACAAAAGAAGAAACTCTCCAAGACACATAACAGTTAAAACTCTTAACAGTAAAAATGAAGAAAGTTTTAAAAGCAGCACAAGAGAAACAACTCAAAACATACAAAGGTAATTGCATCAAAATTATGTCAGATTTCTCAGTGGAAACTCTGAAAGTCAGAAGGGCCAGAAATGGAACAGTTCAAAGTCTAAAAATCTATGGCTTCCAACCTAAGCTACTCTACCCAGCAAAAGTGTCCCTCATAATAGAAAGTAAAGAAAAAGTTTCCATGAAAAATTTCAAATCTATGATTATATGAACACAAAAACAAACCTACAGAGAACACTTGAGAGAATACTCCACACAGAACAGTTGAACAATCAATCTCAAGAGCCAACAAGAAGATGATCACAATAACCAAAATTTACCTGGCTCAACATAGTTCAAAACACAGGAAAGCATCAAACACCATAAAACACCTCATGATGGCAGGGATTAATTCAAACTTCAAGGTAATATCCTTAAATATTGATTGTCTTAGCTCACCAATCCAAAGACCCAGGTTATCAGGGTGGATAAAAAAAAAAAAATAGACCCTTCTATTGGCTGTCTTCATAAACCCACCTCACCACTAAAGATAGACACCTCCTCATCATGAAAGGATACAAAATGTTATTCAAAACAAATGGAAATAAGAAACAAGAAGTTGTTGCTATATGAATATCTGATAAAATAGACATCAAATCAAGAGTAATCAAACAGGAAAAAGAAGGCCACTTCTTACTCATGAAGGTCATGATCCAACATGAGCACATCACAATCATAAATACATATGTGCCACACTTTGTAAAACAAAATCCTACTTGAAAATAAAAGAGAAATAACAACCAACACCATCATAATCAGAGACTTCAATACTCCACTCTCATAAATAGATCACAGAAGCCGAAAATCAACAGGAAAATAATAGATCTCAACAACATGATCAACTAGACCTAATGGAAATTTATAGAACTTTCCATACCAAGTCTACAGAATACACATCTTACCAGCAGCTCATGGAATCTCTTCCAAAATTGGGCACATATTAGACCATAAAATGTGCCTCCATAAAGTCATGAAAATGGAAGTAATTACTGCATCATGTCAGATCATAATGCTTTGAAGCTAGAAATTAAGAACAAGAGACCATCAAGAACTCTACCAGCTCCTGGAGACTAAATAACACTTCTAAATAATGGATAGGTAATGGAAGAAATCAAAAACAGAAATTTAAAAATTCCTAGAATTGAATGATAATGAAAACACAACTAACTAAAAAATATGAGACACATTGAAGGCCATCCTATGGGGAATATTTACTAAAGCCTTCATTACAAAGACAGAGAGATCCCAAATTAATAACCTAACTGTCCACCCAAAGGCACTTGAAAAACAACAAGAATTCAACCCAATGAGCTCAAGACAAACAAATAATTGAGATTACTGAAGAAGTTAATGAATTGGAAACTAAGAAAACAATTTTATTTTATTTTTTTAAAAAAATTGGGCTGGAGAGATGGCTTAGTGGTTAAGCGCTTGTCTGTGAAGCCTAAGGACCCCAGTTTGAGGCTTGATTCCCCAGGACCCACGTTAGCCAGATGCACAAGGTGGCACACACATCTGGACTTTGTTTGCAGTGGCTGGAAGCGCTGGCACACCCATTCTCTCTCTCTCTCTTTCTCTCTCTCTCTCTTTCTCTCTCTTTCTCTCTCTCTCTCTCTGTCACTCTCAAATAAATAAATAAAAAGTTATTAAAAATTTAGAAATTTAAAAAATTGATGAAACCAAGTCCTGGTTATTGAACAAATAAACAAGATTGGCAAACCCCTGGAAAATTTGATCAAGAAAAAAAGAGAGATAGAGAGGGAGAAGTCTCAAATTAACAAAATCAGAAATAAAAAAGGATAGGTCACAACAGACATCAATGAAATAGGAAGAATCATCAAAGCACACTTCCAAAACCTCTACTCCACAAAAGTGAATAATGTGGAAGAAATGGATGTATTCCTAGACACAAAACACCTACCAAAACTAAACCCAGAGAAGATTAATCCCCTAAACAAACCCACCATATTCATGGAGATTGAAAAGTTAATCAAAACCCTCCCTCAACAGAAAAGTAGAGGACCGGATAGCTTCTCAGCCAAATTCTATCAAACCTTCATTGAATAATAGAAAACGAATTTTTCTCAAACTGTTTGGCATAATCAGAGACCAAGGAACCCTACCCAACTCCTTTTATGAAGCTGGCACTATCCTAATACAAAACCAGACACGGATGCAAGAAGAAAATAAGACTATAGGACTATATCCCTTATGAATTTAGATTCAAAGATCCTGAACAAAATCCTTGCAAACAGAATGCAACAACACATCCAAAGCACTATTCCACCTTGACCAAATAGGCTTTATCCCAGGCATGGTTTAGCATATGTAAATCCATCAATATAATATACCACAGGAATAAACTTAAGCATAAGTACCGCATGATCATCTCAATAAGACCTTTGACAAAATGCAACACCATTTCATCATCAAAATGCTAGAAAGAATTGGCATGGAGGGTTTATATCTCAACACAATAAAAACTATATATAAAGTACCTAATGCCTAAATAATACTTAATGGGGAAAGACTCAAGGAGTTCCCACTGAAATTGGGAACAAGAAAGGGTGAGCACTCATACTACTGCTCTTCAAGATAGTACTTGAAGTACTAGCTCAAGCAATAAGACTGGAGAAATAAATGGGATTCAAATCTGAAAGGAAGAAGTCATGTTAATGCTATTTGCAGATGACATTATCCTATACATAGGTTATCTGAAAGTCTTCATCTCAAAACTTCTAAAGGTGATTAATTGCTTCAGCAAAGTGTTAGGATAAAAAAAAAATCAATGCACAAAAATCAGTAGTTTTTCTATATGCAAAGAACAAATATACATGGAAAGAAATCAGAGAGGCTGTCCCATTTTCAGTAGCAACAACAACAACAACAACAAACTAAATACCTGGAATAACCAAGGATTTGAAAGACCTATATAATATAAACATAAAAAAAAAAACTCAAGAATGAAATTGAGGAGTTCTTAAGAAGGTAGAAGGACCTCCCATGCTCCAGGATAGGTAAAATTAATATTGTGAAAATGGGAATTCTCCCAAAAGCAATATACACATTTAACACACAGCAATAAAAATAGCAGCATTATTCTTCACAGACATTGAAAAAAAATAATCTCAAAATTCATATGAAATGGCAGCAGGTCTTCAATATCCAAGCATATCCTCAGCAAAATAAATAAATAAGTAAATAAAAATTAAAAAGAAACTAAGGAAAATTGGTGCAACAAGCAAGGGTACTGTTTTCCTGATGAACTGGATACCAGCACAAGGGGGAAGGAGACCAACACTGAGACAAACCAACTCCTACAAAATCAGAGAGCCAGAGCCTCAGAGGCCCCCAACACCTCAGCACTGAAGCAGACCAAAAATGAAACCAACATGGCTCAGGGAAATTTTGCGGAAGAGGGGGTGGAAAGAATGTCAGAGCCTCATGTTGGGTCATGATATGCAGAGACATTTATCGTACCAATAACTGTGGGCTAACTCCACAATGCACGACCCATATACCTCAACAAGAAGGGGCCAATGGGGAGGGGTTAGCTCATGGATGAGCCTAATAATGGTACCAAACTGCCTGTATTTGCTGAATACAAAACTAATAAAATTTAAAAAAAAATCTCTGGAGGTATCACCATATCTGATATAAAGATTACAAATCCATAAAAACAAAAACAGTATAGTACTGGAATTAAAACCAGAAACAAAGACCAATGGAACAGAACTGAAGAGATAAATCTTAGGTTAAGTAACTACAGCTACTTGATCTTGGACAAAGGTGCCAATAATACAGAATGGAGAAAGACAGCATCTTCAACAAACAGTGTTAGACAAATTGAATGACCATATGTAGAAAAATGAAATTATACTTATTCATTTTGCCATACACAAAAATCAAGTCCAGGTGGATTACTGACCCCAGCATAAGACCTAAAACTCTTCAACTACTAAAAGAAAAAAAAAAAAAAATAGGAGGCATCCTCCATTACAAAGGAAAGACTTCCTGAAAACCTCAGTAGGACAGGAAATTAAGCAGTTATATAATAGGATTTCATGAAGCTAAAATGGTTTTGCACAGACAAACATACCAAAAGCAGAGAAAATATATTACCCACTGAATGGGAGAAAATCTTTTTGTGGGAGAGGGGTTGGAAAGAATGTTAAAGCCACAAGTTGGGACATTTTGCACAGACACAGCTTGATGGACTATTCTGCTCAGAGCTGCAAGACCTGAATGCAGTAAGAACTATGGACTGTGAGGTTTGGCTTATGAGGGTGAGAAAGAGCTGTGCCTGGACTGGGCTAGAAGTTTGTGTGAGAAGCTTCCTCTTATGCCCAAGTCCTGAGAAGTTGTGCAGGGTTGCTTTGCGTAGAAATGAACTGGTGTGAGCAGAGGAATACGGCACAGAAAGAAAAATCTTTGGGTGAACTGTTGCCCATTCAGCTGCAACTGAGAGATTACAACCTTTGAGACTGGGCTAGCTGACCTGCGCTGGGGCAACAAGAAGAATGTAGACTTTTTTGAAGGGGTCTGGGTGCTCAAGGAGTGTCCTGTTCTTCAAAGTCTGCTTTATTCCTTCCTGGATTAACAAACTGGCACCCTACCTGGTACCGTGGAGTATAAGAAATGCTGGAAAGAGGGTCATTGAGTTTGCAACATGGTCTTGTGTTTTGGAAATGGCCATGGGCAGTGTGAAGCAGGTTTGCTGGTTGCCTGCATAGAGACCCCATGGGGCCATGAGGATGAACCGTGGCTTGCAGTGGAGACCCAGTGGAGATGCCGGGACCATGATATGGCTGCTGAGGAGCTGCCAGCCCCGATGAAGTTTCCCAGGACTGTGAGTAGCCTAGCTGGAGGGGTGGAATTGGAATACCAAAGACTTGTTGCTGGTTAGAATTATCGGACTTGGATATTTATCACTGGCTAGAGTTGTTGGACTTAAAGCTGCAGATTTTGACATTTGCCTTGGTTGTTTTAAATCTTGTATTGGTTGAATGTTTCTTTGCTATGCCCAATGCTATCTTTCGCAGTGTGAATATTTATTCTGTGCCATTATGGGTTTGGGGGGGTTATTTTTTGGTATTATGGCTCAGTTAAAAGATCTTGGACTATGGGGATGTATGAACATCATTGGAATTGATAAAAACTATGGGGACTTTTAAAGTTAAAAAATGCATTGCATTTTATATCATGTATGATTATCAGTTTATGGGGGCCAGGGGCAGAATGTGGTAACTTGATTCAGGTGTCCCCCATAAACTTAGGTGTTCTAAATGCTAGCTCCCCAGCTGATGGATATTTGGGAATTAATGCATCCTGGAGGGAATGTATTGTTGGGGGCGGGCTTAAGGGCTTTATAGCCAGTTTCCCCATGCCAGTGTTTGGCACACCCTCCTGTTGCTGTTGTCCACCTTATGTTGGCCAGGGAGTGATGTCCACCCTCTGTTCATACCATCATTTCCCCTGCCATCGTGGAGCTTCCCCTCGAGCCTGTAAGCCAAAATAAACCTCTTTTTCCCAGAAGCTACTCTTGGTTGGGTGATTTCTATCAGCAATGTAAACCAGACTGCAACAACCCCCAACCCCCATGGGGTTGACCTGCATCCAAAATAAGAAATGCCTCTTTGGAAAAGGGTTAGGGATGAGGGAAAGGATGATACCACCATTTGTTGTTGGCACACTAAGTATGTCTATTATCTAATAAGAAAAAAAAAAAAAAAAGCAGACTTTTTTTTTTTCTTAATGATAAATGGAAACAATGGGAGAATGTACATAAGGAAGGTGTGGGCTATGGGGAGAAGCCTAAATGAAGTATGTAGGAAAATGCTGTAAGAAAACGTACTACTTTGTAAGACAATTTAAAAATAAAATATTCGATATAGATCTGGAGAGCTTGCAACTGAACCAGGTATCTCTCTGGGCCTTTGCACCAAACATTTCGTTGGAGTGCTCACCACATTCCAGGAACTGTGATATACACAATTACAGCTTAAATTGTAGCGAGAGAAGGACTTCCAGTTAAGATGGCGGCGTAGGTACCACGCCAAAGCAGCCTAGGGGGGAAAAAGACCAAAAAAACTCAGCAAAATACACACTTTTACTAAAAAGTGAGGTGTATAGGAAATTGAGGCGGCAGCGGAGAAGTAGAAGAGTTCCAGAGCATCCAGAGCCTGCACAGGCGGGAACAGCGGCTCCGGGGCGGCTCGGCCACCAGCCACAGCCGCGGAGCGGCAGAAAGCCTCCGGACCCTCGGCTCGAGCCGCAGGACAAGCCAGGTGCGGGATTTTCCCCTCACACCGCGCTCTCTGCAACTCGGGAAACGTGAGGGGAGAGCGGCAGCGGGCAGCGGAGGGAAGAGCAGACCGCGAGGTAGAAGCACATGTGGAACAGCGATACAACCAGAGCAGCCGCGGCTCCCTTCCCTCTCCCACCACCTGAGCCCAGCTCCAGCGAACACAGCAGCGGCCCAGGACCGGCCACGCCAACTTGGGCTGACAGCAGGACCCAAGCAGGAGCAGAGTTCGGCAGCAACTTCAGCGGCTCCAGCACCAGTACCAGCGGCCCCAGCAGCAGCGGACCCAGGAGCGGCAGCGGCGGCAGATCCCGCAGCAGCGGCTTCGGGGTGAACAGCGGCAGTGCACACGGCAGCGGCAGCTTCAGCAGTGGTGGTGGCTCCGGTGGTGGCAGCTATGACAGCAGCAGAGGCAACAACAGCGGCTCAGTTTGCCCCGTAGGAAAAGCAAGTGCCCAGCTCCAGAAATCAGAACAGCAGCCCAACGACCCAGGCAGCAACTTGACTGAGACCACAATCACCCAAGGTAACTGGGATTGCACCAGGGAAGGGTCTCACTTGGTCACAAGCTGACTTGGATACCTCAACAGACCAGAAATCTAAACCTCTTTGTTGATAGAGGATCTGGTCATTATACTAACTACTCTTGCATACATACTCGGGGCTGTTTTTGAATGAATGTGTACAGTGTTTAGTTAAATTTTAGAATCTACCAGTATTTTATTCCACTCAGCCTGCTTGAATACTCCTATAGCGGGGAAACTCAACCCCTAAGAACATCTTTGTAGATACTCTGAGAGTCTTAAGAGCCACACCTAATACCTTAAGGTCCTACCCTGAAAATATATTACATCAAATCAATTGATACAGCTAAGAATACACAGCTAGCTAGAAAATCCAAGTATAAACTTAATCCAAGATGCAAAAATATATACATTATAACACAAGAAACACTAAAAAGCAAGACGATATAAATCCACCTAAAAGTATTAATGCATCAGAAATGTCCTCCAGTGAGAAAGAGTTAGAGGAAATGCCTGAGAAAGAGTTCAAAAGAATAATTATAAATATGTTCAAAGAGGTCAAAGAACATATGAAAACAATCAAAGAAGAAATCAAAGAGGAAATCAAAGAGGAAATCAAAGGAATCAAAGAAGAGGCAGGACACCAATTTCATGAAATAAAGAAGGCAATACAAGACATAAATAGGGAAATAGAAATAATAAAGAAAAACCAGTCAGAATTACTAGCAATGAAGAACACAGTTAATGAAATAAAAAACTCTGTAGAAAATCTCACCAGTAGGATGGATGAGGGAGAGGACAGAATATCTAAGCTAGAAGATCAGGTGGCAGACCTAATGCAGTCCAACAAAGAGAAAGACAAACTTATAGAAAAGTATGAGTGGGAATTTCAAGATATTCGGGACACTATGAAAAGATCCAATATAAGAATTCAGGGCATAGTAGAAGGAGAAGAACTCCACTCCAGAGGCATAGTAGGCATCTTCAACAAAATCATAGAGGAAAATTTTCCCCAAATTGGGAAAGAGGTGCCAATACAGTTACAGGAAGCCTTTAGAACCCCAGCCAGACAAAACCCAGAAAGAACCTCTCCTCGCCACATTATACTCAAACTTCCAAACACACAAACCAAAGAAAAAATATTGAAAGCAGTTAGAGAGAAAAATCAAGTTACCTACAAAAGCAAGCCCATCAGGATTACAGCAGATTATTCAACACAAACTTTTAAAGCCAGAAGGGCTTGGAGTGATATATTCCAAGTTCTGAAAGATAACAACTGTCAACCAAGGTTACTTTATCCTGCAAAGTTATCCATCCAAATAGATGGAGAAATAAAGACATTCCATGACAAAAGCAGGTTAAAGGAGTATCTGAAGACAAAACCAGCTCTACAGAAAATACTTGATAGAATCCTCCATGCTGAACAAAAGGAAAAGCACACATATAAGGAACCTAGAAAAAACCAGCTATACTCAAATACCAGTTAACAGAAGAGAGCACAGGTAGAACAAGTAACACACACACACACACACACACACACACACACACACACACACACACACAAATGGCAAGCATAAATACACACCTTTCAATAATATCTCTTAATATCAACGGTCTCAATGCCCCAACGAAAAGACATAGATTTGCAGACTGGGTTAAAAAGCAGGATCCTACAATTTGTTGTCTCCAAGAAACTCACCTTTCTACAAAGGATAGACATTATCTTAGGGTGAAAGGTTGGAAGACGGTGTTTCAAGCAAATGGGCCTAGAAAACAAGCAGGGGTTGCTATCCTAATATCAGACAGGGTAGACTTTAGTCCGACGTTAGTCAAAAAAGATAAGGAGGGTCACTTTATATTGATTAAGGGCACACTCCAACAGGAGGACATTACAATCCTAAACATATATGCACCTAACATGGGGGCTCCCAAATTCGTCAAACAAACACTATTAGAACTAAGGTCACAGATAACACCAAACACAGTGGTGGTGGGTGACTTTAACACCCCACTGTCATCAATTGACAGGTCATCCAGGGAAAGAATAAACAGAGAGGCATCTGGACTAAATGAGGTCATAGAAGGAATGGACCTAACAGATATATACAGGACATTTCATCCAAAGGCTGCAGAATATACATTCTTTTCAGCAGCACATGGAACATTCTCTAAAATAGACCATATAATAGGACACAAAGCAAATCTTAACAAATTCAGGAAAATTGAAATAATTCCTTGCATTCTATCTGACCACAATGGAATTAAACTACAAATCAGTAGCAAGAAAGGCGATAGAGCATACACAAAATCATGGAAACTAAACAATACACTACTAAATGATGAGTGGGTCAATGAAGAAATCAAAAAGGAAATCAAAAAATTTATAGAGTCAAATGATAATGAGAACACAACATACCAAAATCTCTGGGACACAATGAAGGCAGTTCTAAGAGGTAAATTTATACCCTTAAGTGCCTATATTAAGAAATTAGAAAGGTCGCAAGTAAACGACCTAATGCTTCGCCTTAAAGCCTTGGAAAAAGAAGAACAAGGCAAACCAAAAAGTAGTAGACGGGAAGAAATGATAAAGATTAGGGCAGAAATTAATGAAATAGAAACAAAAAGAACAATCCAAAGAATTAATGAAACAAAGAGTTGGTTCTTTGAAAGGATAAACAAGATTGATAAACCCTTAGCAAATCTGACCAAAAGAAAGAGAGAAGAGACACAAATTAATAAAATCAGAGATGAACAAGGTAACATCACAACAGATTCCAGAGAAATTCAAAAAATTATAGGGACATACTATAAAAGCATATACTCCACAAATTATGAAAATCTGAAAGAAATGGATGATTTCCTTGATCTATATGACCTACCTAAATCAAATCAAAATGAGATTAATCACTTAAATAGACCTATAAGAAACATGGAGATCTGAGCAGTTATCAATAATCTCCCAACTAAAAAAAGCCCAGGCCTGGATGGATTCACTGGTGAATTTTACCAGACTTTTAAGGAAGAGCTAACACCATTGCTTCTTAAGCTTCTCCTGGAAATAGAAAAAGAAGGAATCCTACCAAACTCCTTCTATGAGGCCAGCATCATCCTGATACCAAAACCAGGCAAAGATAGAACAAAAAAAGAAAATTACAGACCAATCTCCCTCATGAACATAGATGCAAAAATTCTCAACAAAATATTGGCAAACAGGATACAAGAGTATATCAAAAAGATCATTCACCCTGACCAAGTAGGCTTTATCCCAGAGATGCAGGGATGGTTCAACATACGCAAATCTATAAATGTAATACATTACATAAACGCGTTGAAGGACAAAAATCACATGATCATCTCATTAGATGCAGAGAAAGCATTTGACAAAATCCAACATCCCTTCATGATAAAAGTCCTACAGAGACTGGGAATAGAAGGAACATATCTCAATATAATAAAGGCTATTTATGACAAGCCTACAGCCAACATATTACTAAATGGGGAAAAACTGGAAGCTTTTCCACTAAAATCAGGAACAAGACAAGGGTGTCCACTGTCCCCACTTCTATTTAATATAGTTTTGGAAGCCTTAGCCATAGCAATAAGGCAAGAGACACACATAAAAGGGATACAAATTGGAAAGGAAGAAATCAAGTTATCATTATTTGCAGATGACATGATTCTATACATAAAGGACCCTAAAGACTCTACTAGCAAGCTGTTAGAGCTGATCAAAACCTACAGCAATGTAGCAGGATACAAAATAAATACACAGAAATCAGTAGCCTTCATATATGCTAACAACAAACACACAGAGGATGAAATCAGAGAATCACTCCCATTCACAATTGCATCAAAAAAAATAAGATACCTTGGAATAAACCTAACCAAGGAAGTAAAGAATCTATACAATGAGAACTTTAAAACACTCAAGCGAGAAATTGCAGAAGACACTAGAAAGTGGAGAAACATCCCTTGTTCCTGGCTTGGAAGAATCAATATCGTGAAAATGGCAATCTTACCTAAAGCAATCTACACATTTAATGCAATCCCTATCAAAATTCCAAAGGCTTTCTTCATGGAAATAGAAAAAACAATCCAAAAATTCATTTGGAATCACAAAAAACCTCGAATATCTAAAATAATACTGAGCAACAAAAATGAGGCTGGTGGTATCACCATACCTGATTTTAACCTATACTACAGAGCCATAGTAACAAAAGCAGCATGGTACTGGCACAAAAACAGACATGTAGATCAGTGGAACAGAATAGAGAACCCAGATGTAAGCCCAAGTAGCTATAGCCACCTGATATTCGATAAAAATGCCAAAAATACTCATTGGAGAAGAGACAGCCTCTTCAGCAAATGGTGTTTTGAAAACTGGATAAATATCTGCAGAAGGATGAAAATAGATTCTTCTCTCTCGCCATGCACAAGAATTAAGTCCAAATGGATTAAAGACCTTAACATCAGACCGGAAACTTTGAAACTGCTACAGGAAAAAGTAGGGGAAACCCTTCAACATATTGGTCTTGGCAAAGACTTTCTGAATACAACTCCAATTGCTCAGACAATAAAACCACAGATTAACCACTGGGACCTAATGAAATTACAAAGATTTTGCACAGCAAAGGACACAGTGAAAAAAGCAAAGAGGCAACCTACAGAATGGGAAAAAATCTTCACCAGCTATATATCTGATAGAGGATTAATATCTAGGATATACAAAGAACTCAAAAAGTTAACTAATAAGGAATCAAACAAGCCAATCAAAAAATGGGCTAAGGAGCTAAATAGAGAGTTCTCAAAGGAAGAAATACGAATGGCATATAAGCACCTAAAAAAATGTTCTACGTCACTAGTCATCAGGGAAATGCAGATTAAAACTACATTGAGATTCCATCTCACTCCTGTCAGATTGGCCACCATCATGAAAACAAATGAACATAGATGTTGGCGGGGATGTGGAAAAAAAGGAACCCTTCTGCACTGCTGGTGGGAATGCAATCTGGTCCAGCCATTGTGGAAAACAGTGTGGAGGTTCCTAAAGCAGCTAGAGATTGATCTACCATATGACCCAGCTATAGCGCTCCTAGGCATATATCCAAAGGACTCATCTCATTTCCTTAGAAGTACATGCTCAACCATGTTTATTGCTGCTCAATTTATAATAGCTGGGAAATGGAACCAGCCTAGATGTCCCTCAACAGATGAGTGGATAATGAAGATGTGGTACATTTATACAATGGAGTTCTACTCAGCGGTAAAGAAAAATGAAGTTATGAAATTTGCAGAAAAATGGATGGACCTGGAAAGTATTATACTAAGTCAGGTAACCCAGGCCCAGAAAGCCAAGCGCCACATGTTCTCTCTCATATGGGGATCCTAGCTACAGATGACTGGGCTTCTGTGTGAGAATGAAAATACTTAGTAGCAGAGGCCAGTAAGTTAAAAAGGAGACATAAAGGGTGGAGAAAGGAAGGGAGGAGGATACTTAATAGGTTGATATTGTATATATGTAATTACAATGATTGTAATGGAGAGGTAATATGATTGAGAATGGAATTTCAAACGGGAAAGTGTGGGGGTGGGGAGGGAGGGAATTACCATGGGATATATTTTATAATCATGGAAAATGTTAATAAAAATTAAAAAAAAATAAAAAATAAAAATAAAAAATAAAATAAAATATTCTTCTAAGGAAATGAAATGAGTCCTTAGGATATATGCCTAGGAATGCTGCAGCTGGTTCATATGGTAGATCAATCTTTAGCTGGTTTAGGAAGCTACACACTGATTTCCACAATGGCTGGACCAGATTTCATTCCCACCAACAGTGTAGATGGGTTCCTCTTTCTCCACATCCCCGCCAGCATTTATGATCATTTGTTTTCATGATGGTAGCCAATCTGACAGGACAGAGATGGAATCTCAATGTAGTTTTAATCTGCATTTCCCTGATGACTAGTGACTTAGAACATTTTCTTAGATACTTATACACCATCCCTATTTCTTCCTTTGAGAACTCTCTATTTAGCACCATAGCCCTTTTTTAATTGGCTTGTTTGATTTCTTATTATTTAACTTTTTTAGTTCATTGTATTTCCTAGATATTTATCCTCTATCAGATATATAGCTGGCGAAGATATTTTCCCATTCTGTAGGTTGCCTCTTTGATTTATTCATAGTATCCTTTGCAGTACAAAATCTTTGTAATTTCATAAGATCCCAGTGGTTAATCTCTGGTTTTACTGCCTGAGTAATTGAGGTTATAATCAGAAAGTCTTTGCCAAGACCAATATGTTGAAGGGTTTCCCCTACATTTATTTCTAGAAGTTTTAGAGTTTTAGGTCTAATGTTAAGGTCTTTAATCCATTTGGACTTAATTCTAGTGCATGGAGAGATAGGAGGCTCTATTTTCATCCTTCTACAGATACATATCCAGTTTTCCCAACACCATTTGCTGAAGAGGCTGTCTTTTCATCAATGAGTATTTTTGGTATTTTTATCAAATGTCAGGTGGCTATAGCTACCTGGACTTACATCTGGGTCCTCTATTCTGTTTCATTGATCTACATGTCTGGTTTTGTGTCAGTGCCATGCTGCTTTTGTTACTATGGCTGTGTAGTATAGGTTAAAATCAGGTATGGTGATACCACCAGCCTTACTTTGTTGCTCAGTATTATTTTAGATATTCAAGGTTTTTTGTGTTTCCAAATGAATTTTTTGGATTTTTTTTAATAATTTCCATGAAAGATGAATTGAATGCCATGAAGAATGAAGAATGCCATTGGAATTTTGATGGGAATTGCATTAAATGTGTAGATTGCTTTTGGTAAGATTGCCATTTTCACAATATTGATTCTTCCAATCCAGGAACAAGGGATGTTTCTCCACTTCCTAGTGTCTTCTGCAATTTCTTGTTTGAGTGTTTTAAAGTGTTCATTGTAGAGATCCTTTACTTCCTTGGTTTGGTAAATTCCAAGGTACTTTATTTTCTTTGATACAATTGTGAATGGGAGTGATTCTCTGATTTCATCCTCTGTGTGTTTGTTGTTAGCATATAGGAATGCTACTGATTTCTGTGTATTTATTTTGTATCCTGTTAAATGGCTGTAGGTGTTTATCAGCTCTAAGAGTTTGCTGGTAGAGTATTTAGGATCCTTTATATATAGAATCATGTACTCTGCAAATAATGATAATTGATTTCTTCCTTTCCAATTTGTATCCCTTCTATGTGCATCTCTTGCCTTATTGCTATGGCTAAGGCTTCCAGTACTATATTATATAAAAGTGGGGACAGTGGACACCCTTGTCTTGGTCCAGATTTGAGTGGAAAAGCTTCCAGTGTTTCCCCATTTAGTAATTTTGTTGTAGGTTTGTCATAAACAGCCTTAATTATATTGAGATATGTTCTTTCTATTCTCAGTCTCTGTAAGACTTTTATCATGAAGTTATTCTGGATTTTTTCAAACGCTTTCTCTGAGTCTAATGAAATGGTCATATGATATTACTCCTTCAGTACATTTATATAATGTATTACATTTATCAATTTGCATATGTTGAACCATCCCTGCATCTCTGGGATAGAACCTACTTGATCAGGGTGAATGATCTTTCTGATACATTCTTGTATTCTGATTGCCAATATTTTGTTGAGAATTTTTGCAGCTATGTTCATGAGGGGTATTGATCTGTAATTTCCTTTTTTGTTCAAACTTTGCCTGGTTTTGGTATCAGAGTGATGCAGCCTTCATAGAAAGAATTTGGTAGAATTCCTTCTCTTTCTATTTTATAGAAAAGCTTAAGAAGCAAGGGTATTAGATGTTCCCTGAAGGTCTGGCAAAATTCAGAAGTGCATCCATCTGGGCCTGGGCTTTTTTTTTTTTTTTTTTTTTAGTTGGGAGATTTTTGATAACTGTTTGGATCTCCATGCTTGTTATACATCAATTTAAGTGATTAATCTCATCTTGATTTAATTTAGGCAGATCATATAAACTGAAGAAATCAACCATTTCTTTCAGATTTTCATACTTTGTATATGTTTTTATAATATGTCCCTATATTTTTTGAATTTCTCTGGCATCTGTTGTAATGTTACCTTTTTAACCTTTAATTTATTAATTTCTGTCTCTTCTCTCTTTCTTTTGGTCAGATTTGCTAAGGGTTTATCAACCTTGTTTATTCTTTAAAGAACGAACTCTTTATTTCATTAATTCTTTGGATTTTATTTTGTTGTTGTTGTTGTTGTTGTTTCTATTTCATTAATTATTTGCCCTAATCTTTACTATTTATTCATGTCTACGGATTTTTATTTTGCCTTGTTCTTCTTTTTCCAAGGCTTTTAGATGAAGCATTAGTTCAATTACTTATGACCTTTCTTATTTCTTAATATAGGCACTTAAAGCTATAAATGTACCTCTTAGGACTACCTTCATTGAATCCCAGGAATTTTGGTATGTTGTGTTCTCATTATCGTTTGACTTGACAAAATTGTTTTTGATTTCCTTCTTGATTTCTTCATTTAGTAGTGTGTTGTTCAATTTCCATGACTTTATGTATTCTCTATAGCCTTTCTTGCTATTGAGTTGTACTTTCATTCCATTGTTGTCAGAATGCAAGGGATTATTTCAATTTTCCTGTATTTGTTAAGATTTGCTTTGTGTCCTAATATATGGTCTATTTTAGAGAATGCTACATGTGCTGCTGAAAAGAATTTGTATTCCGCAGCATTTTGATGAAGTGTCCTGTAGATATCTGTTAGGTCCATTTCTTCTATGACCTCATTTAGTCCAGATGCCTCTCTGTTTTTTTTTTCCCAGGATGATCTGTCAATTGATGACAGTGGGGTGTTGAAGTCACCCACCACCACTGTGTTTGGTGTTATCTGTGACCTTAGTTCTAATAGCATTTGTTTGATGAATTTGGGGGCCCCCATGTTAGGTACAAATATGTTTAGGATTGTAATGTCCTCCTGTTGGAGAGTGCCTTCAATCTATATAAAGTGACCTTCCTTATATTTCTTAACTAATGCTGCACTGAAGTCTAGCTTGTCAGATATTAGGATAGCCACCCCTGCTTGTTTTCGAGGTCCATTTGCTTGGAACACCGTTTTCCAACCTTTTGTCCTAAGATACTGTCCCTCCTTTGTAGAAAGGTGGATTTCTTGGAGGCAACAAGTTGAAGGATCCTGCTTTTTAACCCAGTCTGCAAACCTATGCCTTTTGGTTGGGGCATTAAGGCCATTGATATTGAGAGATAATATTGAAAGTTGTGTATTCATTTTTGCCATTTTTTGTAGTTCTTCCAGTTTTACTTTTGCTCTCTTATGTTGACTAGTATTTGAGTATTATTTATTTTTTTCCCAGTTCCTTATAGGTGTGCTTTTCTTTTTCTTCAGCATGGAGGATTCTTTCAAGTATTTTTTGTAGAGGTGCTTTTGTCTTCAAATATTCCTTTAGCTTGCTTTTGTTGTGGCAAGTCCTTATTTCTCTGTGTATTTGAATGGATAGTTTTGCAGGATAAAATATCCTTGGTTGACAGTTGTTATCTTTCAGAAATTAGAATACATCACTCCATGCCCTTCTGGCTTTAAAGTTTGTGTTGAGTAATCTGCTGTAATCCTGATAGGCTTGCCTTTGTAGGTAACTTGATTTTTCTCTCTGACTACTTGCGATATTTTTTCTTTGGTTTGTGTGTTTAGTAATTTGATTATAATATGGTGAGGAGAGTTCTTTCCATGTTTTGTCTGTCTGCTGTTCTAAAGGATTCCTTTATCAGCATTGGCACCTCTTTCTCAATTTGGGGGAAGTTTTCTTCTATGATTTTGTTGAAGATGCCTACTATGCCTTTGGGAGTGACATCCTTCTACTCTGCCCTGAATTCTTATGTTTGATCTTTTCATAGTGTCCCGAATATCTTGAAACTCCCACTCATACTTTTCTATTAGTTTGTCTTTCTCTTTGTTGGACTGTATTAAATCTGCCACCTGATCTTCTAGCTTAGATATTCTGTCCTCTCCTTTATCCATTCTACTGGTGAGATTTTCTACAGAGTTTTTATTCCATTAGCTGTGTTCTTCATTGATAGTAATTCTGACTGGTTTTTCTTTATTATTTCTATTTTCTTATTTATGTCTATTATTGACCACTTTATTTCATTGAATTGTGTCCTGTGTTTTCTTTGATTCCTTTGATTTTCTCTTTAATTCCTTTGGTTTCTTCTTTGACTTCTTTGAACATCTTTATAATCCATCTTTTGAAATCTTTCTCAGGCATTTCCTCTAATTCATTTTCACTGGAGGTCATTTCTGATTCATTAATACTTTATGGTGGATTTATGTTGTCTTGATTTTTGGTGTTTCTTGTGTTATAATGTATATTTTTTGCACCCTGGATTATTTAATGATTGGGTTTTCTAGTTAGCTGGGTATTATTAGATGTATCAGACAATCTGATGTTATATAACTTCAGAGTAAGAGCTTAAGGCAATAGGTGTGTGTCTCAAGATTCTCAGAGTATCTAAAAAAGTGATCCTAGGTGTTGGGTTTGCCTGCTATGAGACTATTCAAGTAGGCTGAGTGGAGCAAAATATAGGCAGATTCTAAAATTTAACTGAAGAGTGCACACTTTCAAGTAAAAACAGCCAGAGTATTTATCTAAGAGTAGGCATTATATCAACCAGATCCTCTAACTGTCCCTCAGGGTGTGTGGTGCCCATACCCTTAATCCTGACAACAAGTAGGTTAAGATTTCTGATCTGTTGAGGGCTCCAATTCAGCTTGCCATCAGGTGAGACCCTTCACTGGTGTAATACCATTTGCCTCTGCTTGTGTCCCAGTGTTGGTTCAAGTTGGAGTGGCAGGGTCCCTGGACCACTGCTCTGTTCACTAGAGCTGGGTACTGGTGGTGGTGGGGAGGGGAGGCTGCTTATGCTGCTTCAGTTCTCTCTTGTTCCACGTGTTCTTCTACCTTGTGATCTGCTCCTCTATTGTTCACTGCCGCTCTCCCTTCACATTTCTTGAGTTTGCAGAGAGCTCTGGTGTGAGTGGAAGCTCCCCTCACCTGGCTTTTCCTGTGGCTCAAGCTGAGCCTGGTGGCTTTCTGATGTGGTAGACAGACCTGCCAGAGCAGCTTCTGCAGGCCCGTGCGGGCTCTGGATGCTCTGGATCTCTCCTACTTCTCCGCTGCTGTTCCAATTTCCTATACACCTCACTTTTTAGTAAAAGTGTGTATTTGCTGAGCTTTTTTTTTTTTTGGCTTTTTCCCTCCTAGGCTGCTTTGGCGTGGTACCTATGCCATCATCTTAACCAGAAGTCCTCATATTTATTTTAATTTGCATTTCTTTGATGGTTAAATATGTTGAGTACTTTCTTTTTTCTCTTATTTTTTTAATATACATAATTAGTTAAGGACATACTTATTGTGTTAATAGAACATGTTGGTACCATCCTTACCCTCCTACCTCCCCCTCTCCAAGGGGACCCTCCTCATTGGTCATGCCAATTATCAGTGAATATTAGCAATTTGTATTTCTTCCTTTGAGAATTCCCTATTCAGTTCTAGGTGTGTCCCTGCACCCCCTTTGCCATCCACAGAGACATAATTTGGTACATATTAGTAAAAAGCTACTGCTTTACTCAGGATTTAAAGGTATTCTGGAAATGAAGACTTTCAACCATGAATTTTAACTGAAGTGTACTTTTTCAAATAATGAACTGATTTAGATTGTTTCAATTAAAAACCATCATGTTGGCTACATATGCCATATTTGTAAGCCTTTGCAGTTTCAGGAAAGTGAGTGACTTACCTTTAAAGCCATGATAATCATGACAGGTACTTGCTTCATAACTTATGTTAATATGCATGTATTTTACTTAATGAACATATCTAATATATGAATAAGAATGCATGGCCTAATGAGAGGCCTTCTGGGATATGCTCTTGTAGCTGTTAATGGAAACTCAACCCTTTCCTCTTCTTCTTTTCTATTTTTTTTATTAAGTAGAAACTTTGTATGAACACATCATGTGTTGGTACCATTTCCTTTCTCCCTTCCCCATTCTGCTGAGAGCCCTCCTCAGTGGAGTTGCAGAGTTGTGGGTTATGAGCTGAGAGAGCAGCAGTCAATCATTGAAGGGGGAAGATAATGCCTCTGTATATTCCTTCCCACCCTGTGGTCCTTACAATCTTTCCACATCCACAATTGAAAAATTCCCTGAACCTTGCTGGACTTGTTTCTGCCTGCAGTCTACCCAAATCTAGGTTAGTAAAAATATATTGTGTGTAATATTTTATTATAGCAAGTGTTTTTAAAATATTTTATTTATGTATTTCCAAGCACAGAGAAAGAAAGAAGAGAAACAGACTAAGAATGGGTATGCCAGGGCCTTCAGCTGTTGCACATGAACTCCAGAATTATGTTCTGCTTTGTGCATCTGGCTTTATATTGGAGCATTAGTACTGGGGAATAAAACCAGTAGTTTTTGTTGTTGTTTTGTTTTGTTCTTTTGTTATTTTTATTGATAACTTTCATAATTGTAAACAATATCCCATGGTAATTCCCTCCCTCCCCACATTTCCCTTTTGAATTGCCACTCTCCATCATATTCCCCCACCCTCTCAGTCTCTCTTTTATTTATTTATTTATTTTTTTAAATTTAATTTATTAGTTTTCTTTTCAGTAAATACAGGCAGTTTGGTACCATTATTTAGGCTCATCTGTGATCTACCCCCTCCCATTAGACCCTCCTTGTTATTGAAAATGGGTCGTGCATTGTGGAGTTAGCCCCCAGTTATTAGTATGATAAATGTCTCTGAAAATCATGACCCAACATGTAACTCTGACATTCTTTCCGCCCCCTCTTCCGCAAGATTTCCCTGAGCCATGTTGGGTTCATTTTTGGTCTGCTTCAGTGCTGAGGTGTTGGGGGCCTCTGAGGCTCTGGCTCTCTGATTTGGTAGGAGTTGATTTTTCTCTGCATTGATCTCCTTCCCCTTTGTGCTGGTATCCAGTTCACAGGAAAGCATCACCCTTGCTTATTTCGCCAGTTGTCCTTAGTTTCAGTTGGGCCCCTTCTGAGGTATGTTGGGGCAGCTCTCTTCTAGGATCTGCATCTATCTGGAAAAGAGAAGCAGATTCTCCAACGGAGAGTAAGTTAGCACCCAGAAAATTGAGATAACACTTACTTTTTTGATAGACAGTTTGATAGGTGTAGGCCCTCTTATACTCCGTGATTGATGGTAGCTTGATATTGTAGAGTGGGCTTGTGTTTGGGTATGGTTCTGACTTGTTTCCCAGCTCCAGCTAAGGGTCTAGTACCACTGAGTGGATCAGTTAGCCAAATCAAGAGCAATTGATTCCTCACCATGGCTGTGTACCACTATTGCACTTGTGTGGGTATCACATCCGGTTAATTGTTGCTACTTAGGTTAAACAATGTGTTGCTTGGACAGATCTTGGTCACTTCCCCCAGTCGCCTATGTAGCACCTTCTGGCACTAGACACGCTGACTGTCTGGGGACTGACTCTCTCCTGGATTCCAGCCATGTCATTCCATTTTACGTGTCAGCTGCGTATGGAGTCTTCAGCAATAGGGTCTTACCACTGGCCTTTGGTGGGTCATCAATTACTCTGACAGAAGTCTGTCATTGTTTTGGGAAACCTTGTAGGTTTCTCTGATCAAAAGCTCATTGTGGATTGTAGGCCCAAGCTGGAAGTGGGGGTTACAGGTCAGTGTCCACTAAGAAATTGAGGAAAAGATAACTAATATACAAGAGTTAGAGAGGAGAGAGATAGAGGGGAGAGGGGGAGAGGGAGGGAAGGAAGATGTAGGAGATTTAGGTCAGTCTTGATCCTACCCTCTCCAGTGTCTTGTGGTTCAGGTGTTTCCTGTAAGGGACTAGTGAAGGTTCAGTCATTTGGTCTGTCTTTTAGGAAGTACCCTAAAGCCTTCAAACCAAAAGCCAGAGAGATTTGCTCAACCATGTTTGTAGCAGCTCAATTCGTAATAGCTAAAAGCTGGAATCAACCCAGATGTCCATCATTAGAAGAATGGATAACAAAGATGTGGTATATCTACACAATGGCATTCTATACAGCAGTAAGAAAAAACGACATAAAGAAATTTGAGGAAAAATGGTTGAACCTGGAACAGATCATTCTCAGCGAACTTACCCAATCACAGAAAAAAAATCGACACATAGTCTCACTCATCTGCAACACCTAACCTGAATTTGCCCAAGATGCCTTACATACCCAGCAAGTACCTCATGGACTAGACAACAAGATGGATGGGAGGGCGGGGAGGGAATCAAAGGGTGGAAAACAGTAATCTGGACCCAAATGGCAATGGTACCATAAAATTCTACTTCTCTCTTTTATTTTGATGTCATAAGCTTTTATTCCTATTATGATGATCTTTTGTAAGTAGTATCAGGCACTGAGAGGTCATGGATATCCAGGCCATTTTGTGTCCAGAGGAGCATGTTGTAAGGAGTCTTACCCTTCCTTTGGCTCTTACATTCTTTCTACCATCTCTTATGAAATGGACCCTGAGCCATGGAAATTGTGATAGAGATATTTCAGTGCTGAGCATTCCTCTGTCACATCTTCTCAGCACCATGGTGCCTTCTGCATCATCCCAAAGCCACTGCCATCTGAAAAAAAGAAGCTTCTCTAACCTAAAGTGAGAATACCATCAATATATGGGTATGGATATTAAGAGAAGTGCTTACTGGGCTGTTTGGTAAGCATAGTACATACAGTTAGTCAGATACCAAAAGATGTTACACCCCTAGGGCTCATGACTACCCTTGTTGGAGGTTTTCAGTATCAGGTATGCATTCCTTCTCAGGGAGCAAGCCTCCAGTCCAATTAGAGAAAAGTTGATTTCCCCCATAACAGATGTGCTACTAGTGCACCTGTTGGCTCATTTGGCCTGGCTGGCCAAATATAAGGCTTTCAGTGTCTACCATTGGGTATCTTCACTAGTGATTTCTCTCTCCCATTGAATTACATGCATTGTGGCTGTTTCCAGCTTTCTGTAAGCTGGTCTACATAGAGGATGTTTTTCATCTCAGCTCCAGAAGGATTTCTCAGTGACCTTGAAGGCCAAGTATGTGGAGCCTTCAGCAATAGGGTCTTACCATCTATTCCTGTTGGGAAGCCAAGGACCTCAGCAATGGCCTGTAATGTTTTTGGGGACATCAGGGACCTCTCTGGCCAACAACTCACTGAAAGTATCCCATCCTTGACACTGAAAATTTTATGGCTTCTGAGTGATCCATTGTCCAAAAATGTAGGCTTACATATGACTTATTTATATCCTCTTAGATTTTAATTAGCCCTTCCTCCACATCTCCTTTACTCAATCTCTTCCCCTGACCTCCCTTAGGCCATTTCACCCCCATTAATCTGTACTTACATATATATAATGCCATTAATCCCCCCACTCCTTCTATTCCCTTTATATCTCCTTTCTAGCTTACTGGCTTTTGCTACTGAGTTTTATTGCTACTCACGTAGAAGTCCAATCATTTGTAGCTAGGATCTACTTATGTGAGATAAACTGTGATATTTGGCTTTCTGGGCCTGGGTTACCTCACTAAGTATAATACTTTGCAGATCCATCTATTTTCCTGCTTTTTTTTTTTTTTTTTTTTTTTTGAGAAAGAGACAAAATGGGTGTGCCAAGGCCTTTCATCCACTGGGCTCCTGGTGGGTATTTGTGGCATTGCAAGCTTGCATCACTTGTGTTTGCAATATGTGGGATCTGGTGAGCAGCAGTTCTTAAGCTTCACAGGCAATCACCTTAACCACTAAGCCACCTCTCTATCCCAGTAACCTTATCTGCTGAGTCATCTCTTCATCCTTATAACAAGTGTTTTTCAACATGAAATGCAATGTCTTAGAGAAGGGGAAGAATTATTGGTAACCTGATCAATACCTATCATTTACTTAATGTACATAGTAATCTGCAAAATAAAATAAATTCAACCATCACTTTAAAAAAATCTTAGCTGGGAATTGTAGCATACACTTGAGAGGCTGAGGTAGGTTGATTGTCAGGAGTTAAAGCCAGCCTAGAGTGCAATGTGATGTTCAGGTCAGCCTGGACTAAGGAAAGACTCTACTTTATTTTTAAATATTTTGTTTATTTTTAGTTATTTATTTGAAAGTGACAGAGAAAGAGGAAGGTAGAGAGAGAGTGAGAGAGAGAATGGGGACACCAGGGCCTCCAGCCACTGCAAACAAACTCCAGATGCATGCACCCCTTTGTGCATCTGGCTAATGTGGGTTCTGGGGAATCATGCCTTGAACCAGGGTCCTTAGGCTTCACAGGCAAGTGCTTCACTGCTAAGTCATCTCTCTAGCCCAAGAGAGACCCTACTTTAGAAAAACTGACAACACAAAAATTTTAACTCAAAATCTGTGGTGTGGTAGCATGCTAATAATGGAGACACTGGTGGAGAGACAGTGACAGAAGGATCCCTGGAGCTCCCTAGGAAATCAGTGTAGCCATTTTTAGAACTGCAGGCTAATGAGAAATGCTGTCTCAGAAATAAATGTACAGTGTACCTGAGGAATTACATCCACAGCAGTACTCCTCTAGCCTCAACACACATATATACATGTGCAAATGTATAAATATGCAAATACACTGGTACATGAGTATGCCCACACACGTCTGAAAACACACACACATACACACACACTTATATACAAACAAAACTCTTATTTTTTTTTAAAGCCAGATGCACAAGGTGACACATGTGTCTGGAGTTTGTTTTCAGTGGCTGGAGGCCCTGGTGTGCCCATTCTTTCTGTATCTACCTCTTTCTTTCTCCGTCTGTTACTCTCAAATAAATAAATAAAAATAAGAACTAAAAAACTTATTTAAAAATCTTAACTATTTTTAAGGGGAAGAGGTCAAAAATATAATCTCATTGGAGTCTATATCCAAAGGATAAAAACTCAATATATTTTTTAAGAATTAAATTGAAAATATATTATTTTCCAAAACAAAATAATTTTCATATTAAAATACAACTTCAGTGTATTCTTTCTGATGTTGTCTAACATTTACTCAGATTAGTGATGGAGATGTCTTATTTGGAGCTGTGTTATTATGATGAGGTTGTACTAGTTTTGTTTCTCATTTATTGATTTATTTCTGAGCTGTGTTATGGTTCTGAATCATTCTCACCCTCGGTTGGCCTTCTTTGTCCAAAATGAAATAAATAATTATTTACTTCAATATTACTAAGAAAATTGTGTTTATCTCCTATAGTCTTGCAAAATTGAGATAGTCTGATACAGAAATAACTGCATTTTGTTTGTAAAATGTATATGCTATTCAGACTAATATGCAGTTTAAAATGATCTACAACTATCAATGTTTGCTTTCTGTAGGTTTTTTGTTTGTTTGTTTGTTTGTTTTTAGTTTTTTTTGAGGTAGAGTCTCGCTCTAGTCTGTGCTGACCTGGAAATCAGTCTCAGGCTGGCCTTGACTCACATTGATCCTCCTATCTCTGCCTCCCAAGTACTCAGGTTAAAGGTGTGCATCACCACACCTGGCTAATTTTCTGCAGTTTTTCCTATGGTTTGTTGATTCCTTGTTTCTTTGAGCTACTACAATATATGCCAGGTTTTGCTGACACCTCCTTATGTAAACAAATATCTTATTATTTGAATGTTCATAAAATTTCATTTCTTATAAATAATATTTGACTTGTTAGTTGTGTTATTCAGTTACTACATTCCCTAAGGTGGACATCTGTGGTACACTTATCTTCCAAATACCTTGCCTAATCTTGTGATATATTCATTTCACCTGTTTCTATGAATACTCACAAAATAACCAATAACAAATGGTCATTTTCAATAGAAATAGATCAAGTTTGGGAATTCTTTTATTGAGTTAAAATGGAGAAAGGAAAAGCATTCCAATATGTGTTGAGTACTTATGTTTCTTTTGATTCTGCTGCATGGACATATATTTGCACATATTCTTACAACAAACCTACAAATCAAATTGTCAATAAACCCATGCTTCAAATAAAAAAATATAAAACAGGGAGATAAAAAATGATAAAAATATTCCAGCCATTAGGTGATAAACTCAAATTTTATATGCCAAACAACCTGATACAATGCTTATGATCTTTCCAAAACATTGCATTATGCATAATAGCAAGGTTCTCTACTCTTGTTAATGCTGTCATAACTTGAGGGACTGGGATTCAAGTATCCAAGGAGAGTATTCAAGTATTCAAGTATTCAAGGAGAGTAGTTTTAGAAAGCATCAAATAATGAGGTCATACTCGCTGAACATAGGACCACACTTATCTGCCTGAAATGGCTGAAAATATCGCTTTAAAGACAATTTACTTGCATCTTCTTGGCAACAGATATGCTTGTGGAAAGAAATCTTCATTACATCCATTTACAATCTGTCAACAGACTTCCTCTGAGAAGTGCTCACCCAAGGCCAGGTTTCATAATATGCAATTTTTATATCATGTAGTACTTGTCTTCTAAGATAATTTAGGATAGTTGGGAATAGAGATGTAAGTAAATGTAGTGAAAATTATTGATTCAGCATAGATGTTGAGTCTCAAATAAATAATGTTGGATTTCAGA
The DNA here is from genome assembly GCF_020740685.1 of Jaculus jaculus. Classification (NCBI taxonomy): domain Eukaryota; kingdom Metazoa; phylum Chordata; class Mammalia; order Rodentia; family Dipodidae; genus Jaculus; species Jaculus jaculus. The sequence goes on along the minus strand of NC_059110.1, from coordinate 61,043,778 downwards.
GTATGAAATCAACATAAAGGGGGAATGAGTCCTAGAAGGAGATTGGAAAATGCAATTGAAATTGTGATATTAGAAAGAGAAATGATCCCTCTCTTCAGATTCAAGGTAATGTTCTTGCATGTAAGACATAGCTTGCCATGTTGGAATCCAATTTGCTATCATGTAAGATCAAGTCCTTTCCTGAGTTCAACTGGCTTGAACATCACTTGGAGAAATATTTAAATATCCAGTACTTCAATTTATTTATTTATAATATACAGCCTTTATAATAACTTCTTTGCATTGGTGTTTTTAAGTGATTATTTCATACAAACTGTTTATAAAATTGTAGGTACATGGTAGGGGTTCAATACATGTCAGTGATGAAGAGAAAGGGAGATATCCTCACACCTTCTAGAATGTTGTGCCTTTGGATCCATCCACCTTTTCCTTATGAGCTTTGGGGTTTCATCTTTCTTTTCTTAAATGGAAGTAATCCAAAAGAAGTTCACTCAGCCAATCTCTAAAACAGATCATATATCTTTTCCTCATGAGAATTGGGGTCTTCATCCTCAGTATCTTTTGTGGATGATACCCAAGGGGAGGTTAGGCCAATCTCTAACAGTGAGAGTGCTTTTCCAGAGAGGGTTCACCAAAGGGGGATGACATATCCCAGAATGAGTGTCATTGTTACATTCTCTAGGTCCCCACTGGAATTAAAGGGGGAAAGTAAGAAAGCAACTCATGTAGAAGTTCTCCTTCTGCTTCCTGGCTGCCCTGTTGTGAGCTGCTTTACTCTACCCACCTTCCCCATCATGGTTAGCTGAAACACCAAGAGAGCAAATCAAAATACAACCTTCCTTTCTATTTCTCTTGGTATATATCACAGCAATAGAAAAAATGACAAGCTAAAGTGTTAAATTAGGGAGAAATCTAGATGAAATTGTGATGCATGAATATATATTATATTCATAATAGTTATTTAACAGAACACTTCAAATTTCATTATACATTTGGATTTTAATAATTATAGTTCATATTATTATAAATATATTACTGATATTTATATTTACATATAATCAAGAATATACACAAATATAAACATTGTCTGATATATGGTCTCTGGGGTCTCAGCTGGAAGAACCAATGACTGAAAAGCTAATATCACCTGAAGGTCCATTGATACATATGCTGGGAAATTGACATTTCATTGCTGCAGGCTAAAACAGAATATTAACTGGAGTATCACACCTGGCCTCTGCTTCTTTACACCATAATGACTGGGTTCTTAAAGGAAGCCAGCCAGGTGAAAAAGAATTGCTTTCATATAGGAAGTAAAGAAGTTAGTCTATCTATCTATATATAAATTTATGGAGGATGCCTGAAACAAACCTCTACAGAAGTATATATATATATAATTTATTATGTTTGATTACTTGAGTTCCCATACAACTCGTCTTTAACATGTCAGCAAATGTTATAAAGTTATTTTTCCCTTCTCACCATCAATATGCTTATTTTTCTTGTACATTTTTGATGCATTGTTGCAGTACTTTAAAGGGATTTGAATACACTTGGGTGAGTAATGACTTGTAGGATTTAAATAGTGCCTGGACTATGATAGTTAATACTTGTTTTCTTCAACAAAAATACTGAAGCTTTTTGCCTGAAATTATTTCTCCAGAATCAGAGTTGGCTAATATTTATGACAATTGATTTTTTAAAGACGTATTCAGGAGAGGTCTTTTAAGGAATCCAGGGAAGCAAGATCTCAGGTGGATCCTGAGTTTTTGTGATATCAATTACAATTAAGAACTTTCCCAACTCTGAGTGGAACCTGAGTTCCATAGGTCTACTCTCGTCAGTCATCATCAACAGGTCACCTCAGTGAAAAATAATTCCCCCAATCCCTTTTGGCAAATGTCTTCAGTAATACAAGGCTGCATTCTTTTGCAGATCATTTCACAGGTTCCCGAGTGAATTCAAAGACTTCACTGAAATATGACAAGAGACCAGGCATGGTGGTACATGCCATTAATCCCAGCATTTTGGAAGCCAAGGTATTAGTATCTTTTTGAGTTCAAGGTCCCTCTGAGACTACATAGTGAATGCCAGGTCAGCCTGGCCTGGAGTGAGACTCTACCTCAAAAAAGAAAAACAATGTGTGTGTGGGTGTGGGGGCGGGTGTTTAGCAAGGGAATATGAGACACAAAAACAAAGGTACTAAAGACATCTCCATAGACTTACAGGTATGTGTCTGATACCAGCTTACAGATCTCAAAGCAGGTCATAGGGTCTGACAGGGCACTATCAAGACTCAAGAGTAGGAACGGTTCTGGGCTTTGAACTTTTTCATTACCAGGAGGCATTGGCTTAGGATACTATTATAGCTAAAAATAATGCTCTACAAGAAGGACATTCAGTAGTTGCTGGAAAGGTACTATGAACTGAAAAGTATTCATGCAAAAATACCTCAGCTCTTGATTGTGGTTTGCTTTCAATGTATGAACTTCATAAGTGTCATTTTCTATAATGAATGGACAATTTAGTTTGCTTGCCTATGTGCACACTGACTGTCTTCAGAGGAAATTGGATAAAAAGAGAAAATATTGTGCTTAAGAGAATGAAAGTCTTGTCACCAGGTACAATTCTCACTCCTCTTTCATTGAACAAGTAGCCTTAACTTGAGAGCAGTGCCAGGACAGGTCTTAAGAATGAAATGTGAACAATAAAGACGCCTTAGTGTTTGACCTCAGGCATCTTATGAGGGAAAGCAGGTATTTCAATAAATTTATTATCATACAGCTTTCTCATTTGTAGATTAAGATTAAATAATAGTTATACATAATACTACTTTCAACAGGGCACACTAGGAAACACAGTCTGATATATGGTCTCTGAGGTCTCAACTGGAAGAACCAATGACTGAAAAGCTAGTATCACCTGAAGGTCCATTGATACATATGCTGGGAAATTGACACTTCTTTGCTGCAGGCTAAAACAGAATATTGACTGGAGTATCACACCTGGCCTCTGCTTCTTTACACCATAATGACTGGGTTCTGAAAGGAAGCCATCCAGTTGAAAAAGAATTGCTTTCCTATAGGGAGTAAAGAAGTTAATCAATGAAAAGTGCTAAGGTCACCCATACATTAAAAAGTGTTTTGGGGCAGATAGTATTATACATAAGAAGAATTTTTCCAATAAAGTCTTATATAGTTCAGGATAATATCATTACAGAGCATGAAAAAAGAAAGGGACTGGGGCTGGGAAGATTGCTCAATAGCCAAGGGCACTTGCTTGCATAGCCTCCTGGCCCAAGTTCAGTGATCAATCTAACCATCTAAGCTGGACATAAAAAGTGGCACAAATATCTGGTGTTTCTTTGTAGTGGCAAGAGGCCTTATGCACAGACACACACACACACACACACACACACACACACACACACACACACACACACCACACCACACAGAGGGGGGGGGAGCTCTCCTTTTTACTGGAAAGTTTTACAATTTATTTGAGACATCTCAAAGGGCCCTTGTTTTACTTTGAAATTATACTCCTGTGACTATGCATAATTTCCCACACCCTTGTCTATACTTCCATGGCACTGAGCACACACCATTCTTGTAGACCAGGTGGCATCCTGTTATTACTTTCTTGGTGTAAGGTTTGTCCTCCTCCCCAGCTAAAGACTGTAACGGATGTAGGAATATTTTGATTATGTTTATATCTTAGTTTCTGCCACCTGGCCTTGTACAGATGAGGTATAATGACTAATGACCACATTACTTGAATTTACAAACACTTCTTCCTTCACCTGGCCTTCTTCCTGCCTGATGCAGTTTTTCTTCTAGCCTGAAGGTTTGTCTTTGTTTTACATTCATCTGCTATTATATAGCAGAATGCCCCAAACCTTGGGGATTCCAAGCAACAATCACATACTTATTTAGCTCTCATGGTTCTGTGAATAGTCTCAGCTCTGCCTGTGGTTTTTACTCTAGTTTTATGTGTATAGAGACTGATGATGGCTTGGACAAAAACCACCATGAACAATTCTCCTTTCATGTACTTAGCAATGAATGAATGCTGGCTGTCAGCTAAGACCTCAGATGAGGCCTTTGCTGGAACACCTACATAGAATTATATTTATACATAATTCTGGGACTTATAAAAAACTAGGTAAAAGTTACCTTCTTGTACTTGAATTATGCTTATGTATACCTATAAGAATTTAATTACTTTCTCCTTTAAACATAATTTAATTCTCACTTCTCATCTATCTTTTTAAATGTAAAACCTTCCATCCTTTAATTTTTAGCTTTCCTCCCTAATCCAGCCTTCAGTAAAGTTCTGTGTTTCTTATCATTCATGACTCTCACAATCTACCTTTCATTCTTATTCAAAATATTACTTAGAAAAATTACATTACTTAAATCTAATACTCCTATTGACAGAAATGTCTAGTAAACTAGTATTAGGAAAAAAAAAACACTATAATAAAGGGCACTTATGATAAAAAGAAACAAAAGCTACCATAATACACAATGATGAAAGACTAAAGCTTTTCCCCTTAGGCTAAGAAGAGGAAAAATAATAATCTCTTAGGAACTTCTGTTTACAAGTGCACTGAAAGGCTTAGGCATGGAACAATTAGATGAGTATAGTTAGTTAATTTAAAGTAAATAAGTAACATGAACATCAGAAAATTTTAAAAAGATAAAAAAGATATATTCACTAATGACATGATTCTCAGTATAGATAATCCACATGAGTGTTATTTTATGCCCAACAGAAATTCCTTGATTGTTTTTTAATGTGAAATAAGTGTTGGTGAGGACAGAGTGAAGTTAAGCTTATTGTATATTGCTGGTGAGAACACAAAATTTTTCATCCATTAGGGCATAGTTTAATAGTATTTGAAACACTCTAAGACCATTGCATTTTATCCTTAGATTATATTCTCCCCTAATTGAAAAGAAATATTTAAACAAGTAACTATATATGAACATTGGTAGGTGCTCTGTAATCAGAAGGGAAGAATATAAGATGTCTATCAGTGAGTAAACACATTATGTTACACACATATCATGAAATATTGTTTACCATGAAAGGAGTGAAATACTGTAAGAAAAGCAAGAAACCAGTCACAATGCCAGGGTCCAGCCCTGGCTTGAAGGAGGGTCCCTGAAGAGAGCTATGAAAGAGAACGGCACAATAATGACTCGAAGTCAAGTTCTGGTGCAAGCTGATAGGCTAATGCTGAATGCAGCTGAGTTTTTCAGATCTCTCTTTCTCTCTCTCTCTCTGCTTTTCTGTTTCTGTTTCTGTTTTTTTCTTTTTCTCTTTTTTTTTTTGTCTTTTTCTCTGTTCTCTGCCTGACTTTCTTTAAGGGCTTTAAGGAAAACATTTATCTCTGACCCATATTCATGTTTTTCCAATTCTATGCCAGAGCCTCTTTCAGATACATTGACCAACACTTCACTAACACCAATTTTTACTGGAAAAGTAAAAAACAAACATTATACAGAAAACCACAGATATCTGTAGTGTAGAGAGCCAAAGATTTTTATTTTTTTTAATTAATTAATTTATTTATTTGAGAACGACAGACACAGAGAGAAAGACAGATAGAGGGAGAAAGAGAGAATGGGCGCGCCAGGGCCTCTAGCCACTGCAAACGAACTCCAGACGCGTGCGCCCCCTTGTGCATCTGGCTAACGTGGGACCTGGGGAACTGAGCCTCCAACCGGGGTCCTTAGGCTTCACAGGCAAGCGCTTAACTGCTAAGCCATCTCTCCAGCCCCCAAAGATTTTTTATAGAGGGACCATATTGGACTTCAAGGAAGAGACAGCTGGTCTGGAACTGTGTCATGCAGCTCTTCAGCGCTTGATTCCTCATGATCATAAAATGGAATTCTTGCTGTCTCCAGCATCACGAGAGATCATCTTTGGTACTTCTGCTTATAGTTATTAGGCATTACTAAAGAATAATTAAGTAAAATGATTAATTAATTAATAGTAAGTAAGTAACATGTATACTGGAATATTAAAGCAAAAATAGACAAACAGTAGTGACATGATTTTATATATAGAAAATCCACAATAAATGTCATAACAAAATATAATATATTTTATGTTTCATTTGCATGAAATATTTAAAAAGGATACATTAGTAGAAAAGAAATAAGATTGTAATGGCTACTAGGCATGGTAATTAAAGGGTTTGGTACTTAATTTTTTGTGTTAATTTAATGGATCAAAGACTGCTCATGTACGTGGTTGAATATTATTCTGAGTGTGTCTTTGAGGTTGTTTCTGGATGAAATTAACA